>NW_028327171.1:173294063-173919063 GCF_987537825.1 Furipterus horrens
TTTTCTCTACATTATCTTCTAACTCACTAATCCGATCCTCTGCTTCGTTTAGTCTGCTTTTGACTGATTCTACTGTGTTTTTCAGTTCAGAGATTGTATTCTTAAGTTCTTCCTGGTTCCTGTTAACAATTTCTATGTCTTTTTTTATGCTGGTGTAGTTCTCTGCCAGTTCCCTGTAATTTTCTTGGAGCTGCTGGTAACTTCCTTGAAGGTTGTCATAGTTGATTTTAAGGATGTCGAGTATATTGAGCTTCTTTACCACCATTGTTTTGAATTCCATGTCTGACATTTGGGCTATGTCTATTTCGTCTATCTCTCTTTCTGAGGATTCCTCTTTTCTTTTCATTGAGGGGTTATTTTTGCGTCTTACCATGTTGGATTCTTTTTGTTTTTATTTATTTATTTATTTATTTATTTATTTATTTATTTTGGGGGGGTAGTCTGCTTTGACTTCCCTCCTTTGTGGTGTAATATTCTTTATCGAAGGTCTGGGAGTTTCAGTGGTGCAGTCTCTTTGATATCCTGAGCCTGATGGTCTTGAGTTACCCTTTATGTCGTTTGTTTATGCTGTTTGGTTATATTTCAGATGTTCTTTGATAGGATCTTCCTTCTGGCTACTTGGTTGAGAGTCACTCTATCTGCTTTGTCTTGAGTTCTTTTGTGGATATGCTGTTAAAGACATAAACACACAGCCCAGGCAGGAGACCCACACCCTCAGAAAGTATCCCCCACTCTATCCTGCTATCGTTAGCCAACTAGCCCGTATTAATATAAATGTAAAGAGATTTGAGCTTTTATACTATAAGAAGAATAGATAAGAGTTGTTTTTGGGGAGGAAAAATATAATTTTTGATAGAGGGGTTGATAGATTAATAATAGTTGAGACTGTGCAAGCCAGTTAGTAATATTTACATTGTATGTTAATGAAAATAGAAGAAAAGGATAGAAAAATACATAGTATAGTAAGAAAGTGGGATTGTATTGTATTTGGGTTTATATAGTAATTATATTATATTATTTAGAGTGATAGGGGGGCTAAGCTAGACACACAAACGAATAAACCACGATTAAAGAGAAAGGATGAGAAGGAGAGGTTATATGCAACACGTTAGAGATAAAGTTTGTTATTATTGGAAGAGGTGAAGGAAAAACACCCCCCCAAAAAATCCCCAAGAAAATAGAAGAAAGAAAAGAAGAGAGAAAGAGAAGAAAATAAAAAATTTACCACAAAACCCCCCCTAAAAAAACCCCAAAAGGGAAGAAAGAAAGGAACAAAGAAAGATAGAAAAGAAAGAATAAAGAAGAAAGAAAGAAAGAAAAAAGAGAGAAAAAAATTAAAAAAAAAATATATATACCCCCCAAAAACCCCCCAAAAAACCCCAGGAAAAGAATAAAGAAAGAAGGAAAGAAAAGAACTAATTAAGAAGAAAGAAAGAACAAAGGAGAAAAAATTTGGAAAAAAAAAAATCGATGTTTTTACTCCGTTTTAGCCTTGGTGTGTTGCCTTCTTTTTCTGGGTCTGCAGCTGGTCTAGTGTGGCAGGTCAGAGGTTCTTGTTTTTTGCAGGACTGGTGTGCGCCCCCGGTTGCCGCTATGGTGCGTGCCCGCGGTTGCCGGCACGGCGCGCTCCCTTGCTGCTTGCTGGAGCCAGTTGAGGTGCCCTTGCGCGCAAGCCCCTGCGCGCTGGGGCGGCCCGAGAGTTTGCCCCGCGGTTGGAGCCCACTGCTGCCGGGCCGCGGCGGTTCCCAGTTCGCGCCGAGGTGTCCCTGCCCGCGCGGGCGGCCCGAGCTCTTTCCCCGGGATTGGCTCCTGCTTTCGCTGGGCCGCGGCGGTTCCCCGTTCGCGCCGAGGTGTCCCTGCCCGCGCGGGCGGCCCGAGAGCTTTCCCCGGGATTGGCGCCAACTGACCCTGGGCTGAGGTGCTTTTGCGCTCGCGCGCCGCCCCGTGCCCTCAGTCCCGCTGAGCCGAGCTCCGGGAGTTGGTCTCTTGCCTCTTAGGGCAGGGCCAGGGACACTTGTGCTCAGTGGAATCGAGCGTCCGTGGGTCGCCGCCTCCCGCTGTTCCCGTGCTGCAGCTGCCCACCTTCCCTCACCCGTCTGGGCGGGCACAAACAGAGCCTGCGCTAGTGGCCTGCTTTCCGGCCTGGGGCCCTGCGCCCACGGGAGCTGTCTAGGGGTGTCTGTGCACAGTCCTCTGCGTGTTCAGTGGGCCCTCCCTGTGCCCGTTGGGGCACTGACCTTATGTCCGTTGGGGAGTGTCCGAGGGACGCCTGGACTCACGGCCCCGCGCACCTGGGCCAGTGAATGAGAGCACTTCCCTATGTGCGCCCCCGCGACCCAATGGTAGGGTTGAGGAGTGGATGAGCGGGCCTCTGCGCCTGGGCTCCTCCAGAACGGCCTACCACCCCCAAACTTTCCTCCGGTCTCCACCGTCCACTAGAGAAAAATATAAAGGAGAATTATGTTCTCACTTGCCCGGCAGCACGCTGTCTCCTGTCCTTCAGCGCCAATGCCACTTGGTCGAGTCCCGTCTCTGCCAGCGGGCAGAGATCCGCTCTCCGCCTGACTCCTCTCTGGGGTAGGCTGTGGTCGCCAAAAATCCTTTGTGTGCTTCCCGCCACAGCTCGGGCAGCCGCCCCAGTCAGGAATCCCGTTTCGTCCCCTTTTTCTCCGCTATCCTCACTAAACAGGTTGTTCCCAGATGGATTTTCTCTAATCCAGCAGTGCCTTGGCTCAACTCCCGCCAATGTCCAGCTGCTCACTGAGATGTTCTGTCTGCAATTAGACCAAACTGCAGACGGGTCTCCGGAGCCTAAAACCGCAACCTCTCCTCACTCCTCCGCCATCTTACCTCCTCAGAACTTTTATTATTTACATTTCTTTTTGTCAAAATGTTAGACGACTAATGGTATATTATTGTCATTTTCATTATTTTCCCTTACAATCAAGAAATATACACAATCTTTTCTTATGCTTACTGGCCATTCAAGTGTTATTTTCTCTGAGTTGCCCTTTTGTATTGTTTAACTATTTTTTGTTGTCAAATTAACTTTTTGTTACTAGTAGAAATTTATAAATTCTGTATACTAATCTTTTGTAGAGCTTCTGCATTGCAAGTATCTTCTCTCTGATTTTCTTTTCATTTTGTTTATAGTGTCTTTTAAAATGTAGATAGACTGTAGAGAGATATATCAATTTTCTTTATGATTCTTGATATTTTTGTTTCTGTGTCTTGTTTAAGAAATATTTTATTATCCTTTGGTAATTAGAAAATTCTTCTGTATTTTCTACTAAAAAAAGTTTAAGCTTCTGATTTTTACATTTAGGCATTTAATTCATCTAGAGCTTTTTTTTCATTTGTTAATATGTAAATTGGTGCAGCCACTGTGGAAAGCAGTTTGGTGGTTCTTCAAAAAATACCATATGATTTTATTTATGTATGGAATCTGAAAAACAAAATAAATGAACAAACAAAATAAAATCAAACTCATAGATACACAGAACAAATTGATGATCACCAGGTGGAAGGGGGATTTGGGGGATGGGTGAAAAATGTGACAGGGGTTAAGAAGTACCAATTGTCAGTTATAAAAATAGTCATAGGGATAGAAAGTACACCAGAGGGAATATAGTCAATAATATTGTGATAAGTTTGCCAGATAGGTACTAGACTTATTAGGGTGACCACTTTGGGAAATATATAAATGTCTAATCATTATGCTATATAGCTGAAGCTAACATAATATTGTATATCAACTGTAATTGGAAACTAACAAAATAAAATAGTTTCTCAAGGTTTGAATTTTGCTACTTGCATCTTCAGGGTATATTTTTAAAGTGTATCATTTTAAAGTCTCTACCTATCCCTACATTTGTTTTGTCTGCAGAATCTCACTCAGAGTCAGTTGTTTCCCTGTTTATAAATTTGGATCTTGATCTGATCATCTATAAACTTTATCTGGGGAATTCTATATAGCTTGGTTTATTTACTTTTTCTTCTATAGAGGTTTTAAAATTTTTATGCTTATTTCCCAGGATGTGATGGGGTGGGGACCACTTGACTTTAGTTCTCTGTTCTGAGGTCTCTGAGCATTACAAATAGTATGTATTTCACCCCAAACTCACATTAGGGTTGACCTGAAGTTAAATAATTTGAGGAGAGATTTTATTCCTTGCAGAGCCTAGAAAGAGACCTGCTGTAGCATCCTCTTGGATTGGTGTTTCCAGTCTGTCCTCTGAGGGTGAAGCCCTTCAAGAATTATGGCTTTACGTGGGGTCTCACTTGCAGCTCCCTGTCTTGATGCAACTCCTATGTCTATGTCATGGTGAGCTCCAAGCTCTGTGTTGCTGAAACTGAATATTCCTCTTCCATGTGGCAGCTGTGGAATCATTACGCTAGTTTTCCACTTCTTCATTTTTGGCCTCTAGGGTTTTCAATACTTTGTTGGGAGCTCAGATCTTCATTTAAAGAGATGTTTATTATGTCTTACTCTTTATTTCTAAGTATTTATGATAATTAGAAGGGTTTATTAAAAATATTGTGGTGCATAGCCTTTAAGTATAGCAGCCAACAACAACCTCTCCCATTTTTTTTATGCTCATGCTGCTCCTCACATCAAGAAGCTGAGTCTATTTTCTCTCCCCTTGAGTCCTCCCAATAGGATGTACTGGGAATAATATACTGAGACTTATGGTCCAAGGTCTTTAGAGTTCTGGCAGCTTCTGCATTTATTCCCTTAGGGCTCAGCCTCTGTGCTATGAGGAAATTTAGACTGGAATAATGAATGATTAGTGACCACAGGAAGAGAAGCTCTGGATTATGAATGGGCATCTTTGAATGTTCGAAATCACAGCCCAGCTTACAGCTAAACACATATTAGTAACCCTAACTGGCTGAGCCATACCAAATTCTTGACATGCAGGATCATGAGAAAAATTGTTGTTTTAAGCCATTAAAATTTAAGGTGATTTGTTTCACAACAGATGATGAGACAGTGCTGTTTGCCAGAAAACACGAAGGATCTTTTTTACATGCACATATAAAATGTTATGTCTTTGATGCATCTTATACCCACAGTATAGTGGAATAGACAAACATAAACATATATAATTAAAATATGATTCAACAAATAGTATAATAAAAGCATGTTCAATAATACTATGAGGGTCAGGTCATCCAAGTCAGCCCTGGAGGAGGGAAAAAGAGGTCAGTCACACAGTTGTTCATAATCTTACGTTCAACTAACTCACTTGTTCCTTTTGAACAGGTGACTACTGTGCACATCATTTAAAAAAATTATTTTTCTATTACAGTTGGCCCTGTCTCATTATTTTTGTATGTACATTGCCTAGAAAAGTTTTGGGTACATACTTGGCATGTAATAGGTGAATACACTTAATGTGATCTGCTTTGGAAAAACATGTAAATCACATTGTTTTTAATCTCAGTTTATTAACAGAATACAACTGATTTAGCATTAACATAAATTTTCCATAACTCAAGGCTTGACTACCTATAACTGAATAGTGGACATAGTATGATTTCAAGTGCCTTATGAAATAAAACCCCAGGTTTCTTTCTTCTCCTCTGGCTGGTGTTTCAAATTTCAGTGTAAGTATGCTATTACTTTAGCTAAGGGCTTTGAGGCTAGCCAAAACATACTTCTTCCCAGGGGGAGAGTATCACTTTAAGCTGTGATGAATTAGTTCACCCTGGTGTAGATTGGTTTTATATCATTCCAGAGAGCTTGTTTGAATGGAAAAAGAAACAGTAAATCTTAGGTTGTGCAGGGAGCTGCTAAAGATGATCACTGCCTACCTACACTTTAGCTGAGGGACTGGCCCCAACCTTCTTGTTAAAAATGAAACAGAAGAAAGGAGAAAGAGAGTTTATATTGTCACATTCTGTATATGCCCACACATTTACCCAAAGGACAGAATATTCATTTCTCCTAGGGTTCAAAATCTATTATTTTGTTTAAAATATTCAGAAATAATATCTCCTTTTTGATATGTTGGCTTCTTTAAAAAATGATTTCAAACTAATTTTTAGAAATTATGGTTATATATAAGAAAATTTTCCATTTTAACCATTTTTAAGGGCACAGTTCAGTGACATTAAGTACATTCGTCTTATGGTGCAACCATCAACACCTTCCATCTCCAAAACTTTAATCTTGCAAAACTGAAACTCTATACCCATTATATAACATCTTCCCAATTCCTCTTCCCCAGCCTCTCCCAACCACCATTCTACTTTCTTTCTCTATGAATTTGACTACTCTATGTACCTCATATGAGTGGAATTACACAATATTTTTTCTTCGTGACAGGCTTACTTTATTTAGCATAATGTCTCAAGATTGATCCCCATTTAGCATGTGTCCAAATTACCTTCATTTTTAGGGCTGAATACTATTCTATTGTATGTATATAACATGTTTTGTTTATCTATCCATTCACTGGGGGACACTTGGGTTATTTCTACCTTTTGGCCATTGTAAATAATGCTGCAATAAACATGGATGTACACATATATGTGCAAATCCTTGCTTTCCGTTCTTTGGGGTATATACCTGGAAGTGTAATTGTTGGACCATATGAAACTTTTATTTTTAATTTTTAGGAGGAGCCAAACTATTTTCCATAGTGGCTGCACCATCTATGCATATGGATTCCACCAGCAATGCATAGGGATTCCAATTTCTCCACATCTTTGTCAATACTTTTTACTTCTGTTTTTTTGATAATAGACATCCTAACAGTGTGAGTGGTATCTCATTGTGGTTTTGATTTGCATTCCTCTGGTATGATGGTTTTTATAACTTCTTTCAATGTTTGTTATTACTTCTTTTTTCCATTACCATTTAGTCCCCTTACACCCCCATCTCCCCAGCAATCCCCACACTGTTGTCCACGTCCATGAGTGCTTCCTTTTTGCTCAATCCCTCCATCTACTAACCTCCCTGCCCACTAGCTGTCATTCTGCTCTCCATCTATGAGTCTGTCCCCATTTTTCTTGTTAGTTCAATTTGTTCTTTAGATTCCACATATGAGTGAAATCATATGATATTTGTCTTTCTCTGACTGGCTTATTTCACTTAGTATAATGTTCTCCAGGTTCATCCATCCATAGTGTCACAAATGGTAAAATTTTCTTCTTTTTTATGGTGGAGTAGAATTCCAATGTGTAAATGTCATAGTTGTTTTATCCACTCATCTACTGATGGACACTTGGGCTGCTTCCATACCTTGGTGATTGTGAATAATGCTGCAATAAACATGGGGGTGCTTATGTTCTTTTGAATTAGTGTTTTGGGTTCCTTTGGCTATATTCCCGGAAGTGGGATCAATGGCAGGTTTAGATCTAGCAGATCACCTGGGCCTTGTTTGCAGTCCCATTGATTTTCATCACTCCCTAGAATTCCTAGCTGGGGAATTTGAGACAGGGAAATAATTCCTGTAGTTCCTGTTAATTCTGCTAAGAGGCCAGGGGACCAGTAAGCAAAATAATTCTGTTATATTTTGTGAACTCAGCTTAACCCTCAAGAGAATGACCTGAGAAACTGAGGGCTCTAAAGTCACACCAACATTATAGAATCTTTCACCATGGGACCATAGGAGAGGAAATATTTATTATGTGCTAGGCATTGGGTTAGATACCTTTTGTGTAGTAGCGTATAAGTTATGTATTACATTGTTTTACTAAAATATAATAACAAAGGTTAGTGATTTGTCGAAGTCACATAGCTAGTAAGTGTCAGAAGCAAAACTAAAATCAAGTTCAATTCTAAACCATGCTACCTCTGGAAATATCTATTATGTATTGGACATAATAGTGGCTAATTTTATTATATTCTCTTTAATGACAGAAAGGAGGTCATCCTTTAATTCATAGACTAGATGACTTTGGTATCCTTGGAAGTATGGAATTTTGAAATACTGTAAAAAAAAAACCCAATTGAGAAAAGATGCTGATTCTGGCTTGATGCCTTTTTTTTTTTTTTTTTTTTTTAAGTGAATAACTAGATGTCATATGATTTACTTACTGATGCTTGAGCTTGTCCAAGTCATAGAAATAGACTTTGCATGGCCTCATTTATCAGAACTAGCTTCTAAAAAGTGTAAAGCCCAGAACAATTAGGATATTTTTTATCTTTCAAACTCTGTGCAGGGAGTTGACTATTAAAGGGGAGTGCAAGCCAACAGGTAATTATACCACTGTTTATAAGTTTCAGTTCTAACTACACTTTGTTTATCTCACCCCACGTGTTGACCCTCCCCCCAAAAAAGCATTTAAAATATATTTAAAATATAAACCTGCCCTATAATAACACCCAACTACCTGTCATATGATAACAACACTCAAGGGCACCTTTTATCTAAGAATTTCACAGTGCTTTATATACTCATTAACTCACACCCATCTGTTTTACTTTATTTTATAGCAGAGAAGTGGAAGCACCATGGAAATCACACAATGTGCTGGTGCAGCAGCTTAATGGGGAATTCTTCACATTCTGTGCATTCATCCTGTTCATTCCTGACTTAATATGAATTCACCAGATATGGGAAGCAAGGAACATAATAGCTAATATTATTGAGCAAGGAACATAATAGCTAATATTATTGAAAGTTTATTAAGTGCTAGATCCTGTACTAAACTCTGTATACATATTAGGTCATTGTTCTGCAACTAGCCCTGTATCCCATTCAGCCCTTGAGGTTGTAAAGGCAAGGATTTAAGAATTCTATGGTTGCTTGCCTCAATAGCATATACACTAAAAAAAGAATTCTATTAGATAGAAGCTATTATTATCAGATGGAACCAGATAAGTTAAGTTACTTGATATCAATTTTCAATAAGTGATAAGAGCCAGGATTCAAACCAGGCAGAGCCCATGTTCTTACTCATTGCATGACATTGCGTCTCAACATAATAGGTCTTGTATTTTTAAAAATATTGGAGCTTGATGGTTTCAGAGAAGTCAGTCATTTTGCTTTGAAATATATAAAGCTGTTTGCCAATGTATTATAAGGGTTCTCCAGGGAAACAGAACCAACAAAATGTCTGTAAATATAAATATCTAAATAGAGATTATATATATATATATATATATGTATATATATATATATATATATATATATAGAGAGAGAGAGAGAGAGAGAGAGAGAGAGAGAGAGAGAGAGAGAGAGAGAGAGATTGATTTTAAGGAACTGGTTTACATGACTGTGGAGGCTTTCAGCCTTTGGTAAGGCCAAAATCTTTAGGGTAGGTTGAAGACCCAAGACTTATAGTCCAAGTACAAAGGCAGTCTTTGGCAGAATTCCTTCTTTCTCAGGGAGGTCAGTCTTTGTTATCTTAAGGCCTTCAAATGATTGGATGAGTCCACCAATTTAATTGTTGTTCTCATCCAAAAAGCACATTTGTATAAACATTCAAAGTAATATTTGTCCAAATATTACTCAGCCATGGCTCAGCCAAGTCAATGAATAAAATTAACCGTCATGATGAGATGATGTCAGGGAGCAGTTTCCCTGATGACTACTCATAAGTCCTCATCTGATCCTCCACCCAGAATGGGGCAGAAGTTCCAGTATCTGCATGTAAATCAGCACCTAGAGCCTTGCCTTTATAAACCCAAGGGCTGTGTGGGACATACGGCTGGTCCCAGAACAAACTGTCCGCTGTAGGTTTTACCTAACCGAAGTGTACTGTCAGGGATCTGACCTTGCAGTCAGGGTTCCACTTGCCTCAACTAGTCTTCTGTCCTAGGTCTGGGTTACTAAGGATCTTCACTGGGAGTGTCTCAGTCACCTGAATCATGTATCGGTACCCTCCTCCATTTGGCCTTCCCTCTGAAACTCACCTGGTGTCAGTTTTCTGTTCTCTATGGTTGGTTGTCTCTACTTCTCAAGATGACTAATTTAACAAATCTGGAAATTCTAAACATACTTAGCTCCCAAGGTAACAAAAGAAGACTAACTAGATTGTTAACTCTTACATTTAGGTCTTCAATTTTAAGCCCCACTAGAGATCATGCTGGGCACTTAGTGGTTGCTTAGCAAATTCATGAGTGTGTTTGGAGATCTGGCCAATTTGTTTAGCTTCTCTGTTTCCTAATCTGTAAAATTGTGATACTATTACCTGGTTCTTTGGGGGAACCTGGAGCTACATATGAGAACATTCATATTAAAATGCCTTAAAAAGTAAACGTACACAGTTGACCCTTGAACAAAGAGGTTTGAAGTGTGAGGGTCCACTTACGTGCAGATTTTTCAATTGGCCCACATAGCTCAAACCCACGTTGTTAAAGGGTCCACTGGCAGTGGGGAATCCATGTACGCAGAGGGTCTGATGTAAGTCATATGTGGATTTTCGACTGCATGGGTGGTGGGAGTCCCTAACCCCATGTTGTTCAAGGGTCAACAGCAATGTGTGTGAACAA
Organism: Furipterus horrens; assembly: GCF_987537825.1. Classification (NCBI taxonomy): domain Eukaryota; kingdom Metazoa; phylum Chordata; class Mammalia; order Chiroptera; family Furipteridae; genus Furipterus; species Furipterus horrens. Next base: position 173,304,511 of record NW_028327171.1, read on the forward strand.
TGTCTATACATTTAGAATCAGTTCCTCTCCTATGACTCCGAAGCAGTGATTTACACCTTGATAACCAGAACAATCACAGTGCATATTTCAGGCAAGTAGAAGGACTCACTGATACCTGTGGGAGGATGAGGCCGTGACAGGGAGATATTTGCGACAGGCAGGGTTCTTAGTGCTCTTTAAATGTCACTTTAGAGTGTTTACCTGTGGTGGGCCAGGCTGTTCTGCTACCTGAAGTTTCTGGTCATGAAAAGCAGCAGTCAGGAAATGATAAGATGTCATTTGTCAGAGTGAATCATTACAGTCCCTGGGGAGGAGGAAGAGAAGCACTGAAAATAAAGAAGAAGAAAATGTCGGTGAAGCGAGATGGGAGTAATACTGTGAATGATCCAACAATTCATCAGGCAGCTCCCGAAGATCTGATACATCATCGTGAAATATACAAACTGAAGAATAGAGCATTAGTGCACTGGGACTCCAAGAAAAAGCCTTGAAGCAGAAACTGGACATTTTTAATCTTGAGAAAAGGAGATTGTCTATCATGAAGGTAATTCTTTCTGATCAATACCAGATTCAGGGTGTATTGGAAAAATCTGATCGTTTGATCTGCTTGATCTGATCATTTGATCTGTTTGCTGATTTTCCTCACAGGCACACAGGGTTTCCAAATGTAATAGTGGCTTCTGATTCTTCTCATGGTCCCATCACGGTACGTCAAGACCCTGTCACCCAGGCCATCCTTTGGGAATCTGTCATGGAGCCTCAGGCTCTTAATGAAGTAGATGATGATGGTGAAGAAACTGTAAATGGCCAGTCAGAAGAAAGTGAGAATAAGTTGAATAACTCTCTAAACTCTCAGTCTAACATGAATGCAGACAGGTTTCCTCACCAATTAAAGGAAGATTATTCTGTGCCAATTAAAAGTAGCAACACTGTCACAGATAACACGCCCTCCAGGAACTCCATCATCTGCCTCTCCATCAGAGAGAGAAACATTAAGAGCTGCTCTGAGTGCTGCCAGTGCTGTCAATGATCCACACCAGGGTTCAGCCTCAAGAATCTACTAAGTCTGTAGCCTTGAGCTACGTTGTGAGGCAAGTGCTGAACTCAAGGAAGCAGAAATAGCTGCTTAATAAAGTGAAAAGAAAACCAGAGTTGCGTGCTTCTGCCAAGCAGAAGAAAAACATATTATTAGCACAGCCTCCACAGACTTATCAAGCAAGAATAATCCCAGCATGGACATCTTCACACACATGATACATAAAGTGGACCATGAAATGGAAGAGGATGAATGGCTGACAGGACGTGAGGACAAGGAGCTGCAGAGCAGTCAGGGTCTTACAGGCTTCACTCTGTCGCTGGTGAGCTCCCTCTGTCTCCTGGTTCAGTACCTTAAACAGAGTGAGCTCCAACTGTAAAGTAGAGACCAGGCAGAAACTGGAACAAGTACTAGATGATCAGCAGGAGCTCACTGATGCTCTGACAACTGCAATTCTGCTTCTTAGAGAAGAAAATACTGCTACTCAGGTGAGATTTCAGCACTATATGGTCATAACAGATGAGGAATTTACATCGTTCACACACACCATTAAGAGCTGTCCTGTGATAAATAAGTATAAAGAAAGTCTGGCAACAGAAAGGAGAGCCACAAGTAGAGTTGTGGACAATCCAGAAGGTTCAGTTGTAAATGCTAATGTCTCCATGCCATTGATGTTCAGTGGGGAAGAAGTGGAAGATTTGCCTGTTAAACTATCACAGGTGCCAAACCCCCTGGATAGTAGGAATCCGACCAACAATTTTCCAGCTCATATATTTGAGCTGGCTGTGTTGTTAACACCACCTGGGCAGAACAGTGACTCAGAATTCTCTCTGCAGGATGGATTGAGGAGGACTATTCAAACTCGTTCTGCTCCATGAATTCCTCCAATGGTGGAAATAATTGAGAAGGAACAAAATTGGGAAAAGAAGACCTTTCTGACTAGCACAGACATTCAGATTTCAAGTGAAGAGAATTATCTCTTCACTCACATGGGAGAAGGTATGGGGAACAAAACCCAGCCTCCTTTTGTAAACCTCTCACAGCCTCTGTGCAATTCCCTCTCAAACACTCAACAACCCAGGAACCCCACATCTCAGAAGATCCCCTCGGAATGGGGGATGGAAAACAGCTTAGAACAAAGGGGGCATTAATACAGAGAGAGGACATCATGGCACGAATTGCTAAGTTGACACTGCAGAGTTCAGCCATCAAGGCCCATCTGCACAATATTGGGTCAGGCAGAGAGAAAGCAGATGAACTTTGGGAGTTAAACAAAGAGGAGACAAGTCATATAAGCACCATGACTGCTACTTTTCCAGCAGCACAACCTCTAACACCAGCTAGCATGGAGGCACAGATTGCAGAATTGGACCAGCAGAGGATGGAGGCTCATGGAAAACTCTTGCAGTTAAGGGAGCAGCAGAAATGTATCGGCCTGAATCCTTCCTTTCCAACAGTTTCATCTAGTCAGTCACCTCCAAGAACATAGACTGATTGCTCACAAATTCATGATTTAAAAGAAAGAGGAAAGAGAACAATTGAGGTATTTATTCCAGGAGCAGAAGCTCCAGAAAACTCAAAATGCAGTACTGTCTCTCTTATTAGTGAAATAAATACAAGAGAGTCTTTAGGGGCTACTGGTAATTCTTGTTCTCCATTAAACGCCACCTCAGGAAGTGGGCGATGCACAGCTGTTAATCCAAGAGCAAAGACTGAGAAACAAAATGAAGAAGGCTGCTTTGCTCTTTCTATTCTACCCACATATTGTAAGTGAGGTCAAATTTTAGTTTCTTCTCAGAGTATATTCTTGAGCCCCATTCTGCTTTTCCTGTTCTTGGCTTTCAAGTTTTGGTGTCCTTTCAGGTAAAACCTATAAAAATCTTGTGACTAAGCATTAATAGAACAAAGAAATAAAGCAATTATTTTATTTTTGAACTTTCAAATAAACTTCCATCAACTAACCAACCTGCAATTTCCTATAAATACAATTTTGACTATAGGGAAATTAAAGTTTCCTTTTCTAATAATTTCATAACTATTTTAAAATGTAATGTTTGGAGTAATATATTATTACTTTTATTCAAGTTTTTCTGTCTAGTATATCTTAAATAATGATTTATTTTATTTTAATTTTCTGAAGAACTTACAATAAGATGTCTTTTTGTGATTAAAGTCTGCCTTTCAGAAAAATTTAACACCCCCTTTGGTTTCTTCTTTTGGGAACATCACTGTAGTCCATTATTTTTTCCATCAGGTGAAATGTACAGCTTTAAAAAGTAAGCATGGGAGTAACCATTTGTTTTTGCTTCAGCAGGTAAAAGTGGTTGTATGTATTGTAAAATTCTTATATGGAGTTTAAATGTGAAAGTATCATCAATAATGGTAATGTACATAAAATAAATAATGATCATAGAGCTAAAAAATATGTCATTTTATAGGGACTCAGCCATTTTACTTCCTTGGAAGAGTGGCTCTGTTCCTTGTATATATTTGACCTATTGGCTGGATTCTATTTGGGAATAAAATATGCTACTTAAGAAAACATGGGTAAAAATGGGACAAAAGAACACTTACAAGTGACATCAAAAAGAGTGTCTGTTTCAAACAGTATCTCTCAGCCCACAGCTAAAGGACACATGCACTTCTGTTGGCCATTCCAAACTCAAATTTATTGACTATATTAACTAGTTCCACAAAGGAGGAGAGAGAGCCAAAGTAGGTCTTTAAGAAAAAGAGCAGAGGACTTCCAGCCAAGATGGTGGCCTAGACAGACACGCTGCACCTCCCTCACAACTAAGAAGGAATACAACTACAGTACCTCAAAACTAGAGACAACCAGAAGTTCCAGAAAACTGAGCTGCATGAAAGTCCAACAAACAAAGATATAAAGAAGAAATGCTCATCCAGACAGGTAGGAGGGATGGAGCCAGGGCGGAGAGGACGTGGTGTGTTGGCGGTAGCAGCAGCAGCAGTGGCAGGCCAGTGGGAAGGGCCGTCACACCTTTTAAAAAGTTGGGTGGGACATCTGGGGAACACTCCCAGCATCAGACCAGACCACACAGCTCTGGGGACAATAAAGCCTCATTGCTTCTGACTATGAAAACCAGTGGGAGTTGGGGCAGAGGAAGAAACTTCCAGTCTCTCAGCAGAGCCCACTTGTTTCAAGGGCCCCCACGGTCCTAGAAGGTCCGCAGACCCACGCACTTTGGGAACGACAGACAAGGCAACAGCTAGAGAGGCGCTAGTCCCATATGGAAGTGGGAGAAGTTCCTGGAAAAGGGGCAAGTGCTGAGAAAGAGGCACTGTTCCCTCTCAGACCCCTTCACCACATACAGCGCCACAATGTGGTGAAACAGGTTGCTCTGTACTGATGAATCCCTAAGACTCCACCCATTACAAATGTAATAGGAGTGACAGCTTTACCTAAGACAAAGAGGCAAACAGACACAGGAGCCTGTCAAGTTGAGGAGAAAGAGAAGTATGGTCCAAAAGAGGGAATGGATCAAGTTTCCAATGGGAGAACTAAACGACAAGGAGATAGCCAACCTAACAAATGAGGAGATAGCTATCCTAACAGATGCAGAGTTCAAAACACTGGTGATAAAGATGCTCACGGACTTGACAGATATCTGTAAGTATGACAAATGCATAAGGGAAGAAGTAAAAGCTATGCTAAATTAAATGAAGGAAAATCCACACAAAACCAGTGGTGAAGGGAAGGAAACTGGGGTTCAAATCAATGATTTGGAACATAAGGAAGAAAACAACAGTCAACCAGTACAGAATGAGGAAACACAAACTGAAAAATTTGAGGAGAGGCTTAGAAACCTCTGGGACAACTTTAAACATGCCAACATCTAAACCATATGGGTGCCAGAAGGAGAAGAGGAAGAGCAAGAAATGGAAAACTTATGTGAGAAAATAATAAAGCAAAACTCCCCAAATTTGGCAAAGGAAATAGACACACAAGTCCAGGAAGCACAGAGAGTTCCAAACAAGCTATACCCAAAAAGGACCACACTAAGACACATTATAATTAAAGTGCAAAAGTTTAAAGATAAAGAGAGAATCTTAAAAGTAGCAAGAGAAAAGCAGAGAGTTACCTACAAAGGGGTACCTATAAGACTATCAGCTGATTTCTCAAAAGAAACTTTGCAGGCAAAAAGGGGCTGGCAAGAAGTATTCAAGGTGATGAAAAGCAAGGACTTACAACCAAGACTACTCTATCCAGCAAAGCTATCATTTGGAATGGAATGGTAGATAAAGTGCTTCCCAGACAAGGTAAAGCTTAAGGAACTCATCATCATCAAGCTATTATTATATGAAATGTCAAAGGGACTTACTTAAGAAAAAGATCAAACTATGAACATTGAAATGACAACAAACTCACAACTATCAACAACTGAATCTAAAAAATAAAAACAAAATCCAACTAAGCAAACCAGAACAGAAACAGAATCATAGGTATGGGGATCATTTAAAGGGTTATCAGCTGGGAGGAGGAAGGGGGAAAAATAGGGAAATGGTGCAGGGATTAAGAAGCATAATTGGTTGATACAAAATAGACAGGGGGAAGTTATGAATAATATAGGAGGGGGGAAGCCAAAGAACTTATATGCACAACCCACAGACATGAACTAAGGGGGGTGGGATTGCTGGAGGGAAGGGGGATACTGGGCATAGGGGAGAAAAGGGGGAAAAATTGCAATACTGTAACAACATAATCAATAAAATACACTTAAAAAAAGGAAAAAGAACAAAAAGGAGAAATCAAATGAAAACTTAAAAGGAGGCACTGACCCAAATTTTGATTAAATTACAAATAAACAATTAAAAATCATATTTGTTAAGCATTTACACTGTACCAAATATGGTTCTAAGCTCATTGCATGCAAGTTGTTTAATCCTCATAGCGATCATATGAGGAAGGAATTATTATTTTCATTTTATAGATGAGAAAACTGAGGCACAGGAAGGTCACAGAGTTAGTTAGAGGTAGAGCCAGAAGGTTGAACCCAGGCTGGCAATCCCACTCCAGAGCTGTGCTCTTAACCAGTGGGCTGGATTAAATGAGAGAAAGTGCTTTGTGAATATCCAAGATCCATACAAAATCAATGCATTATGGTCATTACTATGACTAGAAGGTACATTAGAGATACATGTCAGAACCCTTTATCTTGCAGCTAAGGGAACAGAACTTGTTAAACAAACTGCTCAAGTTTACAGGTGAGCTCAAGCAGAATCTAAATTTGCTGTATTTTAGGCATCAATGTTATTATCACCCTTCTACCCTCCCCATTATATTGAGAGCATAGATTCTATTAACAATTGTGTTGCTATTCTGTTTCTTGTCAATACCATGGTAAGACAGTTCAGTGCATTGAAAGAAAGTGCAAGTAAACTGGAATAGGGAGGTAGATAAATGAAAATAGGAGCAAGAAGACAACGATCTTTCAATTACTGAGCCTGCTTCCTGCAACAAATTTATTCTTGAGATTCAGCAAGTCCACACAGTGGGCTTGGGTGAGCATATATGCACATTAAATGGCTGCCTCCACCTCCTCCCTCCTCTACTCACCTACACACCCCATCCCTGCAGAGCTTCCTTGTTGGAAATGCATCCACCCACCCAGCCACACACCTCCTTTCTAAGAGCTGCCGTGTTCAGAGATGTTGACTTCAAGGACTGCCTTCAGAATTTATTTTAACCATCACGACAATATTACATGGAGAGGTACTAAAAAAAAAAAAAAGTTCCATAAGCTAAAGTTTTGAAAGCCTCCCTCCATTACTCAAGAAATGCCTTCATATCATACATTTCCAGTACTAAATAATGATTCAGAGAATGTAATACTTGAATGTCACCAGCCTATGGGAACACATGAGCTCACTGATGTGTTTATACCCACTTTTACTGGCTTGGTGCTGGTGCCCTTGTTTGCTTGTCCCCAGCTCCCAAGACTTTGGTGGGCTCTGCCATGAAGGTTCCACGTATGTGGTCCTTCTATGGCATCAGTGCGCTGCTGCCACAAATGTCCAGCACTGCTGGCTGTGGTGTCAGGGGTGGAGTGGTGAGACTATCTTTCCTCTTAAAGTGGAATTCAGACACAGGATGTCAAATCAGTGTTACTTGGTGGCCAGTGGGTTAAGAATTGAGTACAGTAGCCTCTTTTCTGCCCAGGACTAGGCCTGCACCCAGGGGTGGCACTTCTTAGTCAATGTCAATGCTCAAGGAGTAGGACCTTTAAGGAAAGTGCCTCCCTGAGCCCACATAACCCACAAGTGGATTCCCAGGAGTCTGAGAAAGCCCTGGAATTGTGTAAAAGTTGAGTATTGTGGGTGCATATGAAATTTTTCTGTGGAAAGGTGTCAGGGTAAGGACCCTGGCTGTATGTGGCCAAGGCTTAAAACGGAGTTGGGTCTACTTCCGGAGTGTGACTTCCAGATAGCTGATTCGGCAGCTGAGTTTCGGTAGCTGACACAGTCAGCTATTATATGACTGTTGATGTAACTATTTCCAGTGATTGATGAAATTCTGGGCTAGAAGCCACCTTTGTTTCTAAGTGTATATAAGCCCATGGCACTGTAGAGCAGGCGCGAGAGTGTACTGCCAGCACTCTTGGCCACACCACACCAATAAAGGATGCAAAACTCCCCAAGGCACCCCGAAAGTTTCTCTTAGCCACTGGACCAGAGCCCACCTTGCTTTTGGGGCTCTAGGACCTGGACGACAAAGGGGCCCAACACTTTTAACAGATTCTTAAATGGGTCCTTTGAGTTGAAAAGATTAAGAACTGTTTCCCTCTGAAGGCATTGCTTTCAGGCTAAATTCCTCACACTTAACTCCATCCTTCCTCCATGGGGGGCTCTTTAGCCTCCCTGCACTTGGGGGAGGTGACAGTGAGAGAAGTTTGTTTCTTTGTTTCAACAACTAGACTCTTCTCACCCCCCTCCACCCCACAAGCTCTCCAAATATTTTCAGATATGTCTGAGCCCCATAGAAGACATGGCTCCAAAAGACCTCTTGCTATGTAAGTTTAATTAGATTCAGAAAACGTAATTTTGCACATTTTATTGCCAGTTGCATTTGTAACAGGGTTTGTATTACAATTTTAAAATGTCCTTGGGGGGGGGATCCTCTTTCTTAGAGAGAGTGACAACTTATTTTGGGGAAATAGTAGGGGTGGAAATGGAGAGTGTTGATTTGATTAGTTTTACTGCCTATCTTCATTGCCTGGGAACAGGTAAAATAACCAAATAAAAAAATTAACATTTTATCTTCATGATCCCCCACAATCAAGTCAGGAAGAATTTACTCAATTGTGGAAGCCACTGTGCAACGCACAGATCAAAGATTATGAGTGAGATTTTGAGATCCTGGGATCAGAGGTACACTGACCATGGGCCTTCTGAATCTAAGCTCCAGGGGGATTGTGGGAACTGAAAAACAAGGGGATGGTCTTCGCGAGGGAGAGGGCACCTCCATATTATGGGTGGTGGTGGCAGGAGGAGAGAGGGGCCAGTATGAACTTTGGATGGAGGCATTCTCTCCATAGGAGCCACATGCTTCTTCCTTTTGTTTTTTTAATCCTCACCTGAAGATATGTTTATTGATTGAAGGATTGAAGGGAGAGAAGGAGGGAGGGAGAGAGAGGAAGGGAGAGAGAGAGAGAGAGAGAGAGAGAGAGAGAGAGAGAGAGAGAACATAAGAGCGAAACATCAACTGGTTGCTTCCCTTATATGCCCCAACCAAAGATCAAACCCACAACTTGTGTATGTGCCCTGACTGGGGATCAAACTTGCAACCTTTCGGTATGCAGCACAATGCTCCAAACAATTGAGCTACTCAGCCAGGGCAGAAGCCTCATACTTTTTAAATTTGTATCGATTCATAGTTAATTCCATTTTTCTTTCCTATTTCATTTTCTTTTCTTTTTTGTTACTTCAAAGTGGTTCAATTAATTAATAAATGGCTTATCTTTTCCTAGAACATCCCATTTCCTTCCAAATATCTTTGGGGACAGCAGAAAACTGATGCTCACTTACCTGTGAGGACAGTAAAACCATACACCTTTTTCTTGCTTTGGCAACTTTTGTTGTGATGGTTCCGTCTGGTCCCCAGGAAGAAAGTGAACACTTCATTGCCTTCGACACATGGTGGACCAAGGACCCCCAACTGCTGCTGTGAAACAGAGCCAAGCACATTCGCAACAGCTCCAGAACCTCCCCTTTACCTTTGCAGCTAAAGCAGTGCCCCCTTCGTAAAAAATCGCTTCTGATCTTCCTAAATGTCATATTGCTCCTGCCCCTCAGGATTTGGACTCGTGGGAAATTGTCAAGTTCTAGCAACTGCCTAAGAGCTGAGCTCCATTACCTGTGTTTGCTTAGAACAAACACTATTTTACCTACTTATTGATACAGCCAGTGGGCGAGTAGGCCCTGGGAGTCCCAACACTGAGTGGGAAGGCCTGTAGCTGGTTGCCTCAGGGCTCGGTCCTGGGAAGTCAGCCCCACAGGGTGGCTCCACTTGCATGGGCTGCAGGGAGCGCCCTTTTGTATTTATCAGCTTTATTGACAGCAAACCCTGCTGACCTCCTCCACCTGCCCTCACTCACACAGAGGATCCATCTTAGCCTCCAGGTGCAAGGGAATGAAAATATGCAGGAAGACTTTGAGAGCTCTGTAGTGCGAGAATCAAGACATAGTCCTTGGTGAATGTGGTTGTTTTTCTGCCTGTAATGCATGGTTTTCAGATTTGCTTTAGTAAGTGTTGAAACAGAGGCAAAAAGGGAGTCACCTTACTTTTCTCTGCGATAGTCATGGTCAGAGCAGGATTAGTCTTTGGGGCGCCCCTGAAAGTGAAAGCCCTTAGAAAAAGGATTTATATTTCACTAGCAAAATGGGGCAGAATTGAAAAGATGAAAAGAGAAAGTAGCTAGAGGCCCCCTCTTCTCTTTTTGTCTCATAAAGTATGATCTGTGACTGGGGATCAAACCCACAACGTTTTGGTGCACAGGACGATGCTCCAACCAAGCCACATGGCCAAGATTATTTGTATTACATCTTCAATTTACAAACACTACAGAATACCTGAGAGTAAGAAAGGAAAAGAAAGTGCTGCACCCAAGCAGCTAAAATAGATGTTAAAAGTCTAAGAATGATTCATTGTACTTTATTCCTGGGAGCACCCCTCAGGCTGCTCTGGCAGTTCTGTTTCTATTTTGCACACAGGGCTAACAGCCTTGCTTCTGTGGTTCTCCATTCTCAGAAACTTAGGAGGGAAGGAGTGACTGCTTTGCAACTGAACACTAAGGACAATGGCACATTGAAAGAGTAAACAGTGGAACCGGAGATGATGATAGTCTGGGACTCTCCAGGGAGAGGGAAAAAGTTCTACACACCAGCTACTCTGTGCCCATCATTCATTCATATTAGGATTCACTAGGGCACGGTTCCACACAGGGATGCGTTGAGATTACAAAGGTGAATTCTTTCAATGAGTATTGAGCAGACCTCTGCTTCTTATTCTTGCTCTTCAGTTGTTTAAAATGCCGCTGGCTTAAATCATGCTGCTGCGTCTTCGTAGGTTTACACAGTGGTTCTTGCTGTCCGAAGCCTTTCATAGTTGTTATTATCAAGGATCCAGTTGAGTCATCCTTGTGGCCTCATAACAGACTATCTCTCTGGCCCCTTTTCCAATCCCTTACACTATTGCTATTTCTACAAAATAAGATCTCTCTCAATGCACACCTGATCATATTACTCCTAATTAAACCCCTCACATGAGGATTTGTCCAGACTTCTCTACGATGTACATCCTGACTGAACCATTCTACCTCCCAGCCCACTCTCACCCTCCTGCTTCGCATTTTCAGCTTTATGAACCATGCACGGTCCCCTCCACACGCTGAATTCCACACTTCTGTGCCTTTGCTCATGCCAGTACTTCTCTTTCAAATGCTTTTTCTTTTGCCATTTTAGTGATCCTGTTTTCCAGGAAGTTTTCCTTGACATTACTCTCTCTGCACAGGTGCCAGTCCCACCAGTGGGCCTAGTTTTTCCACTTACTGGAGACTGAAAATAATGTTCGTATGTATTGTCTTCACAGCCACTTGCTCCCTCCACTCCCCTCCCCCTACTTTCCAGCATTTTAAGTGACTTGAAGGCAGGGGCCATTCTTAACATTTACAGTCTTTCCAGTGTCTGACATTGGTAAGAAGTGGCTGTTCAAGGGCTGAAATGAAAGCCCTTTGCCATGCGTTTCCCTGTTTTTATTACTGAGAGGTCATGTCTCAGCAGGAACCTCTGTAAGTAGTTCACCATGCATGGGTGTGGGAGCAGCCTGTTTCATGCCTCTGAGTCTCTGCCCCTTTTATCAGTCTGGATGGATGTGGTTTCTTTAATTTGGTAGTTGTCGGACTTCCATTCAACTTGATTTCTGATGGTTCTAAGTGTAGGTTGTTCTATAGTTTAGTTGTATATTTGATGTGTTTATGCAAGGAAGTGAACTGTGTTTATCTATGCCTCCATGTTGACTGGACTGGATTTGCTATTTCTTCTTTACATTATGAATGTATTTTTCTCTGATTCTGTATCAATGCTGAAGACTCAAACTTGGCTAATTTCAGAGACTCTGACTTAAAATCGAGAAATTTAAAATGAGAAAAATTGGCTTTATTTTTCCACTTGTGAAAATTTATATAGCAAGGTATAATTTACAGGAACATTTTTACATATTCAATATATTTGTTTTTCATAACCACCCTGTGTGTTGGATACCATTATGTCTATTTTATATATGTGAAGTATTGAGGCTCTGGGCATATTACAAAAAATCATTTTCTGACATAAAATCACAGAACTAATGAGTGTATGACATGATCGGGATTTGAATTCAGGTCTTTTAAGTGCAAATTATGTATTCTCATTTATTTCTCCTCTATCCTAATTTTACTTGTTCACTATAATAAAAATGAAAAGCAGGTGCTTAATGACAGGCTTGTCCAATCATCTGTAGATAAGTGACTTTTTATAACGGATAATATGATATGAAGATATTTTCATGGTACCTATCGAATGGATTCCATATGACAAGCAGAGGTTTGATGCAATTTGAACACCTAGTGAGGGGTAGAATAATGTATTTTATTGTCACTCTTGCTTTAGAAATTTTAGCTAAAGAAATCAGAGCAATTCCCTATAGTCACATTGCAGAGCTGCTGAAAACATGCATCACGTCCCTAAGTTTCCTCAAGCGGCTAATTACTTGGAGGAAGGAAGGAGGCAAAGAAGAGCATCCCCTGTGGAATCAGCTCTTGGACAACACAGCTTCTCTTCAGCTCACCAAGGTACCAGACACTGGCATTTTCCCAAAGAGGCCATGTCACCTCTGATATTGAGGGCCATCATATTAACAAAACAAGAATCAGACAGAAGGAACACTGTAAAGAGAGGCCAGAATCCACCCAGCAGACCTACAGAGGTGAAATGAAATCCCCTCACAAGTTACCTGAAGACACTTGTGCTTACCCAGGGTGTATGTCTTGATACTAACTCAGTCTGTATCTATCAGAGTGCTGGCCACCTCTTTCCTCTCACCATGATTCTCTGTCCCATGGCACCCCAGGGAGTGGGTTCTCATTTCTCAAAGTATCCCCAAACTCAACCTCCTCACCTAGTCTCAGATTCCCAAAGGGAGTCTGCACAACAGGATTTCCACCTGATGCTTTAGCAGCTCCTTCTTTTTTTCCAATGGAAATCCCTTGATTCTCTTTCACAGCTACATTAACTGTAGTGTAGTTTTCCTGAAAGCACTTTATACACAACCATAACCATTTCTGCTCCAGAAAATAAGAATTATCTAAGGACAGAGAAAGAACAAATTAGGGGGTGTTATGTTTGGTGCATAATACAAATGAAAATTTGCTTTTTGCTTTTACAGTAGTTTAATATGGTTAGACAGGTATCAGTATAGCTTTAAGTAGGAGGCCTCTGTAGCTGCATTTTCCCTGTTCTGTCCTATTCCATGTTAATGTATAATTGACTTTCACTTATTGCAAATCCCTTCCTCTTCCTATTTATGAATGCATTTCACAGTGTGCCTTTAAAAACTCATTATTTAGTTTTTAACACCCAAGAGGTTGCTTCTCTCTTGAAGAATAATGGTACTTGAGATGAAGAGTGCTCCTGAGACAAAGGTTGCCAGATTTAGAAAGAAAAAGTACAGTCTATCCATTTAAATTTGTATTTCAGATAGACAACAAACATTCTTTTAATACATGTCCCAAATATTATATACTTATTTATGGGACATACTTATGCTATATGTAATATCATACTAAAATTATTAGAATATTATACTAAAAATAACCCATTGTTTATCTGAAATTCAAGTTTAACTGGGTGTTTTATATTTTTCTGGCAATTCTACCTGAGAAGAGTTTTCAGATTCCACAGAAACCAGAGCTGGGCTGGATTATGTCAAAGTAAGCAACACACTTTTAAACTTTCCTGGTAAGTAGAGGGGGTAGAGTGGTAGTTTTTCCCATAAGCAATGGCATAGGAATAGGTATTAGTTCAAATAGATGTATCCCCTCAAGATTGACCCACTCTGCCATCTCAGAATCAGGGTGGATGATAAGATATAACTGTTGAATAATGTTTGATAAATCATTGTTTGAAGCTACTCCTGGATTATTTTTGGAGGCATTCATTTTAATTAATTGCTATTCCTTTGTAATTCCTCCCCGAGGTGATTTTTAAAAGATCTTAAACTCTATGAATCTAAACAGTAAATTTCTGAGTCTAAATATTGACATTAAACAATTTTTGAGGATAGCAGTAATCTTTAATAGAATAGATGATGATACAATAGAAATGAAATATAATAGTCATTGAGTCCATAAAAATAAAAGAACTTCTCCAAAGTGTTAAATAAAGCTTCAGAGTATGATATCCATAAGCCATGCCTAAAGGTCCAACCAAAGTTAATTGTAACTAGTTGTTGGTTAGAGTTCAAATTAGTCAAAAAAAAAAAAAAAAAAAAAAAAATCAACCAAATTCAGAATGTCAAACTAAAATCCTAATAGACTCTAAAACTAACCTGAGTATAAATCTAGAACATTAAGGTCAACAAATTTCAAATAGTTGGAAAAACTCTTTGATAAGTGTAGTCTATTGCCATGTATCACAGCTGCACTGCTACACTTTGGCCTTAATGCTTTGAGAGTCCAGAGTTACTATGTATTATCTGACACCATGTGGCTGGGGAGGCAACATGTAGTCCCTCTTGTAGACCCCTCCAGTAGAGTCCGGCCTTTTGGCCATCTTCATCCAGGCAGACATGTAGGGAGAAGCTGTCTTGGGTCTCTGGACCAGCCTACCCAGCAGCTGAATACTACTACCAAGGGACCTCTTATGAATGCCCTAGGGAACAGAAGACTAGCCCAGCCCAGGCCTGCTGGAATTCCTGACTCCTGAAATTGTAATATAATAAAATAGTTGCTATTTTAAATAACTAAATTTTAGAGTAGTTCTTTGAGAAACAATAGATATTGAGAACAAACAGTGTTGTATTAATCTTTACAATTTAGAATAGAACAAGGTGGAAGAAAAGAAGGGTGGGCTGATTAGAGAAGGTAAAGGGGGGGGTGTGAAATAAAATTCTCTAAAAAAAGATTGTAATTGCCATGGACATGAATAAAAGAAGGGCTGAAGCTTTGGAAGACCACAGCAAGTTTTAAAGAATCAGTCCCAAATTTTGGTCAGGCTGCTACTGTGATTTTGGGCCACACTCACAACTTTGACCCAATTTCTTAGCGATTCAAAGGGAAAGCTGCAGTAAAGTCTTACATCATGCAGATGCTATCAACAGTAATGAATAAACATGACAAATAAACGTGAGGCAAGTAAGAGCCGAAAACACTAAATATGTAAAAAGCAATCTTTGCATCTACTGAAAATCTTTCATCAGATGATTTCAAATTGAAGGTGTCTTGGAAAAAAATAACTTTGAAAATACAGATTTTTATTTTTTGTACTTTTATTGAAAAGGTACATTTAAAAAAATACACAGACATTTTACCATTTACGGATTGCAGATGCAGATGCTCAAAAAGAGTTCACTCTGTTTTGTTGTGTTATGATACCTCTTGCCCCTGACCACAAACATTCCAGTCTTGCTGACATCAGCTTAGAAATGGGGCATGGGAGCATGACCTGCAACATGCTCAGTGAACAGAAAGACAAATTGTTCAATTATAAATTTTTTATCTGCTGTACATTATTGCATTAGGGAGCCACAAGATTATGTAGCATCATTACAAATGAAAACAGGTTAAAAACAAAGGAGATAATTACATAGAAATACATGGATTCATTGTCTTCTTGCAGAATGCACCAGAGGTGCAGAAATGTGCAATTCAGGAAGCTCTTTTCTGTTTGTATACATTTGCTTAGCAACTCAAACTGGTGAGGAAGCTACAAAATAAGTTAAACAAAAATAGCAAACAGGTAGAAATTATAGCTATGTTATATGGCTTTCTATTTCATTTAAATATCACCAAATAAAATAGAATATAAAGAAAAATAGATTACTTTATCTTTTGTTCTCTTGAAGAGAAAATTCAAAGCTACCTTGCTTCCTAACATGTACACAGCAACTAAAAATGTTTAATTCAGACAAGAGATACAGATCTAGTACTACACAGGATAACAACAGTACTTGGGTCTAAAACAGTACACAATCCCTGTCAACAACAGTACACCAAAAAGAAAATGCCGTGATCCATTGGTAAGATGGTACCCACAAGTGAGCACTTGTGTACATCTATTTTTGTTCCACATTAGAATGTGCCCAGTTGGATTCCAGAGTTATTTACAGACATGTGAGGAAGACCCTATATTTCAAGTCTGTCAGGAAAATATTCCATACCGTTTCTAAGCCAGATCACACTCATGGAAAAATAGAGAATGGTATATGTATATATATTTTTTCTGACCAATACATTTGCAAGAAACCGAGTATCTCAGATGCACAAATTGAACGGAGTGGGACAGGGGAAGGGAATAGGAAGCAAAGCCTGTGCTGCTGAGGTTCCTAAAGGACGGGAGCGGTTCCTAAAAGCACTCTTGAATCTAATGATTTGTTCTTCTTTGGAGTCGGCTCACATTTTGTGGCTGGGTGGGAGCACGGCTACACAAAATGCTCGAACTGCTGAATCCTTTGGCTTTCCTTTTCAACTTTCCTACTCGCTGGCCTCCGGACTCGGGGCTTGGAGACTCAGTAGGGAGCGAAGAGGATGGAGGCAGGTGCAGCGCGGATGGGCCCGTGGCCCGGCCGCAGGAGAGCGGGCGCTATGGCAGGGGCCTGGAAGAGGGAGGCTGACGGCCGGGGCGGCAGCGACAGCGCCGAGGACACCGCGGCTGCCGCCAGCGGCGAGGACAGGAAGGCCGGGGCCAAAGGCTTCATCATATCCTTCTGGAACGCAAGTTTTGCCTAAAGGAGGGAGAAAACCAGGAAAGGGGTGGGGTTATTGTTTTGAATGAGAGCCACAGATATAGTTTCACAAGACGCCAACATTAAGAAGTCAAATTTAAAAAATCTTTTCTCAGATGTCAAGAAATTATTCTTTTCATAAAGCTGGTTTCAAAGGCTGCTGGCATAACTTTCCTTTGATTTATGTCCACTTCAACTCTTTTTTGGTCTTTGCCATTGGGCACGAGGACAGAGGAAAGCCTCTCTGAATAGATCTAAATCTACTTAATATTGCTGCCGAGAAAAACAAAAACGAAGACAAAAAAGCCCCAACCATCCCCAGGCTTCCTGCTGAGGCAGGGGAGCTCAATTAAAAATTCTGACTTGTCTTAAACCACAATGCAGCCTTGCAAGAGTTTTAAAAACTTTTTTGAAGAATATCCATGACCCTCCTCCACCTCACTTCTTTTCCAAAAGCCGCATTGGGATAGGTGACTGGGGTCCTGGACAACAGGAACCCACAGGAGTTATGAAAACAGTCAGTTTACACCTCTCTCTCTCTCTCTGGCCATTAAACAGTCTCCCTGAAAAAATTGCAGCGAGCTCAAATTTCTTTCATTGGGACTCACTGTAGGCGGGCTAGCACACTTTCTCTATGTAAGGGAATCCCAGGGTGGAATCTTCCTGTGAAGTAAGAAATCAATCCTTAATTTCTCTCTTTTGCAATCAGGAAGAATTTTGCAAGCTGCATTTGCTTAATGCATGTGACTCTGTTTCCAGCATCAGATGGAGGTTTTAAAGAAGCTGAAAGATAAGTAACCTCAATATCACCTCCAGCTGGCCACTCCCAGCTTCAACCTCACAGGGAATGTCAGGCTGGGTCCCAGGGAGATTATGAAATCCATTCATCAGGGTATTTATATGACACCCATTGCTGAAGTCCTTGCGTATTTTTGCAAAGAAATGGAAAATGGCACATACTGAGAAGCAGGTGAGACAGACTTATTATCAACATGCCTACTGGACAAGGAAAGAGCAGCACATGCACCTACTTTGCTTTCTGTAGAGATAGGGGAGAGGGGAAGGTAAAAAGAGGCAGGGAGGGAGGAAAGAGGAGGAAGCAGGGACAGAGGGAGGAGGAGGGAAGGAGAGAAAAAGAAAGAAGAGGGGAAGACATTAAATGAATATTTGTTTTCTGAAAGCAATTGCTTTTCCCAGGTTCAAGAGTCATCACTTTTCTTGTTCCAGAGCCTTTACTTTTCTTTATATGCTAAAGGAAGTAGCCTTTTCAAAAGGTTCTGGTAAAGGGTAAGTTATTAGCTATTAAAGAGGTTCCACTTCTCTTCTCTAAGGACGGTTCTTCAAGGTGCCCTACAGCAGGAACTAAGCAGTTCGTTTTAAAACTTCTGTCTCTGAGGGCTATTTAAGTTCCAAACCGTTCAGGACCAATTAGTCCCTAGGCCCTCCTTACCCACAGAACCTTCCCAAAACAGCAAGGCTGCCCCACAAAAAAGGAACAGATAAGGTGAACTCACGGCTAAAATGCTTGGGCTCCGCTGGAGTTTGTTGTAAGGGCTATATTTGGGCTTCAGTGGTTTCCCTGCAACTCGATCCTTATGCCTCCGGCTAGAAATGTGCTGAAAAAGGTTTGATGCCTTAGATGAATTTAAATGTGAGTTATTTATTTAAATTATATTTTATTGATTATACTATTACAGTTGTCCTCATTTTCCCCTCTTTGCCACCTACCTCCACCCAGCACCGTCACTCCCTCAGGCAACCCCCCAACTGCCCTGCCATTGCCATTGTTCATGTCCATGGGTCATATGGGTAAGGGGCTACTCCATTTCCTATACCGTGCTTTACATCCCCATGGCTATTCTGTATTCATACTTTTTAATCCCCTCACCTCCTCATCCAAACCCCACACCCCCTCCCATCAGGCAACTATCAAAACTCAGTGTCCATGATTCTGTCTCTGCTCTTGTTTGCTTACTTTGTTTTTTGGATTCACTTGTTGATAGGTATGTATTTTTACCATTTTATTGTTCATAGTTTTGATCTTTTTCTTAAGTCCCTTTAATGCTTCATATAATAATTTGGTGATGATGAACTCCTTTAGTTTTTTCTTGTCTGGGAAGCTCTTTATTTGCCCTTCCATTCTACATGAGAGCTTTGCTGGATAGAGCATTCTGGCTGTAGGTCCATGATTTTTATGACTTTGAATATTCCTCAACAAACCCTTCTAGCCTACAAAGTTTCTTTTGAGAAATCAGCCGAGAGTCTTATGGATGCTCTCCTGTAGGTAACTAACTGCTTCTCTGTTGCTACTTTTAAGAGTCTCTCTTTATTTTTAACCACTGGCATTTCAATTATGATGTGTCTTGGAGTGGGCCTCTTGGCATCCACCTTGTTTGGGACTGTCTATGCTTCCTGGACTTGCATTTCTATTTCCTTCATCAAATTAGGGAAGTTTTCTTTCATTATTTTTCAACTAGATTTCCAATTTCTTGCTCTTTCTCTTCTCCTTCAGGCACCCTTTATGAAGATGTGAATCTTGGAACAGTTGAAATTGTCCCAGAGAGGCTGCTTATACTATCCTAATTCTTGTTTATTCTCTTTTCTTTTTCTTGTTCTGATTGGCTGTTTTTTTGTTTCCATATGTTCCAAATCATTGACTTGATCCTAGCTTCATCCATTCTACTGCTGTTTCCCTGTAAATTGTTCTTTATTTCAATTAGTATATCTTTTGTTTCTGACTGGATCTTTTTTATGCTGCTGAGGTTGTTATTAAATTCCTTGAGCATTCTTATAACCAGTGTTTTGAACTCTGCACATGATAGATTGCTTATCTCCATTTCATTTAGCTCTTTTTCTGAAGTTTTGATCTGTTCTTTCATTTGGACCATGTTTCTTTATCTCATTTAAGCAGGCTCCCTGTGTTTGTTTCTATGTATTAGGTTAAGCTGCTTTGGCTCCATGTCTTGGTTGTGACCTAATGTAGTAGGTGTCCTGTAGGGTTCAGTGGCACAGCCTCTCCTATCACGCAAGCTGGGTACTTGAGGTGCGCCCTTCATGTGGGCAGAGTACACCCTCTTGTAGTTGAGGTTTGGTTGCTGTTGGCAGATCAGTCAGAGGGATTTACCCAGGTAAGTCAGCTGCAAGGACTGACTGTGACCACTGACCACCAACCTCTGTCCTCTGTGGAGGATCAGGTGAGCAGGAGCAGGGTGGTGGTGCTCCAATGTGCTTTGTATTTGTCCACTGGGTGCACAAGCTCTGGGGTTTCCCAGTTGGTGCAGGCCAAGGTCAGCCCCACCTGCCTTCTGCCCTGGGTCACCCTGCCTGAGATATAAAGCAATCTGAGATGGCTACTACTTGTGCTGGGCTTGGAAATTCCAAGGCGAAGCCAAGCTGTGAATCCGGGCTGGCTGCTGCTAGTGCCAGGCCTGGGCCTTAGTAACCACATAGCTTATCGTCTCCAGGAGGGAGCCTCTCTTGCTCTTTTACCCATCTGGTGATGCACAGGCTATGCGCATGTGCTCTCCAGCCCAGGAGTATGTGACCTTGTGACCCTAGCAGCTGAATGGCCCATAGCCATGTGAGCTCCACATGTAGATTCCAGGAGGGAGCATGAAATGGTCAGCAGCCAGCAACAAGCTAAGCTATCCAAATGACTATTTAGCAGCCACCTGCAGGCTCCAAAGGATGATTCTTCAAAATGGAGCAGGAACTCTGGACATGTCCTTTTGTTTTGGTCCCACTGAAGATGGTTGGACTTTGTCTTGGTTTTACAGAGGAGATGAGCTTTGAGATGAGGGTTTGTAATTCTCCTAGATCATGAAGCATCTGAATAAAACCTCTTTCCTTTTTCAACAGCAATGGCTGTATGGGTTTGGCTTTTGTGGCAGCAGGCAGACAAACCCCCTTTTTCCTTTGGTAATTATTCAATAACAGTGTGGGTAAAATCACCCCACTCTCTAAATTAAGATTTTCTCCCCACTCAGTTGTAATGCCTCTCTCTCTCTCTTCTTTCTCTATAGCTCTTATCTGACTTTGCCTGGTCTTACCACTGTGACTGCTGAGTCTGCCTCCCTAACCAGATTTTGGGCCCGTTGAAGATCAGCTGAACATCTCTCTTATCTTCCAGAAGTTTCTGCTTGGCTGTATGATCCAGGTGATTGCGGTGCTCATCTGTCTCTAATACCTAGTCTGGAATTTGACATATAGTAATAATAGGTGTGCAAATATTTGGTACCAACTTTTTCTTCCACAGAGCCACCTGTATTTTGTATCTTGTATGCATCCTGTAAAGGTGTGTATAAAAAATAGGGGCCACATACTAAACCTGACAAGTTCAGGGGAAGCCTGTATAGTGGGCCTTAGAAACTCAGAGACCTAACCACATAGGATGATCTGAAATGAATAATTTCCAACTGAAAGAAAGTCATGGCAAATAGTCATGTTCTAGTTTGGTATCATCCCTGACAAAGGTCAGTCTTTACCTTAACTGACCCTGTCTATTGCCTTCTTGCATCAACATAACATTCCTTTGGGATGTCAGGGTAATTTCCTTTTTCCAGACCCCTCAGGACACAATCACCCACCAGAACAGAGACTACAAAACCCCTACTGTTATTGTTATCATGTTGATTTTTAACTTAACTACCCTATACCGACCAATGTAAAAGAAATATGTGTCTATTCATTTTACTTTTTATCCAGTCCCAGAGATTCCCACCCCCCTGCCCCTTTGCTTTCTTGTGCCTCCCTAATCTATCACCACTGAGTTTCATGTAACCCCCTTATGCCTCCTCCTTTGATTGTAATGCATAAAATAAGGTACAAAACCGCCATTCTCTGAAGCATTTTCTCATTCTGAGGAAATTTTGCTTCCCAGCAGTTGTCATCAGTTTGGCTCAAATAAACTCATATGAATTCTTACAAGTTTGGACCTTTCTTACATTGACAAAGGTTAGTGAATTTAACTGTGAGTAGAGCGACAATCATTATATGGATTATAAGATACACAGTCAAGGGGTGACCCCAAACAACAGTGACTATTAATTCTGAATTCATTACCTGTTTGAGTTGAATTTCTGAATTAACATGAACATCACAGATTTCACAATGAAATGTCTTGTTCTGTAGTCCTGACCCCTTACTGCCATTCTGCATCTTTAATCTTGATCCAGGTCTAGGATAGGACTTAATTGGCCCAGCCCCATTACGAGCTTCAACCATGGTCTTGTGTTTAGATCCTAAAACAGAAAGAGATGTATATTAAATAACTATTTAAGAACTATATGAAGCTTGTTGTTTTCTTTCTTGAGAAGTATTTTCAGGCTGGGTTTCCCAATGCTTTTATTTTAAATACCATTTTAATTCTTATTATAAAGTTAACACATTTTCATTGTAAAAAATGGGAAAACAGAAGAATAGAGAATAAAAAAATATAGAAAGTATAGAGAAGCATAAGAAAATAAAGATTACTCATATTTTCAATACCCAGACATAATCCAAGTTACCATTTCAGTGCCTTTCTTTTTAGGTTCATTTTTAGTATTTAAAAACTAAGTCTAGTCCAGTGTCATCCCAATAAATACAATAAAAAGAAAAAATATATATAATCAATAATATTGTGAGAAGTTTTCATGGTGAAAAATGGTTATTAGAATTACTGAGGTGATCACATTGTAAGGTATAAAAATGTCAAATCTCTATATTGTATACTTGAAACTAATATAATTAATATAATACTGTATACCAACTACATTGAAATAAAAAAACAGCATATACATATTTTTTCAAAGTAGGGATCACACTAATTAAATATTCTGAAAATTTCACATATTGAATTATGTACATATTTTCTTATAATTACATTTTAATGGCTGAATAATATAATTATATAATATTGGGTTGCTATGATATATTCAACATTTCCCCACTGAAGGACTTTTATGTTTCTGTTTTTTCTTTTGTAAGTGTATTACAGTGAACATTGTGCACAGATATTTGTTCTACCTTGTCACTTCCTTATAATGAGTTTTGGGGAAGCATTAGATACTTTTGAGAAAATAAAGAACACAAAAAGTTTTCTCTCCAATCTGCTTTTGCCTTGCTTTTTCTAAAGTCATTATGATCACACTTTTTTCAAACTTATACCTTTTTAAATTCCAACAATAGCTGCTAACCTGTGTTGTGTGCCTCTAGCTGTGACAGGGAGTTCACAGCCACTTTGCATAGAGAACAATAAAGCAATTTCTTGGCTTTTTCTTCTTCTGATTCAGAAAGAGTGCCAGGGGCTCCATTTGTGCTCTTGGAGAGAGAGGTGTCTGCTCCAGGGGGCAGGGGTACTGTGCCAGACTTGAGGAGAAATGAGCCGCCGTCAGAGCTTGATGGCTGACTGGAACTGTGGGCTTTTAGCTTACCTTTGTCTTCTAAGGGAGACACAGAGATATGGTATTAAAACCTCATATATCATATAAACACTGCTAGATTGACTTAAAGGAATTAAAAATAAGAATTTGATTTCTATATTTGGTTGTACCCCATCACAGAGTTTAGTCCATTGAATCTGATTAAAACAGAATTCCATGCCATCAGTTTCCATATCAGGTCACCCAAGGTCATGACGACTTATAAAAAAATGACTTCATTCTCCCACTCAAAGCAGATAACTTCCTGTCTAATATCCTTGAGTTGTAATTTTTTCTCCAGGGAAGACTTTCATATATAGGAAAACCAGCTACCCTCCAATATGATTACATAATATGATAGTAACATGAGATAAGTCATTTAGGCAATGGGAGTGTCATTCAACTACTCATGTTTTTAATTGGGACATGAATATAAAGTTAAAATTCAATCTTACACCAAGTTAAAAATTTTGTTTGCAGGGAGGGGTAGAGAGAAGGGAAGAAAGAAACATGGTTCACTTGGGTTATGATTAGTTAAGTTTTTGCTGTCCTTTGAACAGAAATGAAATTTACCCAAAATATAGGATGCAAAAATTCCATTATACTTATTAATTACTGCCACTCTTAAGTCATAAATTTTAAATAATGACATTAACCATGAGCACAGTATGAGGTTTAGCCAAATGATTTATAGACATCTTGTCATTTGATCATGTACCTGCTAAATGCTTATATTCCTCAGGGCTCATGTACAACTATATGAGGGGCCAGAGTGACTTGAACTCTTCAGGGTTCATTTGCTGTTCAACACAGGCTCTTGTTCAGTGGTCCCTTTGGGAAAGAGACTGGAACTTCTTAGGCAACAGCAAAATCCAAGAGAGGGTTAATCCTGCTAGAGCTGGTGCTCTTAGAAGATGTCTATAGGTATGCTAATAAACTCTCATTAAGAGAGAAGGGGAATTAAAACTGAAAATGTATTTGTTCATTGCCCTAGCTAATTTGGAACTGTGTACTATGGGCCCAGATGACCAAGAGGGCAGGCATGCCCAAAGAAACACAGTGTGCGAGTGTGTGTGTTCTGCATACCAGGCAAACCAAAGCAACATACACATCAAAAATAAGATGGGTCCTATTTCTACTTCATTGAGGAATTAGCAGTTGACTTCCACCCCTTTTTCTACATTGGATCTATCCAAGCAGGGGATTTGACGGTTGAATTCCAGGTCTGCGTGGTGTGTAGAATAAGTGAAGGCTCAGATCCCTTTATATTCTTGGCTTCCACAATCTATATTCCTTTCCAGCAACTTTATTACAACTTCGGAATGCCATGAAATATGATGGAAAAGATCTGAGATGTTTACTAAGCTGACCTCAGTAGTAGGAGATAAGGAAATAAAATCATCCTCCCTAAATGGTAATAGTGAGTAAATTAGATAGAAGATTATTTCAGACCTGGAACTCTCTCATCTATAAGAATCCCTCAGATTACATTTGACATAGAACACACCAAGTGAAATTATTCAGTAATCTTAATATTTGCCCTTATGGCATTACTGTTTCTTGTGATGGAAACTTAAGTTACTGCCCAACAAAATCTTTCCTTCAGTCATTTCATAGGATACTTCATATAAATTTGAGCTAATTTCATTTCAGTCATTTACTCACTCATTTTCTCTCCTTTTCATATTACTATTTTAAAGTCCATTATATTGATCTTCATAGATTCCTATGTTTATGAAAAATTTTACAATTTACAAAGCGCTATTACTTACATTATCTTATTATCTCTCACAACAAACTTGTGAAATAGGTAAGATTGAAAATGATTATTCCCATCTTAACGATGAGGAAACTAAGGCTCATCGTGAGACTTAGTCATAAGAAGCATGTCATAAACGAGCACGTTTTCTTTAGCTCTTCACCGGTGGTAGTGTTTTAATCTTCCTGCACAAAGGGAAGACTGCCTGTGGCATTAACATTATAAAAGGCATACAACCATCACCCAGAAATGTAAAATGGCTGTTGCTTTGTTTTAAAATTACACATTAGTTTTAAAGCATATTGTCCTTAAATGAAAATATATATCCGAGTCAACAATTATTTGATTCAGGTAACATTGAGAAGATGAACAAAATTATATCCTTTTTCTCTGTAATCCTATTTCTTTAAAAAAATTAAACATTTCTCTTTCGTATCTGTTTTTCAAAAGAGGTCATTTATTCATTAACAAATGCATATTAACAATAAGCTAGTTGCTGACAGTGTGCTAGATGTTGAAGAAAATAGTAAATAAAGTAGGTATAGGCTTTAAGAAAGCAACAGTCATTCAGAGAGCTCTAATTTATGATGGAAAATGGTAAGAGGCATGACGGCACACAGTGGGAAATGATTACTCCCGGCAAGGTAAAAGGAGACATTTTTCATAAAGTGGCATTTTGGCTGGGTTTTGAAGGTCGCATTTAGATAAGCGTAAACCGGGGTGAAAAGAAGTGGGGAATGTGCAAATGGTTCAGTCACATTCAGGGAATTCTGCCGATAAGTTGATACTAGGTGGTCAATATGACAGATCCTAAAACCAAGAAAGTCACTTACACAATAATAAATTATAGCATTCTTTCTGGATGTGTAAACTTACAAGTTTCAAAACTTAAATTTGTTATTCCTCATTTTAATTGCTTGTTATTTTTATCAAAATCCATGATATTATTTCTCTTTCTTTACTGGCATTTTAAAGCCTCTTTATGTTGTGTGTTAGAAAATTTAGTTACTGTGCTTTTTCCTTCAGTTTCTTTTAATAAAGATGTGTGTCATCCAGAACTTCTGGCTCATATGAATTCCACTTTCAAGTATTCCCTCACCTCATGTTAATTAGCAGGGCTTCTCGCTGTCTGAATTATTTACTCATTACTCAAACACTTTTTTTAAGGTTTTATCCTACAGGATTTTGAAGCAAAATTTGCTTAGCTAAATTATAATTGCCCTTTGTAACAGATATCCATAATTTATGCAGTCAGGTGACCATAGTTCTTCAAAGTAGTCTTCTTGAGAGGTTCCATGTTAATTTATTTATTTTCCAAAGCTCTAAACATTTTGAAATCCTCTTTTTTTTCTTTTTGGAACTATTTTCATATCCAATTGATATGAGTATGTGAAGGGAATGTCTTCAATATTTTTAACTCCAGGAACTTGACTCATATTAACCCCCCTATTCATCAAACTCAGCACTACATGACTCAAATACAGTGTCAGGGGGTTAATATGCTAACAGAAGATGAAAAGAACATGCCAGAACCCCTAAAATATTACACACTGGGCCTGATACTGGTGGGCCCTTCACATCCAATGCCATGTTGTCATGCCTCATGCTAAATTCCAGAAACTCCATGTCTCCAAGCATGGTTGATCTCTGTGAAGCTTGCTAATTCGTAATTAACTACGTTTATATCTAATTTTCATAGCCTGCTTTTAGACTAATTCTGGAAGCAGTGAAAATTATCTTTAAATTAAATTGACTCTTTATTGAATCAGGATCTATATGTCCTTACCTTAAAAATAACAGAGAAGCTTACTTATTTTAAATAACTTAGGATCCATGACTAATTTCATAAGTTCAGAGCAGGTCCTGTACTGTAATTGTCTGCCAGGCTACAATCCTGACCTAGGCTATCCCTCCCTTTCCATCTGAAAGCCTATGCCAGTCAGGTCCTGGCCACTGGGATACACCCTGCAGAGACTTTGTGGTCCAGTGATAAGGCCCTCCTTGTCTGAGGTCTGCATGACAACTGCCCCATTGTCCCTTGTGGCACTTTGTTGGGGAGCAGAAGCTGTCAGTCTCACACTCACATCAAACAGTGGCCCCTCCAGATAGCTCATGTTGAAAGCTGGCAGCCTACACTCTGTATCCATGAGCTGGCACCAATATTAGTGAAGTTGTCACTTTTCTAAGGTGGCACAAAAGAGGGCTTGTTTGCTAGAGTTTGAATCTAATGAACAGCTTCCTCTGATTTTGTGTAGTTTTCCAGCCATTTAACTTGTAAAATAGAGAAGTCATATTTCAATTTCTTCAGGTTGAAGAATTGGCCCTTTTCTGATTTGTCACTAAGAAATGTGAAACAGTTATTTCTGAGACAGCTTTATTATGGAAAATAGAATAACTAACTCATGTCATTCAAATCAAGTCCCTCAGGGAGTAGGTCCAGTAATGATTCAAAAGCCAGGAATAAGATTAAAAATGAATTTTCTAGGTAGAAGGAGGAGCACGTTGTTTTTTTCCCTTCCTACATGAATGGCATTTTACAAAGGAACCATGGATTCATAAAGTTGGAGGAAAACATTTGCATTCTGCTCCCCCCCACCTCCTTCCTCTGTAGATTAAAACTTTAGGGTTTAGCTTTGATACTCCAGGCAGAGTGAATGCACACTGACAATAGGAAGGTCAGTCTGAATGATACAGAAGAAACTGTGCTTTTCTTCATTTAAAAAATGTATTTTTATTTAATACTGAAAACACGAAAATTCACTGTTAGCAAACAAGCTTATTGCCTCAGACTATTCCAGGGAGCTAGGTATCAGCTCTCAGTCATTCTGGACCCAACTGGGTACTGCCTGCCCTAAGAACACTGGGCTGGGCTGCCAGGCATCCAAAAGTTGCCAGTACTTTAAAAATATATTGCTAAAAGCTAGTCATACTTTTACATTTCGAATCTAGCATTTGTGCCTAAATTCAATCTGCTGCTTTATTACCAAGGAGTCAAAGAAAGCTTTATATTGATATTGATATTTTATATTTATAGGTTGCAGTAGAAAGTTTGCTGCCTTAGAAAGTGATATTAATTTAAGAGGCCTGGCTAAGATGTTCTTTCCCATCCTACCTGTGGCCCGAGATCTATAAACCTCATCAAGTCATTAGAAGAAGCTATTATGCAAATAGCATATGGAGACTAGGGAAAAACACAACTGTAATCCTATCATACTAAACAGAAGTTTTTAACCTGGAGTCTGTGGACTTCTAAGGGACCCATGAGTTCATGGGATCCATGAACTTGGATGTCAAATGTATCTTTATTTTCATTTATCTCCAATTGAAATTTAGCATTTCTCTCAATTGTAAATGAAGGCAACAAACTAGAGCAGTCTTATCAGTACCTGTAACTTTGTCACCAATAGAAATCAGATATTTTCACTGGATATTGTAGTTGTCCTAGAAAGCTTGAAATAACATTTATGCTCATCACCCTTTCAAAATTGTGGTAGATATTAGACCTGTTGCTAGATCTTAATTAATGCATTCTATTAATTACTATGTATATTGCCATATTATAACAATAAATTAAAACTGTATTTCTAAATAATTGCTTTTCTTTGCAAAACTATAAATTTTATTTTATGGATTTAAAAACATTATCCTGAGACTAGGCTTCACTAGTTGGCCATAACAAGAGGTTAAGGACCTCTGTATTTATGCCTATTACTTCATTATGCCTTCATTTCTGTCTTTACCCATCATTTCAGCCACTTTTTTACCCATATCATAAATTCCCTTCCATGTTCCCAAGTGTCCTTTCATTACCTGAGTTATTTCAACAGACAGTCTTACAAATGTCAACTCCTATGCAGAACTGGTCTCACTGATGAGAATCCTCTTTGCTTCCACCCCCAAACCAGAGACCTTGTTGCCTGGCTAACTTCTTGTCACCCACCAGGCACAGAGAGTTTAAGTCTTTTCTGCCTAGGCCTTCCCTTCCTTCCCAGACAAGGTAAGCATCCCTTTCTTTTTCCTCATCAAGCTTGTTATCACATGTCCAGTATCTACCCTTCCAAACATGCTTTGATGAGGGCAAGACCAAGTCTGCCTGCTTCACTGTCATATACCCAGTGCCTAGTATGATGCTGGATATTCAGGGGGGGCTTAGTAAACATATGACTATGCAAATACACACACAAATAAACCATTTTTAAACTCTTAACTCACTATATTTTGTAACTTTATGATTTAATGAATCACATGAATATTGCATGCTGTTATTTGTATTTACTTTAAAGCTGCATAATATTCTATTAGATATAGTACTTTAAATAACTTCCCTAGTACTGAGCCTCTTGTTTACAGTTTTCATTAATACAAATAATGCTACGATGAACATCATTCCTAACATTATATTTTTCTTGCTTTGTATTTAGGATTATTTCTTTGGTATTAACTCACTGATCTGATGCAATAAACACTTTTTTGGTTCTTGATTTATCATATGACATTGCTTTCCAAAAGGGTTCTCTCAATTTGAAATCCTTTAATATAAACAGAACATCTACTCATGATTTTTCAAAGTATTTTTAAGAACTTTTGCTAGATAGTAATGATTATGTCTTATTGATTAATCAAAAGATTGGGTAAAATTTTGGTTTAAAAGAGTAAAATAAATAACTTCTCCTAAGCTCTAAATGTGGTAACTAATTCTCACATTGAGTAAAAATATTCTATTTTGTTAACAGAGAACTAAGAACAAAGATATTGTGCTAGGAAAGACAAATACTTTTAACTTAGATATGCATTTTTATTAGTTAAATAGGAAAAAATCATCATAAGACTGACAGAAGTTTAAATATTGAGAAGCAAGGAATAAAATAATCTCTATTATGACAAGAAATTCTAGTAATTATGTCACTTCATATTTGAAAGAAAATAAAGCACGCATTTTTTTAGAGACAAAAATAATTAACAGTATATGAATATACCAAAAACTGTACACTAAGACAAATTTTTGCAAGCAACTAAGAGTAAAATGCATGGACTGACAAGCTTCTCCTATTTACTGACATGAATGCTCCCAGGAACTTGTCAGGATTAGTGTTTCTCATTCTGATGACACTCTCCCTCCTCCTCCTGTGATCTCAGTAGTCAACCCTGGCTTCAGGATGGCAGCTCCTTCATATGAAGCAGCCACATTTTTCCCTCAACAAATGGAGATGTGTTAAATTGTCCCTTCTTTGTTACTGTAGCTGAATATGGAACAGATTGTCGACCTATGAGGTGGGGTATCTATATTACTGAATATGAAAGAAAAAGAGCTAACCAGCATCTTTTTGCCCTGTCCATATTCTATGGAGGCACCAGAGCTTGCCCACATTCAATTCTACTTAAAGTTATTAATTGAATATTTACTAACTATATGACTACTACATACAGGATGAAGAACCAGGAGCTGCAGGGAACATAATGAATGAGATATGTTAACCAGTGGAACTATGAGTAAAAAGACATTTCCTCCATTACACAGAAATGTGAGGAAGACCAAGAAGAAGGTCCTTCTACATCTTTAAATGTCCCACTGGGAAAGCCAGGCTTATGAAACCTTAATGTGCTGCAATGAAAACACAAGTGCAATGATTGCTACAAGATAATAAGGGAAGCACATAAAGAGGTAAGTAACCGTTGATCACCATTGCATGATGGCAGTATGGCATGAAATGATCGTAGAGTCAAGATAAGGACAGGGTCTAGAAATTTCTTTGAGCAAATGGCTGTTATGGTTGCCATTTATTGAGTGTCTGTTAAGAGATGGGCACTGATCCAGTCACATTTGTTAGTTCATTAATCCTGACAAAAACCTGGGAGGTAAGTATTAGTCCTCCCATTTTTATACATGGGGAAATGGAAGGTCAGTGAATATGACTTGGTCAAGGTTATATGGTCAGTGAGAGATTCAGCTAACCTGACTTCAAGCTTGTGTTCCTTTTACTATGCTATACATGCAAAGTAGGTATATAGCACTCCAGAATCTTGCCCTGGTTAATATTATATATCCATATTAAAAATCAATCAAAAATTTTTAAAATTCAAAACCAGTTATAAAATAGGGTATAGGAAGGGATAACACACTTTTCTGAGGTATCAGACTTCTAGAAGTACCACCTAGTGAAAGATAATCTCAGACAGCTTTCAAAAAGCATGTGCAGTTAAAGTCCATGAACCCTCATCCAAAGGTAGTGTATCATGGCAGTGAATTTGAGGGACTGCCCCAGTGAGACTCTGGCCTGGAAACTATTTTCTAGCTGAATGAATGAGCCATTATTTCCCCTCTCTAAGTTTCACTTTCTGGCATCCATTAGAGGATTGTTATAGTCATTAAATAAGATAGTAGATATAAAGTATTTAGCACATTAGGATCAGGCACATAATGACAATTCACTTACACACCAGTTATTATTAGTACTGTTGTTAAAATTGTATTTTGCATATAAGTCTAAAAGCTTAGATCTGTTTTTCGAGAATATGCTATATTAGATGCAACATAATGGAAGATGATAACTGACCACCTCTACCGATAGCAGCGAGAAGGGACAGCTGAAATAAGATACCACAAGAGGACCAAAAAAAAAAAAAAAAAAAATCCAGAAAGTCAACTACATCAATAATAGGCATTTTTATTATGCTGTACATTTGCAATGCTCTTTCACAATTATTTTATTAATTCCATCCAACACTGCTGTGATGCGTGGTGTGGGGAGGGCATTGTTCATTCTTCATAGATGAGAAAAGAGAGGCTTAGAGAATTTAATGCCTTCTGTGGAGTTATAGGTTGTCCAAAGAGCAAAGAGTAACATAGTCTATAGAGGTGTTGTCCAATACAGTAGCCACGTGTGGTTACTTAAAATCAAATATTCCGTTCCTCAGTAGCATAAGCTACATTTCATGTGCTCAGTAGCTATGTGTGGCTGATGGAACTCATGTTGGACAATACAGATCATAGGCCATTTTTATCACCTCAGAATGTTTAATTGGATAGTGCTTCTGTAGAAACGAGAGCACCAAACCATTATTGCATAATACTATGCCCGATGTCCATAACAGTGAACTTGATTTTTGGAGAAAGAACTCAGGGAAGATGAAAATAATATAGAAATGTTTCTATATAAAAGACTGTAAGCTTTATACTATCAAGCTAAATTTGTGTGACACTAGACTATAAGCTTAATCAGAATTAGGCTGAGTATCCCCCTAAGTGTTGAATACCAGTGCCCTGCACACAGAATTTACAAATATTTATTGAGTAGTTCTATTCTATTTCAGAAAAATAGGTCACTGTAAGATAATTCTTCCTGAAGCAAATAAGTGAAATGTCATAAAAATGTAGGTAATAACCTTTGTTAAAATCTCAAGGTTATTCATAATTATGTATTTACAAAATTGTTCAATGTGCATACAAAATTCTTTTATATTCCAATATCTTTTGAATGCAGAAAAGTTTTTAATGCTGATATAAGTATCAAGGAGATATACAAGATTTTGCTTTGTAGAATTGTTTATAACATATTCCTAGTAAATCATAAGTTAATAGATCCACAGTAAATCATAAGTCAGTCTTAACTGTTGGTTCACTTTTTTAGAGCAACAGTGGGTAGTAGCTTTTAGAAGTGGAGAACCTAACAATAAATACTCAGTATTATTTGGAAGAAAAAAAAAGCTCAAAAGTTTCAGAAGTTAGTTTCCAGACTATGACAAACACTTAACTACCTAAAAATCTTCAGCCTTGCCTGGTAGGTTGCTGTGTCAAATTCAAGGTACATGGGCAAAGATGGAGGCAGTTTCATTTTTTAAATTGACTTTGAAAGTCTTAATGATATATATACATTTCATAAAAATATGAGCTCTAGTATAATGGTCTGTTCTCTTTAGACAGATGGGACTCAATTTATGTCCTACATGATTGTACCCCAGAATTTCAGACTTAAGATGTTTGTCATAAATATAGTTAATCTATTATTTTATGAGGGATACTAAATCTCGGCCTCCTAGATTTGGATAGATGTATGCCAGATTTATGATGGTGCTTGTCTATAAGTGACAGGTTCTGCCAAAGCAGGAAACGATTACTTTTATTCTACTCAACAGCACAAGGTCTGTTGCTGGAGACAGAAAGGGGGGAAGAGGCAGTTACGAAGACCTTGTTTGCTAATCGATGGAGTCCTGCGGCAGTCAGCGGAAATGAGAAGTTGTCATTTGGAAAACCTGGCCTCATTTGTAACAACACATAAAATCTGTGAAACACACAGAGGAACCCATAAAAATGACGAGGCGAGGGTCTGCATTTGTATCCTTGGCAGAAAAACCCTTTGACAAAATTGAAAATGCTTTTCATAAGGCAACAGGGTGATCATAAAAAGCTGAACTTGCAGCCTTTCCAGGCAAATCATACTGATCAGCTAGTTGATAACTGCTCTGGGTTCACACCCGAGACATTGCCACCATGCAGAAGGACAACATATTGAAAACCAAAATGAGCTGTTTTGAGGTATCCTATTTTCTTTCCTTCCTTCTTATATCTTTTCTGACCCTGTCATCTCACAGTGTTCATGGGATGGTCATGGGTATGGGATAAATAAAACAATCTCCGTGTTTCTGATGGGGATATTTTGGATGGAATAATGCAAAATGCTACTGAAAATTTGGACAGTGTTCAGGACAACTCAACTGGACCCTTCAGGAGACAGTTCAAGGCTCGATGCCCCTCCCAGTGTTGTTGACCTCTATCTCAGTCAGTCTGTTTGGCTTAGACACATAAAATGTACATCTGTCAAGCTAGAGCTTTGAGAACATTTATCATTTACCTGAAATGAGTGTTTTCATTCAAACGTACTCTTGAAAAGATGGGTAGCTTCTAAAGCTTTGCTCTATTACAGTTAAGTGATAGAGACAACATACTGCCTAAGAACTAAAGATTATCAATAAAATGAAGCCTTAATGGGTCTTTCAATGCTATAGCTCTTATTGAAAAATATCAACAGTCAGCCAGCAATTTAAAACTAATATATGGTCGTACTCACTAATTCTTTAAAAAGTAGGTTAGTGGTCTTACTTTGTCCATTGGGATACTTGTATTTTCTCCCCCAAGTCAGAGAGAGAAGTTTAGGAGTAATGGGAATAATGGAAAATGCATAGCAAGAAGCCCTGAGTTTCTGCTCTTACTCTACTGGGATATGAGTTGTGAAGCTCGCATGGGCCGTTTAACCCTTCCAAGACCCTAGGCTCTTCATTGTTACCGTATTTTTGGGATCAGCTTGAAGGTGGTAACTATTATTTTTTCTTTTTAGTCCATATATCCAACATGATTAAAAAAATGCTAGGTTAGAAGTTCTTTCAGGGCAAGAAAATATATTTCTGTTCTCTGTTGTACCCCAGCATCTGGCAAATATAACAATACACTACAAGGTTTGTCTGGAAAAAAGTCCAGCCATTGTTAATATAATGAGAATGGTTTGCATGACATTGATGTAACCTTACAGCCAAGGAGAGTGGACTGGACTGTGCGTATGTGAACAATGACAATATCACTCCTCTAGTTGGGGAGGGCAGTAGACACCATTGAGTGAGCATGTGTACTGTGTGGCCATCACATTCAAAATGACAGAGTGAGTAGAGCAACAAATGTGCATCAAATATTGCATTAAGCTTGAACATTCCTCTGTGGCAACTATTGGGATGATTCAGAAGGCTACAGCTGTGGGCAACTGGTGATTGGCAGCTTCATCATGACAATGAGCCTGCTCATGCCTCACGTCTCATTCAGAA
The DNA here is from genome assembly GCF_987537825.1 of Furipterus horrens. Taxonomy (NCBI): domain Eukaryota; kingdom Metazoa; phylum Chordata; class Mammalia; order Chiroptera; family Furipteridae; genus Furipterus; species Furipterus horrens. The sequence goes on from NW_028327171.1 coordinate 173,339,013, forward strand.
TTTTTTGTGAAACATAAGATCACCCAGGTGACTCAGCCTGTATAGCCCAGACTGGGCACCCTGCAACTTCTGGCTTTCCCCCAAACTAAAATCATCTTTGAAAGGGAAGATTTCAGACCATCAGTGAGATTCAGGAGAATCGGATGGGGCAACTGATGGCAATTGCAAAAACTATTGGAGGTCCGAAGGTGCCTATTTTGAAGGGGACTGAGGAGTCATTGTCCTATTTATAATGTTTCTTGTATCTTTTTAAATAAATGTCTCTATTTTTCATATTACATGGTTGGATACCTTCAGGACATACCTCATATACTACTTAGCAAAGGAATATATATTTGTTGAGTGAATAAATGAGTATAAAGTTTATTGTATGAATTGATGAAGATCAATACTAATTTCAGCCCTACTAGTCACAGTGTTATTGAGAGGGTCATACGAAAACATATGTGACTGGGTTTTATAAACAGATCAAATTTAAGTTGTTATTATTTTTATAGTTCAAGCAGAACATACTGGTTCCATCATCTTTCCTCTTAATTGCATTTATAAAAATATCTGTAGCATTTTAAATAATTTCATCAGCTTTCATCTGTTTAGATAGCAACCGATTGAGTCTGCTTAGCTCTAAATAGCTTTATATACTTTGAAGAACTAGAAATGTATTTTTCTCCATCTTGATATCTAATTATTTTTTAAAAACACCTACTGCTAAAGACTAAACATGAGTACCATTAGGTTGACTAACAAAATATTTTATTATTTTCAATAAATAAGGTTTTTCAAGGCTCTGTTTTTTGTTTGTCTTTTTGAAACTGTTATGAGAGGTTAAACGTTGTCACACAAAAAAATTCAATTTGATATATGGGCATACCATCACAGGGAGGTGTATTGTCATACGGCATTATAACACTTGAATTCCAGGAAGAAATTTGGGTAAAGTGTTTGGCCAATACGTACTCACCATCTTTCTGAAGATGCCTAATGCTTGCTGTGTTTTGACCCCAATTCTCCCAAACACATCCCTTCTCCTTCTTACCATGTTTTGAATTCTCATTAATGCATCACTAAAAGTCGGGATAGATTCTAGGAGACCATAAAGCCATTTCTTTGGATTTTACATTTAATTCTATACCAATTTCTAAAAAGTGAACAGGATAGCTATTCTTACTTAACTGCCTTTAACGAAACATATTTTCTTTCTAATTAAGTGCATAATTCAGAAAATGAAATCTTTGACAGAGCATTGTTTCACAGAGGCAGCAATAGCCTATAAAAAATAAAACCACACAAGAAGTCAGGAGAGGATGGATTCTGTTCTTCCGAACAGTGGATAACCTCCAGCAAATAACTGTCACAATGGGGACCTTCACTCAATTTGCTTTTGTAAACTGGAGATATCATTTGACCCTAACATCCGATAGATCATGGTTAAAAAGTAATTAAATAATATACATAAAGGCTTTGCTCTTTAAAAGGGGAGAAGTGTGATATAATAATCCAGTATATATTATCTATTTATTAGATAACACGATTTAGTGATTCTATAACACAAAGAACAAAAAATCCTTATTATCAAATTTGGGTTAGCTTATTCCTTCTAGGCTACAGAGCTTTTGGAATGAGCATTTATGGGACCTAGTCAATAATGCTCCTTTCCCACATATTCTCTTTGTCTGAGTAGGCTTTTCTGAACCTTTCTCTTACAGTAATGTATTTGTTCTTCCCCAAAGTATTCTGTACTCTTTTCCTCAAAATTTACAGTGATTTGAAGAGCAGAAGAGAATCAAAAGAGAAGTATTTGTGTGTGTTTGTGTGTGTTTGTGTGTGTTTCCAACAACAGAGAGGTCCCTGATGAGAGAGTCAAACACAGAAAGGGACATATTCTCTTAGTCTCCTTTAACAGACACTGGTCCTTAACTAGTCACTGAAACAAGATGACTCATCCATCCTGGGCCCTGAGGGGCAGATGTAAGTGTGTGACAGCCTATTAAACATCCAATTTCATGGTATACATGCTAGAAAAATGATTTTTTTTCTGTCTTTGCTCTGAATCATTTTGAACTGATTCAAAAAAACTGATGATTCACTGGGGCTGTGAAATATGGACTCTTCTTAAAAGGTACTTCCACTACTAGCCCATTTCCAATTACATAAAGTTCTCCTGTTAATTCATTATTTTGTGAATAGGTCCCTTAAAATATTCAAGTTCATTTGTAATTCTGAGGGGAACTCTATCAAGATCTTCAAAAATCAAAATCTCTTATTATTGCACCCATTTTTAGATTCATTTAATAATGCCACTCTCTCAGAAAACATCACTGTTTTGCCTCTCTACTTCCCTTCACTGTGGTAAAAGAATGTAAAATCATCTATTAGTAGACAAATTTAAGAATTCCTTTAATGAAAAAGTCTATAGTGAAAACCAAACATCAGATGAGTAGAAAGGAATAATAAAGTCAATATCTTAGATCCATTCCTGATTTTTGTCTAAATACAATGTGACTGAGTAGCCCATATATACATATATATTTTTACACACACATATATACTTAAATGTATATATCTAACAACATGGAGTGGTGACATATCAAATGTTTAGATTCCATGCAAACAACCTCCTGTGAAGGAAACATTAATATTAGAAAAACAAATCATGGAGAAAACGTGCAGCAGCTGAGTGGAAGGGAGTGGGGTTGGGGCAGAGGACCAGGAGGAACACAAAAGATGTAAAGAACAAAAAGTGTCATTGACCTGATTTGTCAGAGCTGTTGCCTGTGATTGGAGTGATGGAGCAGCTGGTATTAGCCTTTGCGCTGTCCTTGGAAGAAACCATTTTGGGTTTGTTTTTCGTTGCCTCTAGTGCTTTGACCTTCTTGGCATGTTTACTTCCTTTGTAGTGGGCCTCGGCCTGGCTCTACAAAGGAGAACAAATCAGGCTCATTTTCTTGCTACTTACAAACACCACAATGGATGATCATGCAGGAAAAAATACATTCAATCATAGGCAACATAGATATTTACCACTCAGCACTCAGCTATATTTTGGCATTTAGTAAAGTGGTAGAGCAGTATCTAAGAGGTTTTTGCATATTGAAGCCTTCTCTATAACACAGAGGACCTGTGCCTTTGAAAACCAGAGGACAACAGGGCCAGGGAAAAATTGTGACGAAGGCAAGCTTTGTCATCCGTGCCTTCCACCACTGTCTGTTGAGGTTCAAACGTTTGGCTGGTGGCAAGCTGCTTTGGGTGTCCTACCCAGGCATGTCCTTCCATAACCATTTTATTTTGTTTCCTCCTTCTGCCTAAAACCTGTCTGCCCTGAACCTACTTTCTTCTGGACTCTGCTCTCAGAGCAAGTGATGTAACAAAGCAACTTGGTAGTGAGTGAAGATGACACTACATTTTGGAGTCATCTACATGTGTTTCATGCAACATTTGGGTGATTCCAGTTCTAACAATAGATGACATAAGCCACAAGAGGGTAGGAATAATCGTTGTATCTGATCTCAGATGTGATTCTGGAGTCAGAACAGTTATTGCTATATTCATTTATACATGAAATATGGGTGGAACTGTGACTTCAATACTAGATCAAAAGGAAGAAAAGAGGTCAGGACAAGTAACTACTAAAAATCTCTAGAAGAAAAAATCAAATTACAGCAAAAGAAGAAAACATATAGTCAATTTGACATTTGGAAAACTCCCCCCTGACTAAAGAACAAGGCTTCTATTTTTCTGGCATCAACTACTAGTGCACATATTAATAAGAGAATAAGAATATTCACTTTGATTTCATTTTGATAAACCCTGAAAATATAAACATCCATTTGATGAAAAAAACTAAACATACATTATATGGCGTATTAGCTTATTTATAAAAGTGATATGAATGATAAAACTATCATATAAAATGAGTTTTTATTAGATTTTTGAAGTAATTTTTTACATGAATTTCTTATGTAATGTATGTGTTTGAAGGTGATTATACCAATGTTTTCAGTCATTTTCCTCAGCAAGCAGACTACAGATGGTGTAGACTACAGATGTGTGTGTGTCTGTGTAAGTAGGTAGGTAGAAGTGACAACGGACAGAATGAGCCAGGTTATAGTTCTCTGTTTCAACAAAAGATATGTAAGTGATTTTCCTAGCATATAACCCTGATCACTCAAGGTCAATGAACTTGTATAATTGCACACAGTCCCTAACTTCCTGAATATCTTTTCATAAGTATTGTTTTAGATCACCATTGACTTATCATTGCTCTTAATTGGTTTGTTCAGTCATAACGGGACTTCTCATTATATACTCTGTTGAGTTGGGAAAAAAATCTCAAAGGAGAAGAAAAGTGTAACATTATTTTAAGTCTTATTTATTACCAACCAAGAATGGTTAAATCTAGCTAATATAGCTGGGTACATATAAATTAAGAAGTTATACAAATAAAAATTTTTAAATTGATAATGTGAAGTTTTAATAATAATGACTAATATTCTTAAGTCTAAGCCAAGCATAGTTATAAATGTGTACCTGTAAGGTAGGATTATAATCAGCACTTTACAAATAAAAAACTGGGCACAGAGAAGTTAAATAACTTATTGCAAGTCACATAGGTAGGTGAAGAAGTCATTTTCCATACTGAAATGCTTAAATGTATTATCCCTACTTAACTATATACTCACATACTATACATACACATACTCACATTAATGTAACATTAGAGTTATATTAGAAGTGAAAAATTGCACAAAAAGAAAGCATATTGTTTTAATGACTCAGTAAAAGATTATATTTTAACAGAAGTTTCTATGAGTAGGGAATATATTTAGTTTATGGGAAATGAATAAGCATAATACATTAGGCCTGATCCTTCTGGTGAGTAGCTTTTTAGATATATAACAATTTCTACAAGATATTAGGAGACATCCTCATGTCAGGAGACTACCTCCTCTTTCCAAGTCTACTAAATAGTGAGATGTTACTTAAGTGCCTTTTGGCTAAAGAAACATATGGTTCTCAAAATAAAACTTTCTAGCACAAGATAAGCAGAGTGTTATTTCCTCATTACTATTTCCTGGCGTCAATGGAGAAAGTTAACAGCATCAATTAACACATGGGATAAAGATTCAGCTAAGTGACACCCCACTGGATGTTGAGATGGAAAGAACTGTCCATAACCATGATCCACTTCCCTTTTAAGTACTGGGACATGGAGAGAAGTGTAACAAGGGTTCTCAGCCTCTACTGACTGCTGTCTGGGAAAGATCATGGAATCAAGACAGTGGCAGGCACCACTCACTCACATTTGGCATCCTTCCAGTTACCCTGTAATATTGTTGGTAGCAGCACTTTGCTATCCTCACTACTGTATCTGAGGCAGTGTCAACAGCTTCTAAATCCTTGGCAAATCTTCAAGTGAAACTAGACTCTGTTAAATAGTAACATGATTAACCTGACTTCATTATCTAGGAATCTCCTTAACTGAAAAGTGAAAGAAGCAAGGACAAGAGCCAGAAACCCCATGAACTAGGCAACGCAATCAAGTGCAATCAACAATGACTCTTGTATCACTTCCAGGAGACTTGGTTGACCAAATTAACTTACTTGACACCTCAATGACTAAGCAGCAGACACATATTTGACTAGCACTAACGGCTTGCTCTCTGCTTCCCCAGCCAAAAGTGCTGCTGTGCCCCCAACTAGAGTGATAAAAAAAACACTCTTGCCAAGAATTGCCAGAACTGGAGAGTTGCCTAAACCACCATTCTGACTCCACACACGAATTCATTGGTCTCTAGGTTCTCCTCTCAGAGGTCATTCCTGTAGGCATCTGCCCACCCCTGGTAGAGGAATAGCATTGACAGGAAATGACATCCTGGAATTCTTTCTTCCACTCCTCTTCATCTTTGTTGCTAAATTTTTCACATTCCCAAATCTACATCACTCAGGACTCGACTGGTCCAAGTAAAAAAGATGAATAATAAAATAATGTATTGCTTTAACAATAAAAATGCAGTACTGAGAAATTCTAAAATTCACCCTGCTCCTTTTTCTAGTTTTTACCTTATTTTGAATGTGTGCTTCAGAGAAGTGGCTGGGATCTTGAAACATGATGTTATAAACATGTTTACTTTGTAGAGAAACTCACGAAGTGCCAAGGGGGTGTGGGGAGAAGGTCAGTGTCACTAGAAAAAGTCCTCAACTATTTATTTACCAATTAAAGCAGTTCCTTCCTTACCCCTTCCTTCCTTCCTTGCATTTCAAAAAGTAATTAGAACTTTTCCCTTGATTTAAAAAAGTTCATCATTAAAACTATTGCCATCTTTTCCCCCAAGACAGCTTTCAATGTGTTAAACAGTGTTATATGGAAGATTGCAGAGGTCAGGTAATTTTCAGAAAAACTCTATACACTAAAATGCCAAGTAAAACAGATGTCAAATGAACTAACATAAAAACAGGCTAAATTAACAAGGGGAAAAACTGATTACTTATTCCACAAAGAATTATTTAGCACCTGCCATGTGCTAGACATTGTGAAAGATTAAAAGCAAAGATCCGTGCTTGCAAGAATGGTAGTTGGAAGGAAAGACATGCATGTTAATAACTCTAACCCAAAGCAGAGAGTGGAATTGTAAAATGGGTGGTAAAGAGCAGCAAAGGATTATGGGCATCAGAAGAGAGGTAAATCTCTTCAGATTATTGAGGATCATGAAAGCTTCATGAAAAAGGGACATAAGAGCTGGACACTGCTCCAGGGACAGGGTTCTGAAGCAGCAATGTGAAGGGGGAGATATTTCAGGCACAGTGAACAGTGAAATTCTGTGAACTATGCAATGTTCCCTAGGCACATCTGCTTTTCAGAGTCACTAGAACACAGAGTGAGATAAAAGGAACAACAGAGAATGGCTGTCATGTAGCAATACCTCTAAAATTATCTCCTGTAAAACACACAAAAAACATAATAGAGTTCTAAAAGTAACAAAAAATTCTATTTGTAGGCATCCTGTCTAGATGGTTGTGAAGATGTTGCTTTTACATGACAGATTTTATCTTATGCTCCAAACTATATTCCTATATTAAAACAATTAAATTATTTATATTGAAGTTTTCATAATTGAGATAAAAGCATGGCATTTAGAATACTACAGTTAACCTTATTAAGAAACAAACTAAAGATTACTGAATAATAGCTAGATAATTACTTGAATCTTCATTATAACTTAAGACTGTTAAAATGCTCTTTGCATATATTTGTTGCACTGACAAGATCACGTACTCTCAGAGACAAAGCTATAACATAAGATGCACTCAGGAAGAAGGCTTACTTAACTCAAAGTCTGCTAGTAAGCCTTTCTGCTGATATTTACAGTGATAAGGCCTTCAGTCACAGCAATGAGGTACTACTGGCTTTTATATTTACTTCACTCAATCTTCATCTACTGGGATCTGTTGAAAACCAAGTCTAGACAAAATTATTAGCATTATGAAATTTTTAGCTTAAAGAGATACAATTTCTTTGCTAACTTCTAGTTTAGAGCTAAGTGAAACACTCAAGGTTTCAATAGCCTATCCAGAGTCACTACATTGCATAACTCTCTGATGGGTGGGGAGACACCCACATACACAGTTCAGTGTGCATGGTGCCTTTGATTCCTGTAAGGCCATAGTTCTGGGCTATGGCATGTCATACTAATTGGCTTTATTGTGCATATGTAAAATAAAGACCATCAATTTCAAATATTTCTATGCTACGAAGGAAAAAAGTGGTAGATTCTAGGAAGAAAATAATGTACACTCTAGACTATGAATAATCCCTTGGGCCTATATGACATCCTATTAAATGTCACAAGACAGAAGTAGAGTTCTTGGGTCTGAGAGGATTTAAAATGCCACTATTTGAATATATGAGCATTACATTATATTTGTTCACATTATACAAATTTTCCATGTAGGTAAATTAACTCATTTCTTAAAACAATAGGATTGCTAAGTCAGCTTGAAGTTAATTTTCCAATGCAGCCTATTAGTCAGCTAACAGTCTTGATGCTCACATTTCTGGTGTACAATTCCCTTATGAAAGTACTTAACACATGGGAACATAGAGAAACTATAAACAGGCCTAACAACTATGACAGAATGTACGTGATAAATTAGAAAACACTTAAGTTTGAGTTTAAAATCAAATGGAATACAGTAAAAAGTGGCTTTAAAAATGTACTTTTGAAAAATAAAATTGTTTCTTGTAGAGTTCCAAGTCATCAAAATTTTGTCTCATTTTCCCTATGAGTCTTGTACTTTAATTATGTAAAGGTAGAGTCTTAATTTCAGGAAATTATCAGCAATCTAAGATTCGTTCCCTGGATATCCAAACATATAGCTTATGTTTCCCATTTAGGATTGAGTAGAGCAGGGCATAAGAGTTATTTGAACTTGGCTATATCAGCTATGATCTGAAACACAAACGCTTTCATTTGTTCTATTCTGTGCTCTCTCCTGTTCCCTCCTCATTTTCAAATCAGGCCATAATGAAAAATTATGTCATTTTAAAAACAAATTATATATATTTATATATTAAAAACAAATTATATATTTACAGACACATATATTTCAAGGTAATGTTTATCCCAGAACAGTAATATATTAATTTCTTAATTTTATTCATGAATACAATAAATTATAGAGATTGTATTTTGAAAATAATTTTTTCTCCTACCAGCTTAATGGAAGTAGGCTTACGTGATTTTTTTCAATGTAGATAATAGATAATTAATTTTATTTAATACAATTTCTTTGACATCATCGCAATTTAGTTAAGAATTCAGCAAAAAGTAGCTGTCATGCTTACCCTAAGGAAAAAGACTGCTTATTTCTTTATTTTATATTACATTAGATTTTTTGAAAGATATGTTTACTTCGTCTTCTGAATTAGAGGTCAATATCTGTGTCAATTTAATGATAAATGTATGTGTAAAGTCCTAGTATGTACACTAGCTTTTCACTGAGACGAAGTGAAGTAAATGAACCCTACAGAAATATGCCCTTAATCTTTCTCCCAAATCATAAGGGGGAGTAATCATGAACTCCACACAGAATGTCTTGATAAGCCAGATTTTCTAAGTTATTATGCCCAAAGTGGGAAAACTAGTGCTTTTTACACAAAATAGAATCTTGATTATGAGATAATGGGATCATTTATAATTTATTAAAATAAATAATTTTCATCAAGGAATTATGCATTTGGGAACCTAACCTGTTCAAACTTCTAAATCTTAGAATTTTTATGAAGCATATGTATAACATCTTTTATTTTTATAATACATTATAAAACATTAAGAATTTGTTAGTAATTACTTGATTTTGTCATTTATTTTACGATTTTCCCCAAAGTATTTGAAAGTGAAAATTTTCTACCACTCTTAAATTAATTCACATTTTATATTAAACTGGGAAATTTTAGTTAATAATTCCCAATTATTTCAGAGTTTATAGCGATTTCAGGGTTATATCCCAAATTTCTACCATGGTCAAGAGTGCTGCTGTCTTTCAGTGGGGCAATGAATGGATTGCCATCCTGTGCTGTATAACAGCTATGCATTAAAGCTATGACTTCATATTTAACTCATTCAAATCTTTTGATGGTCATTTAAAGTAGGATCCCAGGCTTCTACATATTAATTTTTAATCAGGCTAGAAAGTATTATACTTACTTCTATTTCCAGGTTAAATAAATTTACATAAATGATACAAAATAAATCTAAAATTAAAATTTGCATTGTGTCTCCTTATATTTGATACATAATATCTACATTAAGACCAAAGTGGTAAAGTAACTTTGGAAGTGCAATGCTTAAAAAATTGGTTAAAGAATGGCTTTAGTAAAATTTTATAGATGTTTAATATATTATTTACTTATCATTACTTGTTTGAAAACTTTTTTTACAATATATATTTTTGTAAAGTTCCTACTCCAAAGCCCTACACCAATTTTTAAAACTCAGCAGATATTTGATAATTCAAAATTAACTGAATTATGTAAAGGTAAAGATTACTAAAATACCCTTCCAAAACATACAAATGTCATATAAATAACAGAAAATAATGAAACTACCTTTATGCTAGTCACTTACCAACCTGGATCATGTTTCTACACTAAAGTGCCAAATTAAACTAGAAGTTTTCAGTCCAGATTATTCTCACATATAAGAGATTGGTCTACTGGAGGCAAAATTCAAATTAACATGCCTATAACTTTGATTCACCCATAAATACCAAAATATTTCAATATAATCAGCGAAATGCTAAGTGGACTTTCAGTGTCTCATTCTAGCGATATTATTTATCTAAAAAGTTCTATTCACCAATAATAGTCACAACAAAGGTTGCTCATATAATATACAATATGATCAGTGTGAATGCTGTCTTACTCATCTTTCAGTCTTCTGAAGCACCTATTACATAGTACACACTCAATAAAGAGCTGTTGAATTGAATATGCTATATGGGACAGAGTAGAAATAATCTTCTACATGCACGAACTTTATGCTGAGGGCCTGTCCATTTATTCTTTCACTCAAAAAATATTTATTGAATACCTATTATGATCCAGACAGGTCTAGTAAACCTTACATTCTAGTATGGGGACATAAATAATAAAATATAAATTTATATATATTTTATATACTAAGTGCTCAGTGATAAGTGATACATTAATGAATATGTTAGGTGGTGCTACAAAATAATAAGAAAAGGTAAGTGGTGTAGACTACGATGGGATGGCATGCCATTTTAGGTATCAAGGAAAGTATTTCTTTTGAGGGGGTGTTTGCACAGAGACCTGAATAAAGTGAAGGAGTTAACCAGGTCAATACCAGGGAGAAGAGCGTTTCAGGTCCAGAGAACAGCAAATGGCTATCATTAGGATGTTGACTTCTACTCTGAGTAGATGGAAAATCCCAGCACTATTTTGAACAGAGGACAAACCTTGTTTGATTCTTGTTTATATAGTGGTCACTATGGTTACTGTGTGGAGAACAAGCTAATGTGCAGTGTGGGGAGATTGGGGTGAGGCAAAGCAGAAGTGTAAAAGGTTCAGAATTAAAGCCACCAGAGGGTCAGAAAGGCTTCAAAAGAATGATTTTCTTAACATGTAGTTATAATATTTGGGAGATTAACAATCTTTGGACTTAAATCTCTTGGGATTTCTATAGAATTTAATTTGTATTACTATTGCTAACCATTACTTTTGTGTTTTTTAAGTTCAAATTTTATTTTATTTTTTTGTCTAGGTAATATAATCACAGAATTTAAAAGTAATTTAAAAAGTATACACAGTGAAAAGCCTACCTTTCAGATTCAGCAACTAGTTGCTGTCACTTTCTGGGTATCCTGCCAGAGATCATTCACATGCCTATCAAGCAAATATATACATATGTTTGTATTTTTCCTTTCTATAATTTTTAGACAAATGTATACATACTACATATGTTATTCTTCATTTGGCTTTTTCTATTTAGCAATATATCTTAGAGATTTTTTAAAATGAGTAATTAAAAAGTTTTCTGATTTTTAAAAATGATTGTGTATATTTATTTCACTATATGAACGAATCATAATTTATTTCAACAGTACCTTATTGATGGATATGTGTGTTGTTTCCAAAGTTGCTCTGTCACCCATAATGCAAAAATAGGCATTAGATACTTTAAATAATTATTTCCTTCTTTTAAAACTAGAAAAATATTTTAAGTACTTTAATAGAATTAAAGCAGACATTGAAATTTTTCCTAATTAGATTCTATATCCTAATTTGTAATTATGAATATATTGTAGTTATGTGTTCCTCTAAGCATATTTCTTGAAATCAGGCAACAAAATGTGCACATCTTCCCCAGGCATATGTGATAAAATGATATGAACACTGGAGAAACGAAATGGCTTTGAGGTGGGCCTTCAATAATAAAAAAGATTTCAATGGCAAGAGGGACATATTCCCAATGAGGAGAAGACTATGATAAGAAAAAAATATCTAGGGAAAGCAATTTACGTTTAGGAAAATGTGACTGTGGACATTTATAGAGTAGGGGAGGGAGAAATTATTAAAAAGGTAAGTGCCAGTTTATTTAGGAATTAAATACTGGGTAGTGGGATGGTAGTTAACAAATAGCATACTTAATTACATAGTTAATTAGGAGATACTCAGGTCTTTTGTTCTAGCACAATCTAATAGCAGCAAAGGCCTACTAGAAGAGAAGGAAAGACAGGAGAGTAACTAGAATATTCCTACTACAGTGAGTCAGGGAGTACTAACGTTCTTAATACACAGATTTCAAATTTCAGGGCTATTATGAACCAAAAGGCAGAGCTTTTATAGAAGAGGTGCTATTCCTCTTATAAAAACAAGCCTCTCCAACTGAAGACTCTGCTCCTTTTTGCCTTCCCAAGTGTCTGTTATCTTTTCTCTTTTTTACATTTATATTCAGCCTCCACCACCAACACTTCCTTATTGTCAGTGTTTAAACAAGCTCAGATCTTCCCAACCCAAAATAAACCATTCCTTAACCTACATTCACTCTAACCCTTTCACTTTGCTCCCTTTCACAGACTGATTCTTTAAATTAATCTTAGACACTTCCATTTTCTCCTCTCTAATCAGTTCACCTCAATCCACTAAAACAGACATCATCAAGACACCAATGCTCTGTGTCAAGATGGAGGCCTAGACAGACACGCTGTGTTTCCCTCCACAACTAAGAAGGAATACAACTACCTCAAAACTAGAGACAACCAGAAGTTCCAGAAAATTGAGCTGCATGGAAGTCCAACAAACAAAGATATAAAGATGAAATACTCATCCAGGCAGGTAGAAGGGGTGGAGCTGGGGTGGAGAGGATGTGGTGTGGTGGTGGTAGCAGCAGCAGCAGTGGCAGTGGCAGGCCAGTGGAAAGTGCAATCACATGTTTTAAAAAGTAGGGAGGAACACCTGGAGAGTGCTCCCAGCACCAGACCAGACCTCGAAGATCATGGTCCCAGTGCTGGGGGAAAATAAAGCCTCATTGCTTCTGACTGTGAAAACCAGTGGGGGTTGGGGTGGAGAAAGAAACTGCCGTTCTTTCAGCAGAGTCCTCTTGTTTAAAGGGCCCCCACAGTCCTAGAACATCCACAGACCCACTCACTCTGGGGACGACGACCAGGGCAACAACTAGAGAGTGACCAGTCCCATACGGAACTGGGAGAAGCGGCATTGTTCCCTCTCTGACACCTCCCCCACATACAACACCACAACGTGGTGAAACGGGTTGCCCTGTACTGATGAATACCTAAGACTCTGCTCCTTACAATACCACAAGTGGGACAGCTCTACCTAAGACACAGAGGAAACAAACAAAGGAACCTGTCACGTTGAGGAGAAAGAGAAGTATGTCCCCAAAGAGGGAACAGATCAAGGTTCCAGTGGAACAGATCAAGGTTCCAGTGGGAGAACTAAGCAATGAAGAGATAGCTAACATAACAAATAAGGAGATAGCCAGACTAACAGACACAGAGTTCAAAACACTGGTGATAAAGATGCTTGCAGACTTGACAGATGTGCTTAAGTATGGCAAATGTATAAGGGAAGAAGTGAAGGCTATGCTAAATGACACGAGGAAAATCCACACAAAACCAATGGTGAAGGTAAAGAAATCAGGGTTCAAGTTAATGATTTGGAACATAAGGAAGAAAACAACAGTCAACTAGTACAGAATGAGGAAACAATTGAAAAAAATGAGAGGCTTAGGGATCTCTGGGACAACTTTAAACTTGCCAACATCTGAACCATAGGGGTGCCAGAAGAAGAAGAGAAAGAGTAAGAAATTGAAAGCTTCTGTGAAAAAATAATGATGGAAAACTCCCCAAATTTGGTGAAGGAAATAGACATACAAGTCCAGGAAACACAGAGAGTCCCAAACAAGTTAGATCCAAAAAGGACCACACCAAGACACATCATAATTAAAATGCCAAAGGTTCAAGATAAAGAGAGAACCTTAAAAGCAGCGAGAGAAAAGCAGAGTTTCCTACAAAGGGGTGCATGTAAGACTACCAGTGGATTTCTCAAAAGAAATTTTGCAGGCAAAAAGGGGCTGGCAAGAAGTATTCAAGGTGATGAAAAGCAAGGACTTACAATCAAGATTACTCCTTCCAGCAAAGTTATCATTTAGGATGGAAGGGCAGAGAAAGTGCTTCCCAGACAAGGTAAAGCTAAAGAAGTTCATCATCACCAAGCCATTATTATATGAAATGTCAAAGGGACTTACTTAAGAAAAAGATAAAAATTATGAACATTAAAATGACAACAAACTCACAACTATCAAAAACTGAATCTAAAAAATAAAAAACCCAGCTAAGCAAACCAGAATAGAAGCAGAATCATAGGTATGGGGATCATTTGGAAGGTTATCAGTTGGGAATGGGAAGGGAGAGAAATGGGAAAATGGTGCAGGGATTAAGCAGCATAATTGGTTGGTACAAAATAGACAGGGGAAGTTAAAAATAATATAGGAATGGGTGAAGCCAAATAACTTATATGTATGACCCATGGACATGAACTAAGGGGGATGGGATTGCTGGAGGGAAGGGGGTACTGTGTAGAGGGGAGCAAAGGGAAAAAATTGGGACTACTGGAACAACACTATCAATAAAATATACTTAAAAAAAAAAAAAACAAAAAAAAAAAAACACCAATGCTCTAAATCCTAAATCCAAGAACATCTTTCATGCCACATCTTGCTTGACCTATAAGGTGTACCTGAACCTCATGAAGAAACTTGCTGCTTCTTAGGAAAACATTCTTTCCCAGTCTCTCACTTAGGTTGGTGTCTCTCCTGTCCCTTCATGTCAGAGCCATTTGCAGGCTTATCCTCTCCTGCCCAGTCACTGAATATTGATATATGCCAAGGCTCCATTTTAGTCCTTCTTGTCTTTTCACTCCCAACTTTCCAGTCTACTCCCTATTCCAGTCTCAACCACACTACAACTTTCCCAACCATCTCTACACCAATAATTTCCTGGTTTCTCCACTCCAGACCTCTCTGCTGAGCTCTAGGCTAAGAATATCCACTTGGATATCTCAAAGCACCTTAAACATAACTTCAAAACCAAACTTTTGGTATCACGTCTCTGCTTTATTGCCCAAAGTACCTAGTCTTTTTCTATCATTCCTTCTCTGCCAATAGCACCACTCTACATCTGCTGTAAGAGCCAAATCCAGGAATCACCTTCATTGTTACACTCTGCCTACATCCCAGATTCCATCAATCCCTAAGTCCTACCTACATATTTTACCACCTAAATATTTCTTTAACCAACCCAATTCTTTTCATCTCAACTACCGCCACCCTGGCCCAAAGTGCCACCATCTTTTGCTGGGACCTCTGCAATAGCCTCTTAGTAATCATCCAAAGGCCTCTCTTGCTCTCATATAAGCTGTTCTCCACAAAAGGGTCAGAGTGATATTTTCAAAATGCAAATCTGATGTTATTCCTCTGCTGAAAATACTCAATGCCTTTTCACTGTTCACGGTTTAAAATATAAAATCATCATATTCAAGACTATGTGGCTGATTTCCTTACCTACCTACATCTAGTTTCATTTGGTAGCAGTCTCTCTGTTATTCTTTGAGAAACTGAGTGTGTGGCTGAAATGTAATTGTAGTGCTAGTCTTTTACACATGTCTAAAATACTGTCCCCTTTCTCCTTTCCTAGTTAACTCCTACTCATCCTTCAGAATCCAGCCCAAACATACTTCCTTAAAAAGTCTTCCATGATGCCCCAGATTAGGAGGCACACTAACTTTTTGGATTCTTTCCTTCATAGTGCATCTTACAGTTTGAAAAATTATTAATTTTTATAATAACTTGATTAATGCATGTCTTCCCCCACTAAACAATAACCTTCATTAAGGCTTGTACCTATAAGATTTTTGCTTTTCGTTCAATCTCTCACACTTAGCACAGTGCCTGAAACATTCTAGGTGTTTAATAAATACTGATTACATATATGAATGAATCAGTGAATTGAGAAAGTATCTTTATTACTTGACAATAGAATTAAAGTAATGGTTGAGGAAAAAAAAATAATTAGAATTTACTCCAAAAGTTTCAGGCCTAAATGACAAAGAAAATGGTGAAATGATTAACAACGACAAAAAATTGCAGTTATGGTCAGATAAGGAAATTTTGCAGACAAAAATGAGAATTCAGTTTGGATATCTATTTAAACTGCTCAAGAGATACAGAGTGCAGAGGCCCACTGAACAACTGGAAATGAAACTGGTAGTTGAGGAAAGAGGCTGGGGCTGGAGACATCCATTTGAGAACTACAAGATAAGATGATAAATAAATCTCCAGGGATGTATGTGATTCCTGAGGAGTTAAGTACAGAGAAGATAAAATATATTTTGAAGAAAGAATCTTGAGAAATACCTCTATTAATAGGTAAGATGAGGAAGAGAAGTCAGCACAGGGTAAAGAAAAGAGGTCACCAGAAAAGCTGGGTGCACCAGAGAGTAATAAAATACAGAGGTCAAGGGAAGTAAAACTTCCAGGGGAAAAAACAATTAAAAATACATACATACAACTATCCAAAAGGAACTATAGTCTTACTGAAGTATGACAATACCTTGAATGCTAAAATACTTTTCTGTAATTTCAAAACAATCTCATAAAGTAACTGGAAAATAATACGAGGCCTTATGTCCTGGAAGAACATTTGATAATGCTGCACAAAAATTGTAGTGTTAGCTGTGTTTGTGTGGAATTAGGGGCTTATTTATAGCTCCTGCTCCAAGGAAAATTACAGCGCCTCACCCATCACTTCAAAGAGCTGAGGAATGCAGAACCACAGAGAGAACACAGCAGCCAGAAAGACTGCAAACACAATGTCAGGTTACAAAAATTATTCTAAATTCAAAAATAAAAATAAAAATAGTGACAAATAGTTATTATTAATTGTTTGCTATGTACCAGGCACTGTGTTATGCACTTAAGAGAGAGCATTTCTCTTAATTCTCATAAAGCCATACAGGGCAAGTATTATTAGCCCAAGTTTACAGAGACTCTGAAAAGTTAAGCAATGATCTATTATTACACTTCCAGAAATGGAAGACTCTGAATTCAAACCCAAGACTGAACGATTAGGTTCCTGACTACTACCCCACTGTAGCAAGCCCCAAGCCCAGGGCTCAAGTGGCCTCCACAGGTAAAAGAGGATCTTAATTTCCTTAGAGTGAATGATGTGTAAGTGAAAACAGGTCTAGGGATCGTGACCTTTTAGGTCATATAAAAATTAGATTTCATTGTAGAGAATGGATTTAGTAACTCTCAATCAATGTTTGGGTTGTCATAAATTAAAGATTTTAAAAGTAAATCCCCTTTAGGACAATTTATCCAAGAAATACATATACACTGTGCTAGGAACCAGAGAGACAGCAATGCACAAAATCTACTCAGTCCCTGTCCTTATGGAGCCAACAATCATGTGCATGTGTATGCATGTGTTATGTGTGTGCTGGAAACAGATACTAAACAAAGAGTTACATACAGATATCTTTACAAACTGATACATTTCATAGAGGAAAATTACTGGGTGTTATAAAATTATTATTAGGAGTGAGACTAGTTTAGACTACTAACGCCTAGAAAAGCTCTTCTGAGGAAGAGACATTTAAAGTGAGACCTGAAGAAGTGCGGACTAGGCCAAAAGTGGGAGGGCCAGGAGGAGCTTGGCAGATTTATGGAAATAAAAGAAAGTCATTGTGGCTGAAGTCTGCAAACAAAGTGGCCAATGGTAAGAACTGGCTAGAGGTGTGTGTAATTGGTTAGAAACCTGCATTTGGAGGATGCTAGGGGACTATTAATAGGGTGAAGATTTTGGTATCAAGAGTAGCCATAATCAACTGAGGACCTCCTACTTCCTCCAGATCAGTGATTTTCAACTGGTATGCTGCAAGAGTTTTTAAAACATCCAATCCCTGACTATTTAGCCAGGGGCACTGACCTCTTTTCCCTCAGATTGTCAAAAAAAAAAAAAAAAATAACGAACAACAGCCAACACAACAACTGTTCAATGTGAATGAATCAAAATTATACTTTTTTTTTGTCAGATTGGCAAAAACATTTTTCTTTGGTGTGCTGTAAGACTTTTAATAATTCGTTCGTGTGTGCCATGAGATGAAAAAGTTTGAAAATCGCTGCTCTAGATTCCTGACTTCCTTCTGCCTATAATTAGAAGCAGTGGATTGAAGTCAAATCACAAGTTGGTATAATTTTTGGGTTTGGGGCTTGATCAGTCTTAACAAACCAGTTGCTCAGTTATTGGAAAAACAATTCTTAAATATAATGGTTCACTCACTTGCCTATTAAGATAGCCCAAGAAAGAACATGGGATCAGTAATTTATTGATCATTCAGTTAATTTGATCAGTATGAATAAATAACTACATTGGATTAATCGTCCCTCAAAACAATGTCTAGCTGGCCTGAAATATAAATCCTATATACTATTTAAGTTAAAATACTTGACTCAAAAGGTTTTCAGAAAAATTCTAACCAAGTCACAAAAATATCATTTGCTTTAAAAAAGAGAATAGTAGTACATGTTATTAAATGGTTTTAATTTCAAAAACCTCATTAATACAGACTAATTTGGGTGAATGGCATAATGAAATGTTAAAAAAAAAAAAAAAATTTAAGCTCTGGCTGCTGTGGCTCAGTGGATTGAGCGTTGGCCTGCGAGCCAAGTGTCACTGGTTTGATTCCCAGTCAGGGCACATTACTAGGTTGCATGTCAGGTCCCCAGTTGGGGGAGGCGAGTGAGAGGCAACCACACAGTGATGTTTCTCTCCCTCTCTTTCTCCTTTTTCCCCTCTCTCTAAAAATAAAATAAATAAACAAACAAATAAATAAATTATAAAAAAAACATTTAAAAAGTAGAACATTTTTGAAGAAATGCTATCAGTTAGTAACTGTTAGCTACCAGAGATGCTTAGGTGATGTATTAAAATACATAATAATTAATTTAAGTTATATAATTGTTTGTATTTTAATGAGTGCCTTTAAAGTGCTTATGTAAGCCTGAAAAAATTGGTTTTGTTGGTATTCTAAATCTCTGGGCTTTAATCTCCTTTACAACAACATTCATCTGCATTTTCTTTGAGGAAAGAATTTGGACCAAAGGAAAGTTCAATTTGGTCTATACCTGAATTATCACAAACCTTTAATTACTATAGTTCAAATTAACAATAACTTCCTGCATTTATGAAAATGTAAATTTATACAAAAGGCAATTTTCCAACGTCTAGATCTTTAGAAAACTAGCTTGAAAAGAATGTCTTTCAGATATCCAAACTTTGTATTTTTAAATCTACATCTGCAAATTCTGTAATTCTATTCTGGCACTTTACAAATATAGACATCTATCATTTCCCAAACACTTACAGATGTTAATGAATACTCCCTTCTCTGACCATCTATGTAAATGTGTAAATTAAATTTTACAAAGAGATTGTTGGTATTTTTAGTTTAAAAGTGCACATAGAGCATTTTGTTGGCTTAAACATTTTAAATTACAAAACTGTACCAAATAACCTAGCTACTCCTTTAGTAAATCTGTACTTTTACATTCTTCTCAAATGATATAAGAAAAAGCCAATAAAATTCATGACATAAACAAATCATCACACAAAAGGATCCCATAGATGTCTTTCAAAAAATATTGAATGTTATATCTTTGCAGAGCAAAAAGCAGATAATCACTTCAAGCTCACAGTTCAGAGCTAATGAAAACTACATTTCAGAGAACACTCAGTGGCATTATCAAAGATAAAAAGGAAAATACTTGGCGATTATAAGTCAGCAGCACACATCTCCCATGTTAAGTGTAACACATTTAAAGTAGAATTAGAATTCCATGAACAAACATTACAAATGTCAGTGCTATACTGCAGGGGGCAGGGAGTAGTCCACCTTCAGGAAATAAGAGGTTGTACTGTCTGCAAATGATTTAAAAACAACAATAAAATTCACTAAAAAACAGTCTGCTTTTTATTATCACTATAATCTGGCAATTCTAAACTTTGTAATGAAATACTTCTTGGAAAAAAATTGTTGGTATAAGTTCTAAACAATTGTTGTGGTTACAGCTGAACTTTAATAATATAACATAGGTAAACTTAGAATTAGCATATTTTTGTTACTTATCTTTTAATTACCGGTAACTACCTAAAAGTTAATACAGAGAACTTGCAGTTACAGTATTCCCTCACTTATTACAGGTATTATGTTCTAGGCCCACGCCCCCCGTGAAGTACAAACCTTACATTTATTCTACATTCTTAAACCTACATAACTTTAACAACATATGTATACAGTACCGCAAAATCCTGCGATTTAGTGAAAAATCTGCGATAAATAATTAAATATAATATTTTAAAAAATCCTGCGATATAACGAGGGCGCGATAAGTGAACCATGATATAGTAGTATATCAGCAAACTCCCAATCCTAGTGGTTAAGAATCATTCAAGCTAGTTTCAGATACAGTTCTAGTCTGTAAACTCTATGTCATTCACATTGTAGAATTTCAATTGTGGATTTGAAATAAGCAATGATAGCATGGTGACTATAGAGACAAACAGAACTTGAGCTACTTTAATTCTCTCATTTTAAAGATTTTATTTACTTATATTTAGAAGGGAAGGAAGGGAGAAAGAGAGGAAGAGAAACATCAATGTGAGAGAGAAACATTGATTGGTTGCCTCTTGGCGCCCGGACCAGGTACCAAACCTGCAACCCAATCTTGTGCCCTTATGGGAAATTGAACTAGAGACTTTTTGTTTTGTAGGACGATGTCCAACCAACTGAGCCACACCAGTCAGGGCAATTCTCTCATTTTAAATACATGATTGCTTAGAATTTTTGTGTGTGTGTTTGAAATTTAAGAGTGTGACAGTGACACCTGTGAGGTGTATTATTGTTACTTGGTAAATATAAATTTTAACTTACATATAACATATTCCACTGACTTTGGCTAATACCTTTAAAATAAAATTTATGCTTCTTTGTAAGTTATTATGTGCTTTACACTAAGGAATGAAGAAGAGAATAAAATATCTGTGGAACAATTTAGTAGGTATGTAAATTGTATCTTACATGTAATTTTGATTTTATTAAAATTCACTTATTTGTTACAATAATGTTATTATTCATTATTGTAATAGATTAATATATAGGTTTAAGTTTTTCTCATTAAAAATATGTTAATGTAATTAAAAAGGATTCAGTCTTATTTTTTTCCTTTTATGTATTATAATATGAAGTGGTAATATATTCAAATCTTTTAAAAAAGTATCTGAGTTTCTTATATGGCTATTGCTATTATTCATATAATTTCACAATTTTTCCAAAAGTGACTTTGTTCTCTAGAAAATATGTTAAAAATTATCTAGTTTTGGAGTCAGATATGTTAGGTATATCACTGATACAGTAATATAATTATTATTTGTGAGAGCTAAAATATACTTTATGTCTGAAGGAAACACAAATTAATAAGTGTCGTCGTCGTCGTCGGCAGCCGTCCGTCTCGAGAGACGATGGCGTAGCTTCCTGAGAGTCTATCTGCACCGCCGAGAATGGCTGTGCAGTCCGACTCGGGAGTGACAATCCCTGCCGCACTTGGTACAGGTGAAGGCAGATGGCCGTTGTTGCTGCTGTTGACGCTGCTTCCGCCTCGATCTTTTCTGGACCGCCTCCTCCTTGCGCGCAGCCTCTGCCCGTGACGTACCTTGCCTGACCGCGAGCCTCCAGGCTAGGCGGTCGTCTGCTTGAACTTCCCATGTGTTGAGGTTGATGGAGCATTGTGTCATGTCCTTTTTGCAGATGTCTTTGAACCGCAGTTTTGGGCGCCCTGTCATCCTCTTGCCTTCTGCTAGCTCGCCGTAGAGGAGGTCTTTGGGGATACGGCCTGCATCCATTCTTTTGACATGGCCGAGCCACCTGAGGCGTCTCTCGCTAAGAACTGCATGCAAACTGCTCATATTGGCTCGCTTCAGCACCTCGGTGTTGGGGACCTTATCCTGCCAGGCGACATGCAGGACGCGTCGCAGGCACCTCATGTGGAAGCTGTTGAGTTTCCTTTCGTGCCTTGCATAGGTGGTCCACGTCTCGCTGCCATAGAGGAGAGTGCTGAGTACGCAGGCTTGGTAGATGCGCAGTCTGGTTTTCTCAGTGAGGCTGGAATTGTTCCACGCTCGCCGGTTCAGTCTGGCCATAACTGTGGCTGCCCTGGCGATTCTCCGGTTGACCTCCAAGTCGACTGACAGAGAGCTCGAGATGGTGGACCCGAGGTAAGTGAAGTCGTTGACAACCTCCAGGGTGTATCCGTCGATGGTGATGCATGGGGGAGTCCCTGTGCCTTGAGCCATAACATTCGTCTTCGTCAGGCTGATGGCTAGTCCGAACTCCTTGCATGCGTGGGAAAGGCAAGTGACTAGCTGCTGGAGTCCCTCTTCGGAGTGTGATGTCAAAGCTGCGTCGTCAGCGAAGAGCATCTCACGGATGAGCACCTCTTTGACTTTGGTCTTGGCTCGTAGACGGGCCAGGTTGTAGAGCTTGCCATCGGATCTGGTGTGAATGAAGACACCCTCGCTGCAGTCCTTAAAGGCGTATTGGAGGAGCATGGAGAAGAAGATTCCGAAGAGCGTAGGCGCGAGGACGCAGCCCTGCTTTACTCCGCTGCTGACTGGGAAGGCCTCAGAGGTTGCGCCGTTGTAGGACACCGTGCTGTGCATGTTGTCGTGAAAGGACATGACCACAGCAAGCAGATGTGGTGGACAGCCAATCTTCCATAGCAAGCTGAAGAGTCCGCTTCGACTGACCAGATCAAACGCCTTCGTGAGGTCAATAAAGGCGAGGTAGAGTGGTTTATGCTGCTCGTGACACTTCTCCTGCAGCTGGCGTAGGGAGAAGATCATGTCCACTGTTGATCGGCCAGCTCTGAAGCCACACTGGGACTCTGGGTAGACGCGGGAAGCAAGGGTCTGCAGGCGGGCAAGAGCGACCCGGGCGAATACTTTGCCGACGACGCTGAGGAGAGAGATGCCCCGGTAGTTGTTGCAGTCGCTGCGGTCTCCTTTGTTCTTGTACATGGTGATAATGTTGGCGTCTCTCATATCCTGGGGGATGTAACCCTCCTTCCAGCAGAGACAGAGTAGATGGTGGAGCGGCTGTAGCAGGACTGGTTTCCCGCTCTTTAGGATTTCTGGAGGGATTCCGTCGCTTCCTGGTGCTTTCCCGCAAGCGAGGCGGTCGATGGCTTTGCCGAGCTCTGCCGCAGTAGGTGGGGTGTCTAGCTCCTCCATGACTGGTAGGTCTGGGATGGCGTTAAGAGCAGTGTCTGTTACGGTGTTCTTCGTTGCGTACAGCTCGAGGTAGTGCTCGGTCCACCGCCGCATTTGCTGTTCCTGGTCAGTGATGACCTCACCTGTCTTGGACTTAAGGGGGGCGATCTTGGAGGGGATTGGGCCTGTTGCCTTCTTGATACCCTCATACATTCCTCGTGCGTTGCCTATATCGGCGGCTTCCTGAATGCTTCTGCACAGGTTTAGCCAATAGGTGTTGGCACAGTGGCGGGCGGTCTTCTGGACTTTGTTCCTGGCAGCCCGTAGAGCTTGAAGTGTACTGGGAGTGGGCGTGACCTTGTAAGCCAGTAGGGCCTTCCTCTTAGCCTCGATCACGGGTTCCATTTCTTCCCAGTGAGCCTCGTACCAGTCAGCGTTCTTCCGCTCTTTCTTCCCGTAAGCAATAATGGCGGAGTTGTATATGGCGTCGCGGAGACGTGGCCAATTGGATTCGATAATGTCATCTGCCGCCACTCCCTCGCCGAGTGCATCTTCCATCTTGTTGATGAATTGCTGGGTCTTAACTGGGTTGCTGGCACAACTGGTGTTGATGCGTGGGCGACCCTTCATCTTGGAGTGGTGCAACCTCTTCGGCATTATGTGCACCTTGCTTACCACGAGGGCATGGTCCGTGTCGCAGTCTGCACTGTGGTAGCTGCGGGTGAGGAGGGTGCTGCCAATATCCGTTCTTCTGGTGATGACGAGGTCAAGCTGGTGCCAATGACGGGAGCGGGGGTGCCTCCATGACACCTGGTGGATCTCTTTGCACTTGAAGAATGTGTTTGTCACGCACAGGCCGTGGTGACACAAAAGCTCAAGCAGTCGCTGACCATTCTCATTGATCTTTCCTCTCCCAAAGTTTCCAAGGCAGGTGGGCCAGGCCCTGTGGTCGGCTCCTACTCTTGCGTTGAAGTCTCCAAGGAGATAGAGAGCGTTACTTCTGGGAATCTTGGATAACGCTTCGTCCAGTGCATGGTAGAACTGTTCTTTCTCTTCGGTGGTGGCGCAGAGGGTTGGGGCATACGCGCTAAGAATGCTGACTGGGCCGAAAGTTGTTGACAATCGGAGGGTAAGTAATCTCTCTGTGCCTCCTGTGGGTGGCTCTATGGAGTTAACAAGCGTGTTCTTCACAGCGAACCCAACACCGTGCTGTCTTGGTTGGTCCGGAGACTTCCCTTGCCAGTAGAAGGTGTAGTTGGTTTCTCTGATAGTTCCGTTGTCGGCCAACCGGGTCTCCTGTAGAGCCGCAATGTCGATGTTTAGTCGTGCCAGTTCCCTATCAATGACAGCGGTTTTCCTGGCACCCTTGATCCACGGAAGGTGTGCAGTAAGTCCGGGGCACATGGTCCTGATGTTCCAGCTAGCGAGGCGAAGAGCCGGAGGCTTCTTTCTTGTTGTTTGCTTGGAATTAACTGGTGCGGGTGTTTTGTGGCCCACTTTTCGAGAGGCGCCTCTCTGATCCCCACGCACCCAGTGGGGCAGGCGAGCCATGGCGAGACGGTAGCTGTCCAGTGAGGTGCGATGACCTCTCCCACCGTCAGAAGAGACCCCTGGCGCTCGTTTCCTTCGCCAATCGGATGAGCTTATAACCGGTATCTGTCTCCTCCCGTGTTGAGTCGACATCTTGCGATGACGCTGGAGTGTCCTCTCAAGTGAAACTGAAGCTACAGAGCCTGGGCAGGGTGATATGGAGGGTCTGCTGTTGCCCATGCAGCAGACCCCCCCTCTCTTCGCAGCTGAAGGGTCCAAGGGAAAGACAAAGTCAATACAGCTTGGCTTCAGGTGCGCCGCAGGAGTTGCCGGTGTTGACTACAATGTCAAACCGCCTTAGGGACTCCGGCTCCGGATTTTCTGTCGGGGTTTACTCCCTTAGCCTTTCCCCTGAAGAGGTATGCCGCAAGGCAGCGGAGGTTTTTTGGGGTCAGAGTTTTCCTTCTCTGATTTTAGAGATGTCCTTCCTCTTTCCTCCTTTACAGTCTTGAGGGCAGCATTTACAGGCTAAAATAGAAAACTGGCAGTGTAACCTTCTAAGCAGATACTACCAATACCCTGCTTGGGTATACTCACCCAACAATAAACATCTCTTAAATGTCCTCCAAGTGCCATGCCTCGAATTAGTAAATGGCAGTGCAATGGCAGCCAAACATTTGGATCAGTTTCACTAAGTAAACCACCAACACAAGTAGGTTTTTAAAACAATAGAATAGTGTCTCATTTTATTAAAAATAATAACTATTTTTAAGCAACTTACCAGCAACACTGAATAAAAACCTGGCTGTGTTTCCCACTGTTTCAACTGCTCCTCAGCTGGCTTTAACACAGCAGTATCCTGACTGGTGGCCTGAGTTAAGACTTGAAGAACAACAGTGCTGGCACTATTGAGATCCATGGAAACCAATTGGCTCAGTCCGAATAGCCCGGCTCTCCAGCTTCCACTGTCCAACACGAAGTGGCGTCGGTTGGTCCCGCGCCCCACGCTTGCAAGTCCACGCGCCGCCGCCCACTGATGCCGAAAGCGGCTTCTAGGAACGCACCATGTTCTGAGTCGCAGCTCTAAACGATGCGGACGCTAGAATATCGCGTCACAGACATCCACAGCAATAAAAAAGATCAAAATACTGATACACAAAACAACACAAATGAATCTCAAAAAGCATTACGCTAAGTGAAAGAAGCAAAGCATAAAAGTCTACATGAAGTTCTAGAAAATGCAAAATTATAGAGACAGAAAGTAGATCACTGGTTGCCTTGGGCTATGGGGCTAGAGGAAAGGATGATACAACAAGACACAGGATAATTTTTAGGGAGATGGAAATGCTTTAATCTTGATTCAATAGTAGTTATGCTACCGAAAAGCAATTTGGGGTCCTGCTGCCTGCCGCCACCCTCTAGGCAAAATTCCAGAAGCATATTATCAGCCTCCCACCCCCCCAAATCAGAACTTTAACAACGTGATGTGTTCTTGGGAGTCCTTGTTCATCAGATCTGTTTTCTGAGTAGTGAATACAACATTTGCTCTCCATGTGCCCTAGAAGAACTAAAGTTCTTCCTTCCTTCCTTCCTCCCTTCCTTCCTTTCCCCCTTCCTTCCTTCCTTCCACCCTCCCTCTCTCCCTTCCTCCCTCACTCCTTTCCTTCCTTCCTTCTTTCCTTTCCTTCCTTTCTTCCTTCCTCCCTCCCTTCCTCCTTCTCTCTTTCTCTCTCTAAGAGTTAGGTAAGGTTAAATACTCATTACGAAAAATAGCTAAATCCTGAAATGTTAGCAGTAGAGCTGTGAAATATTCACCTGAGAGAAGGGAAGACTGAATCACCTTTAAGAGATCATCTTAAGAGATCATGGTTTCAGATATGCAGACAGGCAAAACTTAGCATAATTTTTGGGTGACCTCCCTGCAGCCTGTCTATGGACAATATCCTACCTATTTTAGCTCTAGTATTTAATAATTTTTCAGTCTTCTGTCCTTCAAATCCTGATCATCTCTTAAGCCTCTCCACTGGTTTCACCTCTTCTGTGGACCTCTGAAAATGCAGAGATAATATATGTGGAGAGTACTTAGTATAGAGCCTGGCAGAAGAACAGGCACCCGTCAAAGGCTGGCTTTCCACTTGTGATTGTTATTCTAGCTTGTGCACTGTCTCCTTTCCTAAACTGATATTGCCCTTTAGTTAATATCATATAGTTCAGCAGTGTTTCTAAGTGTATTAGTTTTGTTTCCCCAGGTAAGTAATCAGGTCTATGAGAGTAGGAAATGTGTTTTACATTTCTTTAATCTTCCTTTCTTGGCAGGAACTATTTTGACACTCTTCTGTCTCTGGTAAACTTCTCTGCTTCTTCACTCTCCTTGAAGAACTCACATTAACTAACAACACTGCTTTCCTCCAAAGTCTTCCTAGCTTGAAATTTTAAAACTGGTGAGAAGAATACTTCCTCATATGCTGTCCTCACACCACCTCCCCAGCCATGTCATTAAGTTTGTCATGGCCCCTCATGTTTCCTCAGAAAATTGTTTTTTATGCTGACCCACCACATCTAAAGTTCTCTGGCCTCCAGGGCAAATGCTGTCATTTTATTCAAAGAACTGCTTGAGAGATGAAAGTACCTAAATGTTATGTCTTTTCCAGGTTTTCTATATTTAATCAGCCACTTGTTTGAGAGCAATGGAATAGACAAGATTCCTTTGGTTGCATGAAGCTTTTTGTTTTGTTTTACTTTGCTTCTGTCTTACATAAATAATACCTTTTTCTTTCTTGTTGGAAAGGTTATGAAAATTATAGTCCATTGTTCACTCAAGCAAACAGAATAAGACAGCTATGGAAAACCAAACCTGTCCTAAATAAAGCCCAAATATAAGCTTTAAACCAGCAACTAATCATTTAGGAAACCTATAGGTGCTCAGCCTAGAAATTCTACCTGATATCTAATGATATGTTGAATAAAATTTTAGCTAAAGAATTCTAAATCACAAAAATTGAGTGAAGCTTTATCTTATTGGTAAGGATTTCACAACCACTCTTAGCTAAAGCAACCCATAGCAAGCAAAAAGGGAAAATTCACAAGCTTTCAACAGTCTTTCCCTAGGCCCGAAGTGGCAAGACTACTTTTAGATGACAAAATCACCAACAAAATGACTTGAAAATGCTTTCAGGAATACTTTTACTTCTCCCTACAAGAGTTACAGGAATTTTGCACAGGAAAGAAGAAGACCCATAGTATTTTTTAAAGGTGTCATCAATGTTTGATCAGCAAAGCTGTATTGAGTGGAAATGTACCAAAGCTTGCAGTAGCAATGATGAATCGTGGATACTTAATGGTTTTGCTGACATGTGCGGATGGGTTTAGGTACTGTCTTTGTAACATTCATATTTACTGTTCTTCAGAATATCATATTAGGCTGATCATTCTAGCTTTGAATATTATTAAACACATATAAAGAGCTAAAGTAACATGTCGTGTGAAGCATCTATATGTTTTAAGAAAAGCCAGAGAAATGTTGAAATGTGTTGTATAATTTCCCCATTAGTTAAACATAGGATCTGATGAGTCTTTGAAAGTTATAATGCTCACTTTTTAAACAACTTCTCTTTTACCCTAATCTTCTCTTTCTTTCAGTAATGAGTTTAAAATCAGCTCTAAATTATCCAAATATCCATTTCAAATAAGGTAGTGCTGAGAACTTTTGTAATATTACAGTGCACTTCGGAGCAAAAAAAATTTTTTTAAATTTAATAAGTAACTAATATATGCTTCAAAAAAACATGACTAAATTTTTTAAGACCTTTGTTGTACCATCAGCTATTGGAGAAAAGTTTCAGTGAGGTATGTTCCCACTCTCTGTAACCACACTATATTTCTGTCATATTGAAGCAAAAAATGTTCATCATTTTGTCATTTCTGTCTGCAAAGCAGAGAATTATCTTCCCAAGCTCCTGAGATTTATGCTTTTAATTACCTCCTATCTGCTTCACTACCTTCCATACCTAAGAATCAATATAAATAGTTTTAGTTATGGGAAAAATGTAAAATGTTTGACAAAAGCAGGCTATCACTTTCTAGATTTCCATTTGATGCTATTGATTCCTTCTTTCTTCAGTATATTTTTTTCTTGATAGAATTAGTTTGTTTTTAAACTTAAAAAATTATTCATTTATCTAATAATCTGTACTGCTTAATAGCAGACTTAAACTTTACAACTAGCTTTTGAGGTCCAAATTCACCAATGACATTATTATAACTGTGGTCTCTCTTTATTTAATCATCAGCTGCTGAATTCGGTTTAACTGTGGTTTTCTCCAAATGCCCTTCATCATAAACTCACTTTCCAGTGAGGACCAACTTTCATGGCTTATTTCGTTTCTGAAGGGGAGGGCACTATTAGCACAGGAGGAACCTGGCAGGCTAGGCACCGGTATTCTTAAGACTCTGCCTCTCACATTTTATCAGCACCAAGTATTTTGCTAAAACGCCCCAACAAATTACATATATATATATGTGTGTGTGTGTGTGTATATATATATTTATGCATAATTATATATAATTTACATATGATTATATAAGTATAAATATATTGTGCATTAACTGAGTGGCTGTTAAAGGAGCTGCTATCTATCTCAAGGACTTCAAGAGAAATAGAGTAGATGTTTTTGGGTGGCAGCAAATGATTGTATAACTATATGTGAGGGGAGGCAACAGTTAGTCTGTAGAATTAACATGTGTAGATCTGATGGTGGTGATGTAAGGAGGGTCAAATATTGAAAATAAACTTTCAAAGATTTCTTTGACATGTAAGTTATTAAACGTGATGTCTGAAAATTCAGAATATATAGAATAAACTCATTTTTTAAAACAGTACGCTGGATAGACTTTCAAACAAAACATGCTTGCCCTGGTTGATGTGGCTCAGTTGGTTGGGTGTCATCCCACATAGTGAAAGGATGTGGTTCAAGTCATGGTCCGGGCACATGCCTGGGTTTCGGGTTCAGTTCCTGGTTAGGGCACATGCCAGAGGCAACCAGTCGATGTCTCTCTCTCTCTCTCTCTCTCTCTCTCTCTCTCTCTCTCTCTCTCTTACTCCATTCCTTCTCCTTTCTCTAAAACAGTGGTTCTCAACCTTCCTAATGCTGCAACCCTTTAATACAGTTCCTCATGTTGTGATGACCCCCAACCATAGAATTACTTTTGTTGCTACTTCATAACAGTAATTTTGTTACTGTTATGAATCGTAATTAAATATCTGATATGCAGGATGTATTTTCATTGTTACAAATTGAACATAATTAAAGCATAGTGATTAATCACAAAAACAATATGTAATTATATATGTGTTTTCCGATGGTCTTAGGCAACCCCTGTGAAAGGGTCATTCAACCCCCAAAGGGGTCGCAACTCACAGGTTGAGAACCGCTGCTCTAAAAGTAAATAAATAAAATCTTAAAATATATATGCTCAATATGTACCCCCCAATATGTACCCGCCTCCCAAAGGGAAGTGTCTCTGAATATAAAGCAATGAATCCAGTCATTAACCTAAAAAAACAACAACAAAAAACAACAAAAAAAAACGACACTTAATAAAGATGCTACGAGTGTCCAAGAAAGCACTAGAGGAGAGAAGATAAAGTAGAGAAGATAGGAAGGAGCAATTCTATTGGAAGAGAATATGTCTTGACAAGGAAAGAGAAAAACTAGTAACTTGTGGACTGAATTTCTAGAGTTTAGAGCAAGCACTTAGGCAGCCAATAGCAAAACATGAAATCCCTTTGAAGAATGTCACATGGTGAAAAATAAAATGCTTGAGTCTTCAGAAAATGGAAGTATGTGCCCTCGCAGCTGAGTGCCTTTCCTGCTTTTGCTGCAAGGGTCGTTTTCAAATGTGGTGTCTGACAGTTCCTGTTTCCCAACTATTTCGACTTCTGAGGGAAGGAAGCACAGATGCTGCAGGGACTTGCTGCCTCACGGCAGCTGGTGGAGAAATGGCATTAGGCATAGTGGCGACAGGAAACGGAGGGTCAGCCAAGGGCACTGGAAGGGACATTTATGTAGGACTCAAAGTGTGGCTTTCTCCTTAATCTCATGACTGCTGAGATCTCTGCTGGATGACCGAGAATGCCGGAGCCTCCAGCAAAAATTGCACTAATGCCTGTTAAGAGGCAGATGGTGGATGGGGCAGTTTGTTTATGCAAGACAGAGAATTTGAATTATATGAACTGCTTAAAGATATCAGGAAGTGGGCATACGTTTAAAACTAAAAAAAAAAAAATTTAAGCAGAGAGACAGAGAGGGCGGTGGGGGAGAGAGAGAGACCCAGGAGGGCATACTTAAATAACCTTACCCAAATAAAAACTGCTAAGATGACAAAGATGCAAAATGCAGAGGGAAATGGCACTGCAGACTTATCAATGACACACTAATGCAGTCACATGGGAATTGGAGGTGATCACTGAACAACTTCACTTTCTCAAATTTCAGAGAGATTTATAGTAAAGAACAGGAGAGAGAGTCAGGTCACCCACACAACGTTCATACAAATAGTTGGTCCCCCTGACATTTTACATTCTAAGAAAAACTTTAATTTCCTGTCTATGTGTACTTGATGAGTCTAACATAAATCAATGAAATGGCATAAGGTCATCTCCTTAAGTCTGGAGACATGAGGGAATAGAACACAGCAAACAGAACAGTGAGCTAAAGTGAGAGCTAGAGGCATTGGATAACCAAAACAAAGAGAACAGCACAACAAAAGTAAAAACTAGAGGAAACACAAAGTAAGATAAAATAAAGAAAATGTAAACTATAAGTGATTTGAAGTTTACAATGCTATTCAAAAGGTAATACTGTAAATTTAAGTCCGTGGGGTCAGAAATTAGGGACACCATATCTCATGCTTAATCAATGTGGTATTAATGCTGACTGTCAAAATTTCAGGGTTAATTCCTGAAACAGAGTATGTAAAACCTGATTGAAAAGATCATTATGCTTTCATTCCAATTTATTTATAAAGCATAAAAAACTCAGTCATGTGTTAGGGTATTTATGATTAACTGTTCTAAGATAATACCAACAATAATAGATCATCTCTGTTTTTCAATATTTAAGAGAATCAAATTGTCCTGATTTTGTGTAAGAATCTGTTTAATGATCAGTTTCCTTTATCCTTCTGCTACTGTTCTCCAAGGAATTGAAATTAATATGCAAATTAGGAATTATTAAAACCTAGCCAAAAAGAGAAATGTTAGTTTGAAAAATACTTTAAAAGTGTATACTCTGGCTAGTTTCCAGTATTTTTGTATAAAATCCAAAAGCCCAATAATTTTGAGTCTTATTTAAAACCAACTAGCAGTATAGAAGACCTATTTTTCTGGAAAGGCTTAACCCTAGAAACATATTTCCCAGCAAAAGATTAAAAATCCAGATTCAGGCTTATCAATTTATGACCATAATACAGTTGTAGTGCACTCATTCATTTCTTGAGAAGAAAGGGGCATTCAGGCTCAGGGTAACCTCATTCAGTGCTCAGCTTAAATCATGTTGGGGTTGGGGCGAAGGTGTCTAAGAAGAAACTAGGGATTCGGGTGCTTCACACATTTGTGCAAGTGTCGGGGACTCAGTTGGAAAGACATATTATTCCTGGATTGCGAAGCCTGGCCCCTGGCAAAGTTAATGGTGTTAATTTGTAAAGGTTCATTTGGGAAACATTTGTGATTAATGCTTGCTCATTTGCATAACACTGTATTGTGTAAATAAAGCTGTAGCCTTTTGCTTTCCAACAGTGGAGTTCTACTGAGATGACAAAAGCTGGACAAACGGGGCTACTATGGGACACTTAAACTAGGTCACATTGAATTTTAATGCATGAAGCCTGCCCTGGTACATTTTACATGGGTAATGGAAAACTGCAGAATGCAGTCTGTTGACTGTGCAAATCTGCCTTCCAGATTTTTCAATAACCGTATTTTCTACACTGAAGAGTGAAGGCAATTGAGTCTCAGGCTGATCTATAAATGTTATTAAAGAAAATAAGAATGAGGATCTTCTAATTCTTACATTAAAATGTAAATAGGGTAATTATAAAATAATACACTTTCCCCCAAATAAAAAATGCTCAGTTTCAGAACTCAGTTATGCAGATTACAGCACCATTACTGAACACAGAAAACATGTATATGTCACTCTTGTGAATTTGCCACCCAGACTATGTGGCTTTACTGCCCAGAGTCTAAGTATGACTCAGAAATTTTATTTCTTTCTCCATTATTACCAGAGCTTTTGAGTGGTGACAAGGAAGCTGCTGGTCACATGCTCATGTGTGTACATTTGTCTGTGTCCCTGCTAGTAAACACAAAGAAAATTACTGACATGGAATGAAGCTGAAGTCTTTCTGGGGTATAGAAAGAAGGTTAGCAAACCACCCCCCACCTTGCCATAGGCCAACCCATGATACAAACAGAAAAATAAAACAGCCATTCTTTCTTGGTCTTAACTGTTCCACCCATAAAGTGAGGGTGTTTATACCTTGTTCTTCCAACAGAAATGCCATGGAAATAATTTTTATCATAGAACTGGAAAGGTCCTTTGTAGATCATATAGTCCATTTTAAGTTATATCTTAGAAGAGGAAACTGAGGCCCACAGTGGTGAAGCGACTTATCAAGTTAAGACTTAGAACTTAAATCACATTCAAGGACTCTTAATCTAGTGTTCCATAGAGAGATCTTGTGGCCGCTTTATGTACAGAGTAATAAAAATATAGAGCAGAAGACCCGGGACAGGTTCTGGGAGAATCTAATAAGGTTAAACCTTAGATGTTTCATTCACACTGTTAGTACATTTGCTGCTGGTCTCTGGAGCCTAATATGGCATAAAATTAAAGCTCAATAAATATGAAGAACATGAGTAAAGTTATTATGTGAGGCAACATAATGAAATAGAATGAGCTGTGGATTTAGAAGCAAGAGACCTAAATTTACATCCTAGATCTGTCACTTGTTGACTATAAAAATCTACGTAATTCCAAAAGGTTGGAAATGACCTAAGTGTCCACCAATGAGGGATTAGTTAAATAAACTATGGAACACCCACATGTAGGTTATTGTATTAGCTTCCTATTGCTTTTGTAGCAAATTATCCCAAAGTTACTGGCTTAAAACAACACACATTTATTATCTTAATATATCTGGAGGACTGTGTTCTCTCTTGAAGGCTCTAGGGGAGAACGAACATCCTTGATTTTCCAGCTCCTAGAGCCTGTTCACATTCCATGGCTTGGGGTCCCTTCTTTCACCTGCAAAGCCCACAATGGTCAGTAGAGTTGTCCTCACCTCACATCACTCTAACCTTCTCTTTTGCTTTCCTTTTCTGCTTTTAAGGACCTTTGGGCCCACAGGATTATCTAGGATAAAATATTTTAAGGTCAGCTGATTGGCAACCTTAATTCTTTTTATTAGCTCAATTCTCCTCTGGCATATAAGGGCACATGGAAAAAGGTTCCAGAGATTAGGATGTGAACATCTTTGCCTAGCATATCTATAAATAAACTGGGAGGAAGCTCTCTGTGTATTGATGAGAAAAATTCTCTAGGATGTATTATTGTGTAAAAAATACAAGGCAAATAAAAGTGTAAATAATGCACTACCTTTCATGTAGAAAAGGGAGGAAATAAGAATATATGTGTATGTTCATACTTGGTTATATTTGCATAATCAAACCCAGGAAAGATATGCGAGAAATACTAAAGTGGTTGTAGATACACAGGAACAGCATGAAGGGTGGGAGGAAGGGGAATGGAATGAAACAAGATTTTTCAATGTATCCCTTAAAATTAATTTGCTTTTTGAGCCATGTAAATATATGTTGTTATTATTATTTATTTTAAGAATCTGGACCCAAGGATATTCTTATCGATTTTAGAGAGAAGAAGGAGAGGGAGGGGGTGGGAGGAGGAGAGAGAGAGAGAGGGGAGGGGGAGAGAGAGAGAGAGAGAGAGATCATTGTGAGAGAGAACTATCAATTGGTTGCCTCCTATACATGCTCCCGATGAGGAATCCCATCTGCAACCTAGGTATGTTCCCTGACCAGAGATTGAACTTGCAACATTTTGGTGTATGGGATGATGCTTCAACCAATTGAGCACCCAGCCAGGGCTATTTTTATTATTTTTTAATTGAAGGAATTCATGACGGTCCAAAGCCTCTATTATTCATCAACCTTGTTACTTTTCTCTTTGTAAGTTAACTTGGGAAACTCAGTTGTCAGTGGCTTTATATTGAGTAATTCTCTAACATGATATTCATAGACTTCATGCAAGTTTACCTGTTTTGCAGTGTTTATACAGATTTACTTCGCAATCTACATTATATTATAAGATATTTTCAACATCTAGCATTCCTGCACT
The DNA here is from genome assembly GCF_987537825.1 of Furipterus horrens. Taxonomy (NCBI): domain Eukaryota; kingdom Metazoa; phylum Chordata; class Mammalia; order Chiroptera; family Furipteridae; genus Furipterus; species Furipterus horrens. Next base: position 173,374,322 of record NW_028327171.1, read on the forward strand.
GGGAATGCTAAGACTAAATATGAAGCATGTCTTCAGGTAGGCATCCATTTGTAAGGAGTCAGTTAAGTAGTGAACATTTTCATTTGATAGTCATAAAGTTACAGATATTTTAATTTCTCTATTTGACTGTAGAAATTTGTATAATAACTATGCAAAGCTAATAAATATACTTGGATCTATTTCAGTACTTATTAATCTGTCTTTTCTTGCAAAAGTCCTTTAGTTATACCTTAAATTTAATAGTAATGTTATATTTTAATAGATCTCTAGTACTTATGTCTCTATCAATAAGTATTCTTCTATTTACAAACTGTTTCATGTCTCCTAACACATTGTTTTTTTTTCCCAGTCAGGTTTACTGAGTTACACTTTACTTATAGTAGAATTCCTTTATAGGTATTGATTTTTATGTGTTTTGAAAAACAAAAACATCACAACAATGAAAATGTATACTTGAAAAAGTTCTTTCATGGCCTTTGTAGTCAATCCCCAAACCCCTCCCTCAGTTCTTGTTGACTACTGACCTGATTTCTGTCTCCATAGTTTTTTCTTTTGCAGAAAATTATATAAGTGCAATTATACAGTAGTATATAGAGTGTTTATTATTTTAGTGTTTCCAATAAACATGAATCTTGTAACATACTCTTTGCAAAATGGCCTCTGGGGTGGAATAACTTAAGAAACATATTATATAATATGCAACCTACAGATTCAGATCTGCATTGGGTATTGGCTTTACTTGGTAATTGGGTATTATTTTTAAAAATTTTAATAGTATTTCTTTTGATTTATGGTTATTTTATCTCTAATTTTAAAATCTACTTTCATAAAAGATTAATTTATACCCTTTTCTTGTTACTTTTTTTAAACAGGATAATTAGACTTGCCAGATAAAATGATTTATAAACCTTTCTCTATATTTCCGTGTCTGAGAAAATATAAATTGTATAGTGATTTACTTTCTCAGGTATTTAATATGATTTGGCACACACACACATGAAATGTGATACTTAGCAAGAGTAATAATAATGGTTTTCTTCAGCATTCATTGCATTTTGATATTTTTAATACTTTCATTGTATTTTAAACTTTAAAATATATTTTCTGCTATTTAAGTATTCCTCCAAAGTAAATATAAGTGGCAAGATTAAGTGTAAAATGATATAGGTGAGACTGATTACATAGAAAAGGCCTTGACTTTTTTTAATATTAGCAACTCCATTGCTCAAGTTTCTGGTGTCGAATCCAAATTCCTTAGAAATTTGGCACACGGTAATAAGCGGTCCACCAAGAGCAGTGGCTGCTAGAGAGCATGTAAATATGACGAGATGTATATATTCAGAACAATCAGACTTTCATTTTGACAGACTATAGAGAGCAATGAGAAGGTGGTACTCACATCCGAGTTAAAGCGAAGCTGACAGACATTACAAGAAATAACTTGTTTCTTCTTTGGGGGAATGGACACTCCAAATGTGTGGTTAATGACTGCTTTTTGCACAGGATCCATCTGAAGAGGAAATAATAAAATAGTCAATTTATAAGTTCAAAGGATAGACAATAGTTTGAGCAAGTAAAAGTAGCTGTATTATTCCTTAGGTTTTAACTTTTCATTCCCGAACAAGGATAATACAGAATTTCATTCAATAGTAATGTATTTGTTTCCAGAAATTGAAAACCAAAACAAAAATAACTGGTTTGAAATCATAACACAAATCATTGGGGAACCCAACATACTAAGAAATCATATGTATCTAAGGAGTCTTGAAAAACCTCAAAAGAGTCATAAAACAAGAAAATTTAAGATCCAAAGGTTAACATTAAAATTAACTTGTTACTGTTTTCCCTAAATGAGATGAAATACTTGATAGTCTGAAATGACCTCAATGACAATTATTACAGCTATATTTAAGTTTCTTAAATTTTGATTTATGGCAAAGTCATATATTACAGGCTTTTATCACAGCCCAGTAAATGTTGATTTTTCTTTTAAAATAATTTATTACTATTCATGTACTATAGATGAAATTCATTCTACTAGAAATGCAGGTCAAAATTATACACTAAATGCCCATAACAGATTGGCTAACATGCAACCCTTCTTTAAATATTGATCAAATAAAGTTTCTTGACTTATAACTTGTGATTTCCCTCCTTTGGTTTGCATATACCATGCATGTTCTGAAAATATAGTGATTAAAGTACTTAATCACAGAAAAAATATGGCACAAAGCCATGAAAATACTTGGGAAAAGAAAAGACACAATTTGCAGAGCCTATAAAAAGAGACACAGCAGCGATTCTCTTGTGTATGCCAGATAATAATCTCCAGCATTAACAATGGACAACTGGCAGTTCAGAAAACAATGTGGATGATGAACAAAGCATTACTTATAAACAGATGGAACATGAACTGACTCCATCAGCTAGGAAATCTCCTGAGGTTAGAGCTTAGGACTGAATTAGTTGATGATACTTGGTAGAGAGGAGAAATGAAGACTATTCCTGGTCAGCAGTATAAACAACAAAGTGAAAAATAAGCAACTAGAAAAACTTAAATACATTAGAAAGAAGGATGGATTACAGAATTATTAAATAGTAAAGTGGAATTATTTTTTTTACTACAAGTTTAATGAAGATGACAGACTATTGTTGTTATTAAAAAGTTTTGTGGTTTGGGATACTTCAAAATTTCAAAGAGAGGAGTTTTCTGAAATAACAGAACAATTCTAAAATCTGATTGTAATGGTGCTTACACAAATTTATACATTTTAAAATTCACAGAGCTATACAAACTCTCCCAAAGTAAATTTTATATATAATAATTTAAAAAGTAAAAGAGAAAAGTTAAGAGTATTATGTTTAACTACCAAGTATAAAATAAATCTGGGGACTTATTTTGTTCAAGGCAATAATTGATTATGTTAAATTTTATTTAATGAGACTGAAAAAACAAAACAAGCCTCCACAGGCAAAGGAAATTTCAAAATGTAAGAAAAACCCTATTCACTTTCTTAGTTTATTCACAAGTGCATACACTTAAGTCTCATTCTTTCATTTCTGAAACATGAAACTATACCTTCTGATTGTTACTAAAAATGGAAAATCAATTTGGACAGGAAATGAAATAGCCTACCTATGTTTGCAGGATGAAAAATCTACACTGCTTTCAAAGTTAAAAAATAAGAGCATTTTATTAAGATATTATATTTTCTGTTTTCAGGTTCTAAAAAATACATCTGATGATGAGTTAAATGATATGGGTTAAACTATATGAATATCTTCAAATACAAGTTTTCACCTGCCACTTTCATTAGTTTTGTGATATTCATATACTATTGTATTATTCAGTTAATATTTTTAAAATAAAATTAAAATAAACCTTTAAAAAACATAGCAATAATTATGAAATCTTCTATTACTCATTTCAAAAAATATATTAAACATTAACATTACAAGTGAAGACTTTCATCATTTAAAATAAATGCATACATCCTAGTAGTTCCCATACCACAATACAGAAACATAGATAAAAGATACAGCTGTAGAATCTAGTTCTGTTTTTAGAAAACCAAGATATTTGTTGACAGCTCCAACTTAACTCTTGAATATACACGTTCCCTCTGTATTTTTGAGACTATCTGCCTATATAATTAAAAAAATAACTCCAGACACAAATTTATTCTACTCCAATCTCATATTTGCACATCAGCCTAAAAATTTCTGTTTATATTGCCAATGCTGAAAGCTGTCTTGAAAGGTGATTTTGTGGCTGAGCACTCCAAATACCAAGGCAGATGAGTTCACAGTCATCTTCTCCCTGAACAGCAAACTAAAGTGGGTCCTTCAAGAAACTAACTAGAATTGGCTTCTCTACTTTATATACATAATCCTACTTGTATCCATCCATAGAATCAACTAAATAAACACAGTGTTTTTGTCCCCAGCCACCTGCCATATAAAAATTTCATCCTCCATGTTTCTCACCTGGAAGAGATTTTTTTCTATTTTCAATTTGATTCTCTATTTTTTTTACAGGTAGTATTTCAGGAAACTGCCTACTTGCTTTTCCTTATCTAAATCTCTTTTATCTTTCTCTGCTGCTCATCACAGAATTCTATAATTATTTTTCTTATTCATCATTTGGAGAACAAGATTTAGTTGAAAGAAAACTTTAAGTGGTATAAAAAAAGAAATGTTCCATTTACCAAATCACCTGACACCTTGAAAATGACCATCTAGGTGATGCTTTGTGTATTTTCCATCTGATGCCTTAATTAAAAATACCTGAGTCATTTCAGTGGGATCCAGGTTCAGCAAGAACATAGAAAATATTTCCAGATATCTTTTTCTTTTTAAGGTATAAAGTGGTAAAAACCTGAATTTTTCTTATTCTTACAATACTCTAAAAGTTAGATAAAAATGACTATGATGTAAACTTACATTAACTCAAAATTTTTGTTTCATTAATGTAATGTCAGTTCTTTAAAATCATAATGAGATATGTATAACTAAATTAAGGGTAATTATTTTATTCAATCACCAATTTTCAGGATGCATAAAACATTTAAGACAAATTAAAACAGTTTCATAAATCCTAAAATGTGATAAATGGTGACAGATTCAAGTGATTCAATTTATTATAGTCAAGCTATATATATCACAATAATTTCACATACATAATACTCAGAAAGATTATTGGAGGTTTTGCAATTATATGCCAAATTTGTATTTTTAAAAATTCACTTGACATTTCATAGATATTTGATTATTAAAAATGAATGTGTTTTAAAACATCTTTATTAAAATGTTTATATCATTTTTAAATAAACAAATTTCTTCCTAAATACTCAAATTAAATGAGCTCATGTTAGTTCACACTGTACAATAAAGCTGTCTGTGGATTGAGAAGATTGAGATTCACTGGTAAGTAATGCTGAAAATGCTTTTTATCTTTTAAGGAAAAAAAGGCCTACCATATAGCTCTAGCTACTAATATTCCTTACCTGACAGAACTTATTGGTTCCAAATAAGCCTTTTCTTTTCTAAAAAAGTAAGAGTTAGAAGTAGTAATCTGGAATTTTGAGGCTAGCAAGCACATTTATGTAAAATTTTAAAAAATCTACTTTCTTTGCTAATTTCTGATTAAAAGGACTGAAATGCTTACTAACTGAAAAGCTGCAAGAGTTAACACGTGCCATTTTGCCTAGTGAAAATCAAGTAGAAATGAAAAGCAAAACCTATTAGTGCAATTAACTGGTAGGTAATAAAAATGATTACCCTGGCTGGTTTGGCTCAGTGGATTGAGCGTCGGCCTGCGAGCTAAGTGTCGCTGGTTCGATCTTCCAGTCAGGGCACATCAGAGAAGGAAAACTCTGACTCCAAAAAACCTCCGCTGCCTTGCGGCATACCTCTTCAGGGGAAAGGCTAAGGGAGTAAACCCCGACAGAAAATCCGGAGCCGGAGTCCCTAAGGCGGTTTGACGTTGTAGTCAACACCGGCAACTCCTGCGGCGCACCTGAAGCCAAGCTGTATTGACTCCGTCTTTCCCTTGGACCCTTCAGCTGCGAAGAGAGGGGGGGTCTGCTGCATGGGCAACAGCAGACCCTCCATATCACCCTGCCCAGGCTCTGTAGCTTCAGCTTCACTGGAGAGAACACTCCAGCGTCATCGCAAGATGTCGATTCAACACGGGAGGAGACAGATACCGTGTCACTCCCGAGTCGGACTGCACAACCATTCTCGGCGGTGCAGATAGACTCTTAAGAAGCTACACCATCGTCTCTCGAGACGGACGGCTGCCGACGAATAAAAATGAAAAATGGGGTTGTGGCAGTTACTAAGAATCAAGGAGATAATTGGAGGCTACGTATGGAAAATTAACTATTATAGTGCTTATAAAGAAAATTAATAAAGCTGTCCTTATCATACCATCTACTATATTTTCAATATCAACATAAGGATAAACAGGTATCTCTGGTATAGTCACCAAGATTATGGAATCATAAATCTGTGTGAATGTTTTAAAAAATCATTACTTTCACTGAGTATACCAAAAAGTAATTTATATCTGCACAATGTAAGCAATCGTATAAAAATATGCAGCTTCCAATAAAACCCAGCCACAGGGAAGAGACACATACTGCAGCAATTCACTAAAGAAAGGATGAGCACTGTGGGAGGGGAGAGAGTCTAAGGTAGGGGCTACATGATCAAAAGCCTTAGTACTAGATGATGTTCAGATGCTAGATAATTTTGCTAGCAGAAACTTCAGGCAACAAAAATAGAATTACAAGCCTTTCAACTATCCCAATAATTTTCAAGAGGCCTGAAGTTTGAATTGTATTCTTCTAAGAGGCTTATGATTTCACTATCCATCAAGTTAGACTGGGTATGGGAGTAAATTGAATTCCACCCAATTAAAAAGCAAAAATGAATGCTCAAGAATTATACAAGGCTTTCTTCTATGTGGCTAAATGGCTGGATACCCATACTATTTCTAAAAATGGGGAAATTCCATCTTAAATTTAGCCATCTACTTTAACCAGTGCTCTAAAAATCATTTAATAAGCACTTATTGTACAATATAGCAGGCAATTCTAACTTTTCTACTAAACAAACATACAAATCAAGTTTTTTACTTTTAAAATATAAAAATAAGTCATCGCACGAACATTTCTGGAGGCCTAAAAAGTTTCAGATGTGATCCCAGACTAGATAGGGTAGGATGAATCAACACAAGAAAGGACCTAATTATAAAAGTTGAACAGTGAAAAAGATAGTATAAACTCTGTTTAATTGGATGGTGGAAAAAGAAGTGACCATTAAGCAAAAAAAGAGAAAAAATAAAAAAGAAAAGAAGAAAAAAGAAAAAGAGGCAGAGGCATGAAAAGGCACATAAAGGTCTTTCTCCTCTGCCCCACCCCTACTTTGAACATTTTCCCCCTTTCTGATTTTCTCAACTTTAAGAAACCAGGATCCTCCCTTTCACGGTGACATAAATGAACTATCCTCCCAGGAATATTTGCCTTTTAATTCCTTTTCTAGCTGTGTGATAATAACACTAAACATTATAATTACAGCAGCTTAGATTTACGGAGCTCTTGCCATGTGCCAGAAATGATACTAAGGGATTATTTTGTGTAGTCCCCCTGCCTCACAAGGAAGAAACCGTTATTATTCTCCTTTTGCAAATGAGGAATCTGAAGCTTTGAGAGGTTTAGTAACTTGTCACCCCCAAGTTTTTAGGTCTGAACCAGGATTCAAACTCAGGCAGGAGTCTCTCCTCACCATGTTCCCTAATGGGACACTGAGCAGGCATGATGGGTACTGTTCATGGCCTTCCCTGTAGGGTGTGAGATTTGGGACAGAAGGATGACTGTGCTAGAATGTTTGGAGCCTGGAAGGCAGCTGCCTAGTCAAATTACATGTAAGGCTTACTTAGTGCTCAAATTAAAGTTTCCAGAAAGAGTGTCTTGGCTTTTCTCTTTTTGATCCATTTATGCCCTTCTTAGGACAAAGCCATTTCTCCTTGTGCAACCTGAGGAAAGCCATACATGAAAACTGGGGCTGTCCTGTCCTCTTTCCCACTTGTAACTGCTGAGTTTGGATCCACGCAAACACACGGAAATTTCCAGAAATACTTAGAGGTTACACATAGCAGGTGACAGTTGTATTTTGCACCTGTCCTGGTTTTAGTGCAAAGAGGACCTCAGTTACTAAACCATTGCAATTTAGGGCTTTCTGAAAGTTGGGCAAAGCATCAGTTATTTAACCGAGATATTACAAAATTACAGTAGTACAAAAAGAATGACAATTTTTCACTACTTTCTCGTTCAATATCGATTTATGGAAGAGAATATGACAATAGGGTCTCGTTAAAGCTTCAAATATTCATGAAGTGACACATTTAAAAGTGATAGGTACATCAATGAAAAGCAATATTTCTCTGAAGTTATTTCAAAAAAAGCAAAGCCTTTTATATTTAAATACCTTGACCACTTGTTTATATTACTGCTTTACTTTCCTCAAATCCTCGATAACTTAAAGAGAAACAGACACAACTATTACAAAGGCATTTTTTTCCCTCAAAGATCAAGAAGTACAAACAATTGCACATTGTTGGCAACATTATCTTAGCCACACAACTTCGTACTGTTTTGGATTTCAAATCAGAAGGCTCAATAAAAAGAAACCACATGGAACGTTACACTGGATGGCATGCTGCTGTGAGACCTGCACTGTGCGTCAGGCACGTGTAAGAGCTGTGACCTGCCGCACTGACACTGCTTCTCCTACCCAAGCACCCTCACAGGGGCCCACCTGAACACCATCACAGTCATTGAAAGAAAGACAGATGGCATGTCACTTTCTCCACAGACTGTTGATTCAACCAAGAACCGGAGGTTTGGAAAGGTGTGTCCCCCACGTATCCCCAGCTCATTGCCAAAACCACACATTGCAAACAAAATCAAATGCGCCCCCATTCTTCTGAGATACCATTTATCCAACAGAAAGTTAACCACTCCTTCAGAGCTGGCATAAAGGCTAAACTAACACAACACATATATACTTCAGAAAATGATAGTTCACAGTATACCTAAGTATCAGACGTAATAAAGCTATTACTACTACTATGGGTTGGTCAGAAAGTTTGCATAGATTTTTTTCTGTAAAAGACACATTTTTCATTTTCACCAATAACTTTATTGATTTGAACATTTTGAGCATGTCAGCTATCTTTCTCATGGTATAATGTCGATTATTCTTTATTACTGTCTCAATTTGATCACTATCAACTTCAGCTGGCCTACCCGACTGTGGAGCATTGTCCAGAGAAATCTCCAGCAGGAAACTTCATAAACCACTTTTGACATGTTTGATCAGTCATAGCACCTTCTCCATACACTGCACAAATGTTTTTTTTTGTTTGTTTGTTTCAGTTGCGTTTTTATCTTTCTTGAAATAGTAGAGCATAATATGCTGAAAATGTTATGTTCTTTCTTCTATCTTCAATATTAAAATGGCTACACAAAAACTCACCAATTCTGATATTTTTTTTTAATGCAAGCTGATATGACAGCTGTCAAAATATAATCTCACAAAATGGTTTCAAATGAAGTTAAGGACAACTAAGTGCTATTAAAGCCATCTTACTAAAAAACTAAAAGAACTTTTTGGCCAACTCAATTACTACGACTACTACAACTACTACTATTTATTTTATCAAAATGTTGTAGGCTTTTAAGGATTTTGAGTCTGACTGACAACAGTATCTGATTACTGCAGAAATTAAGTGAGATCACAGGATCCTTTTCCCTAGTGGTGGTTAATATCCTCTGTAGAAAATATAAAATTGAAGCTGACCCAGAGGCTTGAAGCAGCCAATCAGAATAGAGCACAGATTAGAATCTCCTTCCCCTGACCCCCTTTTCTGTGTAAGTGGATTTACATAGCTTGATACCTCAAATTCCACATCATCAGAAGAAGCTCTGGGGTTCATCAAACAAGAGTTGTATATTTCATTGACCAACAGGATGACTAGTGTAAGGAAAAACACTCTGTGATCTATTATGAAGATCTATTTTGAGAGGAAAACTAAATTACATCTTCAGTAGGGTTTCTTTCTTTTTTGAGAAATTCCATTTTTTTGTTTGTTTTTGGAAGAGTAAAAAGAGACATAGGATTCTAAGAAATATATGTTTCTGCCATAAAATAATGTTGTCTTTCTAGACCACTCTGATAGTAAAAGATGCAACGTTGTTAAGAGGTTATTTCATATCAATTTAGATAGTTCTGTCCTTGGGAATTTTTGCTCCTTCTCAACACATCATACATTTTTAAATGACTTTCAGTTTGTACAAAAACTATATTTTCTTGAAAATTCATTCATTTAACAAGTTCATTAAGTGGCTATCATGTACTCTTTTAGGAGCTGGACATACAGAGGAGTACAGCCTTCAAAAATGCAATATTCTAGTTGGGGAGAAATATAGCTAAAGTAATAAGGTATTTTCAATGTTTTAAGTACCATGAAAATAATTAAAACAGTATAATGAGAGTGAAACAATATTTTATTATGGAGTCCTACAAACATTTTGGTTGTCTTGATACAACTGTGATTCAGATACTTTTACATGTAAAACCATACTACATATATAAAAACAAGAACATTCTGTGAATTAGGGGAGTTGATAGAGAATTCAAATCATACAACTTGTAACAAGTGCAGAGGAAGAGGCATGCTCCTTAGCTTTCAAAGTGGTCTATGAGATCTTTGCAGAGGATTTTCTTCAACTATCAAGTCCAAGACAACAGCTGGATCTCAGAGCCGCTGTCATTATGTCCCCAAGGAGAAAGGGAAACCAAAATGATCTGCTATTTGGAAGTTCCCTATGTGCCAGGTGCATCTCATCTGGAGACCTTTCTAGTGGGTTTCTGAACAGTGTCATTGGCCTGGTACTTAGGGGATAGCAAAATGACCATGAGTTACTTCTTTTGTTTTTTAAATAAGTACATATTTTTGTCTAAGATCTAAGCTTCTTGTGACGATATTACAAGAAAACACTGTTTTCCATTTGTAACACTTTTAGAACTTAGAAGAGTTAGCAAAGGATAAAAGCAAAAATGCTAAAAGCAAATGAATGGGTGGTTTTACCATCCCCCTCCCTTTGGTGGAAAACCAGTTTAATGCTTTTGAAAGATAATTTTTAAATTGTTCTGAATAAAAGGAATACTTTTTAAGTCCTTTTCAGACAGTAGTTATTTTGTAAACGAGAGATGTCGTAAGATTAGACCTGTGTACTGGTACTGAAGCTGAAGTTCTAACTCCAACAGTAGATCCTTGTTTGTAATAAATATGGTCAGTACAAAGGTAAAATGTTTCATTTTCCTGGCTGGCTCCACATGCCAGGTGATTTTCCATGCTGCCAGGAATCAAGGGGGAAGCAGCAAAGCTGTAGTTATGCCGCTGGGTAATTTAAGAAGCCACATCAAAGAGCATTTCAAAAAGTTCAGTTTAACAAATAAGACTTTCAGCTTCTGTCAGCAATGGTTATGAGACGTAAGTGAAGGGTCCACCCATACCTCACTGCATGGACACACACATATGCAGTGATGTTTTGGGTGTTGTTCCTATTCAAACGTTACATGAGTAGACTGAAGAATTGAAATTCAATTGCAAATGTACTCATATTCAGGTTTAAAATGTGTATTGAAAAGTCTAATTGGTTAATGTGATGCAGTAAGGGAGATCAGACCACCCTCAACCCAACTGCAACTGCTCCTTTCAGTGCAGGTAAGAAGCATTCCGGTCATGAGCTCAATTATGTCTCCTAAAGAAATGCTGTGCTTTTCTTTCTTTGTTCCATTCCTGAACAAGCAAATACTTAGATGTGACTAGAAACCATTAGGAAAGAGAGGTGTTTTTCTGTTAGTACACAAAAAAATTCTTGAACCAATTTCCATTTTATCAAGATTTGATATTCCTATAACTAAAATAACTTTTGGCCAATGAATGTATAAAGATATGAAGGATCAGTAACATCTGTCAAAGACAAGATAACAAAAAATTCATATAAATTGTAAGATGCCCTTTTGAAGTAATATGGGAAAAGTTACAAAAAATTTTAAGGGAAATGATAAAGTACTAGAATATTTTTAGGGAATTAATAAAATGTTAGGTCTATTGTGAATTTAATAGCACAAAAGAAGAAATGAAATGATGACAAGTACTATTAATAGTTTTTGTCTGTGGAAAAGTTACTATCTTCAAAATATTTATACTTTGTATTTCTCAATGAGATATATTCATAACTCAAAAAGAAAAAACAAACATCCCAAGATATGCATAGTTGTCAATAAACTATATTACCCACAGAAAAACACCAACAAAGCTAGTTGGGAGGACACCATTCAGAGTGATGGGAACAGGAACTGGATTCACCAAGAGAATCTAAGATAAACGAGTCAGGTGTTTCCTATGTTACTTAGTGCTGTGTCACCTCAGGATAAAATATAACAAAAAATAAATCAAATAATTTTACTGGAGTGAAGAATATTTTTTCAATAGATGTGAAAAATACTAAATAAGACATTCATTTGAGAGTAGGTCATGAAGGGTGGTTACTCTTCAGCACAATGGAAGAAGGCATCCATCCTGAAGTTTGCAAGGACAGGCTAATATCTGAAATAGAAAATAGTCACCTAGTTCTTGGCCTTCCCTGTTGTTGATTTTTTTAAATAGTGACTTGAAAACAACCCCCCAAACTGGCTCCAAGATTAAATTTCCATCACATAAAATTCATTGCCAAAACTAAGTCTGAAAAATATTTTTGAAAAACATAGATTTTCTTTGCCTTGGCTGGTGTGGCTCAGTTGGTTGGGTGTGGTCCTGTGGTGAACCGGAAGGTCACTGGTTCGATTCCTGGTCAGGGCACAAGCCTGGGTTGTGGGCTCTGTGCTCTGCCCCTTTGGAGTGCTTTTAGAAGGCAGAAGCTACCAATCAGTGGTTCTCTCTCACACTGACATTTCTCTCACTTTCTCCCTCCTTTACTCTTTTTCTAAAATAAAATTTAAAAAATTATAACCTCTAGAAACACTAAACAGAATTTTTTTTATTCTTTAGGAGAAAAATATGGCATACAAGTAATTAGATTATTTGCTGATACTTGTGAATGTAGTTTTAAAAGTCATCAATGCTAGGCCTCCAAATCTAAGTGAGTAAGGATATGCTTGCCTGTTTTCTGGTAAATAGGCTAAAAAAAGGTTACAAGGGTTTTCTATGGAGCTAAGGAAGTAATGAGCTTTCTTGCTTTTTCTTGATTTAAAAAATCAATACACTTCCTGAACAGCCAAATGCATTAACTGACATTCTTTCAAAACCATTCTGTCAAGGCTAAGTTTGAAATTCTGTTCAGTTACTAATCAGATATACACTGATGCCACGGCAAGACTGGGCCATGACACAAATTAAAAGGTGTAAGATGAAAAGAAAACCCCACTAGGCAGGAAGAAGTACAAAATCAGAAACCTGGGCTTGTTGGGGTCTATTCTTCTTTCTGCAAAGTAAAGCGGAAATGAAGTGTTTTTCTCCCCAAATGGAGGACAATACATTTTTTACTTACACTAAGGAGAAATCTGACAACTGATGTCTGACAAGCCTCCATGCAGGCAGCAAATCTGCAGTGCTCCCGTCTTAAGCATGTAGGCCTCTTATTCCCAATGCTGCTCTTATTACGGTAGAATATCAGAAATCATCTACATTTTCCAACTGTTTTTAAATTTGTTTTAGTTTAAGTCCCCAAACCTTCCCCCTACCCTATCCCCAATCAGAAGCCTACCTAAAAACTCAATGCATGAAAACAGTTCTGGTTAATGCAGGGAGGCCAGGCCCCAGACCCACCAGCACAACTTTAGTTCAACGTCCTCACTTGAAAATGAGAACAGACATGGAGAATTTTAATAACTTGATTGAACCTCTTCAGCTAAGACCAGAGCCCAGATCTACTATTACGGCTACCTGACTTGCAAATAAAAATCAGTTTTTTAGTATAAATATATGCCAAACATTGCATAGGATATTCTTATGCTACGATTTGCTATTTATCTGGAATTCAACTTTAACTGGGCATTTTACATTTTATTTGAGCCCCCTCTCTAGTTCCCATCTAAGGATGTCACTGCTGTACCCATATTGCTTCTACTTGCTCTCCTTCTTCTCACAGACTCACCTGTCACACTTAATATTATAGGACTTAATTAGAAAAGTGGTCCAAGCGGTTTTGTGGACAGGCGAGGTAAAAAATATTTTATGTCATTCATTCATTTCATGACTGCCTTTTTGTATAAATGTGTATGTGTATACAGTACATTTAACTCTCCTCAGCAAAAATATATTTTTGGTTCAACTCTACATTTATATTATGCAAAATATACTGTACTTGTAAAGTAAAATAAAGAGCTTTAATAAAGTGCCTTTCTCTGTGCTCTGCAGTGATAATTGCTTTATTGAATAAGATTCTGTTAATGATACATCTTGACATTTAACATTTATCCATTTGATATATACTCATTTTTATGTGATTGCAAGGAGGCTATAGTTCAAACTCAAAGTAGGTTAAACAGAACTGTCTCCCTTTTCTTATGAATTTTTAAGTAAATGTAGTCACTTCTGGGTAAAACTACTTTATCCACAAAATTTATTTCAAATACACATAGAGTCCTTCCTGCATCTATATGTTCTGAATAGAGCAACCCATATAAGATAAAAATGAATACAGCAAATGGAGTAATAGGCTAAACTGTGCTTCTGTTTTGGTTATATTTTGGCCATGAATATGGCATCAAGATTTCCTAATCAAGTAATGGAAGAAAACTACATGAACCACATAGCAAGTTGTCATGAAACACAAAATTCCTCAGTAATATTAATGGAAACTTTTTGTAGTTTTAATGTTACTAAACATTTGCATTTATAATCCATCTATTCTTTATGAAGATTTCCAGAAACGTTTCGGAATTATTCTGTTGTTTCATTCTGAAATTCAGCCTGGCACTTCAGAGTCGTCTCAGCACTCATTTGAAATGTTTATTTACCCCTGTCTTTCCCAACCTTTAACACTTTTACTAAAACAGCACAAATACCTGTATCTAACAACATGAGAAGTTATGTCATTTTTAATTTTAAAGATTTAATATAATTAGTCATAAATCACCAAATTCCTGCCTCAACAATATTACAATAACAATGGTTGGCAGTTATCAAACCAGGTCCCTGAGATTGGCTTCTGGAAGCTGGGGTTAAAAGCTGGCCTCTGGAAATCAATCGCGCTCTTCTGCAGAGAATAGTTCTGTGATACCAAGGCTGAAATGGAGACTATAATCTTTTGTGATTACCCCTGAGGCTGAAGCAAACGCAAAAAGGAGTCTATGAATTGCTGATAACTTCCTGTGATGACCTATTCCCAGGAAATTCTGCTAGGATTCTTGGCTCTGTAGCAAAATGATGGTCCCCAGAATGTCACATCTGGGTGTCACAATGCTTCTTCAGAAGCTACTCACCTGTTAAAGGGGTCAGGCCTGTGAGGCAGCAGTTCTCTCACTGAAGACAATGGAGGGCCTGATTGCACAAGGAGTGATGAGCTATATGCTACAGGCTGCCTTTCTGGAAAGTTCTTTTATGAAGGAACTGGATTTAAAATGCATTTGTTTTAAACCTCTTCCCTCCCCCATCACACACTCACAGAAGTCTAACGATTGATATATTTCTCAGGTGTTACTTGTAGTTATGGAGCTAGATCTTGGCTTGTATAATTTTCTAAGTTTTACTTAGGCTGCTTACTTGTATTGTGAAAAAAATTAGTGTACATACATATGTGCATACCCTTAAGATCTATATATAATATTTTGGAATAGAATATAAAACTGCTACTCTGTTTTGAGTCAGAACCGAATTTACAGTTAGATGTCGCTGCTCAGGGCACAGGCTAAGTGGGTACTTCTCAAATGACTGGCAATTTAAGTTCAGAAATAAAAGGTGGGGGAGGAACAGTAATGGCAGATCTGTAACAGTCAAAAGGAGAAAGAAATTTTAGAATAAATTTCTGCTATCACCACAGGAAAGATAATTCAATATGTTGACTACTATTACTGAGTTTAGAATATTTTATTTTAAATCGCCATTTTAACTAATGTCAATTTGATTAACTCATAATTTGAGAATAATGGTTCTATGTTTGGAAGTCAATAGTATTTTAAAAATATAAAAGAAAACATACGTTATGTCTTAGGACTCACTGACAATGTGCCATGGGTACACGGCTTTCATGTTCAAAATACCTTTATACATTGTCTTTAAAGTCTAAGTATAATTGAAGGTAAACAAGGAAAACTGTGATCCAATCAAACCAGTTTGACATTATTCCCTATCCTTAGTCCTTCTTCAAATTCAGTTGTAGCCCCCCTTCACTGCTTTCAGGCAGTCAGGTGATTCTGATCTTTAAGTATGCCCTACTGTTTTATCATTCAACTAACATAAATTGAGCACCTACTAGTACTAGGCACTACTTTAAACTCAGTGTAAATGACTTAAATTCAAGAACCAGGTGCGTATTAGCTATATATATATATATATATATATATATATATATATATATCCTTAGTATCTACCTTAATCAGGATAGCTCTAATGCACACAGCTAGCCCCAGAGATAAACATAACTTGGTTTATTTAAGGGAATTGGTTAAGAAGAAGAGATCAAACAAATAGAAATGCTCATAAAAATCTTAATATCATTTATAAGAAATGACTTCACTGTTTTAAGAGTTCTTTTATAAACTTTCTCATTTGGTATTCAAGAGAATTTTCAATTAAAAATAGATGGTGATATGTTATATAGGTATGATTTTTCCCAGACTCTCACTAAATTCCAGAAATTTAAAAAAATATTCACTCATAGCCTCAATTTTCCATAAACATAACAAACTCAAATTTTCATGATGTAATGGTATAGATTAGGAAGATATTTATTATCCCCCCTAGTTTCAAAATGAATAGAAGTGGAGTAAAGTAGCTTTCTGAAGATCAAAGAAAATGAGTCTATCTATTGGTCTTTTGGCTCCTATTTAAGTGCTCCTCACTCCCTTTGCAATGAAATTGGTGGCTCTACCCACTTCTCCCCTCCACACTGGCTTCTGCTACCCCAGGGGGCATGAAGCAGAGTGGAGGTGAGGTAGGACTGTTGGAACCTTACTTTGAAACAAGTCATGCAGCGTTACTTCTCTGAGAGATAATGCGCCAAGTGGCTTTGGGGAGGAGGTGGACATAACTGATGAATGAGTGACTGACTAATTAAGTAAATGTCACCAACTCCTTTAGAAGGTAAGTGCTTCAAAAGTTTAAACCTAAGTATATGCCATATGATAGTGGCTTTTAGGAATCATTTTAGCATCTAATAGCTTCAGCTCATTTTGGGAAGTAGAGATTGTGTAGGTTTGATTATATTATTATTATGATGAACCATTTTAGATATTACAAAAGTTTTGGTGTCTACATGAAGAATACAAAGAAAATAGACCCAAATACATATTTTTAATGGCTGGAGACTTTCTGTACACTTCTAATTATTTGTAAATCATAAGCCTGTAAAAGAGATCAGGTATGTGACCCACTAGACCACTTAGATCTTGGCTCTAGAAACTGTTCATAACAAGGGAAAACAAGTATAAAACTGACAAGAAAAACTATTCTTCTGAATAGGCTATACTGTAAAGGAGAATATTTCAACCTGACTTTAGGAGCCACAGGATTTATTGAATAGTTGAAAAAATAAGTCCCACAGAGATAACCTGTGAGTAATACACACATTTAAATTTAGGATATGGTAGGGTGGAGACCAGCTCTTGCTTGTTTAATATTTAGTTTTTTCTTTTTCAGTGGCAGAGCTGGTTATTGGAAGAAACCAGAAGATTGGGGTATAGTCTTCAATCTTCTGATCTGCAAAAAACTGTTCAACAATGACACATGTAGCCTATTTCATATGTAGATGTATTTAAAAAAATCCTAATTGTAGAATGTCTTTAATTTTGCTAAAGGCCTCTGATACTAGATTCCATAAAAATTAGGTATTGTTCATTAATTTGTTTTTACCTCTTATTTCAAGCATCAGGACATAAGGAGGGTAAGAAAACCTAAATTGACAGCTAAATCTGTGAAAAAAGTATTTTTCCAAGATTCCTCCTGAGCTCCACAAAGATGCTGAAACTTCAGATTGCTAAATAGCACTCCAGTTCATCTTTAGCACCCTCAATGGCAACTATAAAAATAAAGGGACTAGAATATTCCAAAACATCTTTTTTCCTTTCCAAAAGAGTTTGAGACTTAATTCTGAATACAAGAATCTAGAGGGAGGGAGAAAAAATGGTCTGTGCTATTGGATTGGTTCGCAAGCTTCTGATAAAAGTATCTCAGGAAACATCACCCTCACTTAGTGTTTATAGAGCAACCAATTTAGAAATACTTTATCTGGGCTGGAAGGAATGCTTTGCACAATAATATTTTGCTACTTTTTATATTTATTAAGCTCTCCTACTTTACCACAGGCACATAGAAGAAGCTTGTTCACTGAGAGAAGTTAAGACCAAGGCTGTTGTTGGTTTTGTTTTCTTTCAGTTAACTGATGATTTGTTAAGAATAAGATCTATTTTTTTAAAGAAGAGAACCTGCCCTAATCCACGAGACTCAGTTGTTAGGCGTGTCATCCAATAACCGAAGGGATGTGGGTTTGATTTCTGGTCTGGGCACATGCCTAGGGTGAGTGTTCTATCCCCTGTCCAGGCGCATGTGATCCCTGGGCCAGGGAATATAAGAGGAGACCAACCAATGCTTCTCTCTTGAATCAGCGCTTCTCTCTCTTCCCCTGTCTCTAAAAGCAATGAAGAAAAATGTCCTCTTGTGAGGTTTAAAAAAAAAAGAAGTGAGAGCCTGACATAGACACTTTTTCCAAGTTGACTCTACTCTTGAAAAATGCTGACCTGGGACAGCACCAAAATTGAAGACCTGTCTTGCCAGAAAATCTGATGTACCCTCCAAGTACACATAATCCTTGAAACCCTAGCACTGAGGATGAAGCCCCAGAGCCATGTGAGGCTGCAAGCAGGATAATGAAAGGGACACGCAAGAGAATGTAGCATGGTGGGACTATGGATGCCTCTTTTCTCGGGCTCCTGAAACCTGTATTCGCTTACCCCATAAAGAGCCATCAAGGTCTTAATCTGGTGTTTCTTGGCAGCTTTAATAAACTATGAGCAGAATCCTCTGTTATGTTTTAGTGACTTACACAAGAGAAGGAAGTACTTTCTATCAGTTAGTGAGCAGCTTCTGTTTTATTTGCTATAACCCCTCCTTAGCACAGTGACTGGCACATGCGCAAATTCAGTAAGAGGTTATGAATGAACACCTTCTCTTAAGTACCCTGAACAAATAATTTAACTAGTGAGAGAAACATATGTGAGCACACATTATATAAACATACATGTATATATACATACAAAACATAAATAGTATCTTCATTTTCTAAAAGGGTTTGAAGAGTCAGCAGAGAAAAGGAAGATTTGAACACAAAGTTTTTAGTAGATAAATCTTGAGACTTTTGGATAAGGCAAGGGACATGAGTTAAATTTAAAAAGGACATGTTTCTGGTTTAAAGGGGAGAGGGAGACAGTCAATAGTGCAGATGTAGTGTGTTTTCCTCCTAGTGGTCATATTTACCTAATGTTTTGCTCTGTCATATTTAATAGGGATGTAAAAGTTTCTAGGCAGGAATCTATGTTTAAATATATGTACAAAATCTTCATTCGTTTTGTACCACATTCAAAGATTTTCTATAACTATCTTCTTTTCTAATGATCTGGAGAGTATGGCCGTGGACTTGTCTAAATGTCTAAATGCCATAATAGGCCATTCTCTTCTTCCCTTTTCAAGTAAATTTGAATAACCATGGAAAATTTCAACTTGGCATATTTTGATCCTATGCATTTATTTATAAACACATAAAAGAACATTAACCATCAATATATTTTAAACATATCATAAAAGTAAAAATTCAACCATATTCTCTTTTTTATATATGATTGGGATAAACATGTCATTTCCAGGAGCTGGACATACTTGTATCCTAGGAAATATGGAATATATAACTTCTTAATGACAGAAAAGCATTATTAGAGTAAAAAAAAAAAAGACTCAAAAGCAAAAATTTACATTTGGGTGGCATTAGCAGAAGTATTTTACTTAAATCAAAATAAAGACAAATTCAAATAAAACAAAAATATGTATCCAAGTATTTAAATAAGGACTTTATTAAATAGAAAAAGGTTTTAAAGGCAGGTAAAAATGTTAAATGTTTTAACTTACTTCAGGTTTCCCTACAGGAACACTTCATAGGAAGCAGGGCATGAATTAACAACAAAATGAGATTTTTGACTCTTAATTTCTTTATTTTAGAAATCCTGAATAACTGTATTATTAATTCTATTACAAAAGAAAAAATTTAAAAATTCATTGATATTACCAAACTATGAATGACCCAGAATTTCAAAGAATCTAAAATGATAAAATAAATGGTAAACATATAAATCATTTCACAGCTTGTCATGAATAATTCAAGGAATCATACAGCAATTTGAAACAATAATTTAAAAATAATATTTCTGTTCCACATATTTGTTCATTTGTCATGAAAATAATCAGTTCAAGGTAGGCAGTAAAATTCAGATTATTTTTCACAAAAATAAGATTGTTGAGCTTGTTGTGCCTCTTGCAATAAAGCAACAGTGACCTCCATTGTGCTTGTGCTTCCCTGGAGCAACTGCAAAAGCATGACAGAACTGACAAAGACAATTGAAATAAATAGGCATGGAAAACACCTGCCAATCTGCAGAGAAACTGACAGGTAACTTGTGGTCTCAAGGCAGCTCTTGATTATAGCTATAGCTCTGGAGAGGCTAACAAATACATCTGTGCATGTAACAAATATCTGGCTGTTAAAAAGAAATTTGACCTATTTATCACCACATGCAACATATACGAGGCCTTTCCAACCATTGTTAATATAACAAGAATGATTTACACGACATTGATGTAACCTGGCAGCCAAGGAGAGTGGATTAGAATGTGTGTGCATGACCAACTGTACTGGTCAGTGTGCGTGGTAAACACCATTGAGTGAGCATGTGTACTGTGTGGCTGTTGCATTCAAAATGACTGAATAGAACAATGAATCTGCATTAAGTTTGAATATTCCACCATGGAAACTATTTGGATGATTCAGAAGGCCACAGCTATGAGCAACTGGTGATTGACAAATTCATCATGATAATGCACCTGCTCACACATCACGTCTTGTGCAGAATTTTTTATGAAACATCAAATCACCCAGGTGACTCAGCCCCTGCTACAATCCAGATTTGGTGCCCTGAGACCTCTGGATTTCCAAAAACTAAAATCGCTTTGACAGGGAAGAGATTTCAGACCATCGATGAGATTCATGAAAATATGATGGGGCAGTTGATGGTGACTGGGAAAACTGTGTGAGTTCCCAAGGTGCCTACTTTGAAGGGGACTCAGGTGTCATCATCCTATGTACAATGTCTCTTATATCTTGTATCTTCTCCAATAAATATCTCTATTTTTCATATTACATGGCTGGATACCTTCTGGATAAACCCTGTACACATTGGATATGTGTTTTAGTTGGCTTGGGCTGCCGTAACAATATACCATTAATTGGGCAGCTGAAACATCAGAAATTTATTTTATCATAGTTCTAGAGGCTGGAAGTCCAAGATCATCATTCTGGCATGGTCATGTTCTGTTGAGAACTCTCTTGTTGGCTTGCAAATAGCTGTCCTCTCACAATGTCTTAACATGGTAGAATGAGGGAAAGCTCTCTGGGATCTCTTCTTAGAATGGGCACTAATCCCATTATGAGGGTCCCACCCTTATGACCTCATCTAATATTAATTATCTCTAAATACCTTTACTTGTGTGTTAGGGCTTTAATATATGAATTTGGAGAGGAGGATACAAACCTTCAGTCCATTAGAGCATGTATGTATATTTGTCTTTACTATATTTATTTTATTGTATTAAATTGATACTCTCCATTGTTGTAAATATGAAATTTATTTCAATTCTGAAGAAGTATCTTCTTAAGGAGAATTTAACATCAAGTATTATTCCAACTGTAAAAACACCAAGTATTAAACACCAAGTATTATCTCAGCAGAACAAAGATAAAAACTGGACCCACAGTAGAGGAGATGGTAGATTCTAATTCTAATAGGAGAAACAAGTATATATATTTTGGAAGCTACCAATATATTATGTACAATAATTAGAGACTGACCATGGAACATTTGGCATTTAAAGTAAAGTGAATAACAAAATAATGAAAATAGCTCTACTGGCATAAAAAAAAATATTTTTTCTCAAACACTGTAATTGTTCAGTAACTATTTTCATCTTGCCTACATTTCTTAAGTTTTATTACCTTGCCTTTTCTTGTCTATTTATTCTATTTATTATAAATTTCTTGGG
The DNA here is from genome assembly GCF_987537825.1 of Furipterus horrens. Lineage (NCBI taxonomy): Eukaryota > Metazoa > Chordata > Mammalia > Chiroptera > Furipteridae > Furipterus > Furipterus horrens. The sequence continues at coordinate 173,396,418 of NW_028327171.1, forward strand.
CCTTAGGGCATTTTATCTTCTTTCCAAAATCTAGAATTCTTTAGTCCATATACTATGTTTTCAATAAAATTCAGTAACTAATTACTTTGTTTTATAGATGAATGCTCTTAAAACTTGGGTTTAGGACAGGAATTTAGTAGATGCAAAATTTCCACAGTATCCATACACGGAGAGCCAGTACTATAGCTGCAGAGAACTCCATAAATAATTATTGCCTTTAGATTAAGAAAGAATGAAGATCCAAGATGGTGGAGGAATAAGTGGAGGCTGCACTGACCTCCTCCCAGGACCAATCTGGAATTGCAACTGAATTGTGAAGAAATCATCTGGAATCACTAACTAAACAATAGCTGGAGAGAAGTCTTATAACCACAGACAGACAGAAGAAACCACTTCACCACAATGTGACTGGCAGGGAGTATGGAAGAAACACAAGAGAGCTGTATAGGCTCCCAAGGGTGGCAGCTGATGCACCAAAGGGAAATTTCAGTGGCTGAGGGGTTCCTCCTGAGAAGTGTGGAGTCTGAACCCCAAGCTGGGCTCCTCAGCCTATAGCACCAGAGCTGGCCAAGGAACCCAGAGCACATCCAGCTATGAAAAGTGGCAAGGTCTCTGTTTATCAGGGATAGACAGCTGGAGTCACAGATAACATCTTAAATGGCCAATGCATCAAATTTCATTTGCAGCCACTTACTCTGGGCTCTGGCAAAAGGGGGACAGAGTAGACAAAGAGATACTTGAGGAGAGTCCAGGGGTGGTGGCTTTGGGAAAGAGAACTGAAGGAGTAGCCACCAGGATCCCTGTGCTGAGTCATTCCACATACTGCAGAACCCATCTTGCCCAGGCAGAGCAGTCCCCTCTAAGTGGCACCAGGCTAAGGGCAAGAAATAGCTCTGCTGCAGTAATTATGCTGGACCACCCTGTGGTGCTTAAGCCTGACTGCTGATTATAGATTGACTAGGTTAACAACTGAAGGAAATAGTCTTAGACTGTGGATCCCTGGTAGTCTGGGACAGGCTGCCTGGGGCTAGACAGGGACACCATCTGACATCACCAGGGGTGGATCCAGAAAGAGAAAACAGTGGTAAACACTAGATGCTACTGAGACAAATTCCACCATGGTCTTCTTCATGATTTGCATTGTTTTCACTCCTGCATAGATTTTTAACATTCATTTCTTGTCCTTCAAGTTTGTGAATATTATGTAGCTAGTTTTTATATTATAGTTTATTTCAAATCTTATATTTGTCTCCACTCTTCTCTTACTCTTATCTTCTTCTTTCCCCTCCTTATTTTCATTTTAAATTTTATTTTCTCTCTTGCTACAACTTCTTTCCATTTCACTTTCTTACTTTTTCTTCCCCATCTAGCATCTTAAAACCATTTTTCTTTTCATTAGTCATCTCACATTATTTTTTTCTATTCTTAAAATACCCCCACTCTCTCTCCACCTTTATCGATCTTTGTGATTTGGTTGTGGATATGATGGCTGTTGTTGCATTTTTTCAATTTTCTTGTTGATCTTCACTATTTTTGTATTTCACCTCAAATTTTACCATTCCCCTCTCCTACTCTATTTTGCCTTCCTCCTGCCCCTTCTTTTAGTCATTTTAAATTTCCATTTTTCCCTGTCTTAGCCTGGTTTTCATTCTTCACTCTTAGTATTCCTTCTCCCTCTCCCCTCTCACAAACACTTCTCTTTCCTCTATACATCTCTTAAACTTTTCTTTCTTTATTTTGTCCCTCTTAGTCCCATCCCACCTATATTAATCTCCACTCATTTTTGTTGATAGTGCCGTGGTGATCTTTTTCTCCAGTTTGGTTCCTATTTTTTCTCTTTCTCACGATATATCTTTTAAATTCCCATTTAAACCTAATACTACATGCTTTCCTTCTCTTATTCTATTCCACCTCCTTCCCTCCCTTTTTTATTTACAATGTAAAATTTACTTTCTTTCTTCACCTTGTCCCTATTCCCTACTCTTATTGCTTTTCCCTCTACCCTCTCAAAATCATTTTTCTTTCAGTCATCTCATATTCATTTTTTCATTTCTTATAATAGTTTCAATCTCTTTACACCTTTATTCATACTGGGTCATTTGCTGTTGATAGTATGATTGTGGGTGGGGGTTATTTTTGAGGGTGTGGGTTTGTTTCCTGGGCTATTTGGTTTTGTTCTGGCAGCATGCAAACAACAGCATACAAGACATGGTGAGCAGAGTGACTCTCAGTCAGCTAGCTGGAGGGAAGGACCCAACAAAGAATATCCCACCAATATCCAAAATCCAATTACAACCAGAGAGCCTACATAAATGGCATAAAGGCCAAGGAGACTGCACCACTGATCCCACAGGTCTCCTACCACAAAGTCATGGAGTCAAAGCAGATTAATCTAAGAAGCAGAAACAAACAAGAAGAGTCACCAGGAATGGGAAGACAAAGAAACAACCACCAATTGAAAGAAAAGGAGGAATCCCCAGAAAGACTGCTAAATAAAATTATGGCAAGCAAACTATCAGACACTGAGTTCAAAATAATAGTTACAAGGATGCTCAATGAGCTCAGTGACAACTACAAAAAACTGCAGGGAAGCTACAAGGAACTTACTGGGAACTACACCAGCACAAAAAAATGATAGAAACTATCAATAAGAGCCAGGAGAAAATGAAGAACAGAATATCTGAAGTGAAGAATACATTAGAAGGAATTAAAATCAGGCTAGATGAAGCAGAGTATCAAATCAGAGAGCTGGATGACAAGGTAGGAAAAAACTCCCTCACAGAGCAACAAAATGAAAAAAGACTAAAAAACAAAAGGGGTGGGGTGGGGAGAGGGTTTATGAAAGCTGCAGGAAAACCTGAAACATAATAATATCCACATCATAGGAATACCAGAAGGAGAAAAAGAGGAGCAAGGGATAGAAAACCTGTTTGAAAAAGTTATGACAGAAAACTTCCCTAACTTGATGAGAGAAAAAGCCATGCAAGTTCAGAAAGCACAGAGGATTCCAATAAAAATGAACCAAAAGAGGCACACTCCAAGACACATCATAATTAAACTGGCTAAATTTAAAGACAAAGAGAGAATCTTAAAGGAAGCAAGGGAGAAATAGCTAGTAACATACAAAGAACTTTGATAAAACTATTAGATGATTTTTTAACAGAAACACTACAAGCCAGAAGGGAATGGCAATAAATATTCCAAGTAATGAAAAGCAAAGGTCTGCAGCCAAGGCTACTCTACCTAGTAAGTTTCTCATTTAAAATGAAAAGTGAAATAAAGAGTTTCCCAGACAAAGGAATGCTAAAAGAAAACAAGCCTCAACCAATTCAAGAAAACTGAAATTATATTAAGTATCTTCTCAGAACACAATGGCTTGAAACTAGAAACCAACCTCAAAGAGAAAACTCAAAAACATTCAAATTCATGGAGACTGAATAACATGCTATTAAATAATAAATGGGTTAACAATGAGATCAAGGAAGAAATCATAAAGTTTCTGGAAACAAATGATAATGAACACACAACAACTCAAAACCTATGGGACATAGTGAAAGTAATCCTGAGAGGGAAGTTCATAGAACATAGGCCTACATAAAAAAGATAGAAAAATTTCAAATAAACACCCTAAACCTACATCTACAAGAACTACAGAAACAACAAACAAAGCCCAGAGTGAGTAGAAGGAAGGAAATAATCAAGATCAGAGCAGAATTAAATGACATAGTGGTTAAAAGAACAATTCAAGAATCAATAAATCCAGGAGCTGTTTCTCTGAAAAGATAAACAAAATTGACAAGCCTTTGCCAGACACTTCAAGAAAAAAAGAGAGAGGACCCAAATAAATAAAATCAGAAACAAAAGAGAAGAAATTACAACTGATACTAAAGAAATACAAAGGATTGTAAGAAATTACTATGAATAACTTATATGCCAAGAAATTTGATAACCTGGGCAAAATGGACAAATTTCTAGAAACATATAATCTTCCAAAACTGATTCAAGAAGAAGCAGAAAGACTAAATAGACTGACAATAACTAGTGAAATTGAAACAGTAATCAAAGAACTCCCAGCACAGAAAACCCTGGACTGGACAGCTTCACAGGTGAATTTTACCAAACATTTAGGGAAGAACTAACTCCTATCCTTCTCAAACTATTCCAAAAAATTCAAGAAAAGGGAAGACTCCCAAACTCTTTTCATGAGGTCAGTATTATCCTAATTACAAAACCAGGTCAAGACACAACAAAGAAAAATAACTACAGGCCAACATTGCTGATGAACATAGATGCTAAAATCCTCAACAAAAAATTGGCAAACCAAATCCAGTAATACATTAAAAAGATCATATATCATGATCAAGTGGGATTCATCCCAGGGATGCAAGGATGGTATATTCACAAATCAATAAACATCATATACCACATAAATAAAATGAAAGATAAAACTCACATGATCATTTCACTAGATTCCAGAAAAACATCTGATAAAGTAGCACCCATTTATAGTAAAAACAGTCAGCAAAGTGGGAATAGAGGGAGCATACCTCAACATAATGAAGGTCATATACAAGAAACCTACAGCCAACACTATATTCAATGGGAAAAAAAATAAAAGCTTTTTCCCTAAGTTCAGAAACAAGTCAAAGGTGTCCCCTTTCACCAGTTTTATTCAACAAAGTACTGGAAGTTCTAGCCAAAGCAATCAGACAAGAAAAAAAAAAAAAAAAAAAAAAAAAAGGCATCCAAACTGGAAAGGAGCAAGTAAAACTGTCATTATTTGCAGATGATTTGATAGTGTACAAGAATGCCATATAGGCCCCACCAAAAAACTACATGACCTACTAAGTGAATTTGGAAAAACAGTGGTCTATAAAGTCAATATTCAGGAATCGAAGACATCTCTGTACACCAACAATGACATATCAGAAAGAGAAACTGGGGAAAAAATCCCATTTACTAGAGCATCAAGAAAATAAAGTACCTAGGAAAAATCTTAACAAAGGAGGTAAAACGCCTGTACTTGGAAAACGACAGAACACAGAATGAAGAAATTAAGGAAGATACAAATAAATAGAAGCATAAACCTTGTTCATGGGTTGGAGCATTTTAACATCATTAAAATTTTCACACTACCCAAAGCAATCCAGGACTCAAAGCAATCCTTATTAAAATACCCATGACATATGTCACAGATTTAGAACAAATATTTCAAAAATTTATATGGAACCAAAAATGACCCCAAATAACCTCAGCAGTCTTGAGAAAGAAGATCAAAGTAGGAGGGATCACAATACCTGATATAAAACTATATTACAAGGCCACTGTAATTAAAGCAGTCTGGTACTGCCATAAGAACAGACACATAGATCAATGGAACACAATAGAGAGTCCAGAAATAAACCCAGGTCTATATGGTCAATTAATATTTGACAAAGGGGGCAGGAGCATAAAAGGAGTCAAAATAGCCTTTTTAACAAATGGTGTTGGGAGAACTGAAATGGTACATGTAAAAAAATGAAACTAGCCCACCAACTTATATCATACATCAGAATAAACTCAAAATGGAATAAAGAGTTAAATGTAAGTTGTGACACCATAAAAGTCCTAGAGGAAAACATAAGCAGGAAAATTTCAGATATCCCACACAGCAATATTTTCACTGATATATCTCCAAGGGCAAGGGACATGAAGGAAAGAATAAACAAATAAGACTATATCAAACTAAACTGTTTCTGCTCAGCTAAAGAAAACATTAGCAAAATGAGAAGGGAATCAGCCAAATTGGAAAACATATTTGCCAATGATATCTCAGACAAGGGTTTGATCTCCAAAATATATGAAGAACTCATATGATTTAACACCAGGTAGACAAACAATCCAATTAAAAATGGGCAAAGGACCTTAAAAGACACTTCTCCAAGGAAGACATACAGAGGGCCCATAGTCATATGAAAGGATGCCCAACATCACTAGCCATCAGAGATGCAAAGTAAAACCCCAATGAGATACCACCTCACAATAGTCAAAGTGGCCATCATTAACACTCAACAAACAAGTGCTGTTGAGGATGTGGAGAAAAGGGAACCCTAGTGCACTGTTGGTGGGAATGCAGACTGGTGCAGCCACTGTGGAAAACAGTATGGAATATCCATAAAAAACTAAAAATGGAACTGCCATTTGATCCAGAGATTCCACTGCTGTGATTATATCCTAAGAATCCTGAAACACCAATTCAAAAGAACCTAGCACCCCTATGTTCTTAGCAGTGCTATTTACAATAGTCAAATGGTGGAAGCAGCTTAACTGCCCTACAGCAAATGAGTGGATCAAAAACTTGTGGTACATTTACACAATGGAATACTACACTGCAGAAAGAAAGAAGGAAGCCTACCTTTCATGACAGCCTGGATGGAACTGGAGAATATTATGCTTAGTGAAATATGCCAGATGGTGAAAGACAAATACCATATGATTCTCACCTATAAGAGGAACCTAATGAACAAAACAAACAAATGAGCAAAATAGAACCAGAGGCCTGGAAACAAGGAACAGACTGACATTGACCAGAGGAGAAGGGAGAAGGGGATAAGGAGGGAAAGAAAAGGAGAAGGGTCTAGTCAAGGACATGCACAACAGGGTGGGGATTGGCTGTGTGAGTGGGAGGAGGGCAGGGCAGGGGAGAGCAGCAGGGTTCTGGGAATTGGGACAACTGTTATAAAACAATAAAAATATAAAAAATAAATAAATTGTTGGGAGGGCGAAAAAAAAAGAAAGAATGTTATTAGACAAATAAAAATGAAGGTAAACATCTGGGCCTATCACCTCATATTTAGGAGTAAAGAAATATTGGTATTCCTTTTGCTGGATAGGGAAGTGTGAACATTCAACATCAAGGAACTGAGGACCTTTCCTCTGTCCTTTTCTCCCATCTTTCCCCATCTTTCTTTTTTTTTTTTTTAAGTGTTATTAAACACCTGTGCCAACACTAAGTATACAAAGATAAATGATATATAGCTCCTGTCCGCAGGCCCTGACATTCCAGTCAGGAAGATAGATAATTAGGTAACTAGACTATGCTGAACATCTACAATAATGGAGGTGATTGCAGGTACTGTGGAAATACAGAGGATGGACACTTAATCCAGGCATGAAGAGTCACGGAAGACTTCCTGTGAGGGAGATAATATCTAAGTTGAGCCCTGAACAACAAATAACTGAAGGTGCACTGGCTGGGTTGGAAGTAAGCATTAGTCGGTAACCAGGCCAATAAGCCTATTAGGCTTTAGATATAAAGGTCAAGATCTTGAAAATTTTATGTTTTTGTTTGCATAGTCTTTTACCTATAAGTGGTTCAAAACAGCCCCTCTGTAAACTACAACTGTTGAGGCGCAGAGTTAACATCATCATTCTCCAGACATGCATCCTTGACATACCCCCACCATAAATTACCAGTGATCCAAATTCCATCTTCCCTAGCATGGCTCTTCATAACTCTGCTTGGTCATTGTCTCAAATTACTTGCTCATTCTTCACATATAAACACAGAGAGATTATGTCAGCTGTGGAGCATAAGGCAAGAGAGCCACAAAATGCATGCTCTGAGGCATGTCTCTTCATTGTGTACAATTTAGTATAGAGCAGGCACCTATTCTGTTTCAGAAACTGACAGTCCCACTTGATTCTTGCTCTATTTCTGAGGTAACATTGCAATACTCCACTATAAAAACAAGAGGAAACAATATATATTTAAAATACACATAAAATTTAAAATATAATATTTTAAATCCACATAAAGAAAATAGCAAAATTTGAATTTCTAAAACTTTTACCTATCTTTGCATAGGACACTGTTTTCATTCTACTGATTATAACTATGAGTTAAAATATTTCTTATAATTACTAATACTATCCTTAGGATTAAAATAGCATTCACCTTGGTTTTCAAAGAACAAGTGGATTTCTGAATAGAATATAATTTTAAAATTTGCTAACAAGAAATTATAACTCCTTTAAAAATACATTGCTTCATGGATATCATTTGTAGAGAGATCCATGTTACGCACTCAAAAAGTCCTTACCATCTTCCCAGAAAAGAGCACAAAAGATTTCTGATTGAGTTTTGTTCACAAAGAATGAGGTGGGAGGTGACATGGACCAAAAGAGCTAACGACATGGAAGAGCCAGAATATGAGTTTCAAAGTTAAAAGATCCTAATTCAAGTCTCAGTTCTTCCTTTACCAACTCTCTTTCTTCCCCTAGACAATAGAAATAATAATTACAGTTTACTCAGATGTTTTAAAGTCTGAGTCCTTTGAAGGATATAAAGCATCACAAATATATAATGATCTAGTGTAATTATTATTAGTGATGTAAAAATGGTTTTCTAGGAAAATGTTGACAATGACTTTCATGAAATGACCTTAGGAAATCTATTGGGTAAAGTTCAACACTAGAATGGAAAAGCCTATAGGACAAGGGCTAGAGTAATTAAAACTGTAGCTCAGTGAAAAAAAGCATAGGCAACCCTCCAATGATCCTAGAAATTCATAAAGATGATAGAGAATCCCACTTGCAATGACTTAATTTTAACATACTCTCAAAAGGGCTCTCTGTCCAATAAATGTCTTTGATATAATACTTGGAGAAAAATGATTATTTAATACAGTTCTTATATTCTTCACATTAACCAAAAAGTATTTTCATTTGAAAATTACAAGTTCATTTTCTTTCAAGGAAAAAACATGAACTTCTATTAGTAGAATTATTCTTTGGATACTCTCAAATGTATCATAAGACTAATTGCTATGAATAATACAGAAACAAAAAGGCAACTTATTACATCTGTAAGCCCTACACAACATTTTAAGACATTATGAAACTCTTTATCTTAAAAATCCCCTTTATGAAAATATTCTTTCCATTTTTGTTTTACAGTCCTTAAGAACACAGAGGTGTATGTAAGGCATTTTGCTAACAGAAAAGGGTGACTTAGGGAATCACGTTGATCTAATCACAATTGTAAAAAGACATCTGTGATTGTGTTCCTTCTAGGTATATACACAACATACTTTTACAAGGGGGCTGGAAGGATGCATAGCAGTTGCTGAAGGGCAGGGAATGGTGAATTTTACATTTTGTTCTTTGACTGTGAATGTTTTATCTGAATCTTTGGAACAAGTATTTATGTATTACTTGTGTTAAAAAATAGAGATGAGCCACAGCCGGAGCCATGCATGCCTACCTGCATCGTCAGTGCTGTTTCTTGACAGCAACTGGACTTGGGCAGTAACTGCCAATGCTGTTCCAAATACACATTAATCAGAAGATAAATGCTGACTAAATGTTTTAAGAAGTACACATTGATAACTTAATTCAGTGATGTTTGGAATATATCACCTGTGTTTCAATAGAGGCAACAACAGGCATGCTTGAGTTCAAGCTCTCTGAAATGGCACAATCTTAGGGGTGGTCATGTCTGATGGAGTAATGTGACCAGCACAGGTGTATTAATCTTACTGATGTTACACTGCACTAGAAATGCTGCTCACCTTTTAATGTCTTTTTAAAAGTACTGTTTGATTTCTCTATGAAAAACCCAAAGACGAAAAAAACATTCAACTATTTACTTGGTAAGTAAGTCAAGGCCAGTGCTCTTTAAAAAGTTGACTGATCCCCTAACCTCTAATTACCTTACCAACGCTAAGCTATAACAGAAAGGCCCGTCAGCAGATTTTATTTACAGCCCCTGAGAAAGAATCCTCTTGCTGTTTTCACTTCATATAAAACATAAGTTTGCAAAAGAAAACATTTGGCAGTACTTCAGATGTTCACTGTCTGGTGGTGTTGATAATGCAATTCTTTTTCTTGATTATAGCAGCTTCTAAACTGCTATATCCTTTATGTAGACCATCATGCCCCAACTGACTGTATTTATGAACTAAACAGACATAATTCATGCAATCACCTGAACTGTTTTTAACCTTTTCTCTCTGGCTATGAATTAATTTTATGCTGAATTCTATTGTTGAAAGAAGTCATGCTCTAGTCAGCTAACCTACAAAATGTCTTTTATTCAGATTAAAGGTCAGCTGACCTGAATTAAAAACATTGGTAATTATAGGTAATTCACTAATATTTATCATATATTTTAAAGGGGATGTCAAGTTATCATCTAGACAACTAATATGTAGATTTAAATGAATTTTTTCTTTTTTACTATTAGAGTCAGATTCATATAATCCACAACAGCCTCCAAATAAAAATTCTGTTTGTGTAATTCTGATGATCTAAAATATCTCTCAAATAAAAATGCACCCAGGGAGATAAGGCATGTAATTTTTTTCTTTATAGTAGTAGGGAAAAAAAATCAGTGTGTCGTATCTTTAAACTGTGTTCTTGAGCATGTGAACAGCATCCCAGAAATGATATGGGTTCTCATGCCACTGAAAAGTCTATCAAAATTGCCCAAAGCAACAAGTAAAACATCACCTGTGGAAATACTTGTAGAATAAATATGCTGGCTATTGTTTGGACTAACTCCCATGGGTGACGTATTATCTTCCATAATACAGCTGAGCAGTGTAACCAGTATATGGTCTAAAATTACACACTTTAGAAATGGGCTACGCCAATTGATATTCACAAAAGAAACTAAGAAGGACACAAATAGCATAAAAATGTGTTTACTCACTGTGTTAAAATTTGGAAAGAGTCCAACAGCAGAACTACTGTCCACTGGAAAAGACATAAACGGTTTGATATCCAGTGAAGGCTGCATCATCAGGGTAGGTGTGCGCACAAGAGCAGGAAGGGTAGTAGTGTGGCATGTACTGCCTGCGAAGAACAAAGCAAAAAAAAAATCAGTATCTTGCTCAAAAAATTCAGTATCTTGCTCACATCCACCTCCTTCCCCAATCTACGGTGCAAAAACAAGACTGCTGAGCTGCAACCTACAAGCAAGAAAGTTACTCTGGAAGTAAGCAAATAGCACAGGAGGAGAAAATAAAGTTAAGAAAGGGTCTTCTTGCTCACTGTCTAAGAGTGTGATGCAAAATGCTTGCCTATGGCAAGGGCCAAGGTTGTTCAGTCTCTGCTGAGATATATAGTACCCTGATCTGTTGGCAGGTGGGGAGGAATGAGAGATCATCCTGTTGTCTAACCATTGTCTCTGACTAGGGAGGAGCCTTTTGACATCAGATGCCCAGTTATCTGGATGACTGACTAGTAGGCATGTTTTATGCAAATCATAGATAATCGTAGGGTTTTTATAAGGGGACATATAAGAATCAACCAGTGAATGCATAAAGGGGTGGAACAACAAATTAATGTTTTTCTCTCTCTCTTTTCTCTTTCTCTTTCTAAGATCAGTAACGATTTTTTTAAATTACAAAAATAAACAAAGTTGCCCTTTACTTTCTTTACTTTGTGGGAAATATGGAGTTTAGACAGAGAGTGAATCTTTTTTTTTTTTTTTTTTTTTTACCTCTTGTTCAATTTTGCACATTTGTTTGTGTTGTTCATTAGTTTCCTATAATAGATGATAGCAAAAGGTATTTTTCTTTTGTTGCCTGGTTTATTTCACTAAGCATAATTCTCTCTAGTTCCATCCATTTTGTTGCAAATGGTAGAAGTTCCTTCTTTCTTTCTGCTACGTAGTACTCCATTGTGTAAATGTACCATAGTTTTTTGATCCACTCATCTACAGATGGGCACTTAGGCTGTTTCCAGCACTTGGCTATTGTAAACAGTGCTGCTATGAACATAGGGGTGCATAGGTTCTTTTGAATTGGTGTTTCAGGATTTTTCGGATATAATCCTAGCAATGGAATTGCTGGTTCAAAAGGCAGTTCCATTTTTAGTTTTTTAAGGAAATTCCAAACTGTTTTCCACAGTGGCTGCACCAGTCTGCATTCCCACCAGCAATGCACCAGGGTTCCCGTTTCTCCACATCCTCGCCAGCACTTGTTGTTTGTTGATTTGTTGATGATGGCCATTCTGACTGGTGTGAGGTGGTGACAGAGAGTGAATCTTAAAGGGGTTATTATGACCTGGATCAGTGCAGAGTACTGGGGGACAGGGAGGAGTTGGGAAAGAAAATCAAATTTTTATATTCGACTTTTCTTTAAAAATTAATTTTATTTATTTTCAGAGAGAATGGAAGTGAGGGAGAAGAAGAGGGGGAGAAACAATTGGTTGCCTCTCTCACACCCCCAACTAGGAACCTGGCCTGTAACCCAGGCATGTGCCCTGACTGGGAACTGAACCGGCCACTTTTCGGTTTGCAGGCCAGTGCTCAGCCCACTGAGCCATACCAGCCAGGACCCAACTTTTATTTCTAATAAGACTTGTATTATTTTAGCAACTAAACCTTTTAGCAATTATAATAGCTGTCATCTCTTCAGGTATCTGGCTTAACCCATGTGCAGGAGACTTAAAGTGCACCTGTCCAGTAGTAAGCATTCTTTTTAGTCTGGGGCCTCCACATACTGCAGACAAGTAACTGCTGGTATAGGCAGCATGGTGCTCTGGGAAACAGGCTCCAACCTGCCACCCCCCCTTAAAAAAATATAACAGCTTGATTGAGATATAATTCACATACCAGATAATTCAACTCCCTAAAGTACAATTCAATCGTTTTTTATCATATTCACAGAGCTGTGCAACCACCACCACAATTTTAGAACATTTTCACAATTCCTAAAAGAAATACTTTATCCATTAGCAGTCATTCTCCATTTCCTCCCAACACTGCCAATTCCTGGCAGCCACTAATCTACATTCCCTATAGATTTGTCTCTTTTGGGCATTTGATTTAAATGACATCATACAATATGAGATCTTATGTGACTATCTTCTTTCATTTGGCATAATGTTTTCAAAGTTCACCCATGTTGTCACATGTATCAGAATTTCATTCCTTTTTAAGGCCGACTGATATTCTATTGTAGACATACCACTTTTTGCTTATCCATTCATCAGTTGATGGGCATTTGTATTGTTTCCAATTTTTGGCTATTATTCATAATGCTCCTATGAACATTTGTTTCTAAGTTCTTGTATGTACATATGTTTTTAGTTTTCCTCGTATGTATCTTAAGAGTGGAACTGGTGATTGTTAAGTCATATGGTTTCACATTTGAGAACTTGTAGACTGTTTTCCAAAACAGCTGAACTATTCTACATCACCAGCAGCACTGTATGAGGGTTCCACTTTCTCCTGGCACACCGACATAGAACCACAAATAATTATATGCTTGTAATCCCCTTCTGACTTCAGAAGAAATAATCAGTATGGGAAAATACTCCCAACTATTAAAATTTACACTAATGTTCTTATGTAGTGTTCCAAAATAATGAAAATTCCTTTATCAATGATTTTCCTTAATGAACTCTGCATCATATTTCAAATCATTCCAGAATATTATTGGCAATGGTGTTTAATAGACTGTCATTCCTCATTTACATTGATCCTGAAAACAGAAAAAAAAAGAGAAAGGCATCTGAAGCATTTATCTATAATGACAAGTCTTTAAGTCAGTCCCATCCATTAGAAAATATGGAGTTAGAATCAGCAAGAAGAGAATCAGCCAAAAGTACAGATCAAACAGTAATGGTTGTTCTTCTGATGCCAAAGTAAGTACTCTGATCTCAGTCTGGCATTCACATAAGCACCTTCTATTTAATTATACTTATTCTTCTAATTAGTTGACATTATATTCATTGCTAACTTCAGAGCTTGTAGATCCAAGGTGATGTATAATATCAATATGTCAAATGTTGCAGAGGCACTTATTAAAATACTTATTTTAAAAGCTTTGCTGTAGAATCTTAGCTAAGTTGAAAAACAGATTTATTATATTAGAGCAACAGCCTTTTACAATTTACAATTAGTATAATTGTTAAAAGTCTAAAGTATAAATATTTTACAGAATTATTCTATTTATAGCTGCCTGATGAACAAATGTTTAATTATTTTGCCATGGTGGGTCTAACAAAGAAAAGAAAATTCTAAGCCCACAATGATGGCTCTGAAAACAACTATGTAATAATACATGGCCCTCAAGGGCCTGGCAAGAGTCACTTTGTACTAACAAACTGAAATCAGATAGAATGAAGCATAGAACCTGACAAACAGATTGCTCCATCAACAAAGGTCAGAATGCACAATGATTCCCCTTACCCCATCAAATCTCTACGCTAATGAAGACCAGGCTTGAGAGCTACTAAACTGCCACCATTTATTAGCATAAAAAACTTAGCAGCTGTTTACTATTCATTAGCATTTTAATAACAGACAATTTACCATGTTAAACACAGATTGTTTTAAAGTACTTCTGAATAAATATAAACTATGCTTTCATCAATTTCCTCACCTCAACTTTGCTGTTTTCACTTTTAAAAGCTGCTTTTTTGGAGGGTTATCAGCGGGGATAGAAAAGGGAGATAATGGGGGGAAAGGTACCAGGATTAAGCAGCATAATTAATTGGTAGGTACAAGATAGACAGGAGGATGTTAAGAATAGTAAAGGAAATGGAGTAGCTAAAGAACCTATATGCACAACCCATGAAGGGGAGTGGGTGCTGGTAAAGGAGGGCAAAGGGGAAACATTGGGACAACTGTAATAGCATCATCAATAAAATATACTTAAAAAAATAAAACCTTGCAACAACATGGATGGAACTAGAGAGAATTATGCTTAATGAAATAAGCCAGGCAAAGAAAGAAAAATACCATATGATATCACCTAATACAGGAAACTAAAGAACAACACAAAGGAACTAAATAGAACAAAGAGCAGAATAGCAGTCAATAGGGGGGAGGGGAGAGGGAGAGAAGGGGGATAAGTAAGGGAAGGGTTTAATTAAAGAGCCTGTATGAAAGACTCATGGACATGGACAACGGGGAGGGATATGATTGTGGGAGAGGGGGTGGGTTGGGTGGGGGAGAGAAATTGGGGGAAAAGGGGACAACTGTAATTGAAAAACCAAAATAAAAAAATTAAAAAAAAAATTCAAAATAAGAATTGTTAGATAAAAAATAAATAAATAAATAAATAAATAAATAAATAAATAAAATAAAACCTGTTTTTTAATATTGCCTCACCAGGGCTGATTGCTTCAAAGGAAAATTTTGCAATGGTAAATAAATGGGGTAAAACTTTTTTTTTTCCCACGAGTCAGTTCATACTTTGATCCTTCTGTCACCTTAGTCCAGATTTTGCTGCTGTAGCTACTGCTGGAAAACATTTCTCTTCACCTTGGGACACCCAAAGTCATTGGGAATGTTACAGAAGGGGGGTGTCCAAAAACCCCCAGAGCTTGCGGCTGGGGTATGGGGAGAAGGAAGCAGCTTTCAGGATGCCTTCACATGCCTGAGGCTAGGGGCTAGTGTCTTTGTTACACAAATGGCTTGGATATTTCCAAGGCCTCAAGGAGATGGGAGGGTCTTAGACCAGGGGATGGTATGGAAAAAGCACACAGAGCCTGTGTGAGGTTCTGTGAATGGTCAGAACCGGGGACGATGCCGACTGTGTCACAGGACACAGTCAGGGATTTAAAAATAAGCGGCAGACATTTTTAATGGGACGGACCATGCGGTTTTGAAGAGGAAGGTTCTCCATACGGTTTTGGTGAAGGGGTTCTCCATGCAGATTAGAAAGGAGGGTACGCCATGCAGCTCAGAAAAGAGAGGTACACCATGCTGCTTTGAATAGGAGAGAACACCTTGTGGCTTGGAGAAGGGGGAATACCTTTGTGGTTTTGGAAAGGAAAGGCTGGGAATCTATGCGGTTCCGGATTAAAAGCTGGCAAGCACCATAACACAGACAAGACTTTCCGCAATCAGAACTGAATGATTGGCAGCTACCGGTAAAGCTGAACTGTGTCTAGGAAGTAGGGAAACGGTTTCTCTATAACTTTTCTAAAAGTAGCCTGGTTTGATAGGGGGAGGAAGAAATATGTATTTGTGGGTGTTTTAGGGAACATAAGACTTAACGGCAGAAATCCGCAAATAATCTAAATCTATATAACTATTAAATAAACATTTCTTTTTCTTTTCACTAAACTCTGGTATTGAGAGTTATAATTCTGGCGGCAGGCAACCGGGCCCCTGACTAAACAGCCCATGGGTGCTAGGTTTCAACTGGAGCAGCCCAGGGGTTCTGTAACAGGAATATAAGTAGAAATCTGCCCAAAATGCATTGCACCGTGCAAGAAAATGCTAAATTTCTCTGAAACTCAAGGACTTACTGAGAGAAAAAGAAGTTGAAAATATAACGAGCAGGTATGTCAACATAAAGGGTGGTATGATGTTTCCTTTACACTGCTATTCTCGCGGAACAGGATCAGCCTTTTTTGTTTAAACAAGTTGGCAATAGACAACAACTTCTCTGTGTAGTCTTGTTTTTAAGTATAGGCTATAATCTTATATATCATACTGAATCAAGTCATAATAGGGCTTCACCCTACTTGATAATAAGATTTTTAAATATTATTTGATGTATATATGTTTATCAAACTCCCTGTATGAAAATTAAACACAACACGCAAGCATGTATACCCCAAAGATCTAACAGTCACTATTCTGTCTGTGGAAATTATACATGTCCATGTATCTCCCATAAGAATGCAATTAACTTTCTCCCATAAATTTTATTTTGATGGTAAAATCCAAGTTGTAGCCATCTATAGCTATGAAACCAATAATATGTGAAAGACAACTCATCACTATGATCATTAAGAGAACAATTATTTCAGTCAACTGCCTCTGTAACATAATAGCTGTCTTATTATGTCAATGGATTATGTCATAATCTATCCCAATAAAACCTCATTTGAGGACAAGGTGACACTTGAAATTATTGTCTTAGTCTTTGGCCTTTTGAAATATAATCTTGCAGGCCTATTTAGGTCATAGCTTTGAGGATTCCTAGTGGCTCTTCTTCATGTACCATAACACAAACAAATAAAATACCTCATTCTAGAAAGGAGAGTATGCCAAAATCAGAGAAAGTCTGCTTGGAGAAGCATTTATAGAATGAGATCAAATACATATATATGCTATATTTTGCAGAAGTAGTTTCTTCTTATACCATTATTATATATGTCTGCTTTAGTGAGTGTTAAAATAAAAAATCTTAACACATTATAAAAATTTATTAGTCAGAGACAATGTCAATCAATTATAGAGCTCCCAAACATTTCTTTAAAGAGATAAGTGACATTTCAGGTTTTCTACCAAACTCAGTTTTCTCTTATTATTGCTTTCCAAATGTTGTTGCCCCTTATACTGAGTAACATTCCCTCTTATCAGGACAATCATCAACCATCTTCTTCACCCCTTCTCTTATTTCCATTCTTTTATCAGTTTGCTATGCAAGGAAAACAAATTCAGCAAGAGATCATCAAACATGGCCAGTAGGAGGGGGCTATGTGGATAGGGGATATGACTGATAAAGGGTTTTGCTTCTGAAAGGGTCACAGAATAATAATAATATTTTATAGTGTATACTATGTGCTAGTACCCTGGCTGGTTTGGCTCAGTGGATTGAGCGTCGGCCTGCGAGCTAAGTGTCGCTGGTTCGATCTTCCAGTCAGGGCACATCAGAGAAGGAAAACTCTGACTCCAAAAAACCTCCGCTGCCTTGCGGCATACCTCTTCAGGGGAAAGGCTAAGGGAGTAAACCCCGACAGAAAATCCGGAGCCGGAGTCCCTAAGGCGGTTTGACGTTGTAGTCAACACCGGCAACTCCTGCGGCACACCTGAAGCCAAGCTGTATTGACTCCGTCTTTCCCTTGGACCCTTCAGCTGCGAAGAGAGGGGGGGTCTGCTGCATGGGCAACAGCAGACCCTCCATATCACCCTGCCCAGGCTCTGTAGCTTCAGCTTCACTGGAGAGGACACTCCAGCGTCATCGTAAGATGTCGATTCAACACGGGAGGAGACAGATACCGTGTCACTCCCGAGTCGGACTGCACAACCATTCTCGGCGGTGCAGATAGACTCTTAAGAAGCTACACCATCGTCTCTCGAGACGGACGGCTGCCGACTATGTGCTAGTATACCCTAAGCACATTATGTATGTGTACATGTGTACTGCCCTAAACATGTTACATTACTGTATATATGCATACACATATATAAGTATATACATTTCTGTATATATCTATATATACTCATTATATATAGAGTGAATACATATGTATACATACATATATACTCACAGTAACCCATTCTATAGATGAAAAACTATAGCACAAAGTGGTTAAGCCTAACTTCATCCAGCTTGTATGTAGAAGAGCCAGGACTCAAATACAGGCAATTTGACTACTGAATTCTGCTTTTTTTTTTTTTTTAGTAAAAAAATTTTTTATCCCCACCTGAGGACATTTTTTTAAACTTGCCTTCAGAGAGAGAGGAAGGGAAAGAAGAAAAAGAGAGTGAGAGAGAAACATTGATGTGAAAGAGAAACATTAACTGATTGCCTTCTTATATGTGTCCTGACCAGGGATCGAACCTGTAACCTGGGTATGTGCCCTGACCCAGAATTGAACCTGGCACCATTTGGTTTATGGGATGATGTTCCAAACAACTGAGCCACACCAGCCAGGGCTGAATTCTGCTCTTGACTACTATGCTATGGTCACCAAACTGCACACCTGAAAACACTTTAGTTATATAGACACATTCTCCAGCTGTAGATAGGAACATTTTGTCATCAAACTAAGGGAATTAAGATGCATCTCTTTGGCAGCTGGAAATTAGTCGAAATTTTTGTTTGACCTTACCATAGTATCTGATACTAAAAGAACTAAAATATGCAAAATTTTTAATGCTCTATAAGACATGTTTCTAGAACATATTTATCTAAAAATAATCTCCCCCAAATAATAGTATTATTTAATTCAGCACAGTGCTGACAGCCACAGGGATTACAAATTAAGTCAGACAGGATTTATTTTACTTACTAAGAGAAGATAAGAAAATAATAACAACTGCTAGTGTTTAGTAAAGTTCTACTCTATGCCAGGTGCTGTGCTAAGTGATTTGTGTACCTTATTTTATTCAATTATAATATAACTATATGAGGCTTGTATTATTATCCCCATTATACAGATAAGGAAGGTGAGGGTTTAGAGAGATTAGGATCATGTAGTATGTGGTAGGACCTGTGTCCACACTCCTGATCATCTAACTGTAAATCCCTGCTTTCATTTCATAAAGTTGGTTATATTTGTAAAGTTGTTATGTGAAAAAGATTTTATTATCAAGTACATACAGAAAATGCTGGCTTCAACAAAATTTAAAACATTTCTTTTTTGCAAGACATCTTTGAGCTTTTAATATGCCAACGGACACTTCAGATGTCAAGGCAGATATAATTTCCACCCTCAATTTCTTACACATGAATCAATCCTTTTTATTTTCACAGAGTTTTTGGGACAACATGACACTATGGCACACCTTTCAGGAGACACTGTTTTGCAAGAGTTAAAAGCATCAATTCAGGAGAAAGCTGATGACTTCCAGATCTACCTTTTTTTGGTTGTGTAACCTAGGACATGTGATTTTACTTCTCTATACCTCCATTTTCTTTTCTAAAAACTAGGGCACACAAGAGTATCTACATCATAGAATCGGTGGGAGAGCCAACTGAGATTTTTCTGTGGAAGTGCTTCACCTTGCATCTGACATAGCAAGTGTTCAACAAGCTTCAATTACTGCAGTTATGAGATATTCCTACTCCTCTTGGACTATGCTGTATATCCCTGGGGAGCATAAATAGTTAAATCTATTAATACTTATAAAAGGCAGGATATGTCAGGGTTTTATATTATTAACAAAATGTTAAGGAGGTTCAAGGGAGAAAGAAATTATATCTGGATAGGAGTTGGGTTCATAAATGTTTCCAGAGATGAACTATCTCTTAAGTGTTGAGGAATGTTTAGTATTTTGAGAGGTAGATATGGGAAAATGACTGAGGAAACTGCATAAACAAAAGGCATAGAAAAATGGAATGTATAAAAGTTAAAAACTTTTTAAAGGCACTCAAGGTATTCTTAGTGTTTCTGGATTAGAAGTTAAAACAATAAAGAGAAAAATAGAACACCTTTGTGACCTTGGCATAAATAAAAATTGCTTAAACAGAAAATAAAAGATGCTAATAAGAAAAATTAATAAACATACTTTATTATTAAGAATAAGAATGTAAGAATAAACTCCTATCAAGGGAATAGAAAGGCCATCACAGACTGGAAGATAATATTTATTTTATATATACAAAGGACTTGAATCTAGAATAAAGAGCTCCTGCAAATCAATAAGGAAAGGTAACAATAGAAAAATTGGGCAAAAGACTGGAATGGATATGTCACAAAAGTATGTCAAAAAATGGCCTGTAAACATATAGAAAACATGTTTAACTTCATTAGTCATTAGGAATGTGCAAATTAAAACTATTTACCTTAAGAATGGCTACAATGAAGAATGACAGATTATCAAATATTGACAAGAACTCTTACCTGAAGTATAAATTGTTACAACTTTAAAAACCTATTTAGTAATATCTACTAAAACTGAGTAGTACAAAACCTATGACTCAGCAATTTCACTTCTAAGCACATACTTAACATAAATGATATGTACCAGAATGTTCATAGCAATACTATTTATAATAGTGCTAAACTGGAAATTAACCAATTGGTCCATGAACAGTAGGAAAAAATACTTTTGCTATCTTCACACAATAAAACATTTACATAATGGGCTATAACAATGAGAAAAATGAAATCCAGGGTGTAGCAAAAGTAGATTTACAGTGGTTCGTATGGCAAATAGAACAATTAATAAATAATAATACAGGAAAAGTCCCTGGCTGGTTTGGCTCAGTGGATTGAGCGTCGGCCTGCGAGCTAAGTGTCGCTGGTTCGATCTTCCAGTCAGGGTACATCAGAGAAGGAAAACTCTGACTCCAAAAAACCTCCGGTGCCTTGCGGCATACCTCTTCAGGGGAAAGGCTAAGGGAGTAAACCCCGACAGAAAATCCGGAGCCGGAGTCCCTAAGGCGGTTTGACGTTGTAGTCAACACCGGCAACTCCTGAGGCACACCTGAAGCCAAGCTGTATTGACTCCGTCTTTCCCCTGGACCCTTCAGCTGCGAAGAGAGGGGGGGTCTGCTGCATGGGCAACAGCTGGCCCTCCATATCACCCTGCCCAGGCTTAGTAGCTTCACTGGAGAGGACACTCCAGCGTCATCGCAAGATGTCGATTCAACACGGGAGGAGACAGATACCGTGTCACTCCCGAGTCGGACTGCACAGCCATTCTCGGCGGTGCAGATAGACCCTTGAGAAGCTACACCATCGTCTCTCGAGACGGACGGCTGCCGACGACGATGACGAATACAGGAAAAGACTGTTTTGCATACTCACAACTGTAAACCTACTTTTGGCACACCCTGTATAAGTTCATGCAATGACAAACAGACTTTGCAAATGTAATATTGGGAAAAAGAACTAAAATAAAGGAGCATATCAACATTTATAGAAAGCAGAGAATCAGGCCAAGATGAACCTAGGCTGTAGGATTGTGGCCATCCTTGCAGGAAGGGTGAAATGGGGTTGGGTAGAGTGACTGGAAGGGAGCATATGAGGGGCTTCTACAGTGCTGGCAATGTCCTTGTACTTGATCTTACTGCCAGTTGCACAGGTATGTATGTATGTTTGTGTACATTCATCCAACTGTACACTTAGAATACACTTTTGTGTATGCTACACCCTAATAGAAATTTCTAAAAAGTAATGTATTCAATGCTATTAATCTTAGTAAACAATTTTGACAAACATAGCAAAATTTCCCAACAAGAACACCTTCAAACACTGTTGTTTGTATATTTTTAGGATGAAAGTGTTTTCTGAGTTCTTTTCCCACTGCCAGCTTGATTTTACTCAAAATGATTTGTGAGAAAATAAGAGTTCTCTCTAATGCTAATGCTTCCTTGCTGAATTTCAGAAGTGGTTAGAAGAGACTGATATAGAATTCAGTGATGTCAAAGAGAAGAATGTATATCTAGAACTCTGCAT
Source organism: Furipterus horrens (assembly GCF_987537825.1). Taxonomy (NCBI): domain Eukaryota; kingdom Metazoa; phylum Chordata; class Mammalia; order Chiroptera; family Furipteridae; genus Furipterus; species Furipterus horrens. The sequence continues at coordinate 173,418,501 of NW_028327171.1, forward strand.
CTATACCGTCTTAACAATTGGAAGTTCTGTGCTTGAATCTCCCTTGGGGAAGGTCAGGGTTCCCTCCAAGGAGCTGTAATAGCAGCATCCTGGCAGAATGTTGCATTTAAAAATAAATGCTTGTGAGTACCACACTGAAGTTTATTAGCAAAAATGAAGTGCTACATCAAAAACCAGCAGTGAAACCACATCATGATAGATTTTAAACCACAGTGTCCTTTGGGTTTTAGTAGTATGCCAGCTTTTACACAAAATGATGAATCTTTCACTAAGATGCAATGGATAGCTTTTCAGATGCTAACAGTAGAATACATACAGCCAAGTGGCGATTCATTTATATCTGAATATCTTGCCCATGCACTGAGTTTTTTATATTTAAATCTTGAAAAAAAATGGGGTAAGATTTACTTACTATGTAGTACCAAATATAGTTTGGTTAAACATGTGACATACTTCATCAGTTGCAATCGTTTTTCAAAGGTACATTGAAATATCTGAGAAGTTCAGAATTTAAGTAAAAAAGATTGCTGGTTTTCAAAAAAATGTCTTGAGATCCAGTTGTCTTCTTTTAAGGAGAATTTAAAACTTCTTGCTGTGTTATAGTTTTTCTACTTGTAACCCAATCGTATTAAGCATGAACACGCAAGAAGGGAAAATCAAGGAAGGGAAAACAAGATTCTGACAAATGCTTTGTCCAGTCTTTTGGAAGTGTTTTTAATACACCTGACTTATCAAAAGGGAATATCATGTGCTTAGTTTCTAAACTATTAAGCCTTATAAAGAAGCCAAAATTATCTCCAGACGGGGATTTACTAAAATTGTCTGAGGTCGAGAGTGGATTGAGAGGTCACAGCAGCCTGACGACATTTTCTGGCAAAAAGACTCAGGGAGATGGCCCTGAGCTACAATTGCCCAGTGACTCCTGTCAGCGGCATCAAGACACTTTTCTGAGGTCTGATATCTCTTTCTGTTACAAACGGAGGAACAATTTGCTCTCCCCCTACAGCATGTTAGGGACCTAAGGGATGGCAGCATAGAACTAGGGTTTTTTGTTTTTTGTTTTTCTTTCTTTTAGAAACCTTCCTAAAAATACAGACTTTCTTAGGAAAACACAACAACTATTTTTCTCAAACCACTAAATAGTTCTAGAGGAATTATTTTTCATAAAATTTTAGAGATAAACATTATTTAGAAATCTTACCCTTCATTTTATATGAGAAAAATGTGATTGGAAGAACTTGATCCAGTATGGTGCCTGTCTGATGGTGGAATCAAACCCAGAACTTCTTGCTCAGGGACACTGTTGGAATATTTAAATCTGTATGATCAAAGATGTGCAAGAATCATATATTATCATTGCCTTAAAAAAATTTAAGTAGACTGGTATTTGGTCTGTTTTCTCTTTATATTTTGACTAAAATTTAGAAGTATTCATTTTCAAATGAAATTTTCATTTTAATATTTTATTAATATGACCAATGGAAGAAAGAAATTAAATGAAAGAGAAAAACCCAGTCAAGAACCAACATTTTTTTTCCTTTCAAAGAAAGGCTGAAGATTGATTGCAACACCCTATTGAAAATAATTCTTCCAATATTCCAAATGGGAAAAAAGAGAATAGCAAATCTCATTAAAACTATGCCTTTAACTGTACCGTGTGGATCAATATAACTAATTCAAATAGCCTCATAGTGGGAAGCGCACTCACATTTCTATGGGTGGTTTTTATACTTAAGTACTATCAAAACAGTGAGCAAAATGCTATCTTCAAAGACACATTTTTTTTTTTCCCCAGCAATGGCAATGACCTGCCATTGGAACAGATCAAAGCAGCAGGCCTGTGAGGCCCCTGGCTGTCTTTGGGCCTCTTCTCTGCAGCTCACACGAAGGGCTGGGCTGCAAGGGCTGCTTCAGCAGCTCAGGAGGTCAGCGCACCCAACTGCTGCTATAACTTCTAGCTCCAGGACAGAAAATGTGTTGCCCCCTAGTTTCAGAGAATTCCAGCTCTTGCATTTAGTGTCTAGGCTATTTGCATTTAAGAGCCAAAAGTGTGGGGGGAGGGAACATTGGTTTACTTAACGGTCCTTTTAAAAAGAAACCCCCCACCCCCAAGAAGCTTGCTCAATTTAAAGAAACGGAGTTAATATTTGTTCTGCCAGTGCTCTCTACTACCACCTTTGTAGAGAAGAGAGATTTCCCTAGTTTAAATATTAGCCAGACATCTCAAAGCTATTCAAAAGCTGTTGCCCATGTTAAAAAAAAAAAAAAAAAAGTAACAGGCTCCTGGATAGAAAGCACAATTAGGGAATAAATAGAAATGGTAAAAATTGTGTTGGGATCGTTTTTCCTTTTTTTATGTATATGCCACAGATACCACAATTATAACACACTACAGAGTATTCAGAAAAAACTCCAGTGGAGTATGATAATCATGGTGACCATCATAGATGAGACCACTATGGGTCCTTCATTAGCTAAGAACCCATTTTCAGCCAGGAGCAGGGCTCCTGTGCAAGCAGCCTGAAAGCCACCATTGCAACCTGTGGAATCCTGGTGTGAAGTGACCACTGTAAGCCAGGCCAGGGATGGGTGAGCAGAGATTGTGACTAGTAGGGAAAGAGTGGGGTTAGAATGGGGAAAAGGGAGAGAGGAGATTTGGGGAGGGAAGGAAAAGTGGTAAGTTTGGCTTGATTTGCAGTGTGGACTAGAATTAGCACCAATTTCTTGGAATTTCCGATCTCATTCCTAAAGTAATTTCCTTCCATTTTATCTTTCAAGTGTTTGGCAGAAATCTGTATGGAATGAAAGTGCAGAGCAAAACCTAGATGAGCAGGAACAATCTAGTTAAGCAGGACACCTAACTCCTTCAAACAAAGGACCTGGGCAACTGGGCGACAATGTGATTGATATCAGGCTTATCCTGGGAAACACGGAGTGGCCTGTGACCCAGGGGATGCTTGTATTCCAAAGGGTCTCTAGTATTGAACAGAATGGCCAGTCCCTGGCCAGCCTTCTTGGAATTCTGCCAGTCTTTCCATCCTAGAAATTGATGCACCTTGCTTCAGTCATGCAGGCAGCTTCTGGGGTACTAGTGATGTGCAAACATCATCGGATTAGGCCCTCCGATGAATGCCCAAGGATTTTCTGCATTGGAAGTGATTCATCATAAATGATTACCCCTTCCTCTGTACCATGTTTACTCTTGAACCGTTATACTGACTTTATACTGTCATTATATGTCATTATACCAGTTTTTCTTCTGTGGAATTTCTTTTTGGCTTCCCCAATGACTCCTTGCTTGCCCAACCCCAATGATCTCCAGAAGTCAAAGACAATGACATTTTAATAAGGAGCCATGTGGACCATAGAAAATATAATCATAGCACTCATCACTTTCATTTTCAATGATTTGCTTTATAAGACAACAAAGGAATGGAAATATTTTCTTTTAGATGAGCCCTTATTTTGACTCTTGGTCTCTTTTGAACTTCAAACAGCCTTTTAAGATCCATTTGTTTCAAAGGACACAAATGGAGAGTAAACAATTCATAAAAAAGGACTTGGTGCTCCATGTATTGACTTTGACAAGCATGTTTCCATGCAAAAAGAACACAAAGTTTCAAAACTGTACAATCTCTATTTCCAGACTTCGATGGACTTGTGCCTTTTTCCCTTTAATAACCTCTTTTTCTGTCTCTGTCCTACACCTGTCTCCCTAGGCTCCCTTCCTCTCACCTGCTAGTCTTTTCTGCCTCTCTCATCTCTGTGGCTGTTCTCTATCTCGGTCTCTTTTTATCTCTTTATATGTATATGCCTGTCTGCTTCATCTTTTTGTCTCAATGTCGGTCTCTCTCCCCATAATACTGCCAGCAAACTAGAGAACACTCAAAATTTGTCATTTGCCTTGCTTTGCAGCTATATTATATTAATTTTGTTTTCAATATTTGCTTCTGTAAATCAAAAATTGAATAGCAATATTTTGCTAATATCAGAACAAGTTTGTCCCTGTGACAAGACAAAACAAATTAAGGCCATATCTCCAATAATGTCTCAAGTAGTCACGTCAGTTTCAATAACTAAGGATTGTTTTATATGTGTTCACACTATAGTATCTGCCATGTGTATGACAGAATGGGACAAGTTAAAAACTGAAATCTACCATGGAATTTAAGGGTACATTTTCATAAAAATTCATTGCCACTGTCCTGAGTTATATATATAAACACTGTAACTTTTCACTGGGGAGCACAAGGTGCTTTTCCATATATTAAGTACACTTCTAATCTGTTACATGGCTTACGATCATCCCATGTCTTTCTGATAAAGAAAATGATGCTCAAGGATAAATAATTCCATGACTAAGCAAATAACAAAAATTTTAATTGTGGTAACTACACTGAGCAGCAGTGCCTGCTAGGAGGTCCCACACCACAGAGAAGTCTCCAGGACCCTGCATTGGCTTTACTCTTCATTTTTTTTTGCCAGAGTATACTGAACCTTCTGTATTTACCCTTCTAATCCACCAGTGAAGGAGAATAAAGGAAGTCGATGCTCTTTCAATATTTTCCAAACCATCTGAAATCCCACTGGGTACAATGAGATAAAAACATCTGCCTCATGCCAAGTGTTTCTAAGCTCTTTCCTAACTAATATTTATCTATGTTTTAAAAATGGCAAAATTGAAAGAAAAGGAATATTTCAGGTGGGAGAAATATAAAAATAGAAATGAGAATTTCACAAATACCTATTGAATATACACAAAATACATCTATTTGCATGACAGACAATACTCCCTTGTGAGGAGCTAAACTTACCTGGTTTCCAGAGAGACCTCTAAGCCCAAGGGTCTAAATTAACATGAAGTCATTGAGTTTTGACTTGAACTAGATGGAAGATTAAAAACTTGAAACATGCCTATCATAAAATCATGTGACTGGAGTGTAAATAACACACGTCACTCAATTTTATTACAGGCTACCAGCCACTAGCCTGTCAGTCTGAACGTGCATTCTGGAATATGCACAATCATCGCTTTAAATATACTTCCTGAAGAGAGGAGAAAAGAGAGAGAGGCTTCTAACATACTTGGATTAAACGTGAATCTCATTTTTATCTGGTAGCTATTCTGAGCCAAATTTCAAAAGAGAAAGAAACCATAGTTCATAAAGGTAAAGAGAGTGTGGGAAATCAGTCACATCTACATTACATTCAGCAAAGTGAAGCAATATTAAAATTTGAATAAAAACAAGTTTGGAAAACCAAGATCATATCAGGTAAGGGAGGTGTGAAATTAGCAAATTCTCTTTGCTCTAAATCTGATACTTTTTTTCTTCTTCTGAAATTGATGTTAATTGTTTTACATTTTTGTCACATACTTCATGAAAAAGTTCCCCGAGGTGTAAATGCTGATCAGCCTGCACCGCTTACCTTCGTTAAGATTACGGTCCACCCGTCACTTCTGCATTTGAGTACTTTATGAGGTATTACATTGAGAGATAAATAATTCCATGGTTTCCACCTGGTGCTCCTGTGAAATGTGGTGCTAGGATACAGGCGACAGGCAGTGCATCTGAACAAATCACAGGTCCTCTAATCGCAGCTTAGCTCTAATTACTATTGAGGGTTGTGTTTGCAACTTGATTCCAGGGAGAGAGCAGACTACCTTCTGACGACATTGAACCAAATATATCCTAAAAGACTGACAAGTTACTTTCTTTCATCTAATTTTTTTGAGTAGCTCCCAGAAACTACCACTGTGACACAGGAGGAATGAAATTGCCATTCAGTTCTCAAAATATTTATGTATTTTAGCAATTTGGAATTTTTAGTTATCTTTCTTTTCTAGGAGGGCAACTACATCTTTATTTTAATATGCTTTTTATTTAAAAAAGATATGCATTCTCAAAATATGAACTTTATTTATATTGTTAGTCTAGTGTAATTTATTTGCATTCTGTTAGGCATAAATAATTTGTTTCATTTCCTGTGGATGTTTAGATTTAAAAATAAAGATTCACAGCATATAATTAAAAAAAAACTAAAGCAGATAATTTGATGTTTATAACATTAATGGGGATGTTTCTGCATTTCAATTCAAAAACCTAATTTCAGTTAGATGAGAAATAATCATGGTGAAATTAGCAGTCGTGCAGGCTTGGAACTAAGTGATACATCATTTACCCATGTATCTAACTAATTTTACTCTCCGTCTTGTGGCATCTGACCATGTGACCAGAATAAGGCTTCTGATACATTCATGTTACACGGTGTGGCTATGACTGATTGGTTGTTTTGCTTATGCTAAGCTTACTGTCATTGATATCATTGATGAGTTAGCTTAGTGGGCATCTGACTAAACAAACAAACAAAAACTTGAAATGGCTGGTGTTTGCAAATATCAGGAAGGATTTCACACCTTAGGTTGTGCAACTTAGCACTTTTGCCAACCACAGCCAACACTTTAGTTACATACAGAACAAATTACGCCCACTCAAATTCAATGATTTGGTATATCTCTTTATGTCAGATTTGCACGGTAACTATCAGGGACAGGTAAACCTAAAGGAATAATTAAATGCAGCAATCAAAATGGTAATTGTAAAACCAGTTCTTAGTAAATGTGCATATCTGCAGGCCCACTGATCTCAGTTGTTATAACAAAATAGCATTCTAAAAGGAGCATATTATGCTAGCTCTGTACTTAAATTTCCCCCAAATAACAGTTGTGCACTTCTTGCTCACATAGTATTTATATAGTTCTTCATAATTAACATTATAGTCACTGCTGTATCAATTTTTACTTTATTTTAAAAAATCTATACCAAGATAGAGTTCTCCTAAGAAAACTCTTTGTTTAGTAGGGACGATGTTGATGCTTCTTTTGAAGTATTTTTCTTTCAGGGAGCTAGGCAAAATAATCTTTCTTTCTTTTTTTTTTTGCCTGTCCTTAAATCATACCTGATTCATGATTATTTTTCTACAACATTTCCAGGTCTGGCACAGTAGTCCATCCTCAAAACCCCAAACCCTTTATTTACCTTCTTCATAGATGCTTAACTTAATTCAGTAATGCACAAAGTGTGGTCCCCAGACCATCATCATCATCATCACCTGAGAACTTGTTAGCAAAGCAAATTCCCAGATTCCATCACAAACCTGCAGAATCATGAACTCTGGGGGCGGAACCCTACAATCTATGTTTTAACCAGCCCTCTAGGTGATTTGAAGCACACTGATGTTTTAGAACCACGGGTCTATGGTTATGTATGTACTAAGAGCCCTAAGAGAATGGGATAAGGAACATTTAAGCCTCTATGGGGGGAACTACGAGGAAGACTTAGGAGAGAAGTGGCAGTTAAGTGTTCCGCTGAAGAATGGAAACAGTCTGGAAGAATCTGAAAGAGTCACCAGGCATCCCTCGCCCATCAAATACATCACTTGTGCCCTTGCATTAATACAGTCCAACAATTCCAAGATTTTACTCCATCAGTCACCAACTTTCTTCAGTCCTTCCACTTTTTAGGAAAACAAATAAGACTTGTCTCACTCCTGTTAGCCTTTGTCTATCAACAACTTTTTTTTCCCCTTGACTTTTAATTCCTTTTAGAGTAATCTATACTTTCTTTCTTTTTACTATGACTTCATTTCATAAATCCAGTGATCAGCCCCTGATTTGTCCAGCCTAATAAAACTATAGTTTTGAAGTTCTTTATCAGTCCTCCTTGACCTTGACGCTATTGGTAGAACATGATTCGATATGTAAATGCCCTCTTTTCCTAGCTTACCTTTTGTAGTTCCAGCCACCTGCAGCGCTTCTCTCACATGCATCCCATTGGCATCTAGCAGCTTGTACAAAATTAAACTAGTCATCTCAGCTCCCCTACCCCCCAAGGGACATCCCTCCTTTGTGGTCTTTTTTTTTTTTTGCTGCCTGGCACCATGAGTCTCCCAGTTACACAGAGTCTAAAGCTTGAAGCTATATTTGATTTCTTCCTCTTCCTTGTCACTGAATCAAGTTAGTTATACCGATGCCATCTTTCCCCTCCTTCCCCTTTTCATAACCATTACCATTACTTTCAGTTAGGTCTTCATTACCTGTTCAGTAGCATAATCCTCTAATCGCTGTATTCCCTCTGTAGCCAAATAACTTCTTAAGAAAAACAGCTTGAATTAATCATTTTCTTACTCAAATGTTTCCATAACTCCCCTTAGTGACTTCTGGACTCTGCAATACAACATACTTGTTCCAATCCCCCACTCTGCTACTTATAAGATGGACGATATTAAATGAATTAATTGACTTAAGCCCTGGTTTACTTGGTCAACAAGTAGGAATAAAACAATAATTAGCTCTGGCTGGTGTGGCTCAGTGGATTGAGCCCATGCCTGCGAACCAAAGGGTCCCCAGTTCGATTTCCAGTCAAAGCACATGCTTAGGTTGCAGGTCAGGTCTCCAGTTGTGGGTGCGCGAGAGACAACCAGACATTGATATTTCTCTCCCTCTCTTTCTCTCTCCCTTCCCCTCTTTCTAAAAATAAATAAATAAATAAAATCTTAAAAAACAAACAGTAATCATATCTAATGAACATTGACGGATTTAGTAAATAATAAGCATTACTATCACCACCACCAAAGCCATGATATAGAATACAATTCCAGTACCTCAGTTCAGTATCTATCACCATCCTCAAACTTAACTGCACTAAACTGAATTATTCCTTAAGGGTAAGGACTAAACCTTAGTTTTCTTTCTGTCTTTGGCTCCTTAGGCAGTGCCTTACAGAACAGTTCACCACAGGAAGCTCTGGCTGGTTCTTGTACACACCTTTTCTTAGTTCCATCACTTTGTTCATGCTTCCCAGGATGTCCTTTCCTTACTGTCCCCTTTCAAAGTCCCTCCATTTTCAAGTGGCATTTTAAATGTCATCACTTCCAGGAAGCCTTCCCACTTCCATCTGAAGAAAGTATCTTGCTCACCTGTGAACCCACAATACATTTCATTTACATCTCTCTTACAGTAGTTAAGACATTCTACTGTGTATGTGTCTTTCCCTCCAAGGAGCTTTAAGCTCTTCTGGGTAAGAGACTGTTGCCCAGAGAAAACACTCAATGAATGTGTTGAGTGATGAATGAGGTAAAGGGAACAACATGTACACACTTATTATAAGAACAGTGCTGCTGCATGCTACCTGATGAAAGGTTTTCTTTCTCATTGATAATCATGCAGGTCTTTAAAGAGTAGATGGTTTAAGAGAGTTAAAGAACCAAGTTTAATAGGATCCCTTATACTGTAAATGGGGTGTGTTCCTAATATTGGGTTTAAAGTTAGTATTCTGGAACTCAGTAGCATTTTCCATAAAAACAAAATTATAAATGGTCATTGAATTATTGGGATAGTTCTCAAAAGCTTAATTAACCCACAGGAGAGGTTTATTAGATAGAACATTACACTAGCAATAGGACCTAAATGACATTATATGGGGTCTTAAAAAGGAGTCAATATCCTATGAATGTTTGTGAAGATGTTCAGTGGATAAATGGATACAAAAGCTGTGGTACAGTTACACAATGGAATACTACTCAGCTGTAAAAAGGAAGAAAATTGTACCCTTTGTGACAGCATGGATGGACCTAGAGAACTTTATGCTAAGTGAAATAAACCAGTCAGAGAAATATAAGGACCATATGATTTCACTCATATGTGGAATCTAATGAACAAAATAAACTAACAAGCTAAATAGAGATAAACTCATAGATAGAGCAGGTTGACAGCTCAGGGTGGGGGGGAGGGAGAAGTGCTTGGTGAGGATATGGAACAATTGAGCACAAAAAAGTGAAAAGAAAAAAACTCATGGACATAGACAACACAGTGGTGATTGCTGGGGGAGGGCGGGGTGGAAGAGGGTATGGAGGGATAAATGGTCATGGACGGAGACTTGATTTGGGGTAGTGAACACACAATACAGTGTACAGATGATACCTTGTAGAATTGTGCACCTGAAATCTATTTAATTTTGTTAACCAGTGTCACCCAACAAATGCAATAAAAAGGAAAAAACAGACAAACAAAAAACATGAATTTTTTTATTCTTCTTTGTATTTTAAGACATATTCAGAAAGCCATAACCAGAAGCTGATTTTCTTATGCATTCCAGTGATAACTTTTCATCGCCAGAATGAATGTGATCCGGTTAAAGAATCAATTTATAATTGCCAATTATAAGCTGTAAATTTAGAAAATAAAAACCCTCTATGATATGGCCTATATGTTTAAATTTTTAGAAATCAGAATTTGTTTCCTTTTTACTTATAATTATAAATTTCAGCTCCTCTGTCTCCATTCTGGATAATTTTAAATTGACTATGATGCCTGATATTCTAGCTTCAGTTCTTTTACCCATATCCCCTGACAAATACATAATGACCTGTTAATAAACTTTTAATTACCTTCATTAGGAAAGTCTGTTACTTTAAAGTAACTCTTGGGTGAGTAAATAATTCTTTTTTAATGGAAAAGTGATTGCCTTTCCAATAATCTAAATTGCAGTGTTAGATTTTCACAGATTTACTTATTTAAAGTAGGCAAGCCTATAAACAAGAAGTTGTCAAGGAAAAGGGCAGATCTTCAACTGTTACTTTTGCTCTTCCCCAGCACTAAGCTCAGCATTATGGTATACTGAAAACTGGGGTCCCTGGTCCTTCACAAGGTAACTGTCTATTTGGGATAGCAAAAAGAACAAATCTGAAACAATGAGAGACTAATACTAAGACATAAAATTAGTGTAAATTATGGGCACAGATAGAGGAGTAGTACAGGAAAGAAGAACATAATCTTCACAATGGCAGGAATCTTTGTTCACTAATGTATCCAGAGCACTGAGAACCATGCCTTGCATATATTATGGACTCAGAAAGCAACTGCTGCACCCAAAGGAGAGGCAACAATGGGTTAGAAAGGCTGGGGACAGTTTCACTGTGAAGGCAGGACTTGATAGAAGCCACAAAATATGTGATTCCTTGGCTCCTCCTATTGCTAACCACCCATATCCAGACTATTAGCAAGTTCTGTTGTCTCTATCTCCAACATACACAGAATCTTTCTGCATCTCTGCATGTCACTGCCACATTGTAGTCCAAGCCACCAACATCAATCTGGATTACAACAGCTCTTTCTGAGACCACTTATGTGCCCCGACACTTGATTCTCTACACAGCAGCCAAACAGTTTAAAAATACAAATCTTATCATGTTACTTCAGTGCATAATGGTTTGCCACTGCACTGTGAATGAAATTTTACCATGGCGGGCAGTTAGCACATGATTGAGTCCCTGCTTACTTCCAGGGCCTCACTTTCTATCCTCCCACCCCTACCTCCCATCCCCCACCAAGATATAACCTTCAATTCTCCTTCTCAAACATGTCAAATTCATGTTTATGTCAAGGCTCTTGCCTTTGCTGTTCTCTCAGCATGCAACTCTACTTCCGCAATTCATTTGTGTCTTAGGTTGGCTGAGGCAGTGGAGGCCTTCCACAAGGCCTTTCTTCTATGACATTGCTGTTTTACTTACTCTATCTACCTATCTGTCTCTAAAAGTATCTTGTCTTATTTGTTTACTTGTTCACTGTCTCCTCTTACTAGAATATAACCCATCAGAACAACAATGATAAGAACAACAATGATATTCTAAATGCTCTATTCCCAGCTTCTAAACAGTGCCAGGCATATAGCAGGCACTCAATACCTATTGTAAATGAATGAATGGATGGCTATACTTTCTTAGTCTTTTCTAGGATGGAGACACATTTTATTAAAAATTTTTTTTAATTGTATTTTTTTACATTACTATTTATCCCCCTTATACCCTCTTTCACCCTCCAACTAACCCCTCCCCCACAATCACCACACTGTTGTTCATGTCCATGAGCCCTTTTTCTTTTCTGCTCAGTCCCTCCACCCCTTCACCACTTCCCTATAGCTGTCAGCCTGCTCCCTATCTATGAGTCTGTCTCTATTTTGCTTGTTAGTTCACCTTGTTCATTAGATTCCACATATGAGTGAGATCATAAGGTATCTGTCTTTCTCTGACTGGCTTATTTCACTTAGCATAATATTTGTCATTTTAAACATCAAATGGTTTGAAGGACTCTTCACATGTTATTACTGTTTTTTTCCTTAGCATTCACTGATTATATACAATGCTGTTGTGAAGTCAGTATCATTTAAAATAAACATCATTCATTATCATAGTAGGGCTGACGTACATTTGGCCAGAGTATGTTTGGTATCTGTGAGACATGATATTTATTCAATCTACAAAATACTTGGTGCACATTTCCATTTACAGGTACATGAGGATCCTCAACCCCCTGATGTTATGGGACTCACTGCAATGTAGACTTAATATAAGGGAGCAGAAGGAACGGCAGCTGTCCTCATTAGAACTTTCTTAAGACAGAGACAAGAATAAACTCAGTGTAAAGCCTTATCCTAAACAAAGATAAATTAACTTTTGTTTTAATCCTTACTCAAGGATATATTTTTATTGATTTTGAGAGAGAGAGAGAGAGAGGGAGAATGAGAGAGAGAGAGAGAGAGAGAGAGAGAGAGAGAGATCAATGTGAGAGAGAAGCATCCATCAGTTGCCTCCTGCATAGACCCCAACTGGGAATCGAACTTGCAACCTAGGTATATACTCTGACCAGGAATCGAACCCACAATCTTTTGGTGTAGGAGACAATGCTTCAACCAACTGAACCAACTGGCCAGGGAAAACTAACTTATTGTTGACCCTTCTAACACTAAAGTAGACTTATTGCTTATCTTTACTCACCTGTACAACAATGGCTAACACATAACATTTATTATATGCCAATACTGTTCTAAGCACTTTATTTATTCACACAGTCTTCAAATTAACATGGTAAGAGAGGAACTTACTATTATCTGCATTTTATAGATGAGGAAAAGGGACATACAAAGGTTATGCATCTTGCTCAAGGTCACAAACCAGGTAAGTGGCAGAGCTGAGATGCAAATGCACATTATCAGCCTCTAGAGTCCATATTTTAACCATCATGCTATACTGCCTTGCTAATGGAAGGTACTATCTTCACACTGTTAGAAAATCTATGGCACCATACATAGTATATAAGAAAAATTACATATCAGATGTCAGCTACTTCTAAATATGCATGTTCCACTTACAAACATTTTTAAGTGGTTGTTTTTCTCATTACTGCCAAATAAAAGTCTGAGATGCTTAGTAGCAAGTGACTTGTTGAAGCAGTTCTGTATCATGTGGGAAATCACGAGGAAATTCTAAATCAAACACCAAATCTCCCTGTGCCTTTAATATCACTATGAAAATAGCATTATTTTTTAGAACACACTGTGAAGTCTATGATAACACAGCATATATTCAAATGACCGGAAACCAAAAATGGATTTTGGAGTATTATTCCCAACTCACTAAGAATATTCTATTCTGACAGGTTAGAACATGGGAACTCAGACCTCACCTTAATATATAAGGTTTTTAAGTGTGCAAACCTCAGGGATTTCTGCACAGTATTGGGTCAGGCTATTTATGAAGAAAGGTCAATATTAGCTTATAGAACCAAGATGGAATGCTAACAAGACTGAGGTTATTTTGTCATTCATATAAGGTCCTTCATTTTTTCTAACCCCACCTACTTCCTTTTAAAAGATTAATTATATTTCTTATAAAATGTGAACGACTCAAGGAGGAGCTGAGTCTGCTGAACAAGACACACGTTCTGCAACATGGCTCTTATGTAATAAATCTTTCAGAAAGCGGATTTTCTTTTCCAAATGGGACTGTCTTCACTTTTCTCATGTGAGACTTGGCAAATGGGACATTCTGAGTCTGACAGGCCACTTCTCTGCTCTTCAGCTGACAACTCTTTTACACAGACATCAGCCAAATCCCTTCCCAGGTCACGTAGGGGATCAAAACTTCTGAATCAGGTCCAGTCAGGAGAATCCGTCATACCTGAGCTCTCTGTCTGTCCTGTGTCCCAGCAGCATGACAGCATTCCAGCAAGTGACCCCAGCTCCAATGAGATGACACAAAGACACTGGCTAGGGGGAGGATTAACTGTCAACGTGAAGCTGGCAAATATTTGCATGCAATTCTTTGAGAAAGGGGGTCTGTGGATTCTAATTGAAGAATCTCTGGCATAAAGCCTAAACAAAATCAAAACCCATGAATAAATGCTCATTTGTGGGAGAATGGAATCAGATTTAATCATTTCTCAAAGGATTCTGTGATTCAAAGAGATTAAAAATCTCTGCATATATTCCTGAAAAATTTAAGCAAACTGAATATATTTTTGCAAATCAAATTTGATTTTTAATGTACAAGAAGAGCCAGTGAATAAAGAACCTCTACAATGAATCTTTCTGTAAAGCAAATACTTATTCAAAAGTGCAGATGTAACCCAGAGTTTTTTTCAGTTTTTACAAAAGATTTAGATTATTCAGTATCAGGCTTGTTTAAAATAGAACACACTATGATATTATATAAATAGTAACTAACTTCCATTAAAAATTTACAATGTAGCCTGGAGGTCAAGTTCAGGTTAAATGAAATCTGAAAAAGAAGAAACTCTAAAAGTCTCTGCTCTTAAGTGGACAGAACCTTAGTTATCCTCTGCTCCAAAGACTGCATTTTATGGATGAAGAAATTGAGGTTCTGAGAGGTTACATGACTTGCCCAAGGTCATTGCAATAGTTACAGACAATAACAGCTGTAAAAATAATGACAGCGATTATGATGATGATGACAGCACTATGATCTATTGAGCATTTACTTGAGCTAAGCCTTTTAAGACTTTAACCTCATGTACTTTCACTACAACCCTAGAAGATTTTATTACATCTACTCAGCAGATGAAGCACCCTGCCCAGGGCTCCACAGCCAATAAACGGACAGCTCAGAACCCAAACCAATTCACAACACAGAACACTTTTAATTTGAAAAAATGTGCTCATAGGCACTAGTTTAAACTGCTTCCCAGAATACAACAGAACAGAGTCACATGATCTTGGAGTATAAAAAACTAAGAGGTTAGTTAGGAAAGCTGTATTTATAACCTTTAAGGGTTGTTCATATATTCAAAAGGGTTTTTTTTTTTTTTTTTTTAAATACAGTATTAGACAGTTCTTGTTAATGCTACACCCTCACAGATATATACTAGGAGTATAACGGGTACAAGTTCAACCCTGTTTACCCAGGCCTGTCCCCAGTCTGCAGGCCAAGGGAATAGACCCACATGTAGTCTATGCCCTCTTTTGCCCATTACTAGACCACATTCTGGGTACCTGGGATTTTATAGCCCTAGAACCACTTCAGGGCCTGCAAATGTCTCTTCTCCAGATCTGTCCCCCTGAGGTAGACAGTGCCTGCGTGGGTCAGGGGAGCGGCCTCTGGATTGCTGTTTTCAGAAAATGAAGCTGGAGCTTGCCAGTGGGGCATGGGGCCACACTACTATAGTAGAGTACTGATCTGGGGCAAAAGGGGACAGAACAGGAGCCCACGTTGTGATTCCATGAGAACTTTGAGGTATCTGGGAATTCTAAAATAATACCTGGTCTTCTTGAATCTTTATGACTATATATTTGTCAATATAAGAGGATAACAGACTGCCCTGACCAGTGCGGCTCAGTTGGTTGAGCATCAGCCTGCAAAGCAAAAGGTTACCAGTTCGATTCCTGGTCAAGGCACATGCCTGTGTTGCAGGCCAGTCCCTGGTTGGAGGGCATGCACGAGGCAACCGATAGATGTTTTTCTCACACTTCAATGTTTTTCTCCTTTTCTTTCTCCCTCCCCCCTCTCTCTAAAAGTAAATAAATAAAATCTTTAAAAAAGATGATAACACATACTTGATTTATCAGGTTAGTGGCTTTTTAACTTTAAAATAGAGGTACGTGGGCTTACAAATGGCAGGATGGGTAGGGTAGGCCTGCCTGCTTTCTGCTTCCAGTGCTGCTCTCTCTTGGCTTTCCTGGTTCTTTGATCCCTTTGGTGTGGCTCCATATCTGGTATGGTTCCTGCTTTCCTCACTCTACCTTTAATGGCAACCTGGTATGAAATCCATCTATGCAAACATCAGCTGACATTTAATGGCTCACTATAAGCCACACACTGTACTAGGTGCTACGGATATAACAGTGGGAAAGAAAGTCTCAGTTCCTGCCCTCATGGGACTAACTGGCTTGTGAAGGGTTCACTTGAATATAGAGGCATTTAAAATACAGAGAGGTAAGTGTGAAGATAGGAGTAATACTGGGAGCCTGAGGGAGCATTAACTTTTTCATGGGTGTCCAGTAAGGCTTTATTGAAAAAGTAAGGTCTAAACTGAAAACCCAAAGAATAGGATTTATCTAGGGAAAAGGAAATGAGGTTGGAGAAGAGAAAGAGCTGGTTTCAGGTTTGTTTTAAGAAGAGGTAGCTACATACAAGGCCAGGACTGAAGCCAGAGCAAGCATGGTCAAGAATTTCAGTATTGACTGAAGTATGTCCCTGGAGTGAGAAACGTTTCTGAAGAAACCAGGGACCAGACCAATGCAAATCTTCAAAGTCATGTTAAGGTGTTCAGAAGTGGCCTAAAGGTAGCAAAGAGTTAAAATCAGATTTTAAATAAGGTCACAACATAATGAGACTTTCATGTTAAGAACACCAGTGGTTGGAGAATGGATTGTGTGTATGTATGTACAAGAAGAGCAGGTGGGGAAGGAGTGGGAGGGAGAGACAGACTGATGGAGCTAAGGAGTCCAAAGAAAAGCATTACAGGAATCCAGGTGAGAGACAGTGTTGGCACACACAGGGTAAGATGGTAGTCATAAAAGAAGGCAGATGGAAGAGGTAACTCAATAGGGCATGGTAACTGACTAGATATGGGGTCAAAAACCAATGGACCAAAGCAAAGTTCCCAGCCTGGGTAGATGAGGGATCCATCACAGAGAAGGAGCACAGAGGGAGGAGTGAGCCTGCAGAAAAGTTTGGTTACTGAGCTTTGACTTCAGTGCCACTCCAAACTAGGGCTTTGGGTTTTCATTTTTCAATACCACAGGCTGAGACTGAGAGTCCAGGGCCTTAACACCAGTAATGGGAGCCTGCTCTTCCCACTGTGTCCTGCTTCTTTTCTGCCACCAGGAGGAAGGGAGCGTGGACAATCAATAGCCATGAAAAAGTGAATTTCTGAATGAGACGCTCATTTATAATTCCTCTGTAAAAGATAAACATTTGTTTAAAGTATTTGGCTATCATAAAAGTTACCAGGACTATGTGATAAATGAAAATGTGTCAGAATTTCCACTATTATATTTGATTTTCAGGTATCTCAAATATTACAGCAAGAATTCAGATTTAGTCAATATATCAAGATCTTGCTCTGAACTATTTGATGTTAACCTAATAAATGTTGATCCTTTGATGATAAAGAAAGTCAGACAATGGCTAATCCATATTTCTCTGTAACATCTTTTCAAAGTTTACACATGCATTTCAAAGTACATCTAAATCAAAAATTAATCCTTATCATATATAGGAGTTATAGTCTTTTCTCAGTTCCAAGGGTGTCATATGGGCTATTACCAGAACAAACTTTAAGTAATAGCACTTAATTTTGGATAAAAAAAAATAACATAATTTTTATTTTGCCAGACTAAACAGCAACTGATATGCTAACAACCCTTTGTGAAATGAGCAACTACCAGGAAAAAACAAAAACAAAAAACAAACAAAACCCTACAGGATGGATTCAGTTCTTGAAAACAAACTCTTCAAAAGTAAAGTGTATCATTTTGCTCAACATTGATGAACATTGTCTGTATTATTTATTCATTAGCTATACCATATACAGTACAGTTGGTTATTTTTTAAAAATCTAAAATTTAGGTTAAGAGCAAAATTTAAGGAAGTTGCTTTTAAACTTTTAAACAATTGTGCTATGTGGGTTTTTGAAGTTAAATAAAACAGAAACCAATACGATGTAAGGAAAAAAACCCAATACAGATGAGAAGCTTTCAAGGTCTACATCAATATTTTAAGCAAGTGGAGAGGAAAAAAGTCATGTTGCATCAGCAATGCCAAGGTTACTCAGATCTAATGCTTATGTGGCTTTGGATAAAATTCTTACTTTCTTTATATCACAGTTTCTTTGTGAATAAAAGAAATAGGGTCAAAACAAACTTATTAAAATGCCTCAGAAAATAAGGTTTATAATGAGTTCTGACATTCACTTGATAAAAAGTACAGCATTCTTATTAAATCCACCTTATTTTATCTTTACACAGAACTGCATTCCTGTGAACCAAAGGAATGGTTTTTTAAATCACTCTTTTACTATAATGCTTTTTAAGATTGATAACAAGCCCTGGCCAGGGGGTTCAGTTGGTTGTGAACTCTCCTGTACACCAAAAGGTTGCAGGTTCAATTCCCAGTCAGAGTATATACCTAAGTTACAGGTTTGATCCCTGGCCCAGGAGCATGTGAGAAACAACCAATCAATGTTTTTGTCTCACATCAGTGTTTCTTGCTCTTTCTCTCTGTCTCTCCCCACTCCTCTCCTCTCTTTCTAAAATCAATAAGTATGTTCTTGTATGAGGATTAAAATAATAATAATAAGGTTGATAATAAAATCTTTCCCTAAGAAGAATGGGCAAAAAAAATTTAACAAAATGAGGGTGCTTTAACAGAAGTATTACTCATGCCTAGATTAAGGGGTGTACATCTTACATAGGAACTGCATTTATAGTCAGGCAAATGTACACTACAATCTACTTAGGGAAAAAAAGAACTATACCTTTCTGAGAATAAAATACAGACCAGAACTACCAATAATCAGAAAGGCAGCATTGTCCTCACTCAGAACACTACAATAAAACAAACTTTTCTGTTTATTCTTCTTAAAATTGGTAGGAGTTCTCTTAGTGCAAATAACAAAGTAGAAAGTCCATGGAAGCAGAATCTAAACTCTCTCTGGTTCTAAGCAAGTTATTTATCTGTTTCATCCTGAACAAGGAGCAGAGTGGACTAAAAAATACCCCTTAGTAAACAATGATAAAATCTGCTGGGTAACCACAACAATAATGACTATTGAAAGGCCCACATTATAGTCAAATTAATTGTAGCTAGTTACAGGAAAAGAGCATTAAGAGCCACAAAACCTATAAACAAACCAGATGGAAGTGATGCTAGAAGCTAATTTGAAGTCATACTTGCACACGGAGGAAATTATATTCTTCACATAAATCATTAACACCGATAAGTACAGAAACAACGATTAACTACCATCTTCCCTTATAGTTCAGAAAAGTTGGTAATGATGAGGACTATGGAGGAGGCAGGTTAACGAAAGAGAAGTGGGCTTTGCCTGATGAGCTCTTTGCTTCCCCTGCTCTCTGCCTCGCTCCTTTTGAACTCTCTTTAGCCCTGTCTTCTGAGATCTCTCTCTCTCTCTAGGTCCTCCTCTGGCCTCTTTGATAAAGTTGCTTTGTTCCTCTAAGGCCTGCTCTTCCTCTTCCAGTTCTGTGCATACAGATGCTCAAGTTTCCACATCGGTTTTCTGCTGGGGGCCCTCCACACCCTCTCCCTGGACGATCCCTGCCTCTCGGGGCACTGTCTCTGCTAATGACTGCTGCTCAGAGCCCTGGCTTCTGCCCAGGCCTCCGATCTGTACATCCAGATACCTGCTGGAGGCTGCCAACCTGATGCGCCATCACCACGTCTAGAACCACATTTATTTGGGCTGAGAGATTTGACTCTGAAATGTAATGGAATGAAGTCACTCATCCTAAAGGCATATCCTGAGAGAATAAAAGATATATTTAGAAGAGGAAGAAAGCCTGTGGCAAAGAGTAAAAAAGGAACAACATTAACAATATTCCTAATAAATATTCAGTGAACAAGAATTAGATACTTTAACAGTGCTTTTAACCACCCGAATGCAAATTAAATGTAACACTATTTAAACTTTAAGTTCAAATAATGGATGGTCCTTCATTCTCTCAGGTTTGCTTTGCCCCTCAATAAATGTTAAAACCAGACTGAGGAACCGAATTAGAGATACTGTTTTTATTTAGAATTCTCCAATCATTGCTCCTTTCCCGTGCAAAGTAGTGACACTTTCAAAGGCCACTTGTCTGGAAGTGGTAGCTACCTTGCGGTGGTTATTACACCTCCACCTTTACTGAGAAAGCTAGACCACAGGGAAGAATACCAAAAAAAAAAAAAGGAGAAAATAAAATAACATTTTTTTTTTCTACTGGAATTTCTGTGTGAATAAGTGTTAATTAGTTATGCCAAAAATGCTTTGGTATCATTAAAATTAAAAATATTTTTTAAAAGGTAAGGACAGTGCCTACATATTCAGAGTATGTTCGCAACCCAACTTTAATGTAATACCCATGGTATGGTTTAAAAATTTGAAGTGCTACAAGATTTTCATTGTAAACCTATAAGAATTTCTTAATGGGTTCATTTTAAAAATAAAGGCTGAAACAAATTTAAATTCCAGTACGTTTGCAGGAAAACTGGAACTTGATTGTATTCTTTAAGTTAAATGATAGCAAGTCGGCCACAGCGCATGACTCCTACCTTTCCTTTCCTTCTCACTGCTACACAACCACCAGGTCCCCAATAGTGAACCCCACAATATGCCCCAAATTCATCCCTGGACTGAGCACTGTCTTGCTTCAGGTCCTCATCTCTTCTCATCAGTACTGGCTCCTTCACTCCACTTTAATTTTCCTTAAACCCATCTTTAGGCTGCTGTCAGAACAAAATATCAAAAATCCAAATTGAAAATTGAACCACGACTCTTCTGATGAAAATCTTTTTTAAAAAAAAATTCATATATTCAACATACTTCTACTGAGGTCCAGGACCTATCTGTATTATCAGTGCAATATAGAAAATGTGGCATGAACAAGCCAACAGGGTTCCCAGGTCCGTAAGCTTTGCTTTCACCATGAGATTTATACTAATGTGGCTTATATGGTCCTCCATGATGAGACTTCTCACTACCACCTGAGCTTTGTTTCTCACCATCTCTGTCTCAAACACTATCAGGAACACACATCTGTTTCTAATTTCTTGCAGAGATCATATATCATGTTATTTCTTACTTCTGTGACTTTCTCCCACTGGTCCTCTCATCTCCTCCCACTTTCATTTGTCTATTGCTATCCATTCTTTATGAGAGGAAATCTCTCTTTGACTTTCTATTGTGTTCCCATAATACCTACATTCCACACCCACATCACCATACCTACCACATTGGGTTGTGTTTATTTTTGTGTGTGTATAATCATTTTAGGTACACCGATTCTAGACAATTATTTTACAACTACAAAACTCAACCTAATGATTCATATATTCTACAATAATTTCAGAGAAAATTGGTGGCAAAGAGATGCTGATATTACACAGAGTTATCATTTGAGGAAGAGGGCAGGAGGAAAGAGATGTTTGGATTGCAGCTGTAATCCCATATCAACAATGAGCATTAAAAACAGGAAATTCAACCAATATCAACTAAATTCAACTGATTGCCTTGTTCCAGTAATCTTTGCTACACTAATATGTTTGCCTTCCTAATTGAGGTATTAATAATTGTGTTGTGCTAAAGGCTGGTCCTTTTGCTAGAACTGGGGGATTGAGGAAAAGCTCTCTTAACAGATGACTTCAAGCATTCCTCTATGGGATATAAGGAATCCAGAAGAAAACTGGATATGAAAATAATAATACCGAGAGAGTAGAAAGTAATCATTACCTGCAAATGGATAATTATGACATGGAGGGAAAGCTTCATACCATCTGGCTACTATAATAAAAACTAAAACTTTCCTCAAAGCCTGCAGACCACTACATGAGACAACAGGGTGATGACAGGCTGGCTCTCCAGGGCCAGCTGAATGGAAGGGCTGCTCTTTATTAAGGCCAAGATCAGTGGGAAGTAAGACACAAGCATCTCCTTAGATGAGATCTTGAATAATTGTTTTTCCCCCTTTTAAGTTACTTCTAGTTTTAATGAGAGTAGATCATATAAAGTTGGCTATATATCTGATACATAATTTTACAGTGAAACTAAAGTTTCTCTAACAACATATGACAAAAAATGTGCATAAATATATCTCCTTTCCATGTGTAAGACCTATTGTTGTAGTTCTTTAATTATATAGACTTGGTGTCTACTTTAAATAGAACTTTGTCTGTGTATGTTATTAAGTTTCTAGTAGAAAATATGGCAACTGAACCTATGCTCTTTTATAATAACTAATCTTGGGGAAAATGAGGTTAATTTAAGGTTTTATTAAAACCTTGAATGTTGTATAACCTATTATTCTTATTAGAAAAAAACCATAATTGCTTTTTAACTAAATTTTGGATATTTATGTTTCAGCATTTTTAGTAGATTACTAAGATGAATACTAATTATGCCCACAGTAAAGAAAACAATGAATAAAATAATTGCTTTGTGGTTAGTACTAACAGTCAGTCTTAGTTTAAAAAACACAAAACAGTAACTGGTGGCTATGAATAAATGTGAATGTGTTGAATGTCTGTACGTCTTGTTGGGATGATGTATTTATCTCTCTTAATGTTTTTTAAACTGACATGTGTCCATTTTTGACATTAAGAAATAACTTTATTTTTCCGGTTTCTACAATTATTATTTAATTACATGTTTACATGGTATTATTTTTGGCTAGATATTTTTGATATTACTTACTTTCACTAACTACAGTATTCTGAAAATGGTGTGTGTGTCTCCATGCATACACACATCGGTAGACTGTCCATATCATGCTGATATTTTTGTATGTCACACATTTAAGTACTGTACATATCCAATAAAAAGCTCAAACCCATTTTTCCATTTATTAAAATATTTATTAAGCATCTACTATGGGCCAGGTCCTGTGTTCCTGAGTAAAACATGTGTCCTGCTCTCAAGAAGCTAATAGGGGAAATGACACAAGCATACGTGACAAGGGCAGTGAGCGAGTTATATACAAGGTAATGTGTAACTCTCCTTTCTGAGTGCATACCACAAGTTAAACCATGTTGTAAAACACAAAAACAAAATGATGTAGTAAGTATATTCATCTCTCCCTCCAAAATCAAAACCATCAGAGGGTGGGGGTGGTGTCTGTCTATAGGTGTATAGTCACTCTGAGATCATCTCTTAGGAATAGAAAGGAAATAATTTTACGTTACTATCCTCCTTACTTATCTATGTATTCATAGATGCCCTTCCCAGATACTGAGAACCATTTAGGACCAACTCAAGTTGCCACTATTATTCATTCCCAGTCAAGATTATTCAGAATTGAGTAACTTACAAACCTAGCGGGAAGCAGTTCTTTTACAGAAGAGCCATTAGACTCTGAAGCCTGAAAGTTACACTGGCCCTTCACTGTTTGTTCAGCTAATCACAAAATCAAAGGTAATTCCATTTACATTGCCAACAGACTTTGCTCCAATGTGTGTTAATTCCTGATTTGGTGTAATTTCTTCTACCTGAGAAAAGCTTATATGACCTCCTCTAACTAGAACTATCATCTAAGTAAGAAGAACATTACCTTACTTACATACCTACATATTAAATCTAGAAATTATGCAATTTTCTAATTACCTATCTCATATGAGACTCAGGATTGATGTGCAAAACAAATTAAAGCATGTGTTTAACTTCCCTGACACACACATTAAATTACCCGACAAAAGTCTGGGCACATAAGGAGAGTATCTCCCAGTTATTATTGTTGACATAAGCGTATGTGACAATAACTTCTCTTAGGATTGTAGAATCCCCCATATAATAGAAAAATATGTATTTCAATGAAGAGTAAATCCTGGATAATACGGAGAACAATAACAAATAATTTGACTTTTCTGTAGAGCAATTTGTAAGCAGCAAAATCTTTGCTTCTTTAATATTTCTTTGATCACAGTTATTGCATATGTTGACTGTTATTGGCTTACTGGTATAAAATGAAAAATGAGAATTCCAAATTCAGTGTTCTTCTTTAATGAATATTAAGCGACTTCAAATCAAAGCCTGAAAATTAAAAATATACCACTGGCTTGCTTCATTATAAGGAAGAGTTTAAAATATCTATTAGCTGCTGTTTCAATCTGTTGATTGACCAAGCAAGAATAAATATACACACAGAGACAGATGTTGAGGTGATGGTTAAGGTGTTCATCTCTCGTAAAATTTATACTATACATTAATTTTAACACTTATAACTTGTAAAGTATTTAAAAATCAGTCAATAGTTTTATAATTTGAATAATATTTTATACTAAAAACCAGTAAAATGTAAATATAAATTTGGTTTCAGAGTTAAGTTAAATGCAATAGGATTTTGATATGTGCTTAAAAATAATAACCAAGAATGGTGAACAATTTTCTATGTATCAGGTACTATGCTAAGCAATTTAAATGCATTATATAATTTAATTTTCATTGGAACCCTATGAGGTGAACTCTATTATCTTCATGTCACAGAGAAGGTTGAGGAATTTTAGTGAGTTAAGTAACTTGCCTGCTTGCTGTTAATAAGTAATAGAACTTGGATTGAAACCAAACCTGAGTGATTCCAGAGCCAAATTCCAGCTTATATTTGGTCTACTGTAGATTAGAAATTAGAAACTCTGGACTGGAGTCTCAGTGTCAGTCAATAATTAGCCTTGAGACCTTAGGAAAATTACCAAACTTCCCCAAACTTCAATTTTCCAATAGAAAAAATAGAGCCAATAAAACATCCTAACCATCTCATACAGTTACCATGAGGATTCAAGATATAATGTAAGTGAGAAAACTGTAGAGCACACTACAAATATCATTTTATTACATTGTAATATGTAAATATTTTATAACTCCTAAAGCATTTTATAGGACCAAACAATGACATTAAACCAAGTATCTTATTAGAGAAAGAGACTAGGAAGTCAGTGGAGCAAGCTTTTCTTCTGCTATAGAAAATTTTATGCAGGCTGCCAGAATGGCACAGGGCAAGCATCAGAAAAAACATTCACCCTTTGGGGTTACCATGATGCATGAAAGGGAGATCAGTGTTGTGGAATTAACGTTTGTATTCTCCCTCCCCAGATTCCTACCTTGAAGCCCTAGCCCTCAATGTGACCATAGTTGGAGACAGAACCTAGGAGGAGATGATAGTTAAATGAGGTCACAAGCTGGGAGGGGGTAATCCGATAGAGCCGATGCCATTAAAAGAAGAAGAGACACCAGAGGACTCTTCCTCTGCCATGTAAAGGAAACACTGAGAAGGCAGAACCAACTGCAAGCCGGGAAGAGAATGCTCACAAGAAACTGAATTGGCGGGGACCTTGACCTTAGACCTCCAGAACTGTGAGAAATAAATGTCTGTTGTTTAAGTGACTTGGTAGATGGCTTTCTGTTATGGCGCCCTAAGCCGACTGATACGACCAGTATCATATTCACCCCTCATGTTGCCAACGTCACCCAAAGATCAGGGCCAACTGAGCCCTGTCCAGCTGTCAGCAGTGTGGTCGGCAGATCACATTCAGGGGCTGACAACCTGAAGTTGGGGCCCATGAATGTAAGAATGTTCTAGGCAAGCTTAGCATAAATCAGGCTTAGAATAAACTGCTTTGCTTGGAACAAAATGGTCCAAGCTCAGCAGGTTACAGTAAATATCCTCGGGAGAACAATTACACCAAACCAGTAGAAAAGTGAAAAAAAAAGTTCCAAATGATGCCGTCCCACACTTGTAAGTATAAATTACTACTAATAGCTTAAATCCATGCAAAGAGTAGATAGTATAAAAATTCTGATTAGCAAAAGTACAACTAAGCAAACAAAAGAATTTCTACATTAAAAATAAGTCACACAGTTTACTTTGTATTTGCCCCCTTTCCCACAGAGTACTGTTCCTTCTAAATTAATCTACCAGAGTTTTCTGAGCTAGCTGCAGCCATCACACATAAAAATTAATAGATTTTTGAAAATATTAGTTTTGCAGCTTATTTTTTAAGGATTAATATAAATCTTATTTCTCGAGCGTTGGGTCTTAATTTTTAAGAATATAAGCAAGTTTTCAAATGCAAATATAACTTCCCAGAAAGGTCTAATCCTAAATTCTGCCTAACACACAAGTCATAGTTGATAAAATATTTTCACCTTTCATGCTAATCACCTTCCAGATTATTTAAATTTCCAATCTCTATGATACCAGATGTATTAAGTTTAGCAAATTGCTTCCCAGCTAAATAAAATATTTCCCAGCTTGCCTTAAAGCTAGCTGGAGCCACCAGACTAGATTCTGGCCAATGAGATATGAGTGGAAGTGATAACTTCCGGGTCATGCCCTTAGAAGGAAAGGTGTGCTTCCTCTAGACTTCCGCCTTCCTGTGACCTGCCTGGTGGAAGTGGTGGTGAGTCAGGCATAGAAAAGAGGAAATCCAGATCAGACATGGCCAAGCAACGAGGTGGAGTAGCCCGGGCCCCAAAAGCTTTTACACCATTCCTGGATTGTTAGGACAGAAACAAGCCTCTGTTTTATGACAGCCACTGTATTATCCCTGAGCTCTTCTTACAATAATCTATCCTGTATTTACATTAATAGAGGACTGGACATATATATACCTTTTACTAGAGAATTGAGACTTAGATTAAAGCACTAGCCTACAATCACATAGGAAGTAAGTGGTGAGGCTGGGATTTTAATCAAGTGCCTTCCCCAATATAGCTTTTTCATACTGATAGAGAGAAAATTACTAATTTATAAAAAAATTAGTATCATGCAGTTTTCTAATCCCTGATCTATTAATCTCATAGGATTGCAAAGAAGCTTCAGTTTCTTTGAAATAGAATCAATGCTACAAACCCTTCTTTTTCTAATAAAGTGCCTGATGATCACTTATCAACTCCTTCAGGACCTATCTCTCATAAAACGTTTCATTAGGAAAATTATGGAGGAAAAATATGCCAATTCTCCTGAACTGTGAAAGGAAGAGCTTAGTCAGAATGCCCACACAGCTTACAAAATAATGCACTATAAAGTTACAATAACTCAGAAACAGATCAGAGGGGTTTTTAGTGTACATTTTCTTCCTTAGTATTATCCTCAACTAAACACATAAATTTGTTTTTAGAAGGCAACATTTGTGCAGTCATTCAACATTTGACAAATATTTATTGAGTGCCTACTCTATTTCACATACTTCTTTGGATATCAGGGAAACAGCAGTAAATAAACTAGACAAAATCCTTGCATGCATGGGGATTATGCTCAAATGCATCTACAGTAAGTAATGTCCTACACAAGAGAACGTAATAGGCTTTCAATGTGTGCCAATAATTTTTATTTTTAGAATAAACTTTGTTTTTGAATAATTTTACCTTTTCAGAAAAGCTACAAAGATAATACAGAATTTCCATATACTCCTCACCCAGTTTCCTCTAATGTTAACATCTTATATTACACGGTACATTTGTCAAAATTACGACTTCAATCTTAGTATATTTCTATTAGCTAAATTCCAGATTTTATTCAGACTTCACTAATGTCCTTGCTCATTCCAGGATCCAATCCCAGAATACCACATTACATTTACTCACCCAGCTTCCTTAGTCTCCTTTAGTCTGTGATAGTTTCTCGATTGTTCCATATTTATCATGACCATGAAGAGTTTAAGGTGTACTGGTCAGGTATTTTGTAAATGTCCCTTAACAGGGTTGGAGTTACAAGTTTTTAGAAAGACTACCTCAAAGATAAAGTTCCCTTTTCATCACCTCATACCAAGGGACAGATGATACTAATGACTTACCACTGGTGACATTACAACACTGATCTCTAAAGATTCCTAGCTCTGTTTATTGGAGAATGGAAGTTAGAAACACAGATCTGGCTATTGGGTGTGTTCATTGTCACTGAGGTGTTATTCTTTCCATGCCTTCTCAGTAAGTAATGTGATATTAAAAATAAAATAATTTTTTCTTTCTTTAAACAAATTTTTATTGAATTTATTGGGGTAACATTGGTTAATAAAACTGTATAAGCATTAGGTATATTGTATTGTGTGTTCACAATCATAAGTCCAGCCTCCTTCCATCACCATTTATTACCCCTTTTCCCTCTAATACTCAGTTTTTTTCCCTTAATCCCTTCACTTATTTCACCAGCTCCCTTACCTCTCCCCTCTGACAGCTGTCAGTCATGTGTGTATGAGTCTGTATGTATGAGTCTTTTTATTTTCTTCATTAGATTTCACATTTAAGTGATATTATATAGTACTTGTCTTTCTCTGACTGGCTTGTTTCCCGTAGCATAATGCTCTCCAGGTGCACTCATGATGTGGCAAAAGGTAAGAGTTCCCTTTTTATGGCTGAGTAGTATTCCATTTTGTAAATGTTTAATAGTTGTTTTATCCACTCATCTACTGATGGGCTCTTGGGCTATTTCCACATCGTGGCTATTGTAAAAAATGCTGCAATGAACATAGGGGTGCATGTAGTTTTTTGATTTAGTGTTCTGGGTTTTGTTAGATATATTCCCAAAAGTGGTATCACTGGGTCATAAGGCAGTTCCATTTTTAATTTTTTGGAACTGATGCAGTTCCAAAGTGGCTGCACCAATCTGCATTCCCACCAAAAGTTCACGAGGGCTCCCTTTTCTCCATATCCTCACCAGCACTTGTTTGTGGATTTATTTATGATAGCCATTCAGACAGATGTGTGGTGATCTCATTGTGGTTTTAATTTGCATTTCTCTGATGATTAATGACATAGAGTATCTTTTCACATGTCTATTGCCCATTTGTATCTCCTCTTTGGAGAAGTGTTAATTCAGGTCCTTTGCCTGTTTTTAAATTGTTTTTATGCTGGTGTTGAGTTCCGTAAGTTCTTTATAAATTTTAGGTTATTAACCCCTATGAGATGTATCATGGGCAAACATGTTCTCCCATCCAGTAGGCTGTTTTTTATTTTGTAGATGGTTTCCCTTGCTGTGCAAAACTTTCTAGTGTGATGTAGTTCCATTTGTTTATTTTTTCTTTTGTTTCCCTTGCCTGAGGTGACACAGCAGAAAAAATATTGTTATGAGCAATGTCCAAGATTTTACTGCCTATGTCTTCTTCTAGGATTTTTATGGTTCTGAGTCTAAAATTTAAGTATTTCATCCAAAAAATTAAATAATTTTGGAGTGTTATAACTAATGAGCTCCATTTCTGAAAGTCTACATTGAAATATAGCAAATTTATTTTGGAATACACACAATTCATACACATATATACATACATACACAG
Organism: Furipterus horrens; assembly: GCF_987537825.1. NCBI lineage: Eukaryota > Metazoa > Chordata > Mammalia > Chiroptera > Furipteridae > Furipterus > Furipterus horrens. The sequence continues at coordinate 173,447,826 of NW_028327171.1, forward strand.
GAATACACGCTAATTTAGAAGTGGTAAAATAAATTTAGCTATAGAATTCTTTAACTGCAACAACACTTTGTTGTTTATATTCCAAGATGTTAAATCTTAAAGAATTTACATGAGTATGCTTACTGGAGCAGAAATGCATTTTGGAAGGCTCCTTCAAAGAGAGAGGGCATAACCTTCTTCAACCTGTTGTCTAGTCTGCTGCTTGGTACCCAGTAGTAGTGACTGGTGCTTCAGCAGGAATTCTGAGTACTATAGTTTAGAACTGGTAGTGTTGAGCCTGGACTCCTTAATGATTTTGTGATATCATCATATAAATCCTGGATTGCAGATATCCTGACAGCTTTTGTGTGGAAGAAAATAAACCGTTTAAGCCATTACTATCAGGACTTTCTTTCTGAGTCAAATGTAATTCCTAATAATATACATTGTTTGGAGAAGAGGCAGAGGGAAGTAACATTTATTGTGAACCTGCTATATATAAAGTACTTTATTTATTTTTAGTTCATGTAATCATCAAAACAACACTGTACTTACAGTTGAGAAAATTAAAGCCTAATGACACGGAAACTCTTGTTTACATTGACACAGCTTCATATTGAAACTGAAGCAAAATTTAAACTAAACCCGGTTTTTCCTATCACAACATGCTAAAATGACTTGCTTATAATAGGTACCCAGACCTATGTTGATTACTAGTGATGGATGCAAATACGTAACATTGTTACACCTCACTCAACAAGTAATAGAGAACAGTATTTAAATAAATAAATAAGATCACATATATATTTAACTACACAACAAAACAGAATTATACATCAATAGTTTGAGTCCTGCTTCTCTGCACAATCAGCATTTCGAACAGTAAAAGTGGCAAAAGGGCCATTTTTGGGCTATAACCTCAGAATTTACTGCCCTAAGTCTGCATATAACTGTAGTCTTCCTCCCTAGGCTTAGATGGGAAACCATTCACACCATCAATCCATTTATCCACCCATTTAGGCGTTCATACTTACTGAGTAACTACTATATGCTTGTAACAAAGGGTTGAGGGGCTGCTGCCATCTAGTGCTGCTAAATATCCTACAGTGTACAGTCCCCAACAGCAAAGAATCATGCAGTACAGAAAGTCATTAGTGCTAAGGTTGAAAACTCCTATTCTGTTGTAATTGCATAGTTGTGTCTTTTTATTTGTTTTATTTGTCCCACACTAAACCATAAGCTTTTGGAGAACAGGGACTGTGTATTACTCAACACTATATGCAGGAAGTCACAGGTCTCATGTACTTTCCCTTCCACTCCGTAGATACTGCTGTCTTCTCTGTCAACTTCCCACATGCCTCTGTAATAGCCTTCTTAATGGCCTCCCTGCTTCTAATCTTTGCCCCCTCCAAGAGTGATTTTTCTAGAGCACACATAAGAACAGTGCACAAGCTCTGCCTGGAACCACGGCACGGCTTCTCACAAAATCCAGAATCCTGCATCATACAAAGCCTCTTCCATTTGTTCCAGCGACTCACTGCATTTCATCTCAGACTTATTTTACAGTCATCCGTGACCTCTATTAGGTCCTGAGGTTTTATGCTGACCTCACTCCTACAGGCCCATTACACCTTCCACCCCTTGTTCATTTGGAAAATGATATTCAAATTCAGTTTGAGAAACTTCTCTGTAAAGTCTTTATCCATCTTTTCTCGCCCACCCAAACCCAGACAGAACTGATCATGCCTGTTTTGGTGTTCCCCTGTGTACCTTATACAAATTTCTTTAGGAGTATCAAAGTCTCTATATTGCATACATTAGTTTTTATAGGTGTTTATTTTATTGAACCTTCAGATCCTTAAAGTTAGGGGTGGCTTTTAATGTCTCATTGAAACATGACACATTTTAGGAGCTCAGTATATATCTGTTGAATTAATCTGGTCCAGGACTCTATTATTACCAATGAGGAAACAAGGCCCAGAGAAGTTAAATGACTTAGCCAAGGTCACCCACCTAATGAGTGGCAGAGTGGAAGACAGAAGTTGTAGCTATCATCTGGCTTTAATCTAGGGCTCTTAGCACTATTCCAGGATGCCACTTTATCTGTTTGAAAAGAGGGCACCTGGAACCCATCACTATAGGTTGTTAATTTGGTTAAGGAAAGTTTAATATAAAATATTTCAGTGAACATCAAATATTTCAGTGAATATATTTGATGAGAAACTACTATTTTTTGGGTGACAGAAAAAGTGAGGTAGATAATTTTTAAGTGATGTATTATTTAATTTTATTTTCACCTTCTTTTCTACTCTCTGTCTCTTCTGCCTGGTTGACCTCACCAAGTAGCATTTATTTACATATTTTCAAAGAGTTCAAAATCCCTAAGTATATACCAGCCAAAGATAAACTAAATATTACCCCATTCTTCTTATTGACAGAAAGAAAAAAAAAAACAAAAAACACCTGACTCAGATTAAGAATTTACTGTATTTCATACTTACATAATCAATAGTAAGTTACACTTGTTTTTGTTTGTTTTTCTATTTAGAGATAAGAATAAAAAAAGAAAGAGTAATACATTCTAGACTCCCTTGAAATTATGTGACTAAGTTGCCTGATACGAGGAGACTGAGTTTGTATTAGGTTAAGGTATTTTTTTTCTAAATGACCATGAAGATATCTAGCTTGTGCTTTTGATTTATGATTACAAATAAAACAGAACATTTACCTGGTGAATATTTTTATTTGGAATACTTAAATAGTTCTTAGTGTATAACATTAATATGTAAAGGCATTAAAGAGTCCATTAAAATTCTGCACAACAAGCTGCATTTTAATAATGCAGAGACTATGTGAAACAGAAGCTAATTTCTTCCGGTGAAGTAACATAAGCAAAAAACAATTTCCTGAAAGAGCTGGAGCTTATAAGTAAAAGAGGTTTAACATGTACATGTCCTACAGATGGCAGAACTTAACATCAGCCCCAAAAGCACAGGAAAAAAGAAAATATTTTTAAAAGAATCTCCAAACCCCGGCTTCTTCCAAGTTTTCTTCTCAAAAGAGAATCAAGGATACTAACGAATATTCAACTTCTAGTTTCTTCAAATAATAAATTCCATTTCTAAATCTATGAAGTGAAACAATCTTGCCCTGCATTTAGGTTCTCTTGAAAGATAAAGTAGTCTTTCGTGTTCCTTTAGGAGCTGATGGCGTTTGAATATGAGAAGACTTGCCAAACCAGGGAGTGCTGAAAAACCCAGAGCCATTTTGTCCACTTCAGTTTCTAACCTCCATTGGGAAGATGAGCCTTTGCCGGCCCTTCTCGCGGGAGCAGCAAAACTGCTGCTATAATGAAACCCTGTTCTGCTTGAGCAACTTTTCATTTTAAAGAGGGGCAATAAATAGGGAAGCTGATTTTTCTCATTATTATATAGAACATCCCACAAGTCAAGACCTGACTGAACAAGAGAGGCAGGGGGTGGTATTTGAGTTCTGCCAGACTCACCCACCATGACTGCTAAAAGCATCTTCCAATTTAGTCTCCCTCTTGGAGAGGAGCCTGAGGCAGTGCAAAGGCCTCAGTCCTCACTCCTCACCAGCCACATCACTGGTCACTCTCTCAGCAGATAGCATGGGCTAGCACCATGTTCCTGACAGCCTTGAGGTCAGCCTCCCTAGTGACTGAAGAATCTTTTCCATCTTCAAATGTTACAAAGCACTGTCCTTCGTGTATATATGGATGATGTTCCTGACCCACCATCAGTGCTAGTGAATCTGAAAAGCAAACATGACCACACAAAAGAGCTGAGCTTGAGGACTACACACAGAAGGAAAATGTCACAAAAATGACATGCATTCTTGGAAAACTTTGCCTAAGCACTGCAAAGAGAGCTCTGCATTTATCTGCATAGGCTTTCAGACACCTGCTCCATTCAACCCCGTACCTCCAGCCTCTACTATTTTCCTACTTTGGTTCTAGTTTTCAGGAAAATTTCTGTTTTCTGGAACAATCTCACCTATTGACTGCTACCCTATATATTTACAAGGACAAAGAAGCATTAACTGATGATCATACTCAAGCACATTGGAAAGAATGAAGAAAGGTGTGTCGGCTTTAATTTTGAATTTTCTTGTTACTTGTCAGTTTGTCCCTCTGACTTAATGGCAGGAGGCAATAAAAAATCATCATCACCCTCTAGCTGCTCAATGGCATACATAAAACGAATCAGAGGCTTAGCTCCCATCTAACTGGCTCCATTTCTGCCTGTATCAGCAGAGAGCCAGGGACTGAATGACCCAGCCCCCCATCCATTCTCCTATCCAATTCAAACTAAGTAGAGCTGCTCATACCATACCTTCCCTGGAGAAAGGAAAGAAGCAAAAAAGAGAACTAAAGAAGGTTGGGAAAAGAGAGCACATTTTAAAGTGGGCTAATTGGGAAGCTCTTGTAGAGGCATTTCTTTAATCCACAGTCATTTCCTGCCCCACCGAGGGAGAGCAAAGGTGGTTCTTTCCCACCCCAGTCAAGCCCAGATTACAGGTGTATTTCCTTATTTGTATATATCCTTTAACACTGAACCCAACAAAGGAAGAATATTTGACTATAGGATCCCAGGATTTAGAAATCTTTAACCAAGGCTTACTTTACTTAACCAGCTCCAGGAACAGAAGGAAGAATGTCACCAAGACATCATCAGTTTAGTCACTGGAATACAAACAGTGTCAGAATTGCAAAACTGTTCCACTTCAGTAACAGGAACTGATTCTCACAGGAAACTATGCTACTTGCCAACTAGAAAAAAATAAAAAAAGGATGTTACTGTGATGTGAATGCTTATTACTAATATGAAACCTAGCATTGACCTGCTGATATTTCTTTTGTGAAACAGATCTAATTATAGTCAGCTATCTAATTCAATGCTCATCATTGAATTGTCACTACAAGGACAGAAGTTATAAAGGGGGAAAATTAGCATAGTATAGTAGAAAGTACATGTCTAGAAAGGGTTGGGTTAACATTTCTGCTGTCTGGTGGAGTCTGTGTGTAACCCCAGAGAAGTCACCTAGCCTCCTGCTGTAACAAGGAAACCATTAGCTACATCAGCACAATATCCATCTTACAGGGGTGTCAGAACTGGATGAGAGAAGGGGACAGACCCTGGAGCCAGACCACCAGGGTCCGAAGTCATGCCCCATAACCTCAGAGAACTTGGGTAAGTTAGTGAATCTTTGTCTCATATCTATCATGTGTATGATGGAAATAATATTAGAATTTGTTTCACAGAATTACGAGACAACATGTGTATGAGGTTTAAGCCTATAGCTTGGCGTCTGGGACTTTTACCTACACCCATTTCACGTATTTACTTGTGACTGCTGTTACTGTTGTTAGTATTATTACCCTTTTTTTATCTTCTAGAATGTAGAAGGGCTCAGTAAATAGTGGCTTTATTTCTCCCTTTTATATAACCTTTTTGTCCCCACCTGAGAATTTTACATGTTTAATACTACATAAATATTATTTGATTATTTTAGCTATCCCTTTAGGTAACTTTTTTTAACTGACTCGCACTTACTTATGATGACTGATGGTGGCAACGCTCCTAGAAAGTTATGGTTTAATGAGACCATAGAGATTCTCTAATTATCTAGCTACTTATGACAAGATAAAGTATGAGTTATTTCAGTCCCAGAGTGGCTCGTTCTGTCCAAGACACAAAACATACATACAGTATAATATTTTTATATACAGTATATTTTTATATATGTTCAAACTCTTAACAACTCTCTTTGAAATAATGAAATTCTTATATGCTAGTATTTTTTATTCATTTCATTGCTTATTTCCTATTTGTTCCACACAATTAAAAATGATCATTCAGTCCTTTATATGTTAACAATATAATGTGGCTTCAAAGATTAAGAAAAAATGTGAACATTTTATTAAAAGATATTTTATATACTTGGTTGATTAGGAAAATACCAAGAGCAACTCAAGGGCTTCGGGGTTAGCACTCCAAAGTGGGCGGCAAGAACCCAGTGAAAGGCAGGGGGATAGCCTGGCTTTTCCTACAGACTTGCTTGAAAGATTTTGTGTTAGAATCAGCCCTAGAAAGTTGCTCTCCTAGGGAAACTTGAACTTAATCCCTTCTAAGTAGGGCTAAATGCAAAAGCACCACAAGACTGTTCTACCCAAATGGTGACTTCAGCACCCGGTGGGGCTTTATTTAGGGAACAGAATAAAGTAACTGGCCCTTCTCTTTCTGCTTTGGCTTATGCTCTGCTCTGCCTACTTAACACTAAGAACAGATTCTCCTTGGGGGTTCACATAGATTTTTCTCTCCTGTCATCATAAATTGAACATTATAAAATCTGTGAGTTGTCCTCATTCATAGATAAACTGAAGCTCAGGCAAACTTTTTGGAACTTATCAAGTGTCAGAGCTGCAGGCTGAATCTGAGGTCTCCCTCCAGGGCTCATTCAATAAGGCCATTTGGACCTTAAGGTCCCTTATACCCCAGTGACTCTAATCACCAGCTTTTTTCTTAGTGGTAAATAAGCCCCAGAACCTGCTCAATAGTCCATAATAAGAAAATATAGAGGTGTTAGCAGTAATGAAATTAGACATCTTGTGATTAGAAATTGGGCAGAAACAGTATCTTTTCAAAAATGAAGCCACTAAACCCTGAACAGTGTGGCTCAGTGGTTGTCCTGCAAGGAGAAAGTTTGCCAGTTCGATTCCCAGGCAGGGCACATGCCTGGGTTTCAGGTTCGGTTCCTGAGCCAGGCGCATATGAGAAGCAACAGATAGATGATTGTCTCCCTCTCTTTCTCCCTCCCTTTGCCTCTCTCTAAACATAGACAAATAAAATCTTTTTAAAAAATGAAACCACTGAAACCTGTGTATATTCCACTTATGAGGAATAAACAGTTTGTTGTGAATCCCCTCCTTGAAAATAAATAAAATTGGTACTGAGAGATAGATCTCTTTCTCTGCTCTTCATGCAGGGTCTCCCTGCAGTGATGTGGTTAAGAGCTCACCACACCCCCTTCCTCTACTTGTTCACTTAGGCAAAGATAACGTCTACTTGGAAGAAAAAAAAAAGACCTGTTTCTTTAAATAACTTAACTGCCATTTTTATTAAATCATAAGTATAGCACTGACCATGGTAATTTAATAGTCTCAGAAGGTGAATGGCTAAAAGAGACAATTCAATCATAATAGTTATGAGGTGGGCTCCACTTTTTCATAGAATGTTTTTCTTTGGCAATAAGTACATCTCATTAAAAAACTCAGAATGAAAGCATGATACTGTAATTAACCTCAGGTTATCTTTACAATAGTAGAACCACACAGGAGTTTCATCCTGTAAAAGTGCTAATAGTAATTGGGAAAAAGAATACTGAACAAAAGTATCCCATAAGATCTTTAGATAATGTTTTTTTTTTTTACACACAAAAAAGTACTATGAAGACTTCTGGAATTGTGTTCTATTATTTCCGAGCCCAGATGGGGTTGCTGCACTATGTTAATTATTAACAAGCTAACAAAATATTAAACTGAAACTGTGTTAGCTCTAATTGAAACTTGTATGTCTAAACTGTGTATGGAAGGTTTTGGTAGCTTTAATCACATATTTTACTCCTCTGTGTCTTCTTTTATTGATAGCAGGCACTAATGCCTTCTCAAAAATCCCTGCAATCTTACATTAAGCATATTAGAAGTGAACACTGTGAATATTCATATCGGAATATTGTCTATTACAACCTACCTGTAAAGTCTAAAACCTAGGTCTTCACAGTGAGTTTTATTTATTCAATCTGCTATAAAAAGGTAATGTTGGAAAGGAAGACAAAGAAAATAACTTTTCTGGGATTCAATTACATTTCTCCAAAATATTAATATCACTTTCTATTGTGATAAAAATCAATTACTTGATATCAATGGGAATAAATACTTGGGTTGGGGCAAGAAAGGGGAAGAAACATTTTCTATAAACTATAATAAACACTGAAACTTAACACCAAATTGCCTTCAGAAATTATGTATGAAAAAGAATATTGAAGTATCTGTTAGTTGAGCACTTCACGTATTTTCCATTTAAATACTTTCTCTACCTAAACTATCAGCAATAATAGATTAATATAACCTTTTAAAAAATTTAAAAACTCACCATGATTATATTTTATTAAATCTCCATTTACATTTCTAAAATATAACTTCAATAAGAACTTTTATTAGGAATATCTTTTAAATTATTGAATTGAAAATGCCCTCTCATCTATTTTAATTCTATAAGAATCTGGGTAGTTCAATGTTCATGCATGTAAACAAGAATAATTGCTTAAATATTTGAAAACACTTTCAGAAGATAACATAGTTCTAAGGAGTACACAGAGAGCCCAGTGTCAGGGAAGGCAATTCTTCCCTTGCTTTTATTAATAAGATACTAACTTAACCTGGTTCTACCAAAATTTCAACAACTGTCAGCACTTCATTCTTCTAGTTCCCAATAACATGTCCTTCACTTCCTACTGTACCATCACCAGCAGCATCTGTGATGTCTCTGTTTCTACTAAGAGCCTGTTCAAGGGAATCTAGGATTTCTCTATTGTGCTTCTTAAAAATTCTTCCAGCCTCTAGCCACGTCTCGATTCCAAAGCCAACCCTATATTTTAAATCATTTATTATGGTAATACCCCACTTCCAAATACCTAATCTATTTCTTCATACAGATCCTATTTCCCTTGGCTCTTGTTCTTTTCTTAGTTCTTGTGTTTTTAACTACATCTGGTGTTTATACTCTTATGGTGAATTCATTGCTATCCTTTTTAAAAATTTGTTTATGCTATTACAGTTGTTCCCACTTTATTTTCCTTCTCCCACCTCCACCCAGCCCCATCTTCTCACCTCCCTCCATCAATCCCCATATTGTTGTCTGTCTCCATGGGTTATGCATAAATGTTCTTTGGTAATTCCTTTGCCATCTTTCATCCAGTCCCCACCTTCCATCTGGCAGCCATCAGTCTGTTTCATGTATCTATACTTCTGTTTCTATTTTGTTTGTTTATTGGATTCATTATATTCCATATATATGTGAGATTATGTGGTATTTACCCTTCATTGACTTGCTTATTTCACTTAGCATAATATGCTCTTGGTCCATCCATGCTGTTGCAGAAGGTAAAAGTTTCTTCTTTTTTACTGCTGCAGAGTATTCCATTGTGTAAATGTACCACAGCTTTTTTTAAAATTTATTTATTTTTATTCCACTCATTACTGATGGGCACTTTAGGCTGTTTCCAGATCTGGCTATTATAAATAGTGCTGCTATGAACATGGGGATGCAGATATTTTTTTGTATTGGTGTTTCAGGGTTCTTAGGATATATTCCCAGAAGTGGAAAAGTTAAAAAGGGAGTTCCAGTTTTATTTTTTTGAGGATACTCCATACTGTTTTTCATAGTGGCTGTATCAGACTGTATTCTTACCAACATTGCACAAGGGCTCTCTTGTCTCCACATCCTCGCCAACACTTGTTGTTTGTTGATTTATTGATGGTAGCCATTTTGACAGGTATGAGGTGATATCTCATTGTGGTTTTAATTGGCATCTCTGTGATAATTAGTGATATTGAGCATTTTATAATATGTCTATGTGCCATCTGTATGTCCTGTTTGGAGAAGTATCTATCAGGTCCTTTGTTCATTTTTTAATTGGACTCTTTATCTTTCTGGAGTTGAGTTGTATTAGTTCTTTGTAAACTATGGAAAATGAAACTTGACCATTTACTTACACCATTCACAAGAATAAACTCAATATGGATAAAAGAATTAAATGTAATTTATGAAACCATAAATATTCTGGAAGAAAACATAGGCAGTAAAATATCAGATATCTCACATAGCAATATTTTTGTTGATGTATGTCCTGGGACATTGGAAACAAACAAGAAAAACAATAGAGTTCAGTGCTATCTTAAAACATGCAGCAACCCTTTATCACAGTTCAGTAGTAGCCAACACCTAAGAAGTATATATTGCTTTGTTCATGTTTCACAGATAAAATATACTTACATTAGCACTTATGTTTGGATGTAGACATAGCTTAACATGATGTCAATGACTGAAAATGTGAAGTTCATTTGTATCCTTCATACTTATCTCCTAAAAGTCAGTACTTCACTCTTGAAATAAAGCTTCCATGAGTCTTTCATGTTCCTTCCATAATTTTTCCTTTGGTCATACTATCTGAGCTTATCACACAATTAATGCATAAATACCTTTGTGCTGACCAATCATAGGTCTTATTGATACAAGCTACATCCAAACACCATTTTATTTTGCATTTTGATGTGGCTTGGGAACATTAAAAATTTTATAAGATAGATACAAAGTATATGTTATGTTCCTGTCTTATAGTTAGGGGGAAATTTTTTTTTTGTCTTGGTTTGAACTTCAAGTTCTAAGTTGAAGTGTCCTGACACAAAAAATATTCAAAACATCCAAAACTCTTTGAAAAGGTTAATTCAACTTTTCACAATGTGAAAAAGTAAAAATTATCTTTACCAGAGCTCAAGCAATGAAAATATCAGTTCAAAGAAAGAATCATGAAAAAATTCGAAGTTAGCTTAAGAAAAAAAAACGTATAGTTGCCATGGTAACTGTAGTGTACCCTGTTGCAAACTATTATGTGGTTAGTAAAGTATCTCTGTATTTAATTCTTTAAAACAAAAGACATTTTCTACAAATTCAAAATTTTGAAAACTCAAAGATAACATTTAAATCTGAAAGTGCTTTTTAAAAAATACCTTAAAAATATAGCTAAACCTAAAATCCATTAAAATTAGCTTTTTTTCTTGATATACCTGAGATTACTTAACTGCTTCCTCTGTCATGGCTGTTTCTGGAGCTCTGGCTCTGTGATTTGTAGTCTGCATCTTGCTTCACTGTGGTGTGAGATACCACCTGGGGTGGTGTATGGACTGAAATTTCCATAAGTGATATGAATAGTTGTTATATTATGGAGCTCATCATAGAATTTTCCTTGTTCTATATTCTCTCCACCACAGCAATGTAGTTTGGTTTTAAGTGTCCAAAACATGCTAAGGCCTTTCTTTGATGAATATTTAATTTGATATACTTGTATATGTTAAAGATAAAGTCTATTTTCAATAAACATAATCTGTAATTTTCTAGTATGTATTTATTAAACACAAAACCTGTATGTATGGGGAAGGTGTGTATGAGAATTTATATTTATACATGATGCCTTAAAAGTATAAATTATATATTATACATTATCAGTTTTGAACTTGGGTTCTGAATATATAATAAAGTTGTCATAAATACCATAACAAATTTCATATAATTAAAAATGTGTCTTCAGAACAAATTTAAAAAACACGACATCTTGAAATACTTAGTTGTTAGGCATTTTGAAAAATTAGCCTTAGAATTAGTTCACATCTTTCTAAGAAGAGTTCACTAATTCTTATGGTTCAGAAATTTTATTTAGAACAAAAGAATTTTTGTATGCATTATTTTAATACATTAGTGGGACACTTTGCTATAAACAACATTTTTATATTAAATGCTTTAGATATTTACAATGTAAATAAGCAAATGATTCCTGAGGACGGAATTCTAAAATATGATAGAAGTCATGATTTAATCCATATATAGGGAAAGAATATTATTTGAAAAAATGTAGAAAATAAATGAGAAAAAGAATGTTTTAATAATTGTATTTGTAAACATTGTGTGTGTGTGTGTTAACAGGTAACAGAACACTCTGTAGGAATGAATATTAGATCTTTTTGAGTAACAGATGATATTTGACTTTTCAAACAGACTGCCTCTGTTCTACTTTTGTCTTCTATAGAATCTCTTGAATGATCTAATTACTGGTACACTTGTTTGTGGTTCAAAATGCACCTACTTTATGGATTTAGAAACTGAATTCCAGGAAGGCTAAGGGACTTGCTCAAAACTATGCTGTTTAAATTTCAGACACAACTCAACCCAGAATTTCTAATTCCCAAAACCCAAAGTATCCATCCCTTTGTACATCTTAGCACAAAGTTCATATGGATAGAAAGTATTTTACATAGTTATAATTAATAGCAACAAAGTGAAAATTCCTGATAAACTTACATTGCATACTGTCACATCAAAAAAGAACATCCAAATATTTAATTGCAACTAATGGCCAAAATTTCTCAGTCACAGCTGAATAATAGGCAAACTTAAGAGATATTCTTTTTTAAACTTTCTTAATATTTCCCCCAAATAAATAAAAGTCTGAATAATCTTTATAGGTTTATATAAAAACACTTTCACTTAAACTTTTATCTGTTAAAGTATCTCCATTAAAGGAGATTTTACATTATTTAAATGTTATGGAATTATGTGTCAATACAGTATTTTTCCCAAAGTGGGTAAAAATACTCAATAAAATCTTTGGATGGCAAAACCAGCTCATGAGCATTTCTTAAACCACAAAGAAGTACACCAGTAGTGATTAGAATCACCAAGGGATTCCACAGGATAGATGTGGGAGAACAAAGCAGTCTCGTGGGAATTCAAATACCATTCTGAAGACTGCCCAGGTTTGATGAGTTTGTAAAAATAGAGTACATAAGGATGTTTCAGGAAGAAACTCCTTATACACTGACAAACCCCCTTCCCCTGGTCTAATGGGCAATGAGAGAGTAAGACGCCAGTTTGGTCTGCGCTGCTCTGTCCAGGTGGATTCCTCATGGTACGTGGACTGCAATGAACACTTTAAATATGTGTCCACTACCCTGTATCTTGATCTCATTTGTTGTGCTGTTTGTTGGTTCATTAATAACCCTAAGTGAAACAACTCTATATGGAATCTGAGTCTTCATTTGTGCCAATCTTCCAGCCCAGACCAGATATAGTGGTCTGCCTTAGAATTGGCCCAATCGTCACCAATAGTGAATTCTGCAAAGAAGAAGGGTTACAGAATAACAGGTCGAATCTGAATTCTAATAATGGTCTCAAAAAAGAAACTAATTCTAGCATTTTGGTAAATAAAGACACCACTCAAAAACAATGTGGCATTTCTTTAAAATATTTAAATATGCAACTAAAGAAGAGGCTTTAGCATTTTGACTGAAAAATTACAAATGTACATTGGACACTGTCAGTTTGACAATCCAGTAAATTACTTCCGCAGGCAAGTCAACCAGAGGAAATCCAGTAATATCCTAATCAAAGGAGCATTGCATAGCTTCCTAAGGTGGCTACTCAGAATGAGAAAATATTTATCTGAACATGCAACCTGGGGAAATTATCATGTATCCATTTCTATATTTTTGGATCAAATACGTTATCTGTCAAATCTTTGTGCAGGTATAGCGCTTTATATTGAAAGAATAATGTAGAATAGTTCTTTATTTTGGTTCTACAGAGGGGCATATCCATTTAAATTTCTTAACAAACCTAAAATGACTGTCCTGCATTTCATTTTGTATGATGTGGCTTATTTATACAGCAGTCCTGACTACTACACTGTGAGGTACTTGAAGGCAAGAACCAATCCTGTATTATTTATCTTTCTTCTTCCATCACAGAAACAAGAACATGGGGAGTGCCTAACAGAAGTTCCCAGAAATGTCTCTCTCATAGAAAGACCCACATTCCATTTAGGGAAATGTTTCCAACTCCGCCTTTCCCTACACAATAGCAACATTTAAACCCACCACTGCAGAAGGAAATGGTGAGGTGCAGCTGAGTTTCTCAAAAGTTTTGTAAGTATATGTGGATAGAAAAAATGCAAAGTGTGACATTATAACCACATAAGCCATTTCATTCTTGGATGAATGAAGGCATATAACCCACTTGGGTATCCCAGTCAGAACCATTTACTTTGAATATACAGGACAAAACTGTATATTCTTACAGTCCTTTGAAAGCGTTAGAATCTCTAGGTATATTTCTTCAGCAATATCCAGAAACTACATTTAGGTTTGGGGCCGCTGCCAGCTCATTTAATAATTTATGCTGAGGAAGAGGATTAACTGTTTGGGCTGCATGAAGCAAGAATAAGAAATTTTGAAGTTCACTAAGCAAATTCTGAAAATATCCCAAAGCAATAATAAAATATTCATTTCATGCATGAAATTCTTAGTTATAATCCAGGATTGTCATTTTTATGCCTTACTAAACTTGATAACAGGTATGGAATAAACAATTTTTCTGACTTTTAAGATCATAGTAACTAGTATATAAAGTTTCTAAGTTTTAGTATGGTAACAGTTTTGCAGTTTTGTGTTGCCAAGTTTATTTTTTTATAGTTATGGCATTAAGAAAAAATAGAACCAGATATTAAAAAAAAGAATTGTGCCTTGTGCTCAAGTGACTTGGAGGATGCTCTATTTTCAAACTCACATTTACTGCTTGAATTTGTAACATAGTTGTGAAAGATGGGCAAATTCCCAAGTTACTTGAAATTATGCATTAAATGCAATATATCCATTACAAATATTCCTTGGAGATAATAGCTACCAGGTCCCTTAGAATCAACAGAGCCAGCAATATTGTTACACTAAAATTTCCTGGTCAGAAGAAGAATTTTTAGTTTTTAAACATCTTTCCTCCTAAATATGCCATGAGGATGATCTGCTTTTTAATGATCTGTTTCTCCATTTAAAGCTATGATCTGCTTTACCTTTTACTATGAGAAGTCCTAAAGAGTCAACAAAAAAAAGAGATTTCAGGAGCAGTATCAAAATGATTCCATTTTTACTATCAAACGACAAACCTACAGTTCTCATAATATCGATGCAAGATGTGGGTAAAGTTTATAGCATCAAATGAAATTAAATCCCTCTTTGTAGTAGGTTCTACAACAAATAAGGAATATAACAACACGTTGGTATATCAGGATTTTCAGGACTATTGACCACTGACTTATTGTTTAGACTCACTCCAGAAGTAGTTATTTCAGTCTATAAACTACCTGAGACTTCATTAGAAAATACCCTGAAGATATTTATGAAATACTTGCAACTGTCCACTAATAAAATGTACAAGCAGGATCAGACTATTTCTATGAGCTTATTTTTACCACACTGGACAATTATAGGTTCAGAGTCTCATTAATCAAAATACAACATGCAAGCTTTCTTTCCTTTTTTAAAGTGTTACAATAATTATAATCATTCTATCAGCAAATCACCTAAGACTGCCAAATTAGAACTGCATTTTTAAAATATGTCAGTGCTTTTCTCTACTGGCCCGTTGAGTTAAAAATTACTGCCTTTTTTTTCTTTCTGCAATGGTAACTCCCCTGCAAGTTTTCAAGGGAAAACATTATATATATTGTCAACAAGCAAGAGTCCAGGAACCAAAAATTACTTTTCAACTGGAGTAATATTTTTTAATGGACGTTATCATAATTCAAATGTTACATTAGAGAACAAAATCCTGATGCTATAACATAAATTACATATTTGGAAAATTCACATGTTGCCAACAGCCATGTCTTAAGCAATAACTCATTAAAGAAGTGTGTTTTGATATACAGTTTTCATCATTGATTAGTATTTTAAAAACTCTTTATTTGCAAAGATGCTAACACTTTCTTTAACTATCTCTAAAGATCAACATGATTCCACAAGTATCTTCAAAACAATTTGAGATTCAACAATGTGACTTATTATTTAATTTTCTTCCTTGTGGATTTGGATTGCTAGAAAATTGGTTGGACTTTGGCTAACAGGACAGAAAAGGAGAAATAAGCATTGGTGCTGGAGTAAGACAATGTGGATTCAGATCTGGCCCTGCCCTTTTGATTTAGACACATCAGTCTATCAAAGCCACAATTTCCTCACTGACAAAGTGGTGATAATACTGCCCACCTTTCTAGGGCAATATTGAGGATTAAATGAGACAGTGTGCCTAGTGCAAAGTACACACACTCAATAGAAGCTGGTGTTAATACAATGTTCCCAAAGTACACACACTAAATAGGTGCTAGTGTTAATGCAGTCTTCCAAGGCAGCCCAAATGATAGTTTGATGTGTTGGAGTCTGGTTCAGAGAATATATTTGGATCAGTAAATCTTGTATCTTTTAAAATAAGGAACTCCTGCCATTTGCAACAGCATGGATGGAACTAGAGAGAATTATGCTTAGTGAAATAAGCCAGGCAAAGAAAGAAAAATACCATATGATATCACCTAATACAGGAAACTAAAGAACAACACAAACAAAAGAACTAAATAGAACAAAGAGCAGAATAGCAGTCAATAGGGGGGAGGGGGGAGGAAGAGAAGGGGGATAAGTAAGGGAAGGGTTTAGACAAAGAACGTGTATAAATGACTCATGGACACAGACAATGGGGAGGGATATGATTACGGGAGAAGGGGTGGGCTGGGTGGGGGAGAGAAATGGGGTAAAAATGGGACAACTGTAATTGAAAAACCAAAAATTAAAAATTAAAAAAAATAAAAAAATAAAAAATAAAATAGGGTTTCTGGGATTTCAACTTTTCAAAAGAAATTGTTTTAATCCCAACAACAATGCAATGGTCAAGGACCTTAGACAACAATATTATTTTATAACATTCATTGTGTCATGGTAATCACACAGCATTATCATACCATACTTGTTTTTCAGCCACAGTCCACCTTCAACATTACTCCATATTGGTTTCAGGTGTACAGCACAGTGGCCAGACAATCACAAAGTGTTCCCTCTGACACCTCCAGCACCAATCTGGAACCATACCCAGTCATCGCAACATTACTGGCTATATTCTCTATGTTGTACTTCATATCCCTGTGATTTTTGTAACTACCAATTGTACTTCTTAATCCCTTCACCTCATTTACCCAGTCCCCCATACCCACTCCCTTCTGGCATTCACCAATCTGCCCTCTGTGTCTATGAGTCTGTTTCAATTTTGTTTGTTTATTTTGCTTTTAGATTCCACATATACGTGAAATCATATGCATACCATACATTTTAATGGTACTTTATAGCACTCAGAGTGCTATCTCATGCATTATTTCATTCAATTGTAGCAACAATTCTATGAAGCAGGGCAAGCAAATAGTACATATCTTCAACTGACCCTGGATAAGGGCAGGTTCACAGTAGCTGGTTACTTGAGAAATCTCACAGAGCTAGTCAAGTAATGGAGGTGTGACTCGGATTCAGCGTGTCTTAGTCCAGTGCTGGCTCCACACGCCCTCCCCAAATGAACCTCAATAATTCTTTATTTATGAAAGAGCAGAATTATGCTATGTGGTACACCAATATTTATTGGAAGTCAAGCACAAGTCTCCCTTCAGAAAAATGCCTCTGTGGTTATTTGTAAGTAGTTTTAAAGCCAAGTCCATTTGGAATACATATCAAAAGCTCTCTCCAAGAATTAGCACTATGGGAATTACCAAAGTTAGTTTATAGAGATGCTGCTCTCATTAAGTTTACAATCTAACTGGGAAAAACTACCAAAAATCAAAATAAAACAAACCAACAAACAAAAAATACAACCTAACAGTATGAGGCAGACTATAAAAAAATAATGTAAATTTTTAAAAAGGTGGGTTCCTAAGAAAGGGTTAATGATAATGAGGAAAAAGCTGCTACCTCAAGAAGGGTAGAACTGAAGAAAATAATTTTGTTCCAATAAAACAGCACTCTTATTATCTAGAACTTCTGAGTTAATTGACAAGAGATAACTGTACTTGGAATCTAGAACTCCCACCAGGCCTCTTTATAATTTAAATATATTTATGTTGGCAATCTTTATTGAAGTTTGCTCATCATATACATTCAAATGCAAATAATATACCAGTAGGTCTTAATGTTTGAAGAGGTTTTTCCAAAGTAAATATTTGTGTATGTTGTGAATATTCATAAATATATTGTGGGGCTTATTCTATACAGATTTTAATTTGTTGCAAAGTAAAAGAACAAGACCATTTCTAAGCAAACATTTTTGCCTACTTATAAATGACATCCTCGTTAAAGTGGCTGCTGGGGGGGACTGTCTTCAACTATGTTTCCAAAGAGTACTATAACATTTAAAATTGTAAAATGTCACCAAATACCTTCTAATTTGATCCAAAAACATTTTATATTCAGCAGCACAAAGGAATAGTAAGTATTTTCTTTTCATCCAAGGTACGTAATTATCAAGTGATTTGTTTTCCACAATCCATATTTTAAGAAGTATTCCCATGAAGGTACTGTGTTTCAGGTTCTATATCCATTTCAGGTTCTATATCTAATATCTTTAATGTAACAAAACCCTTTTTCTCATCTCAAGGATTTTGAGTACCTAATGAAATCACGTTTAAACATGTTTAAAAAAGATTTTTAAAAAATAGGACTATAACAATGTATTTTAACATATTAAATGTTGGTAATAGTTTTTTAATATATAAATATTTTATTTCTACCACATGCCACTTTACTTTCCTCTCTTATGCTGACTAGAAATACTTTTCTGTGTTTCACTAGCATGTGGAGTCACAGACATTCTTGAAATGCCTCATTAGACACTCGGCAGCACAGGATTGCCTTCAGAAAGGACAATTCCCACTTCCTGGTTCTTCATATATTTCTTCTCTTTTGCTCTGAGAAAAAGATGTTCTTTATGACTTGGGAGCTGTGGAAATGTAGTTTTCTAAACTCTAGGTAGGAGTTTAGGGAGATTACCATCTATAAAATAGGCAAATAATTTCAATTTAATGGCTGTCGTGTCATTCCAGCTTTTCATTTTTCTGTTTTTAAAAAAGTTTCCTTGACCAAATATATTATTTTATAAAATGAATTAAAGTGTTTTTTTTTCTCATTGTAAAAGCAGTACAGCTTAATCATAGAAATTTTGAGGAGCACAGGAAATGATAAAAATAAAAATGAAAATTGATATTTCAAGCACCTGGGATTAACTACTTGTGACATTTAAGTATTGGTTGCATTTTCATAATTTTAATTGATCCTGAACAGAGTGAAATCTGGATGGTCCACCTGAGAATTTCTCAGGCTGGGAGCACCCTGGTAGGGCATACACCTGGGACACTGTGTGCAGTGGGATCTGCTGGGTCTTGGGTCTGCCTCACACTGAGATCTGTGGCTTATCCTTTGACACCTCTTACTATTTGCTTACCTATAATCACTGAATCAGACTGTTTGGTTTTATGTGGAGCATTTTTTTCTGGCTTGTGCAAGGATGAGAATGTGGGCATAAACACATTTAATAAGCGGACATGTGTGTAGTATGGGAAAGAGCACTGGGTGAGTAGGGATGGGCCTGAATATTTCAGATACAAAGTATCGATAAGTGCACCAGAGATTTCAATAAATGTGGGGAAGACAGGCTAGAAATCTCGGGGTGGGGAGGAGCTAATAAAATAATACATATGTGGAAATCCCGAGCACACTCAAGGGAGTAGCAGGTCATAATTCAGGGGGTGAGGAATTGACTAGTGAATGTTAAAAAAGACTTCAGTAACTCCTAGTCATGATGACAAAATTTAACATTCAAAACTCTAGGGTGAATTATGGTGTCTGGCAGAACGGTTTTTGTGTTTCTGGTGACTGACAAATAAATGCTGTTTCTATTTACTGCTACTAACTTGCCGAGATGGAGTGCTTAATACATGTTGTTTGAGACACAGACTTTGTGTGTCTTCTCAGAAATCCTTACCTGTTCCCTTTTTTTCCCTTTCTTGGTCTGTACCCACCCCTGCACTGTCAGACTTGGACACTGTAATCCAGAAGTGCAGGGGTGGCACCTTCCCCTCTTACGAACCTCAGTCAGCAGAAAGCAGGAGTCAGGCGGGAGCCACATGTGAATCTTCCTTGCAAACTGTCTGGAGAAGGAGTCCCACCTGCTGACTGAGCCACTGTGCCTTCCCTTCCAGGATTCATTCTGACACAGCAGCCAGCATGATGTGTCACTGCCTTGCAGCTTCCCTGGTCTGCCGCCCCCCGACCCCCAATACTCCCCCTCCTAGGCCTGCGCTCTCAAGTAAAACCAGAACTTTAATTCTTGCCTCAGGCTATGTTTTCTAGTGCAGTGATTCTCACAATTTAATGTAGACACAAATCACTTCAGGATCTTGTCAAAGAAAATGCAGATTCGGTGTCAGGAGATCTCGGATGGAGCCTAAGATGCTACACTTCAAATTCCTTCCCAAGTGACATTCCGGTTGGCCCTTTTTATAGCAATGTTCTAGGGCACATAGAATAGGAGAGGACTCATCACCACCTCAATGTAAGCTCTCTAGGGGTCAAGACTTTGCGTGTGTGTGTGTGTGTGTGTGTGTATTTCCCCCAACTGCTCTATCCCCTGAATCTACAACAATAACTAGAATGGAGGAAAGTGTTCGATAGATATTTGTTGACTGAATAATAAATGAATGAATTCTCCTACAGGACCAGTAATTCCTAGTCATGGTAAAAATGTCTAATTTTAACATTCAAAATTACATTGAATTACATTGTTTGGCACTGGGTTTCCTGTTTTTTTTAATGACTGAAAAATGTTTGCAATGGACTGAATGCTTATGTTCCCCCCAAGTTGTGAGAAATAAATTTCTGTTATTTATAAGACCCCCACTCTGTATACCTGCCTGAATGGACCAAGACAATATTGAATGCGAAAAAATAGCTATACACTTATATGACCCCAGCATCAAGGGGTTAAAGCCAAAAGCCAATTAAATGGAAGATTTACGTTTTAGAAACTGGTTGCTGGTTTGAAAGCACAGATGGACAGTACTGAGGTATCTAGTTCAGGAAACCTTCTGTTAGGGTTCCATAGGCCAGCCCTTCTTTTGAAAGCCTGGGTGTCTTCTGAAACAGGTGCTGGACAGCGAAGAGAAATGTGCTGAAGGTCCGTTATATTGGTAGCATCTCATGCTTACTCATCCAGCACTTCACTTGTCATATAATACCTTCTATTACAGAGGGTAAATGGCAGTTTTCTGTTGAATTTTAAAATAGTGCATCATATATAATTCATGAAAACTGCCAGTATTTGGTATTTGTCCTACTTAAGAAATGTGACAGATTAAACCTCTATGATAGGTGTTATACCTATTATGGGATGTATTTGACCTTGTCCTTCTGTCCCTTCCTTTGTTACCAACAATCATTTGGACATTTAAGATGTTTTAGCTGACATCAGGAGCTATTCTTGCTATATTTTTACTGTTGTCATAGAGACGCAGAAACAGCTGAATAGTTTTCACATATGGTGCTCTTGATGAAGGAGTAATACTAACCATGCTACTGTATGTCACTGAATTTGTTTCTAAATTATTTCATCAAGTCCAGGCCCTTCCCCTTTAATTTTAAGGAATTTCCAAAGACCATAAGAGTTTCTACCAGAAACTCTCATTTGAGAGACTCTCATTTACAGGGGATCTCTAAGTGTGATCCTTGTATCAGTAGTATCGGCATCACCCACCAACTTATTAAAAATGCAAAATGTTGAGTGTTGTAATGGTTTACTGGTCCAGTTAGCTGGTAAAACATTTTTTTCTGGGTGTATCTGTGAGAGTGTTTCTGGAAGAGATTAGCATTTGAATCAGCAGACTGAAAGTAAATTCACCCTCACCAATGTAGGCAGACATCATCCACTCTGTTGAGGGCCCATGCAGAACAAAAGATGGAGGAAGGCTGAATTCTCTCTCCTCAAGCTGGGACCTCATCTTCTCCTGCCCTTGGACTTTGGAGCTCCTGGTTCATACTCAGGCAGAATTATACTACTGGCTTTCCTGGTTCTCCAGCTTGCAGAGAACAGATCGTGGGACTTCTCAGCCTCCATAACCACGTGAGCCAGTTCCTATAATAAATATCCTCATCTTTCTCTTTCCCCCCACCCCACCCAGGTCCATTACCTCAGAAACTCTGTAGTCTGTGTTTTAACAAGTCCTCTAGATTATTATGTTGTATACTAAAGTGTAAGAACTACTTCTCTACTAGGTATCTTCCTGTCTCTAAAGGTAGTTTTGATGAGAAATATTAAGGTACTCAAGAATCCAGAGATAAACTGAATGAAGATATTCTAAGGTATAGAAAAGCATTTTTAGAACTGGGTTTGAACTATATATAGCACCATGGAAGAGGTACTTATTAAAAATACGCAAGTCTTAACCCCAACCAGATTTAGTAAATCAGAGTGTCTGAGTTGGGACTGATTACCTCTTAAAGGGCATGCCAGACAGTTCTGAGGCATTAATTATGATAACCATAGAATAAAGTATAGCTTATGTTAACATCAGTTATCTCTGGGTGATGAAACTAAGAACAATCTTTATTTTCTATATACTTTTTGAAATTTTTCAGTTGGATGCAATGATCATGCACTACTTTTATAATCAGAAAATAACAACAAAGCAATTATTTTAAAAGGATAAAGCAGACAAAATACATCAAATCATCTTGGAGACTTGAGAGATTTGTGTATTTTCCTTATATTACTTGTATCAGGGTGATGAAGAGCTTCTATCCTGGAGTAGTAGTGCCTGGGTTCAAATCCTAAAGGTTTAATTACTAGCTGTAGGCCCTGGCTGGTTTAGCTCAGTGGATTGAGCGTCGGCCTGCGAGCTAAGTGTCGCTGGTTCGATCTTCCAGTCAGGGTACATCAGAGAAGGAAAACTCTGACTCCAAAAAACCTCCGCTGCCTTGCGGCATACCTCTTCAGGGGAAAGGCTAAGGGAGTAAACCCCGACAGAAAATCCGGAGCCGGAGTCCCTAAGGCGGTTTGACGTTGTAGTCAACACCGGCAACTCCTGCGGCGCACCTGAAGCCAAGCTGTATTGACTCCGTCTTTCCCTTGGACCCTTCAGCTGCGAAGAGAGGGGGGGTCTGCTGCATGGGCAACAGCAGACCCTCCATATCACCCTGCCCAGGCTCTGTAGCTTCAGTAGAAGCTACACCATCGTCTCTCGAGACGGATGGATGCCGACGAATTACTAGCTGTGTAACTTTCCTCCTAGAAGCCTGAGTTTCCTCACCTATTGAATAGAGATAGTAATAATAGTGTCTATTTCATAGGATTGTTGTAAGAATCAAATGAGAGTACTTAGTACAATGCTTAGCATTTAATGAGAACCAAAAAACATTAGCTATTGGTAATACCAGGATATCTATGCCTTATGGATATTCTTAGCTCTCTTTTCTAGAAGTCAGATATTCACTAATCATTTATTTTCATTGTAATTGGCCATGACTGTAAATGGAAGATGTCTGTCTCTCTTCATGGATAATAACTCTTCTGCTTCAGTACTCTCATTTGACTATTGTCCTTTGCCATGACTCTGACTGTCCCTCCTCCAGACGAAGGCCATAGCTTAGCTCTTTTTCCATCCAGTGCCCAATGCCTTCATGTTTCCACTTTTCCCCTTTCAGTGTTATGTCTGTCACTTTTACCATAATTATTTGACAACCTCTGCAACAGGTTGCAATTGCCAGTGACCTCTGTGCATTTAAGGAATGTTTGCTAAATTCTCTTAGGTTGGAAGCTTAGCATCACAGCTGTTTTTTTTATCTTGGACATAATTAATGATTAGGCTTTCTGAGGCTCTGTCAAATAGAACACTTCTGAGTCTGAGATTAAGAATTGATTAAACAAAAAAATTATTCCTGGGTTGCTACATCCAGGGCAGGGACAGATGCTGTGCCTAGTGCAGCCCTGCTGGGTACTCCTGCAGCTACTGTTTGTAGGTCTGGAAGCAGCCCAGCTACACTTCTCTTTTCAAAGACAGATCTGTATGTGGCAAAGGTTGAGTGCCTGATTGGCATTTTTTTTTTTCTGCCCAGATTTAATCAGAGAATTGTAAAGCATTTAGAACAGGAGTTTAGGAGAAGAATTTATCTACATGCTACTTTCTGGAATACTTTTATATTAAAAACAAATACTTTAAGGTAGTGGTTTTCAGATTTTCACATGCATGAGAGTCCTCTGAAGGGCCACTATACATTGAGGTTGTACCTACCCATCCCCCCTCCTGTCCCATTCATAGCTTGAAATCCTAGTCCCTAAGGTAACAGTATTAGGAAAAGGGGTCTAAGGAAGGTGATTAGGTCACAAGGGCCGGGTCGTCCTGAAAGGAACTAGTGCTCTTACAAAAGAGACCTCACAGAACTCCTTGGCTCCTAGACACCAAATCAGTGAACTTGGACTTCGCAGCCTATAGACTTGTGAGAAATAAATTCCTGTTTATAAGCCATCCAGTTTATGGCACTTTTTTGTTGTTGTTATAACAGCAGAAATAGACTAAGACACGGGTTTATTAAAACAGGTTGCTGGGTCCTACCTCCAAGTTTCTGATTCAGGAGACCTCGAACAAGGCCTGAAAATGGTCATTACTAACAAGTTCCTAAGTGACGCTGCTGATGCTAGCTCAGGAGCCTCACTTTGAGAATTACACCCTTAAAGAATTTATTCGTAAGACTCTTGAGAATGTTGTCCCCCTGATTGGGGGAAGTTAATATTTAGTTTGACTAGGAGCCCTCCAGTAACACTTCTTTATTTTTCTTGCTCTCTTTTCTTCCTCCTGCTTATTGACTATTACCCAGACCTGTCGATTCTAGCCTGAGAAAAGTGATTAATCCCATACTCAGTAAATTTCAGAAGATGTTATCAAAGAAGAATAAAAACCATTTCTAAGCCTTGCTTAGAGAGTCTGATCACCAGTCAACAATGCTTATAATTTTAACAGCAAAATATAAAATTTAGCTCTATTGATGTCAACCTCTGCACTTACTGCCTACTGATTTCTCATCTCACTTACCTTTCCATAATCAATTCTGCAGTTCATTCCCACTTAAAGCTTTTGATCTTGTAGCTTCCCTGCCCTAAATGTCACTATATTTCCTGTCTATCCCTGCCCATACTTCGTTCAGAACATACCTTCCTGAGATTCAATCCTTCCTGAATGCCTTTCTTTAGAAACATTGACTCATACAAACAATTCACTTGTTTTGCTTTCTAGTGGGTAAACACAGTTCTGAGTTATGACATTTCATTTTCTATTATTTTCTAGTATCTTCTGGCCAGTTTGTCTGATTTTTTATTTTGCTATCTTCCTCTGACCATGGCACTCTTCTCCTGAAACCAGGAAATTACAGGGAATCAAAACAAACTGACAACAGTATCTCCTTTCATAGCCTGAGCTTCTCCACAAATGCTGTATGGGGTAGGGGGTGGCCAGCTTATCCCTGAATGGAGATCAAGGAGACACAGGAGAGCACCAGACCTGGCTTTCCTGCCTCTAAGTTAAAAGTCCACACTCCCACTACCAGCAAAGACAAATTGCTCCTCATTATCTTGGCTTCAGCAGCTCCAGATCTGAAGTGTAATGTTCTCATTCTTCCCCTCCATTTAGAACAGACAAAATCACCATATTTAGGAAGGTAGCACAGCCAGAAGGGTGGTTGCTTTTGTTTTGCACTTAATTTTTGCTTCAGTGTTCCGAGAATATATTATACAGCTAGTGTAAAACAGCATCTGGTCTGTTTACTAACACAGTATTATAAAAGTAAAACATAATTTAAAAAAAAAAACTGAATTACTTGGCCTTAGGGCAACTCAACTACAAATTATGACCTCACACTCATAATTACCACAATAATTTGAGAGTGGAATAGATGCGAAATGATTTGGGCCAGCCAGGTTAGATTGCCCTGCTGTGGGACGAACACTTGAGGTGCATCCTAACATTGCATTGATGTGACTGTCAGGGAAAAGCAAGGGCCCAAGAAGATGGCAACAGCCAGTAAACTCAGGGACTCACAGGCTTCCAGGAGCAAAATATTTTCAGCAATTGTTTTTACAGAAATGATTTATTCTACTGGATCAGTGGTGTTTACATTTTTTACATTTAGTGACCCTTATTTTTTAAAAACTTTGATGTTCAACATGCATACCCAAAAGCTTTGGCAGAAGTTGGGTAATCACGCTCTGTCTGATTTCTGTTCTGTCCCCCCATCCAGCAAAGTGCCTCTGTGAGGCTCTCCAAGCATCTCGTAAGACCTCTGCCACTCCACAGAGCAGAGGTGAAAAGCAGCATGAAACCTTATTGATTGATAGCAAGAACAATCACCAAATATTAAAACACTAGGATATAATTTCAACTCTTTCTCTACTCATTCATTTGAAAAGTAGATTTATTTATGAGGAAGGAGACACACTCTTTATTATAAACCAGCCTGTGGACAGATTTCTTCAATTTTAAACATTTTGATCTGGTTCTTTGAAGGCTGTTCTCTCCCAACTAGGTAGTGTGTATGAAAAAATACATATAGAAATAAGTGAAAGTTCCAGTAACCTTAAAAATTGCTATTAAAGTATTCATTCAGCACAAAGTAAGTATTGTGGCATAATCAAGAGATCTGGAGCCAGAAAGATATGAGATGGAGTTCCAGTTGTGTTATTTACTTACTAACTATATGGCCTTGACAAGTCTCTCAACCTTTCTGAATGTCAGTGTCCGACTTAAAAAATTAAAAAAAAATTATATCTGATAGTGTGTTTCAGATATTGACTAGTCAGCTGTCTGTTCTGTGTTTTATGAGTGATTAGCTAGGATTGGAACTTCTTTCCCCTTGAAACTAGCTAGACAGAGGTAATCATTTCCTATTCATCTGACTGAGCTTCCCCCTGGTTGCAAAATCCCAAATGTAAATTCCCCCACTCTGTAGAGACACACTCTGATCTTTAGATCTGGAGTACTCTCCCTACTGCAGTAGCTTGAATAAAATCAATTTCCTTACTTTGTTAGTTTTTGTTTTTGATATTATATATGTAGAAATGCTTGGCATGTAACTGGTCCTCAGTAATTAAAAGCTTTAATTAAGCACCCTCTATAAATGGTCCTCTGATTATAACTTATGGAGGGCACAGATATGAGCATTGGCATCTGCTGAACCTAGTAATTCCATACAATTGTGACATTCAAACCTTATCTTTGTGTTTAATTTACAGGCAAGAAGAATGTCAAATGCCTTGCAACTGGATGTTTTTCCAATAAGACAGTCTTACAGATTTAGAGACTTGTTTGTGGGTTATGTTACATAAATTAACATGTGTTTTCTGTTTTCAAAGGGCATAAGCCTATGATCTCGTTACCTGAGTGATTGTCTGTACGTATAGGCCTCACTTAATCCTGTCTGCAGCACTGCCTACTGAGACTCAACGGTTTGGCTGAACTAAGTGGCTGGGTTGGTGAAGTATGGGGTGGTCTGTGGGCTTCACTTTAAAACTGGTTTCTCTTTTCTGTCCTAATGGCTTGGACAGAAAGAGCCCAGAGGTCTGAGAGGGGGTAAACCTAAAATATTTCCCTCAGCCCAAACTAAGTATAATGGGCAAAAGGGTTTTGGACAGGTGAGATGTGCCTGGCACACCTTCCTCCAAAGAAGCCCTTTTTTTCCCTAATGTGGGACATTGAAAAATTAATCCCTGCCTTTTGTCATCTAGTGGTTATGGATTGAATGATGTCTTTTAACCCTTTTGCCAAATCTGTTGCCACTAGAATACAACAAGGATGCCAGCCTGTTAAACCAAGCATGCTGTTGTCCGGGGACAGCCAACTGACCTGGAGTCTGCAAGATCCTTCCCCATGTGGGAAGGCCCCCCTCCCCTCCACACCCCCACTCTTATTAGGGATTTCTGGACCCAAGGGTAGGTAGGACGATGACCATGTCCACCTTGAAGCAGCCAGAGGAGCTCGAGACCTTCGTCCATTGTCCTTTATATGATTATAAAGGGTCTTAAGTCTGAGAGGGAGGGGTTGTTATTTTTTATTGTTAAAATAATTAATCATTTACTTATTAAAAAAAAGAAGAAGAATATATAAAAGGGTGAAGTGGGATAGCTTGTATGTACAACCCATGGGCATGGACTTGGGGGGGTGATTGCTGGGGGAGGAGTGGTGCCGGGTGGAGCAGAGCAAAGGGGAAAAACATTGGAACTATTGTAACAATATAATCAATAAAATATACTTAAAAAAAAAAAACCTTATTTTTGTTAAGTTTTCCTGACTCCCATGATGATAATCTAATTTTAATAGATCAGTAAACAATACAGGTGGGGCAAAAAGTAGGTTTACAGTTGTTTGTATGAAAAACAACACAATAATTAATGAATAATAATATAAGAATAAACTGTCTCACGTACTCACAACTGTGAACCTACTTTTTCTTTACTCTGTATGAATTGACTCACAAACTATTTTAATGTGAACTTTATGGTCATCTAGTCATAAAACTATAAATAGAGTTGAGTTATAATATGCATCCCAATTTTTTAAGACTTATTTGAGATGGCTCCATTTCCACAAAGTCTTCTCTAATTTCTGCAGTCAGAAATAATCTCTAGTCTCTGTGCTCTGGCTTGCATTTTTCTATATTTTTCCCTAATACCATCTTTCATATTATGTTTTACAGTAGTCTGAATTGTGTACATGTCTGATTTTTTCCCTAGATTTTTGTTGCTTGAGGCTAGGTACTACATCTTATTTTCCATGGCACAATGTCTTAGGGAATTAGTGTTTGCTGAATTGAGTCTATATACTCCTTGATGCCTTGGATCATACTAACCAGGCAGTATGCATCTGAATACTTCTTCATAAGATGTCAAAGTCTAAGAGAAGACTAGGTAATCAGAAAGGATAATAGAGAATGGGGTAAAGAAAGGGGGAAGGTGAAAAGATAACACTACATTGAGAAATATAACAAGGTAACATTACACAGGAAACAAATGCATGCTGAATAACTTTTAAATAGAGAGCACATTCCAACTCTGTATCTAAAATACATAAAAGTTTGGATAAGGCAGACTATAGTCAAGGTGTTAAGCAATGTCACCTACACTGACAAGTCAGAATCAGGAAGGGATAATAATGGTAAGGTTGTGATACACAATGTTCCTTTCAACAGCAGGTCACAAGTGGAATGCTAATATATATTAACAATGTACTCTGGGGGACAGGGAGCCCTGATTTGCAGCACTGCCAATTTCTGTGGTGGAAATATTCCCACTGTGGCTAATATGATGCTATTAACATGTCACTTTAATGTAAGTTTGGGAAGAGATGCACACCACTGGCTCTCCCCAGCCAGTGAGAGCCGGTTCCGAGACACCACCGCCAGTTCCCTTCCTCATCACCTGCCTTCCTTCACTTCCTCCCAGTGAAGAGGACTGGAGCTATCGCAGGTCTAGGGGAAAGGGCAGCCCAAGAATGGAGCTCCACATGGCATTTTGCTCCTCAGTTTCCCATTTGGGATTGTGTTTTGGAGACAATGGTTCACCTCCAATTTATATGCTCACTTTTCAGTATGACCTGAAAATCCAAAAATTACTTTGGAAATAAAATGAAAACCTACCATCTACTTTTAGACCTTTGGTGAAAATGTTAGGAAGACTTGCTTTATCATGAATGTTACTCTCAACTGGACAAACTGATGTGAGTTTTAACCCCTCTGAATTTTACAGAAACTATAACATTATATATGAGAAAGATAGAAGCCACTGAATTATCAGGTCTTTTTTTATTTTTTATTTTTTGCTTCTCCAATGTTATACTAAGCTATAACTTTCTAGCTACAAGTTATAGTTCATCAGCTGAGCCAACATTTCCTTACTAGAAATCTAGTGCTTTTTTCTCTCAACACAAAATATGCTAAAATAAAATGAAAATATTAGCATGGTTCTGAGCACTTATGCAAACCAGCAAGGCCTCCAAGACCTTTAAATAAGAATGAATCAAATCTCAAGATGTGCAACAATTAATAAAAGTGTAATATAATAACCCACCCCTGGAATTCGTTCAGGGCCATCACCATCAGATGCATCATTGCCCTGACATCTTTCAGCCTAGTGTGTGCTGCTGTAAACAATGAGCTCATGGACTGTCCTGCATTTATCTTCAGGGACATGTGGATGAAATCCAACCTTCTGGAACATATACTTTGTGGCATATAATGGCATGGGCAAATACCTATTAAAGCCTCCTTGGAATAACTCAGAGAGGTACCAAAGTTAAAAATAAACCACAGTTTCTAAGTTTAGGGTAGATTGGCTTAGGAGGGCATCCTCCAAGGAAGATTTAAAGAAGTCATTCTGGTCCCAACTCTGTATTTTAGAATCTTACAGGAATTATTTAGGTTCTTATTCTTCATTTTCAAAACCCTGTATCATTTTAAGCTACATATAAGAATTTTTAATCCCAACTAGTTGGCTAATCTGTCCATGCCCCCATTTGTATAACTGCCACACCAGACTGTGGTCTGGCATGATTCCATGTAACTAGCATTGTCAACTAACAAGAGACAGAGAGAAGACTGACCTGCACCCTGGAGGAGCAGCAGCAACTGTGTAAGGCTGGCGTGGCTGACAGAGCATCAGGTGAAGGCACAAGCTTACACAGCTGGTGCCTACGAGAGCCAGTTTGTGCGTTACTATCAATATTAAGGCTTCTCTGGGAGCCCTTGGAGAGCAGATACATGCTAAGTTCCCAAACATTTACATTCATTTTAATTATTCCATTTAAAATATAAACACCAACAACCAGATGAATTTGATGCCAGAAGTAACAGAAATAAAGTCCATTACCACGGAGTAGTGGTGTGGCTATTTCTTTGCCCACTGAGAAGTACAGGTGCAAGAATGGGGCTCAAAGCTAGAACTATGAGAAACTTACTGCTTGATTATATTTTTTCCCCTGACCTTACTTATCTTTATTATATGTAAGAGTGTGTGTATGTGTATGTATGTGTATATAAATATATATTTAGCTATGTGTATGTTTACACATTATAATTTTTATTTATAATTTAGCCATATTTTTATTTATTCATGCCATAAGATGTCATAAATTCTTTGTGAAAGGTGGAATATGAATAAGTATATATCCATATAAGTAAATGCAGTCAAATAGAATGTTAGGGTGAACTTAAGTTGTCACTATTAACAGTATGTAATTACTTAGTAAGCTCATACAACTGTGTGTGCAAGGCACGGCACTTGATAGGTGAGAAGATAAGAGCCTAAGGCAAAACTCCTGCCCCAAAACAACTAAACTTAATTGAGATAATAGGGCTGGTAGATAAGAATATAATAAATACACTAAACTATAATACCCAGTGACTCTTTGGTTTGCAATCTGGCTCTCAATCCACTGAGCCACACCAGCCAGGGCATGTGGACTTCTTTATTGCACATTTAATCTGTTGGGGTGACACTGGTTAACAAAATTATACAGGTTTCAATGGGCTTGGTGACAAATAAATTTTGCTTCACAACTTAGGATGTACACACACAACTGAAGCATGCTTCACAGAACATTATCGATCCTTTTTATGTGCCATACATTTCATTTTTCCTCTATTTGGTTCCATTTCATTTCACAAAACATTCTTATTATGACTCATTATGTTAAATGTAGTATAAATAGCATTGTTTTAAGGAAACAGGAAGTTCTAATTGCCAAAAGGTAAATGCTTTAATTTCCTGAAGCAAAACTATTCTTTTAAAATCAAAGTCAATTGGACCAACTTCGAATGACTGACAGAGCATACTGCTTCTTATCTCCTAATTATTTGCTCAGAAATTCAAAATACGTAGAGTTATGATTCATGAAACTCTCCCTCAGAGTGGAAAATACACTCCCAAGTTGTATTCCCAGTAGGAACACATCAACCCACACATGTAAATCAAATTTTAAATGCCTTTAGTATTAGTGTCTCCAAATTCTAAATATGTGCTTAATTTATAATTCAGCTTCTCTGTAGTCTTGGTTACATGAACTTTAAAGATATTTTTATGTATACATACTAGTCACTAATTCTGAAAACTGAAAAATTAATGACAAATCAGGGATTAATTTTAGATTTCTACACAGAAAAAAAAAAACATTGTTCAGGGGGAAAAAAAGGAGAAAACCCTTTTACATTAACTGACATCATGCTTACTCATCTGACTTAATAAAAATCAAAATTGTGAATGGAAATATTTCTAATTTGCCAATGTAATCTTTAGGCTTATACATTTCCGCTGGGTCTTAATATTCCCTAGGGGAAGATTAAATAAGTCATAGGCATTTTACTATGTGAACTCTAAGATAATACTTAATTCTTACTGTGCATTTGCAATGCCAGATCACATGGACAGAAATCCTACCTTCTCCGAATAGTTCCATTATAGCCACAATCATATCACTTCCCAGCCTACCTATTAATAGCCAACCAATTAGAGCTCGGTGAGCTTCTGGCAGATTTGTGACTGTCTCTGGAACCTGCAATTTTAACTAATTATAGAAATTCAAGGCAGGGAGTCCTCTGAAAGGATGATCAGCCTCATTCCTTTCTTTTAAAACTGTGACACCACCCCAAACCAAGAGTTCTCTCTTCTGTTTTCACTTGAAGAGAAGAAAGGATGTTAGCACAAAGGATCACTCACTATGTAATTGGAACCATAGAAGGTCCATTATATGCATGATCTCACTTAATCCTTATATCTTAATGTACAATAGTAGGAATTATTATCTCCATTTTTCATAGGGGAAACTAAGGCTCAGAAACACTAAGTAAGTTGATCAAGAACATGGAATGTACATTAGAGCTGGGATCTTACCAAGAGTCTGACTCCAAAAACTAATGCATCTCTGTTATCTCTCCCAGCAGGGGGCTGCAGCTGGCTATACAGACTCACAAGAGCTGATGGTGCACAGCTCTTCCCAACTCCACATTCAGTGACATCAATAGGCTGAAATCAGCCACAGTGGAGTATTTATATTGTGCAAATGGGCAAGCATTACAAATCAGGGCTTCTTCAGAGAGTCATTTACCAGCACACCACTACCTATATATCATATTTGTATTTAATATTTTACAAATGCCATGACTGGGCGTTTCTGACAGTCAATTCTTTTTCATTTTCAAAAACAAATAATAATAAGAGTACAGATATAAAATCTCTCAGTATGTGCTCCTCACATTTACACCCTGTGTACTTTGCCTACCATTAAGAAAAACTTCAGAGTTATCTAAAAGTAGTTGCAATAATATAATGATCCCCATGTGCCCATCAACCAAATTCAATAACTATTAACATATGCCAACTTTATTTCATTTGTATTCCCCACATTTTTCTTCCTAGATATATTATTTTAAAACAAATATCAGAAACCAGTTCATTTTATTTGTAAATACTGTATATCAGTTTGTATCTCTCAAATAAAATCATTTAAAAACATTATAATACCATTATCATACTTTAAAATTATCAGTAATTTCTTAATATCATCTAATATTCTGTCTATATGCAACTTTTCCCACTTGCCTCAAAGCTATTTTTTACGAAGTTACTTTGCTCAAATCAAGAATCAAAGTACACATATTACATTTGAATAAAATATCTCTTAAATATTAATTTATCTTAATATGTTAATTTAATTTTTTATAGTCTCCCCATTTATTTTCCTCTTGCCATTTGTTTATAGAAGAAATTGAGTCATTTGTCCTATAGAATATCTTACATTGTGGATTTTGCTGATTGGATTCCATGGTATCATATAACATGTTTTTCTTCCCTTTGCATATCTTGAAAATCGATAGTTAGACATAGAGGTTTGAACAGATTCACATTCTACTTTTGAGCAGTATATTTCATTGGTGGGATTGTGCACCTGCTACTGCATCACTTTAGAAGGTATATGACATCTATTGTCTCTATTTTTGTAATTAGTGGGTTTTAACGTTCCCAGTCCAATGCAGCTCTTAAAAGATCAACGTTTCACCAAATGGTGAAAGTATTTCAGCAGGGGCTGGAAAACAGTGATGGCTTAGTTCTTTCATTCCTTCTGTATTTATTAGCTGGAATATTTTTCATAAAGCAGACATTTTTCTTATCAACTATTTGGTTAACCTAAATTACAGTTTTTCAGGAAGGACAGGATAAATGTTTATTTCTTTATTTTTATCAACCAACTTTTAGAATGAATTTATGCCCTCATATCCTTCAAAAGTGGTCAAAGAGGTTTTTGGTTTTTACTTTTTCTTATCATTTTGCAATAATGGATTTTAATACACTTCATGTGTTTCAATAGTTCTTTCAAATTGGTTATGTATCTTTTTGACACAACCTCAGTGATTTGTGATACCTTTCCTTGCTTTCTAGTATATTCTAGGCTCTTGTACATTTCCTGCCCTATTTCTAGAAATAGACATTTTTCTGAAGATCCTGATTTCTTGTTGTGGGAAGTGGTTCCTTCTACATTTAAATTAATTTTGTCTCACCCAGGAGAGATTCTCAATCAGAATATTCTGAGCACTCTCAAAATACAGATGAGGTACAAAGAACTGCCAACCAGCTTCTGAAATTTTATTTCTTAGAACAAAAGTTGCCATCTTATTACAGGATCAACCAGGTTAAATGTATACAATATAACCTTCACTATAACTAACTCATTATTGATTACCTCAAGCATATGAATGAATGACTATCTCCAAGACTACATTGTACACATGCTTTATATATTATTAGAGGATTGGGCAGATCCAGATTTTGTGGGACCTGGAGTCTAAACAATTGGGAGGAAGCACTCCTTTAGAAAATGAAATTATTTACAAACACAAAATTAGACAAGAAAGTGAATATGTATTTAGGGTGAGAAGAAATCACTGCAAATTATAAACGCAGAGAAAGCATAAAATACAATAAAAATTAGAAAATATACAAAATAATATATTTTTATTAGTTTACTCCTATATTTTTGGTTGCCTTCTCTTTGATCACTTTTCATATAATAATGATTTTGTGATATTATTCTACAGAAAGATTGGAAAGATAATTCAGTTTTTCCTCTAGTATGGTTGACCAGATTGCCTTTTAATTTTTGCAAGTTGGAGTGTTTAAAAACTTGTGACTTAATACACAAACATACTCTTATCTGTAGGATTCCTATCATTTGTCTTATTCAGGAATTTTGGTAAATTCTATTCTAAGCAATTCTCATTTAAAAATGGAAAAATGTATGATGCCTTTATGACTCTATACACCAGTATATTATCTAGTATATTTTTGATAGGCAAGAATTGTGACTAGGGATCAATTAGAACTAAATCATCCAGTTACAAGTTTACATGTCTGGTGATTGAAAGAAATTTTACACAGATTAGCTTCTGGTTCTGTATATTTCAATTGTTATTTCTCCTCTGCTCCTGTATACTTCCAGGGTTGGGCACTGTACGACACACTCATAACACAACATGGCCTATGGCCCTGCTTGGTGAGTCAGCTGATTATGTGAAAGAACTCAGAAGCCGTTCCCACCCTGGGTTGCCTGGCAATAACTTACTTATACATAGAAGTGATTGCAGACCCCATATAGAGCTCACTAAACTCAGAGTAAATATATTTCCAATCCTTTGTCCTTTAGGCTGAAAGCTACCTCCAATTCCACTCAAAGTGAGGAAAAGTGAGATGGAGGGAAAGTTGGAATAGAAGGGAACAGTGGTTGCTACCAATTGTGGTTAAAATATCTTCCTTTAGCAAATATTACAAAAACATACCCCAACCCGTACACACTGGCAGACTCTCCCAGGGCCTGGGAAGGGCCCATGCAAGCAAGGGGCCCTTTAGTTTAAGCTTCACTGGATTCACAATCAGTCTGTCACAAGAGAAAATCATGACCTCCCTGTTCAGTTTTTTCTTTCTCAATTGTTAATCCAAACATTTTAACCTTTCTATCAGGAATGCTTTCCCAGTTCCTGGGACATGTATACATCCTTTGAGTCTTTGGCCCCACCCTTGGGGGACTCCCATGGGCACAGACAGAAGTCACTGCCGTCCATGCTCATCACCTGCTCTGCACCAAGCCCTCCCCTGAACGCAGATGCATCAGGATTTTGCACTGTTTTGAAAGCAATTCCTATAGGTAATGAAAGAGTAACAGAATCCCATATAATTTGTCTCTCATCCAAACTCTTCACTGGTGGAATCAATAGTTTATATGAATCCACAGTTTATAAGAAGCTGTGAATTAAAAATATAGGACATCTATATAACTATATCTTTAAGCCAAGAGTATAAGTAAAACTTTAAAAAGCCATAGCAAACATTTCTAGCTATTATTTTGGTTAGTACTATAACATACTCACAAGCAAGAATGAGAACAACATACTATTTATTATAGTGTGCTGTGCCTGTCAAGCCTGGGAGTTGCCAGCAAGCATTTCAGGAAAATTTCCAGAGCTATTATTAGACATCATACAGACTTTCCTACCTACTTTCAGCCTGGATCTCTGGAAGATGCCTCAGTGATTACACCAGCCGTCATGTGCGGTATCCCAGTAGACAGCCAGCCCCAGGACCAACCAACAGGGTTTTATAGGAGGAATTTTATATTTATTTCTCAAATAATTCAAAACTAGGACAAGGGCATTCCCAATGCCAGAACTTCTAGCTGAGCCATAGCTTATCCTTGTGTATCAGCAGTACTGAGAGAAAAAAATATATATATATAAAACAACAAACCCCCCTACACACAAAAACCCTGTTACTAAGAAAATTAGTCTTTAAAATTAGGAACTCTGGATATCCAGAATGTACTGTTAAAACAACACCAGCATGGCCACCAGCACCATCCAAAATCACAGGGAATATTCACTTTGCACTTACTGTTATTCATCAGACACTGAGCTAAGTGCCGTATATTAAACTTTGCAGTATCAAGAGTTTACACATGAGGAGGACAAGAGAGTAAAAAAGTAATACCCTGGCCCTGATTGTATCATGTAAGTGGAGTGGGAACCAGGATTTGACCTCAGGCAATCAAATTCCAGTGACAATTTGTTATCTCCTGCTCTATATTGCCTTGCAGTATTAGTATGCGTGAAAAACTTCTCTTGATCCTGAACTTGGAGTAGTAATAAAAATTTAAGTCTTTATTAGTACAAAAGATATATTTTTTAAGTTTATTTTTGATTGATTTTTTTTTTTTTTTTTTTTTTTTAGAGACAGGGGACAGGAGGCAGAAAGAGAGGAAGAATAATATTGTTGTGAAAGAGAAACATTGATTGGTTGTTTTCCATACGTGCCTTTACTGGGGACTGAACCTCCAACCCAGGCAACTTCCTTGACCAGGAATCAAACCAGGACCTGCAGTTTACGGGATGATGTCCAACCAACTGAGTCACTCCAGCCATGGCTAAGGAAAAATATTTATGCTTTCTCTCTCTTAATTTCTAAACAGAGCTTGCATATTATAATGACACTGAATTTTAAATATAGTTAGTAATGTAACATTTAAATGTTTAGCATTTAAAAACAGTAGTTTTTACATACTCAAAATTAAATTAACATCGGAAAATAAATTCCTAAATCAATTATATTTTTTAAAAAGTAAAGCTTTGTCAAGCTGATAAAAAATGAAAAAAAATTCATGTTAGTTGTTTTTTACAAATATTCTGACTATCGAGAGACATATATTCTAAAAACAAAAAGAATTGTAGGAAATCTTGAACCTGACACAGTAAGTAGCAGGATTGGTGTGCCACATCTGAAACTACTTTGTGTGTGTTGTAGGACCAAGGAAATAAGTAAGTAAAGGGTGGGGCAAAAGTAGGTTTACAGTTGTTCCTATGGAAAGTAATACAATAATTAATACATAATAATACAAGAATAAACTGTTTCACATACTTACAACTGTAAACCAACTTTTGCTTCACCCTGTATATTGACTGATATTGTGAACTATAAGAACTCTAACGAGAGAAAATAAATTCAAATATGGAATAGGGGAAGGAGAGAATGATGCTGGAATAAAATTGATAGTAGCAGTATAGAGGTACTCTATTATATAGTTCAACGGTACTGTACACACATAGGTATATGTATGCAGATATGTGTGTGTGGGTATTTTTTATTATTCACTGAAAAGGCCTAGAAATGATGACACTCTGGTAGCACTGAGCAAACCTAGTCTCCAGATCTGGGTTTCAGAACAAGTCCTCCTGGGACAGAAAATTGGGAGTTAAGCCGGAAGTATCTGGATGTGCCATAGAGAATGTGTACCAACTGATGAGGACACATCAGAAAGAAACAGAAACCAAATATGAAAGGCTTCCACTGGTCACATTTAGTACAATTTGAGCATCAAGTAGATAATGAGAAGAAGAGATTATAATAATATTGAAATGAAAAGTATATTCATAAATACATAGTGACACTAAAATTTTTTAAGGGGAGAGGGAAGAGAAGGAAAAGCAAAGCAAATCAACTAATAAATGTAAAAGTAATGACAGAAATAGAAAGTCATACTTTTACAACCACATAATAATAACCACTTCAGGTAATATTCACCAATGGACTCTAAAACCACCAGGTAAAAAGTCAGGGAACAAGAAAATCACACAGTCTCAAAGTATTGCTGTCCTATCCATATGCAGATTATATCTGAATTTAAGAGGGAAAAATTTGCTTTACAACAGAAAAATTATGCAGACACTACCTTTACCTTAACATCACCAGTAATAGAATACATTCATAACGTATATTTTCTGGGAAGGACACTGGAAAGGACACAGCATTACCTATGTAGATACCTCACCCAAAATGCTTAATCTGAATCTAATCATGAGGAAGCAAACAAATCCAAAATATATGACATTTTGAAAAACAGCTACACTGAACTTTCCAAAAATATCAACATTATGGAGAGCAGCAATATTATTCAAAAAAGCTGGGAACTAGTTAAATTTAAAGGAAACCAAACAGAGATGACAACTAACAGAATGTAGTTATTTCCAGCTTCATTTCCTTTCTGAAAAAAGAAGAAAGTGACTATAAATGATATCATTGGGATATGAGTACAATAATTGTTATGTAATGGTATTCTTACAATACTACTCTCTCAGTACTCCCTGGTATTTTGCAGAGAATATTCTGGTTCTTAGAATATCCATGCTGAAGTCTTTAGGGGTAAAGTGTCCTGATTTCTGCAATAATTATCAAGGGATACAGCATGAGTATATATACACATATGTACTGGTATATTAATGATATATACATGTATGAACATAAATATATGAAAAGATAAATTAATATTTTATATACTTTAGAGAGTAAGAGAGCTAATGCATGTGTGGAAAAAATAATATTTAGTAAAGTTAGTTGAGGAGGGGTATATGGGTGTTCCTTGAGTTATTTCTGAAATTCGATGTGGTTTGAAATTGATCAGAGTAAAAAGTAAATTGTAATTGCAGATAGGAGGTTCAATGTGAAAATAATAATCTGCAAGTTGATAAGCGGGGAGAATATATTGTTGTGGAGATGGTGCAAGTCTAAACAACTACCTCTCTGAAAGAGCTTAGGGTGATCATTGAATTGACAAAGTAAACTCAGGAGGTTGTATTTGGTATTGTAATTGGTAAGCTGAGAAAAAAATAGAGCTAGAAAAATATTTAAGTAACATTCTAGTGTTAGCTTGATTCAAATTTAAGTTTTTACTTTTGATTTGTGAATAAAATGATATGATGGCCACCACCTTAGATCAAACTCATGGATTATTTGGTCTAAATTCTCTAATTTCTAGTTTAAAAATTATGAATACATTTTACCCCTCAAAAGATATACTTTCTCTTAACTTTTAATATAGCTCTATTAAACATGAATTTTCTGAAATCCTCTTTGAATCTTTTTAGTTTAGAGGTCTGTACAATGTACCATGGCAATGATTTCCATAATGTGACTACTGCTTGAAAAAGTGATTCTTCTTATTTATTATGTTTTATTTGCCTCTTTAGAACTGTATTCAGTCCCATTCACAGCCTACAAAAATTTATAATCTTCAATCACATTCCTTTGTTTTTTCCAGCCTGAATAAAAATGATATCCTAATCTTTCTAACCAGTCTAGCTACTGCCAATTTTATGTCACTTCTTTCCCAAGTAGTTAGTTTTTTCTAGAGGCAAAACAAATGAAAGAGCACATCCTTCTCTAAGTCTCTTTATATAGCCTAAGGTACATTTATAGTTTCATTTCTGAGACCCTGATGATGTCCACAAGTTGTTTATTTTTTTAAAATGAAAGATAACATATTTGAAAATGTACCTTAGCTTATAATTTCAAGGGACAAATTGTAGTGTGCTATACCTGTGCCCCACCTTCCTGAAGAGAACCATTACCACGGGCCTTGTGCAACTGTCCCTGTATACACACCCATGTGCATTTTTCTCTCTGTGGAGAATATGAAAGGTTTTCATTTGATTATTAAAGGGATAAAACCCTTGGAGGCTTAACCACCACACTGGGTCTCATCGGCTCCCTGTTTCGTCCCACTGCCCTCACTTCACGTCTGCATCTTCCCCAAATACTGCAATGCTTTCTGGCTGCTATTGTCTTCCCCTCCTGTATTCATTCCATCCTCCACGACTCTGTCAAAGTGATTTTTTTAAAGACATAAACCAGACAT
The DNA here is from genome assembly GCF_987537825.1 of Furipterus horrens. NCBI lineage: Eukaryota > Metazoa > Chordata > Mammalia > Chiroptera > Furipteridae > Furipterus > Furipterus horrens. The sequence continues at coordinate 173,488,269 of NW_028327171.1, forward strand.
CATATCCAACTCTGAATCTTATTACATACTTAACAGTATGTTGAGCACAAGAGGTGTTCAATAAATGACCACAGAATAAATCAATGGATAAATGAACTCCTGCTGACAGTCTGAGTCCTTAGGACCCCCTAATAAACCTCTCTGAGTTGCTCCCTGTGACACCCTAAGACCTTTGAGCCTGTGGATCTGACACTGTATTAGGTGTAATAAAATATACTCCAATATTTTAAATTAAAATCATAATCTTCAAGTATATTACAAAAAAATATGCTCCTTGTTTAAATGTCACCAGATAAACAGATTACAGTTAGGTTAGTAGCCATGTGGTATTGAGTTTTGTAGAAAGGCCAAGAATATCTTCCTTTGTGCAGAAGATTTCAAAGAGCTATTACATAAATGAATATACTATTTAACACACTATTTAGTATTTAATCATAGATATGAGCAAAGCGGTAATCTAGATCTAGGAGCATAAAACCTATAGGGATTCCAATTTTATACAAAATTTTTTTTCCCTGTTATCAGTCTGAGATGTCACAGCTTTGACTTTCAGAGACAGAAAAAGGCTGCCTGCCCTCCAGGTTAGGCTGATATAAAATCAGCCTGGAGTCCAGCTATACACACCTCCCATATCACATTTTGTCATATGAGACTAGAACACTACTATGGTCTAGAACATTCCTCAGAGAAAACTGACTATACTCAAACAAAGTACCTCTCTATGAATTTTCTAGAAGACTAAAGAAGTTGGAGATTTCACTTCTAAAGATTGTGTATATGTAATTGTTTGGAAGAAGAAAGCATGTTTGAGGTATGAAAAGGAAATAAATTCTGATTCACATATAGCTCCATTATACCAAGGCTTTGTGTTTAGAACACTGGTCTATGGATAATTTTTGCTTGATAAATAGGGTTTGTATTATACAGTCAGGGGCAATCACCAAAAAATAAGTATATATGAGAGGTGGCATACATTTTCTAGATAAGGAATATTTGAAGGCAAATGAAGGTAATAGATACTTCTAAATGCTGAAAGGATGACATGATATTTTCATGCTTGAGGTTCGTGCACAGGGTGTGGGGTTTTATTGTTGAAAGAGGAATCCTGTAACAAGCTGTCATTTTGAGAGTGGCACTGTGCCTTTTTCAGTCATTTGGCTATATCAGTAACTCACATTTACTCCATACTCAGTAGATAATTCATTCTTTTTATCAGAAGCAGGAGAAAAGCAAATTGATAATGAAGGGAGGTGAGAAACCAAAACACAAGTCTTTTGTAGTTACCTATATAAACCTTATGACGTTTCTTTGAATCAATGTGTCACAGCACAAGACTTGTCTGAATGATAGCTAAACCATTCTCTGTCTTACTAGACAGCTAAGAGGCATTAAATTCACTAGACAATTGATACAAGTGAGAGGTAATTAAGGTAAAAGAGCAGCGTAATTGTTATCTTCAGAATAAAAAAGGCAAACATTTGGAAACAATGCCTATTGCTTCACCTTTGCTGTTGGTATTACTCAAGGATGAAAACACAAAGATATACATTAATTAAATACATAATATAGAAGAGACACATAGGCTCTTTTAAATAATTCTGACTTTAATATCTTCAGAATGCATGTTTTGTCCCAAGACTCTTTATCATTTGAGGAAAACCTGGTAAAAGAGTCAAATAATACACATTGGGGAGAGGTAAGATGGCGGAGGAGTGAGGAGAGGTTGCGGTTTTAGGCTCCGGAGACCCGTCTACAGTTTGGTCTAATTGCAGACAGAACATCTCAGTGAGCAGCTGGACATTGGCGGGAGTTGAGCCAAGGCACTGCTGGATTAGAGAAAATCCACCTGGGAACAACCTGTTTAGTGAGGATAGCGGAGAAAAAGGGGACGAAACGGGATTCCTGACTGGGGCGGCTGCCCGAGCTGTGGCGGGAAGCACACAAAGGATTTTTGGCGACCACAGCCTACCCCAGAGAGGAGTCAGGCGGAGAGCGGATCTCTGCCCGCTGGCAGAGACGGGACTCGACCAAGTGGCATTGGCGCTGAAGGACAGGAGACAGCGTGCTACCGGGCAAGTGAGAACATAATTCTCCTTTATATTTTTCTCTAGTGGATGGTGGAGACGGGAGGAAAGTTTGGGTGGGGTAGGCCGTTCTGGAGGAGCCCAGGCGCAGGGGCGCGCTAATCCACTCCTCAACCCTACCATTGGGTCGCGGGGGCGCACATAGGGAAGTGCTCTCATTCACTGGCCCAGGTGCGCGGGGCCGTGAGTCCAGGCGTCCCTCGGACATTCCCCAACGGACATAAGATCAGTGCCCCAACGGGCACAGGGAGGGCCCACTGAACACGCAGAGGACTGTGCACAGACACCCCTAGACAGCTCCCGTGGGCGTAGGGCCCCAGGCCGGAAAGCAGACCACTAGCGCAGGCTCTGTTTGTGCCCGCCCAGACGGGTGAGGGAAGGCGGGCGGCTGCAGCACGGGAACAGCGAGAGGCGGCGACCCACGGACGCTCGATTCCACTGAGCGCAAGTGTCCCTGGCCCTGCCCTAAGAGGCGAGAGACCAACTCCCGGAGCTCGGCTCAGCGGGACTGAGGGCACGGGGCAGCGTGCGAGCGTGAAAGCACCTCAGCCCGGGGTCAGTGGGAGCTCTCTGGCCGCCTGTGCGGGCAGGGTCACCTTGGCGCAAACGGGGAACCGCCGCGGCCCAGCGAAAGAAGGAGCCAATCCCGGGGAAAGCGCTCGGGCCGTCCGCGCGGGCAGGGTCACCTCGGCGCGAACGGGGAACTGCCGCGCCCCAGCGAAAGAAGGAGCCAATCCCGGGGAAAGCGCTCGGGCCGTCCGCGCGGGCAGGGTCACCTCGGCGCGAACGGGGAACTGCCGCGCCCCAGCGAAAGAAGGAGCCAATCCCGGGGAAAGCGCTCGGGCCGCCCGCGCGGACAGAGACACCTTGGCACGAACGGGGAACCACCGCGGCCCGGCAGCAGTGGGCTCCAACCACGGGGCAAACTCTCGGGCCGTCAGAGCGCGCAGGGGCTTACGCGCAAGGGCACCTCAACTGGCTACAGCGGGCAGCAAGGTAGCGCGCCGCGCCGGCAATCGCGGGCGCGCACCATAGCGGCAACCGGGTGCGCACACCAGTCCGGCAAAAGAACAAGAACCTCTGACCTGCCACACTAGACCAGCTGCGGACCCAGAAAAAGAAGGCAACACACCAAGGCTAAAACGCAGTAAAAACATCGTTTTTTTTTTTTCTCCAAATTTTTTCTCCCAAATTTTTCTCCCTTGTTCTTTCTTTCTTCTTAATAATTTCTTTTCTTTCCTTCTTTCTTTATTCTTTTCCTGGGGTTTTTTTTGGGGGGGGTTTTGGGGGGTATATATATATATATATATATATATATATATATATATATTTTTTTTTTTTGGTTCAATTTTTTTTTTCTCTCTCTTTTTTCTTTCTTCTGTATTCTTTCTTTTCTATCTTTCTTTGTTCCTTTCTTGCTAAACTTTTGGGGTTTTTTGGGGGGGGTTGTGGTAAATTTTTTATTTTCTTCTCTTTCTCTCTTTCTTCTTTTCTTTCTCCTATTTTCTTGGGGGATTTTTTGGGGGAGTGTTTTTCCTCCACCTCTTCCAATAATAACAAACTTTATCTCTAACGTGTTGCATATAACCTCTCCTTCTCATCCTTTCTCTTTAATAGTGGTTTATTCGTTTGTGTGTCTAGCTTAGCCCCCCTATTACTTTAAATAATACAATATAATTACTATATAAACCCAAATACAATACAATCCCACTTTCTTACTATACTAAGTATTTTTCTATCCTTTTCTTCTATTTTTCTTAACATACAATGTAAATATTACTAACTGGCTTGCACAGTCTCAACTATTATTAATCTATCAACCCCTCTATCAAAAATTATATTTTTCCTCCCCAAAAACAACTCGTATCTATTCTTCTTATAGTATAAAAGCTCAAATCTCTTTACATTTATATTAATACGGGCTAGTTGGCTAACGATAGCAGGATAGAGTGGGGGATACTTTCTGAGGGTGTGGGTCTCCTGCCTGGGCTGTGTGTTTATGTCTTTAACAGCATATCCACAAAAGAACTCAAGACAAAGCAGATAGAGTGACTCTCAACCAAGTAGCCAGAAGGAAGATCCTATCAAAGAACATCTGAAATATAACCAAACAGCATAAACAAACGACATAAAGGGTAACTTAAGACCATCAGGCTCAGGATATCAAAGAGACTGCACCACTGAAACTCCCAGACCTTCAATAAAGAATATTACACCACAAAGGAGGGAAGTCAAAGCAGACTACCCCCCCAATAAATAAATATATAAATAAATAAATAAATAAATAAATAAAAACAAAAAGAATCCAACATGGTAAGACGCAAAAATAACCCCTCAATGAAAAGAAAAGAGGAATCCTCAGAAAGAGAGATAGACGAAATAGACATAGCCCAAATGTCAGACATGGAATTCAAAACAATGGTGGTAAAGAAGCTCAATATACTCGACATCCTTAAAATCAACTATGACAACCTTCAAGGAAGTTACCAGCAGCTCCAAGAAAATTACAGGGAACTGGCAGAGAACTACACCAGCATAAAAAAAGACATAGAAATCGTTAACAAGAACCAGGAAGAACTTAAGAATACAATCTCTGAACTGAAAAACACAGTAGAATCAGTCAAAAGCAGACTAAACGAAGCAGAAGATCGGATTAGTGAGTTAGAAGATAATGTAGAGAAAAACTCCCAGACAATACAGCAAAATGAAAAACGATTGAAAAAATATGAACAAGATGTAAGGGAATTACAGGATAGCATTAGGAAAAATAATTTAAGGATCATCGGAATACGAGAGGAAGAAGAAAAGGAACATGGAATTGAAAATCTGATAGGAGAAATAGTGACAGAAAATTTTCCGAACCTGATGAGAGGAAAAGCTATGCAAGTCCAAGAAGCACTGAGAGTTCCAATCAAGAGGAACCCCCAAAAACCCACTCCAAGGCACATCATAGTTAAAATGGCAACATTCCAAGACAAAGAGAGAATCCTAAAAGCAGCAAGAGAAAAGCAGCAAATAACATACAAGGGAGCTCCGATAAGGCTATCAACTGATTTCTCAACAGAAACATTACAAGCCAGAAGGGAATGGTCAAAAATATTTCAAGCAATGAAAAACAAAGGCCTACAACCAAGAATACTCTACCCAGCAAGGCTCTCATTCAAAATAGAAGGTGAAATAAGGAGTTTCTCAGACAAAGGAAGACTGAAAGAATACATCTCCACCAAACCAGCATTGCAAGAGATGCTAAAGGGACTGTTCTAGGAAAAAACAAGAGAGGAGAGGAACAGAGGTACAAAGGGAAATGAATAAATACACGTCAATAATAACCTTAAATGTAAATGGATTAAATGCTCCAATTAAAAGACATAGGGTAACGGAATGGATAAGAAAACAGGACCCACATATTTGCTGTCTACAAGAAACACACCTCAAAACAAAAGATTTACACAGACTGAAAGTAAAGGGATATAAAAAAATATTCCAAGCAAACGGACCGGAAAAAAAAGCCGGGGTAGCAGTTCTCATATCAGACAAAATGGATTTCAAAGCAAGGACAATAAAAAGAGACAAAGAAGGACATTTCATAATACTTAAAGGAACAATCCATCAAGAAGATATGACTTTGATAAACATATATGCACCCAACATAGGAGCACCCAAATACATAAAGCAAATACTAGAAGACCACAAAAAGGATATCAACAACAACACACTCATAGTAGGGGACTTCAACACTCCATTATCAACAATAGACAGATCATCAAAGCAAAGAAACACCAAGGATATACAGGCATTGAACAACACACTAAACCACATGGATCTAACTGATATATATAGAACTTTTCACCCCAAAGAAGCAAAATATACATTCTTTTCAAGTGCACATGGGACATTTTCAAAGATAGACCACATGATAGGTCACAAAACAAGCCTCAACAAATTCAAGAAAATTGAAATCATATCAAGCATCTTTTCAGATCACAATGCCTTGAAACTAGAAATCAACCTCAGAGGAAAAAATCAAAGACACCCAAACTCATGGAGATTGAATAACATGCTATTAAATAATGAATGGGCTAACAATGACATCAAAGAAGCAATCAAGAAATTTCTAGAAACTAATGATAATGAGCACACAACAACCCAAAACCTGTGGGACACAGCAAAAGCAGTCCTGAGAGGGAAGTTTATAGCAATACAGGCATATCTGAAAAGGCTAGAAGAATCTCAAATAAAAAACCTAACCACAATGCTACAAGAACTAGAACAACAACAACAAACAAAGCCTAGGGCAAGAAGAAGGAATGAAATCATCAAGATCAGAGCAGAACTAAATGACATAGAGACTAAACAAACAATCCAAAAGATCAACGAAACTAGGAGCTGGTTCTTCGAAAAAATCAACAAAATCGACAAGCCTCTAGCCAGTCTAATCAAGAAAAAAAGAGAGAAGACACAAATAAACAAAATCAGAAATGAAAGAGGAGAAATCACGACTGATACCTCAGAAATACAAATGATAGTTAGAAATTACTTCAGACAACTGTATGACAAGAAATTTGACAATCTAGAAGAAATGGACAAATTTCTAGAAACATACAACCTTCCAAAACTGAATCAAGAAGAAGTGGAAAGTCTCAACAGACCAATAACAAAGAAGGAAATTGAAACAGTAATCCAAAATCTCCCGGCACACAAAAGCCCTGGACCGGATGGCTTCACAGGCGAATTCTACAAAACATTCAGGGAAGAACTAACTCCTATCCTCCTCAAACTGTTCCAAAAAATCCAAGAAGAAGGGAAAATCCCAAACTCTTTCTATGAAGCCAGTATTATCCTAATCCCCAAACCAGGTCAAGACACAACAAAGAAAGAAAACTACAGGCCAATATCACTGATGAACATCGATGCTAAAATCCTCAATAAAATATTGGCAAACAGGATCCAGCAACACATCAAAAAGATCATACATCATGATCAAGTGGGCTTCATTCCAGGGATGCAAGGATGGTTTAATATTCGCAAATCAATAAATATAATACATCACCTAAACAGAATGAAAGACAAAAATCACATGATCATATCAATAGATGCAGAAAAAGCATTTGATAAAGTTCAACACCCATTTATGATGAAAACACTCAGCAAAATGGGAATAAAGGGAGCATATCTTAACATAATTAAGGCTATATATGAGAAGCCTGAGGCCAACATCATACTCAATGGACAAAAACTGAAAGCATTCCCCCTGAACTCAGGAACGAGACAAGGTTGTCCACTCTCTCCACTCCTTTTCAACATAGTGTTGGAAGTCCTAGCCACAGCAATCAGACAAGAAAAAGAAATAAAAGGAATCCAAATTGGGAAAGAGGAAGTGAAACTTTCATTATATGCAGATGATATGATAGTATACCTAGAAAATCCTATAAACTCCACTAAAAGACTACTCAATATAATAAGTGAATTTGGCAAAATCGCAGGGTACAAAATAAATATACAGAAATCCAAGGCATTTCTGTACACCAACAATAAAATAGCAGAGACAGAGACAAAAAAGAAAATACCATTTACTATAGCAACAAGAAAAATAAAGTACCTAGGAGTAAACTTAACCAAAGAGATAAAAGACCTGTACTCTGAAAATTACATAACATTGAAGAAAGAAATTAAGGAAGAAACAAATAAATGGAAGCAAATACCATGTTCTTGGATGGGAAGAATCAACATCATCAAAATGGCCATACTACCCAAAGCAATTTACAAATTCAATGCAATCCCTATTAAAATACCAATGACATATTTCACAGACCTAGAACAAATACTCCATAAATTCATATGGAACCAAAAAAGACCCCGAATAGCAAAAGCAATCTTGAGACAGAAGAACACAGCAGGAGGAATCACAACACCAGATATCAAACAATACTACAAAGCCACTGTAATCAAAACAGTATGGTACTGGCATAAGAACAGACATATAGATCAGTGGAACAGAATAGAGAGTCCAGAAATAAACCCAGGCCTCTATGGTCAACTAATCTTTGATAAAGGAGGAAGGAACATAAAATGGAGTGAGAAGAGCCTCTTTAACAAATGGTGCTGGGAGAACTGGATAGGGACCTGCAAAAAAATGAAACTAGACCACCAACTTACACCACACACGAGAATAAACTCAAGATGGATCAAAGACTTAAATGTAAGCCGTGACACCATAAAAGTCCTAGAGGAAAACATAGGCAAGAAAATATCAGATATCTCACGTAACAATCTCTTCACGGATACATCTCCTAAAGCAAGAGAAATAAAGGAAAAAATAAATAAATGGGATTACATCAAACTGAAGAGTTTCTGCTCAGCAAAAGAAAACAACAGCAAATTGAAAAGGAAACCAACCATATGGGAAAACATATTTGCCAATGACATCACAGACAGGGGACTGATATCCAAAATATATAAAGAGCTGATACGACTCAACATCAAGAAAACAAACAACCCAATTAAAAAATGGACAAGGGACCTGAACAAACACTTCTCCGAAGAGGACATACAGAAGGTCCATAGACACATGAAAAAATGCTCAACATCATTAGCCATCAGGGAGATGCAAATAAAAACCACAATGAGATACCACCTTACACCAGTCAGAATGGCCATCATCAACAAATCAACAAGCAACAAGTGCTGGCGAGGATGTGGAGAAACGGGAACCCTACTGCACTGTTGGTGGGAATGCAGACTGGTGCAACCACTATGGAGAACAGTATGGAATTACCTCAAAAGATTAAAAATGGAACTGCCTTTTGAACCAGCGACTCCACTACTAGGATTATACCCGAAGAATCTTGAAACACCAATTCAAAAGAACTTATGCACCCCTATGTTCATAGCAGCACTGTTTACAATAGCTAAGTGCTGGAAACAACCTAAGTGCCCATCTGTAGATGAGTGGATCAAAAAACTGTGGTACATTTACACAATGGAATACTATGTAGCAGAAAGAAAGAAGGAACTCCTACCATTTGCAACAACATGGATGGAACTAGAGAGGATTATGCTTAGTGAAATAAGCCAGGCAAAGAAAGAAAAATACCATATGATATCACCTAATACAGGAAACTAAAGAACAACACAGACAAAGGAACTAAATAGAACAAAAAGCAGAGTAGCAGTCAATAGGGGGGAGGGGAGAGGGAGAGAAGGGGGATAAGTAAGGGAAGGGTTTAATTAAAGAGCCTGTATGAAGGACTCATGGACATGGACAGCGGGGAGGGATATGATTGCGGGAGAGGGGGTGGGCTGGGTGGGGGAGAGAAATTGGGGGAAAAGGGGACAACTGTAATTGAAAAACCAAAATAAAAAAAAAAAAAAAAAAAAAAAAAAAAAAAAAAAAAAAAAATACACATTGCCTGCAAAGTTAGGAAACTGACATGGGATAAATGTTATTATTATTATTATTATTATTATTATTATTATTGAGATATAATTGACATAACATTATATTAGTTTCAAGTGTACATTTCACATTTGTAGAAAAAATTATTTTTAAATAGTATGTAAGTTACATTTTAAAATAATATATTCAATAATTATTTTCAGGTGAAGGATCTCTAAATGTAAAGTAATGCAGTTAATGGTTATTCTGGAAACACAGGGATAATATTTGTTATACTTTAGATTAATATTTGTACATATTGCTTTACATTTAGAGGTATTTTACCTACAAATGTGTCTGGAGGATTAAGAAAAGTACACTGAGCATACTATTTTAAACTATAAGCTACCATACAGTATAAACTTAAATTTATACTCTTTTCCAGCCTCATGGACACACTATATTTTATAGAACATAAACCATTTAACCTCTTTCACTGAAAATAAATAAATAAATAATAAATAAATACAAAAACAAAATCCCAGTAAGACAGTCCCCGAGACTAAAAATTTTTTAATGAGACCTCCAAATTGATCTGCAAGTTGATAAAGGAGGATGTGACTGTTGCTCTCTAGAGGTCTCCTACATCTCTGAGGGCTAAACTCTCAGCACGGTACCACGTGTATGGGCTGCTGTTAAAGTAGGTGCTAAGGTCTGAACCCCTCACTCTGAATATTTTCTCAAACCCAAAAAGGATTGTCTTCCTTGTAGAATATTATTAATATTATCTCCCCTTTTCTTTACCAGGAACAACTCTTCTCAAAAAACAAAAAAAGAAAGACTTAAGAAAAAAATGAAAAATATATTCCATAGGAATATTTCTTTCTAATATTTAGAAAAATAGGGAGGGCCTCATTGGGCATGCCAAAACTGGACTGCCAGGGCAATGTTTTAATCTTAAGATTAAAAATAGGTTTGTTGAGCTTTCTTTTCAACATGTTAGAGGATGAGCTAACACTGCCCTACATAAAGCATTGCAATGTGTAGATTTGCAAACATGACACGAGCTATGACCTCCTAAACAGCTATGGAGTCCACAGTTACAACTGTTATAATACATAAACAGTGCCAATCACTTTTAGGACAACTTTTTCATGATTATGTGGTTTCATTATTCTAACAATTTCAATGAGTATTTTTCCAGAGTACAGGTCTACACTATCAGTATAATGAACATTTTAAGTGATCTATAAAACCATAACTTCTTCTGAGCCCCCTAATTCAAAGTCATGTGGTTTATCCCAAAACAGTGTTACCACTGTGCTTGGAACTATTTCATGTGTGTTTCAAAGAGCTGAACAGTTTCTGCCAATGGATTCTGGGAAATGCTGCTTTTACAAGTGAGTACTTACCGGATTCCTATTAAATAAAAGCACACATTGTTAACAGTGAGACTTTAAACTGCTTGGTAAGCAGCCAGGAAGTTGGGCGTTATGGTTATTACCACAATACTTATTAAAGTCACCCTCACCCAAAACAGTGGAATCATTTGCTAGTCCCATAGCTCTTGGCATCCTGCTACTGTAGTTATTTGCATATCTGCTTCCTAAGTAGATAAACAGTATCCTGAACACTAAGATATTTTATTAATCTCTCAATTGCTACATATACAAGCATATAGTAGGTGCTCAGAAATCATGTTATGATTCAGTGAATGATACTAAACCCAATATCAAATATCTCACATATTTATTTGGTAGCTTTAACGGTTCAGAATTCAGCAAAGCACCAGAACAAATGCCTCCCCACCCCCTAGAAAGCACCAGAAGATTAAAGATCTTAAGATAGCCTCTGATGTCTCTAGGACGAAGTTTAGAAAAAAATTGAGTCATAAACTCTGTAAGGGTAGAAGACTTTTCTGCTTTGCTCACCTTGATATCCTCAGGACTTTATTGAACATAATAGATGCTCAATAAAAATGTGTTGGGGAAATGCCTACAGTCTCTCTTAACTTCATAGAGGAATGAAAATAGTTGAATTCAGAAGTAGGAACCAGAGTTCCTATAGATATAGATAGCTGTGACACATGCCAGCTGATGCCACAAAACACCAGTTGACCATAAAAATGTGTGGTCAAAAATGCAAAAGCATGATAAGTTTGGACCATTTCTTTTAAGAGCAAACAGATCTCCACTGTACAGCACAACAATTAACATTTGCATCAAGGATCCAGAATTAAAATAAAAACTTTAAATCAATCAATGTCTAGAATAATTAAGATAACACATAGGGCTATGATGCACTAAAGGAATGCTTCCATCAATTATTGTTCAAATTAAATATTGGGTGAGGAAGATGTTTGGAAATGAGTTCAATTGACCACATATGCTGGTTTGCTCTCTGCTCACAAATCCTCTCCCTACTCTTTGCCTCTTCTGTATGGGAATAAGAGAGAAGTTGGAGTATTTCTTTCATCTCTCTCCTTGCCTGCAATCTGGCAGTGGCATCTTTCTGTGATACCAGCTCCTTTCAGCTTCCAGTTTCAGCTTTTACCAAACTTATAGATAACTCCATTACCTCTCCTTCTCCTTCAAGAATGTGGGAGCCTATGGTTAGTCAATAGGAACCTTGGCACCTATTTTTGGCTCCCCTAAACCTTACCACACCTCTGCAAACAAGTCCTTTGTTAAATTCTCTTTGAAAATCCCAGTTGATTATGCTTTCTTTGTTCAATCAGAACTCTTTGATACACCATAGAATACACTCAGGTCCTTCTTACTTTATATAGACTTAGAACCAATATATTAGGCAGAAGTCACTTATCAAACCAAATTATCTCTATTTCCTCCAACCACATTAAAGTACCATGATAGGCTTAAGAGAGTGGTTAACGTGGAGAAGACAAAGATAATACATATATAACCATCAATGGCAAGTGTTTTCTCATTTCAGGAATACCTCAACCAGTGAACAAGTCCAGGCTGGCCAGTGCCTTCTCCACCTCTGTCAAGGCCACTTTAATATTTCTAAAAAGATGAAAAGTATTGGCAATTCTTGTCCAAATTGTTTTTAAATATTTGCATAGAAAGAAACAGAGAAATGCATGTGAGTGAGAGGAGGCAACAAAAGTTTCAACAGAGAAAGGTCATGGACCTGGCTTCACTCGTTTTCTAGTAGTCTACAGAGGAATAACCTGTATTTGGTGACTCAGAGATGCGAATATTATTAAGGGACGGAGTAGGGGGCATTACATGACCTTTCAGCACAGGTAGGCAGGAGCCTATAACCTGGGTGAGGGTCCTTGCCCACCCTACCTGGAAGAGAGGGAAGCATAGGGAATGAATGGAAAGAAGTACTGGATTGGGTTCTAATTCCAACTTTTCTAGGTGAGACATCTTGGTTAAATTACTCTGGCTGTCTTAAATGAAATAAATAAGGAGGATGAAAAATATTGTTTAATTCCTCATGAGACTGTGGTTCCAACTATATAAAAGTTATTCTAACCTCTTAGTGATGACACTTTTAGATTTCAAGTTTGGGGAAATTATTTCACTTGTCAGTCCTAAAAGGGGCTATCTTGTAAAGCTCAACCATTCTGCTAAAACATATGTCTCCTACTATTAGGAAAACTCTGATTTTTCCACTGGAATGGCAGTAAGTGGACTTGAGACTATTCTAAGTGACATAAATAATACCTTTGTGCACCAGAACTTCCAGGGTGTCATGTAGCATATATGTATTCTTAATCCAACTTCACAGCTTAATGGTTTTTTAAAGTCAAAACTTGTTCCAAAGTCCTCTTGGAGTATGATTTTTAAATCATGTGGAAACAGAATCTGAGCCAATATATTTTATTACAAATGAGGCTCTTTGATTTCTCATATGCTTTTGAAATATTATGTTTGTCTACCTTGTGAAATTCTGCTCTTTCCGCTCCTTGGAAAGCTTGGAAGACTCTTAAATAATTGTATCATTGGTACTTTCTGAATTCCACTAGTTGTGGTTTATTTCTGCTGGGTAAGTGTGTTCCCTACCTATAGCACTTTTAACTCTGCTCCTGAAAATTTTATTTTCTGCTGTCAAAGCCAAGAATTACAAAACCAAATTCTGGAATGAAATAACTTCATAGTTATTCATTATTAAAGAATTTTTATATTATACCAAAGTATTAGTATTGTTGACGAGATAAATTACAAAAAGAAGATAAGTTGAAAAGTCAGGGAGACTATATCATGCGTTTCAGAGTTGCTCGTTTATTCTATTTTATCCTTATAATGAAAGCACTCCTTCCTCTCCATTGGATTTTCATCTATAGAGCTGAGTTTTAATAGTATATCACAAACGACACAAAAGCAGAACAATCAATTGTGAGGGGGGGAGAGGGAGAGAGAATGAATGTGAATTATAATTGCTCCTTTCAAGGAAATAAAATCTTCCACAGAATTGTATCCATACTAAAATTTACCCAATTCCACATGAATTCTCAAGTCTGAAACACTGGCTGAATCTCACTGTTTCCTTTCAATTAATTTCCCTAGCCTACAATTCCATAACTCCATGCAAGTTGGTTAATATCTAAAAGCAAACATCATCTACACAGAGGAAGAAAGGGATAACATTCTAGGTGAAAGTGAAGTCACAAACAGACACAAATTTAAAATAATATTGAAATCTTATTTTAATAGGGGAAATAAAACAATAATTTTACAGTTGAATAAGTCCAATGTAGTATTTAAAGGAAACATATTTCAACAGAATTGCCAGAAAAATTAATCATTCTATATTTAATATACTACATTAGCATTCCAACATGTTAAAAAGTCTAATTTAGCAGAGGATTGCCTCTAAGTAAAAAAAAAAAAACGCTTTAATTTAGATTTTATTACATTTTTTATTTCTGTCAACTGGTGTGGTTACTAGTTTAAAGGAAAACTAGAAGTGCTTCTTTTTAAAGATAGTATTAACATTTGTTTCACAGAGACTTTTATATTTTATGGACAATAATTCTTTTACCTCCCAAATTTAAATCTCTTTTTCTGTAATAATTTTAAAAGATAGTAAATTGACACAAAATGTACAACATATAGAATTATAGTAACTAATTGGCATGCATGTATCACACACTAGGCAATGTGTAGAAGGTTTCATGTATATTATTTTAATTAATTTTTATGATACTGGAATTCCACAATGTGAACATGACGATCTCCAAGTAAATGAATGAGAAGGAAACTGTAGTTTAAAGAGGGTAAATGTTTTGCCAGGGGTCACAGAAAAAATAAGAGGGAGGTCAAATTCAAATCCAAGTACATTTTGTTTTCAAATCTCTCCTCTTCTTTATTTCCTCTTATAACTTAAAAGAGTAAAAGGTATACAACAAATGACCATATCTGACTTATTAGGACATAAATACTGGTTTCAAATATAAATACTAAGTCAGACGTAAGTTATTTCATACTGAAAACACTTAGAAACAGTTTAGTAAAATTCACACTCTACAGGTTTTTAGAGTCCTTTGAGACCCTTGTCCAGAGCAGTGTTTCTTAACCATTATTTTTTTCATTATGGCTTCCCGGAGGGGTCATTTTTTAAATCACCCCCCTATTAAATTTTAATACCACAAATATATCCTATGTCTGCTTACATATTATATATAGATATCTGTGCTTTATACATAAAAAAGAATACAGGTATTCTTTATTTTTTTGCCTCCTAGAATGAATTTTTCCCCTTGCAGGGCAACGAGAAAGCATAATCTAAAGGCTGTAGCTGTTTTTCTTTGTTATTCCAAAACCTCTCAATCCACCGGCTATTCCTTAAAATTGCTTGGGATTAGGGCTTTAGATTTTTAGCTTTAAGTCTTTCAGTGTGATAAAATGCAAATACATAGAAAATGTTGAACCACTATAAGCTATTTATATCTTAGGGTGAACAGAAGATGGAAAAGCCAGTGTGATAGGGAAAGAAAGTGAACATGAGGGCACTTCCTGCTGGAGCGGAGGGAGGGAGAACAGCCTCTGCAGCTGAAATGCTTGGGTCACAACTGTGCTTCAGTCTAGTCTTGTTGAACATATTAACATGAAGTAAGTCCTTTAAGATGCTAGCTCTCAATCATGCTGAACAACAAATCTTAGTCATAAGCCACCTTAGTGAACATCACCCTATTGATTAATGTGTAAATATTAGGTTTCCTGCCTGTGAAGAATTTGCTGTTTGGTTCCTTTCAGAGCTGTTTGCATATTCCCAACTGCTACATGGCCAAGAACAAGAAAGTTTATGTAATGTTCCAAAGAAACTGCTCAACACCACGGCTCATTTTAACCCAGGTATGAATAGAAGACAGAGATGAATTCACAAATACTTCTTTCACATGCTCTGTAAAATATAACTTTTCATTCCCAGAGGCTAAAATGGTTTTAACCATTGATGTAATTATAGCTCACAACTATAATTTAGAGTTAGCTCTGGTTGACTCTAAATTCACACAAGAAAATAATTCACTCATCTTATTGGAACATGAGAGTAAATAACTTCATAAAACTCATATAGTGCCTGCAATCCTGGAAAGTAGGATAAATCAAAACAAATCAACAGATATTTTAATAATACAACAGCAATAATTGTCTACCGTTTACTGGTCACAAGCTTAAATGTTCAAGTACCAGTTCATGTTTATAAATATTTCCTATTTAATCCTTACAGCAATCTTATAAGATAAATATTTGTGTCTTCATTTACAGAGATAATAAATGCAGAAGGATGAATGATTTTCCTGAGACCACTCAGAACTAGAGGAAGAGGAATTCAAACTCCTGTCATCGTGCTTTGCCACCTCAGCCTCAGTGAGATTATCTTAGTGAAGTAATGGAAAGACTCAAGTCTGCAAACTCTTAATTTCCAATCAAATGAAGAAATCTTGGGCAAATGAAAAGGTAGAGGTAATGGATATGGTACATAATAAATTGAGATTTTGCATGTGAGAAGCTTCCGTGTAGATGATCTCAATTGAAGGATCACTTTTTAAAGTAAATGTCTCCAAGATGGGTATCTGTCAGAGTTTTCTGACTTGGAGGGCTGTGCAACACATGCATGTGCATCAGGACCTTGGTAAATCATAAACAAAATGGTGGCTATTGCACAGAAGCACAACTTTCCAGAGGTCAGGACCCCTCTCCCAAATTGTCTGACTCACTCATTCCCCAACGATGACACTGAATCTTATGATCTGAAGGGTGCTCCCAAGTGAAGGGCTGGCCCTTGTTTAAAACTTGCAGTATATTTTATACATGTATATAGTGTTGTCAACATGACAAGATAATGAAAACTAAGAGGGCAGAAGTGAAATAACAAAAATAAAGTAAAACTCTAAAGAAATAATTTTATAGAGAAGCTATCATAATGGTTAGAAGTTGTATTGAGGATTTGGGACCTAAACTTGGGTCTCTTAATTGCTAGACCAGTATTTTCTTCAAAACAATATACTGTTACCAAGTAGAATAATAAATAAGCTTTAAATTACAGCAAAAAGTGACTCATAAAATATGTCACCAATTATAGGTTTTCTCTGAGCAGATCAACCTAATATTTAAATTATTTAAACACACAAAAGGTCAAAATATAATTTTTCTCTTAAACCACTAATATAGTTATGTTTATTATGTCCCAAATGGGTTACCAAATGTCCCTAAATAGTGGTTTTATGAATAACTCCAATAAAGGCTAAAATTTATCTCCCATGGGAAATGATGTATACAACTGGCCAAAGTGTAACCACTACAATCAAAGATGTTTTCACGAAATTTCCTGGAGATTTCACATGTTTGTTTTGCCTTTATTAACTGGAAGATTCCTCAACTCATCAAGCAACTTACTGACATAGTCTATCAGGAAAATATTTTACAAGTAAATAATAATCCAAGGCATAAAAGTCAGCCAGCGTTTCACAACATTAACTTAAGAGTAAAAGAAGCATTTTATCAATGGAACATTTAAAAGTGTTTATATAGCTTCCAGTGAAATTCTTACTTAATTATGCCCCTCTACAAAGTGAGAAATCTTCCTATATTGGATCTTCTTTGAAAGGTGTTGCCAGATTTCTATTAAGTCTAATGTATGTAAATGATGTACTTTAAAAGGTCTTATATTGTATAAGATATAGTTGTGAGTATTAGTAAACATACGCAGCACAGTAACACTTCACCTTTTCAATGTTTTATTATTGGAAACTAATTTTAAAACTGACAATCTGGGCATTTCTGTATATGTTAATAAACAATCATAAAATGAGTCCTTTTTAGAAGATCTATCACAGCATTTTAACAACATATGGAAGTCTAACATGTTTTAAACCAGAAATCATGTTAACATTTAGATCATGAAGACTCTGTTGTCTATAACAACTACTGATTAAATCCCAAAATATTGCCTCTTTAATTTATACACACAATTCCAAGATCATTTCAAGTTGCCAAAATTCACCTCTTAAAATCCTAGTAGGACAACTAATACCAATGATGGCACTGCTCAACACTGTGTGAAATCTGTACAAATCTGGAAAATCAGAGACAAAGCCAAGTTTACCTCCATATATATTTCCAAACACTTTAGAACAAATCTACCATTTGTTAAGTTATGTTACTTACCTAGAAGCATTTTTCTTAGCAATAGTCAATTCAGCCAGTCTGTAATTTCTGAATAACAAAAGTATCAAGATTTGAGAAGTACTTTAACCCGTCACACGTTTTATTACAGAGAGTGGGAGCCTTCACAAACTCTTCCTTGTGTACTAAGCCTGCTGGAGTACTGGAGCAGCTCCACTCCTTCACTGCGTACCTCTGCTGAAACTAACAAACAATACAGTGACTGTCAGTAGATACTGCCTCCTCAGCCTACAGAGCCAAAAAAAATCATGGAAAAGTAGGTTACTTCACTGGACTTGGAGATGTAAATTCTGAATTGATCATGCTGTTTCATTAAAATGCCAAGTAATGTTTTCTACTAAATGCACAAAGATAAAAATTCTTAACTTACACAAATAATTTTATAAAATCATGTTTAAAAATATATATCTACCCTCTTTCCCCAATTTTTTCCCCTCTAACACTTTAAAACATATTTCACTATAAACTGGCATATAAAGGATATAGGGTATGTTTCTTTATAAGTGAAGCAGATGTTCATTATTGGAAGAATGACAGCGATTTCAGATTTTCTTGGAAAGCAGAATTCTATTGCATTACAGGATAGAAGAATGGTAACAATAAGTAGCAGAAGCTATGGTACATGTAAAAGTGTTGCCTATCACAGCCCCAGTAATGCAATTGAAGGCAGAAGAAATTGCTAAATCACTCTGAATAGAAATTTCAGAGTGATGAGTTGTTGGTGTGAATAATTCACATGTCTAGAAGGATTATAAGGCTCTGTGTCATTGTTTATTGAGAGTATTTTCTTTCTTAATGATGAAGTAATGATGTGACTTACAATAACAAAAAAAATCTTAGATTTGACAAAATATGATGTTACTGGGAAATAAAATGAGCATTCCTAGTAGCAGCTATTTAAAAATTGATGATTAATGTGTTGATTTAAAGGGTGTTTTCATTGTTGTTCAAAGTATGGTTTGAACATTGTGTGAGGAATCACTGGAATGCCTGCTAAAAATGCAGATATCTGGGACTACCAGAAATTTATTGAATCAGTATCTTTAGTTTGTGAACCAAATTTAATGAAAATAGTACAACTGGAGGACTTTTAAATGTTCATTGTAATAATACATTGTATATATCTGAAAAAAATACCTATGATTCCAAATTCAGTAAATTGTTGTTATTGCCTAAGTAATTAAAACTATACAAGGACAATTCAGTGACCGTTTATTCCCACAGGAAGTTTTAAAAACCAAAACACAAAACTGCATAAATATTCCAGTGTAGTTTTGTGAAGGCAGAGAAAAAAGAAAAAAGCCAGAGGCAATAGAGGATGTGCATCTGACTGCATCTGACTAGGCCCAAGGCAAGTAGTGCTTGATAGGAAGGTATGTATACACTGTGAAGAACAAGGACACAGAAGCATCACATCTCCAAGACTGTGACACCAGCCCAGCACTGACTGGACTCCCTGACTAGTCCCCCATTGGTGTGAAGAGTTTGGAAGAGGTGATACCAGAAAGCCAAGACACAACTGACAGACTGGCAAGTCTCCCAATATCACTGAGCTTGTTTGCTCAGTAACCGAGTAGATTTATATGGTCCATTCCACTTCTTAAATATGTAAAGCTTAAAAACTTTTATACAAGTAATAGGGTGTGACCTCTTTCAAAGTTTTGTTAGGATAAGCCACATGAAAGCAAATGATTGATTAATCAAAGAAAAAGAGCATCTGTTATGGCTTGATTTGTGTCCCCTAAATTCATATGTTGAAGTCCCAACCTCTTGTATCTCAAAATATGACCTTATATGGAGATAGAGTTTTTACAGAGGTAATCAAGTTAAAACAGGGTCATTAGGGGTGGGTCCTAATTCAATGTGACTGATGTCTTTATTAAAAACAAAGACATCTGTATACAGATAAGGTACAGAAGGAAGACAATGTGAAGAAACACCAGGAGAAGTTGGCCATCTACAAAGTTAAGGAGAGAGGCCTGGAACAGATCTTTCCTCAGAACTCTCAAAAGGAACCAACCCTGCCAACACCCTGATATCAGACATCGAACCTCCAGAATGGTGGCACCTCGCTATGGTAGCCCTAGCAAACTCACGCAGGATCTTTACTTGGTGCTGGATATTAAGCATAGGCTAACTTCATAAAAGGGTTAAAGAGCTGACCATCACTTACTCTTTTACTAAGCAGTTTAAATAGCAGTAGAGTAGCTATTTTTTGAAGGTTACTTATAACTCAAATGTTTTCTGTTTGTATTTTCCTTAGTTTTTCCTAAGTCAAGTTAGTCATAAATTTGTCTATTTAAGGAGATCCTCATCTCCACCCCCTCAACAAAAAAGCACTTGCTTTTGGTTTTGTCATACTGCTCTATTTTTTCTTGTGTTTTCCACTATGTTTATACTTTATCTTTACTAACACTTGCTTCCTTACTTCTTTTAATTAATTTTATACATTTTTCTAGTTTTTAAGATGCATACGTGGCTCATTTATTTTCAATTTATGTGTTTTAATATTAAAACCACTGAAGAGCACAGTTTTGATAAAGTTTCCCTACCATTAACGTTTAGATAATCTATCATTTTAGATTTCATTTTCCTATTTTCTTCTTACTTGATGGTTGAAAGAACTGAGAAATAAAAATAACAATACATCTTTTATTTTGTCTTTAGTATTAATGAATTTAGTTTACTACAAATTTAAGTCATCATTTTAACTATTATTTAGACATTAACTATACATAAAGAAATTAGGGTACCCCCTGGAGACATGAGAATTGCTTAACTTTGGAGTTTTAACTTTTCAATTCTGTTTGGTGTATTATTAATCAGCTTTCAATGGTCTATATGTTTATAATTTTATAGCAAAATGGCAACGATTTACCTACTAGCACAGTGTTAATCATTGACTTTCATTCAAGGAGAGAAATTATTTAAAAAATCTACCTCTTGAAATAACCTGTCATTATCATTTAAAAGCATTAACATTTAAAAGCAAGAGTCAGTTATGTGTCAGGCACTCTTTGAAGTGCTTTATATTCAATTCTCACAACAACCATTGTACAGATGAAGACACTGACACTAAGAAAAAAATAAGCAAATTGTCCAAGGTTGCGGATCTTCCAATCCAGGGCTCCTTCTAAGCTCGCTCCCTATAAAATCCAGTGAATTGAGACAGCAGGGATTTCCAGAGAATATAAAATATTTCTTTTTTTCTTTTTTGGAATTGGAAACATAAATCATTTGTAAGTGAAAGGAAATCTGTTTCAAAAAAGCAAGTGGTCCTTTTGTTTCTCTTACTTTTTTTCCCTTTGGGGGAGATTTTAATTTTCTGTCCTTTTCAGGGAGAACAAAAGTACTTGAGAGTATTTCATTTTGAACTATACCACTATTTCAGATGTTCCTATCATGATAAATATTAACTTGTAGCAGCACATCTTCTGTATTAATTCAAAAATTCTTACACTTAGTGTCTAAAATACATGCAAAATTCTTTAGTAGCATTCATTTTTAATATTTAGTGCTTAGTTTTTATTTAAGACCCCCTAAAGGCATTAACTATTATTACTTCTGGTAAAAATATGCTTAACTGAGGAAATACTGTAGCATAATCAGCTTTTCAATTTTCTACAAGTACAGCACTCTGTGGATAAAAGATAATTGCCATTAACCAGACTACCACTTACTTCAATAGAGTGAATATTTAGGGAGTTACATGAGTTCTAAGTTTGAGATCCAAAATGGACCCAGAAAAGAGAAAGAATAAAAAGAATTAAAACTGTTGTATGAATGAAGATATTCGTTATATACTAAATGCTAAATAGCACAGAAATGGGTGTGTCCATTTTATGAAATATTATAAAATATATATAGTAATATAGGAAAATGTTCTATATATATCAAGTGGGGGGACTATATAGAAATGAACATAAAATAGAGGTCTTATATGTAAAAGAAGCCTATTCTATATCTATGTGAGTGTTTGTATATGTGCAAAACTTGTTAATATTGCAGGTTAATAGAAAATTTTACAGTATTCTTTATTGTTACCATTTTTGTACTAAACTGAAAATAGAACTCATTTTAAAATTTGTAAAGGGAGAGATTTGGCTATTTAAAAGAAAGCATAATTTATAAGAACCTGGAGGTAGAAGTAACTAATTTAGATGCTCTCACTTACAAACCTCATTAGGTAAATGTTGAGAACTAGTCAAGTTCTCAAGTTTCTTTTGGGCCTAAATGATCCTCTAATTGGCATGGAGTAAGATTATAGACCTGGGTATGTGGAGAAAACACAGGCAGGAGATTCTCATTGATCACTGTTACAAGTGCAAATGTATAGTGAGTAGTGTGAAATAAACAAGATAAAAGGAAGTGAGGATAACAGTAATGCAATATTTATAGCGAGCTTTAGTCAATAATCCCCACAACCACTCCATGATTCAGTCTTCTCACCTGTAGTATAGAGAGGACTGTTGAGAGCCTGCAGAGAAGTGATACAGGGAGTCCAGACTATGAATAGGCTCGCATGCATGATTTCTTTTAAGGCATTAAATCTTTTTAATCACTATGGAAGCATTGCCATTTTTACCCAATCGTTAAATTTATATGAAGGAAATAATTTACATGTTGAGAAACTAAGGCTCCCCAGAAACCTTGTATAACATGGCTCTCATTAAACTATTTACTACCAATGTCATCAGAAAATTTCCATGACAACATCATGACATGTAATTAACATGGTTCAATCACATCTGATCTGTGGACAACTGGACATATCAAAAGAATGATTATGTCATCAGCGATGTTATCAGAGCATCTGCTCCCCTCCTACACTTGTTAGCAGGTGTTCAAACATTGTGATATAGGTTTCCTTGTTCTTTTCTTTTCTTATTTTTTTTTACTATGTTAAGATTCTTTGTTTTAACTTTATTTTTATTGTTGACATTATTACAGATGTCCTCATTTCCACCCCTTTGCCCACCCCCACCCAGCCCCTGTCCGCCCCCCTTCCCTCTGGCCATCACCATACTGTTGTCTGTGTCAATGGGTTATGCATATATGTTCTCTGGTTAATCCTTTCATCTTCTTTCATCCAGTTCCCCTCTCCAACCTCCCCTCTGACAGCTGTCAGTCTGTTGCATGTCTCCATGCCTCTGTACCTATTTTGCTCATTTATTTTATTAGATTCCACATATAAGTGAGATCATAAGGTATTTGTCTTTCTCTGACTGACTTATTTCACTTAGCATAATGCTCCCCAGGTCTACCCATGCTGTTTTTTTAATTACTGCATAGTATTCCATTGTGTAAATGTACCACAGCTTTTTTATCCACTCATCTACAGATGGGCACTTGGGCTATTTCCAGATCTTGGCTATTCTAAGATAGATGATCAGCTGTGTCAAGTTTTTCAACAAGATTAAATTAGAAGTGCTATCATTTTTTCTTTCTTTTTAAACAATTTCTACCTGCCTAATAGGTATCCACTCTACCTTGCTTGTTTTTATGTATAGCCAGCCTGTCTTCTCAGGTGGAGCTTGCCTAGGGCAGAAAAATGCTCTATGACTGTTTATCCCAAGTGAGTGATTGCTAGCTGGGAGAAATGTGCTTTCACTACTTTGCCTACGGCATACATCAGTGTTTGGAGGGAGACGGATGAGACCCTAACACTTTGGACAAGTTGGACAATTTTGTAGTGAGGTAATATTCAGTAAACAAAATGTTTATGTACATCTAACTCTGAGAGATAAAACCAAAAGGGATTTTAATATTTGCTCTCCATTAATGTAAAAATCTAAACAAACAAACAAACAAACAAACCCATTACAAAAGTCACCAATGGGCTTTCTTTTCTTTCAAGAGATAGTTACCTTAGATGTTTCAAAACAACACTGGAAAACATTAAAAATATTATCTAAAGGTGAATTCACTGGAGTCAACTCTGCTGAAATATAGTTTTAGGGGCATATGCATACAGCTACTCTGCATCTGATCTGTACTGTTAAATTAGCTATAAAAATATTTGTATTAGTAATATACTTTTCCAACATAATTAACATATATAAACTCTAAATAATATTAACAAGTAAAAAGTTTAAGAATTTTTCTTTGTCTCAGGATATGAGTTTACTTGCTTTACTATGGAGTTTTACAATTTGATAAATGAATGTTTCGAAACTTTGAATATATGCTAGATAATCAGAGTATCTCAATACTTAACTCCAAAACCACCTCACTTTGTTAGGAGATTGAGACCCAGAAGACAAATTACCTTGCTTATTGTCACCCAGCTGGTAGAGGGGGAAAAATCATAAGAATATTTATTCGTTCTCTGAATTGTTCTTGAGTCCCCTTCTGAGCCAGGCACTGTTCTGAGTGATGAGGCTACCAGAGTTCCTGCTTTCATGGAACTTACATTAGACTAATGCTTCCTGATTCTCATCAGAAAGCTCTTTTAATTTGTTCATATACTTCCCTCACCAAAAGGGCTCATCAATAAACTCTTGAAAAGGCTCCAATGTGTGATAAAAATGCCTGTGGCTTTTTGTTGTGCTTTTCCACCTAGATTCACCTATCATGGTTGTTTCCTTGAAGATGATCACAGTTATCCATATTAAAAAGAAAACCCCCAGACCTTTATGTTACATGTCTTTCAGCAAGAAACTTATAAGATCTCTGTTATGTTTTTTATCATATCAGTGTAACACATTTGGGATATAATGGCATAATACAATTGAAAATATTTCAATTTTTTATTTTTGTGTCTCCCCAAAACAGAAAAATTCTGAGATTCAGAGATAATGATTTGCTCTTTCTTTCCTAAGTTAATATTAGGTACCTCCATTACCATTCAGTATTCATCATATTATGATTCATGTGAATGATTTAGAGAAATAGCTATATAAATATAACATCAAGTGACCTTGTAACAATCTGCAACTGCAGCAATAAATCAAGAAGAATTCTAATGTGTGGTTTTATTTACTCATATTCTGCAGAAGTCATATACTGTATACATACAACTTTAGCAAGAAGCACCTTAGACAACCACATTATGTAAATAAAGCAGAATACAAAGCACATTTCCAGGGTTTGCCAGCCCCTAGCCTCTTCTGCCTAATGTGACCCCTCTTTGTATTACATGACTCTATCCCAGTCAAGGCACACTTAATTAGACCAGGGCTAGGTATAGATAATGGGTTTAGGGAAAGCTAATCATCAGACATATATGATGGGTGGCCTGGTTTAAAACAATGTTCCAGTCAATCCTCCAAAAATTGGGAAGATAAGAAACCAGTGACGTAAGTGCTGAAGACAGTCAAGTTATGACCATATTCATTGGGGGTCATGTTCAAGCCAAAGCTTATTAGGAAGCACTTGTCACTAGAGAGAGGAGAACAGAGCATAAAGTGCTGAGATGCAAGAGACTATGCGAGGCACAGATCATCTCTGAGTAAAAAGATTGTTAGATTTTCTAGGTCATTAACACTTGTTTTAACAAGCCACAGTGTGCTGCAATATTGACCTTAGATTTCATGAGATTCACTGTTGTATCCCCACAACCAATCTTCTCCTTGTTTTTAAAAAAGATTTTATGTATTTAATTTTAGAAAGAGGGGAAGAGAGGGAGAAAGAGAGGGAGAAAAACATCAGTGTGTGGTTGCCTTTTGCACCCCCAACTACGGACCTGGCCTGCAACCCAGGCATGTGCCCTGACTGGGAATCAAACCAGCAACCCTCTGACTTGCAGGCCGGTGCTCAGTCCACTGAGCCACACCAGCCAAAGCTCCTCTCCTTCTTAAGTTAGCCTGAGTTTATTGCTTGCAACCAAAAATATCGTGGCCATCAGAAATAGCCTTTCATGTATCTATACCTAAGTTTTTACCACAACAAAAGAGCAAAAGACAATTACATATAATGGTAATTCCTCTTAAGTATCTGAAGGAATCCTGTCCATAAGTTGATGTTGGGCACTGGACATTATGTCATTAATATTTAATGACATGGTGGTTTTTAAATAAGTTAATTTCTATAGCCTTCTAAATATAAAATATGAAAGTTACTAAAAATCACAGTGCTGAATTCATCTTTTTCAACTTCAACTTCAAAATAGTTTTTGATAATACTCATAATATCTACTTACTTCACCTCTTTTTCTCAATCAAAGGCATTGGAAAACAGGCAAGCAAAGAAATCACAGTAAGTAACAGTCTTTTGGTTTGCCATGGTTCTGATTTTCTCCTTTATCAAAGTGCTTCCTGGCTATTTTTCCCAATTAATTTTCATCTTAAAGGAGCGTCTTCATGGGGACTTTCTCCTTCATTCTCCATATAATTAGTCACTGATTCTTCCCAAACTGGATGAGAAAATACATTTTCTCCTTTGTTTTGCTTTTAAAGATTTGATTACAGTATTTTGCCCTACTTGTTCATCTTTATCACACAGTTCCTATAACAAACAGATTTTTTCTGTATTTATTTTCATCCTGTTTAGAACAAACTCTATAAATATTATTGTTGCCATGTGATATACCAGAAAAAAGGTTTTATTCTTTATAATGTAAAGAAAAACAATTTCAGCCAATGCAAATGCTTTAATTCAAAATAGATATTAAAATGACACAGCAAATATTGTTCAGCGATGGCTCTGAACCATCTGAAGCCCTTTTACCTTATCTGGGGTTTTCCAACTTAAGAGAAAATAGACAGTAAGTAACTTACCTGAGGTTACACAGTTAAGCAGTTAAAGACGGGGGATTTGAAAGCAGGAGTTCTGACCTTGCAGCGGGAACCCTTAATCATAGGCTATTTGCCCTCTCTGTAAATACTTTGACCAGAAGATCTCAAATTAGTTGTACTTTAGAACCAACTCAAGTGCATGTCAAAGCTTGCCACCTCCTAGGTTCCACCCCTAGGAATTTGGATACTATAGGTCTGGGTGGGGCTTGTCATCAGTATACATAAAAAATGCCAAGGTGATTCTAAAGTGCAGAGAGGCAAGACTATTAAGCCCAGGTCACCTGGCTATTTAGTGGTCCAGCCAGAAGCAGAATCCAGTTACCTTGACTTTTTCCTCTACATTACAATGACTCCCACTTTCAGCAAACTAAGGGGAAAAAATGGGACACATTTTTACTCTGGAGTGATGAGTTTGAGCTTCTTAAATAAAAATTCAAGGATTATTAAATACAAGGATGGTGTTATTTTTGGTGGTTATTAAAACTAAGATGAATTCTCAATTTTGTGAAATAATTGTGTTAATGAGAAACTGTTGAACATTTCCAAGTTCCTTTTCTTAAGTATTGTAGCATTACTATGATTTAGACACCAGAGGTCTCTGCTATACAATTTAAACTCTACATAATACAGAGCCCTCCTGAGAATCAACTTAAGGCAAAATCTTTTAAACAAGGAATGAAGGCAGTGTGTGATGTTTGTTTATATTGAACAAATTAGCAATCTGGCAAAAACAAAAAAGAAAGCCATAATTTGTAGCATTTACTAAATCATGATGTGAATTTTCCTGCCATTGCCAATTTCAAGCTACCGATGTGATGGACATTATAGAATGTGGAGCTTGGAAGAGATGCTCAGAAGCACACTATTACATAGTATTTCCACCATATGTATACACTAGAAGCAAAAAAAAAAAAAAAAAAAAAAACCTTCAAGGAGCATAGATAACAGTAAAATGTAGCTAAATAATCAGGAAGTAACGGGTTTTGAATATTTATTATCTTTGTTTTAAATATAGTTCATTTAATGTATGCTCATATAATTTAATTTTTAACAATGCTGTATTTAATAACTGGCTTGCAAAATTCCTGAAAATTTAGTAATAAACTCCTGCATGTTGGTCCAACATACCACTGAAAAGGCATTCATTCAATCACGCGTTTTTCTTAGAGAAGGGCAATATTTAAATAAATTGTCAAGTGTAAGCCAGTTTTCATGGTACATAGAGTCTACATGGGAGAAAAGAAACTCTCTTCCTTTATTTGGCTTTCTCGAGAATGAGAATTTTTGATTAGGTCCTCTGGAATAAATGTAGCCTTTACTTTGAGCAATAGAGCACATAGGTTAAGGGCAGGGGCTCGGGGGTCGGAATGCCTGGACTTGCTTCCCGGCTTGCCCACCTGTATG
Organism: Furipterus horrens; assembly: GCF_987537825.1. Lineage (NCBI taxonomy): Eukaryota > Metazoa > Chordata > Mammalia > Chiroptera > Furipteridae > Furipterus > Furipterus horrens. Next base: position 173,516,527 of record NW_028327171.1, read on the forward strand.
TGACTCTACGGCCTTAGGAAAGTCACTTCAAAAGTTTGACCATCTGCAAAATGGGATGAGAATACTACCCACCTCACAGGATTGTTGACAGAATTAAATAAGTTATTACATGTAAAGCACTTAAAACAATGCCTGGCACATTGCAAACACTCAGTGGCTGTTAGCTAGTACTATCACATGGAAGTGCCTTCAAGTATGTAAAGTCTGTGTACTTGAGATGGCTTCTTAAAGGCCCCTGAACACTCCAAGAACTTCCAAGTGTCCTTGCCTTCTCTCGCACTCTTCTTTCCACCTGATATGACGAGCTGCCATGTATTTTTAAGCTCAGTTCAAAAGTGTTGTTGCTCCTAACTCTCTCTGATTAACCTGTACCATGGATGATTCAATAGTCCTTATAAGAACATACTAAATTTATTCTTAACATGTACGTAGTAAGTTCTGAGGTCTAACACTTGAAGGCCAACTACAGTGGCATGCATGTCATGAGGTGGGGTGAGGGCTTCTGTTTCTTGGTATCCTCCTTCCTGTAAGGCCAAACACTTCTCACCAGAATTCACATATTCATGAGTGGTTTCCTTAGGTGATATAGCTCAAAATCCTCCTTGATGATAAACAAACAAACAAACAAAAACCTGTTCAGTGCATGGAAGGCCTGGTTCCTAAAGTTTTGGGACATCTAAGTATTTGGTACAAAGTAAAGATTGTATTAAAGTTAAAAGTTAGTTAACTGAAGGGCCACCCATACTTTTGAGTCTATGTCTTCCTTCTATTTTCTTCTGGCAGAATCATAAGGACACTGTATTTCAACATATTAGGATCTGCATAGCACAGTTTCAGGTACATATTAGGTGATCAATAAATGTGATTGTATTTCATTTCATTGGTTATTATAATCCTTAGAAAATCCTAAGCTTGGGAAAAAAATAACTTTGATGTCTCATGTTAAGTTAATGTTGTTTGTATGATTCAAAGAAAAGCTATATGACTATAAATTCCCTTTTCCTTCCAAGAGTAGGTCTAAAATTTTATTTAAATTATCAATTACCTTATATAGATAGATTTAAGGGAGGAAGGAAAGAAGGAGAGAAGGAGGCAGGGAGGGAAGTTAAGTTTCCCTTCCTTAAAAGAAGTATCTCTTTAAATATAGAATCATTGTTGTACTTTATTTGTAGTAATGCAGTGAATTGATAGATACCCTAAAAACCCTCCCCTTGTATAATGGATAGAGTTATTTTAGAACCCTTTTAGATGCATAGAAGACATAGCAAGAGAGTGAGAAAATCCCCAAAGGGCAGTAATGGAAGAAAACCAGCTCTGTGGGGTGGTGCCGCTGCCATGCCTATCCCAAGGGCTTTGCCAGTGTAGGTACCATAGAGTCTGGGGTTTCATCAACTGAATGGGAGCACACATCAACGCTTTGCTCCTCAGCAAAGTAGGAAGTTAAAAATGAAACTCTAAGCCAAGTCCTTTGAAAAGTAACCCTTCAGAAATGTGTACTTGACAGCAAAGATAAATTGCAAGGAAAATTGTCTGTTTTGGCCAGAGACTGTGGAGAGAGGTTGGCTTTCTGAGACTATATTACCACAGTTCTACCATTATGAGGGTCAGGATTTAGACATTCATTGCCTGCCTGGTCCAGGAAACCCCAAACCATGAAAAGTATATGGTCCAGGATTAGTTGCATCCTAGGGCACCTAGAAGTAGCTAGTCACTAAAGTAGTACTTTCTGGCGGACTGTATTGTCAAACCAGGACTCACAGAATTCCAACAGAGAAAGCCCAGTGAAACATGAGCTCATAATTAAAAATCATAAAATACACGAAGAGATAAATCAACATGAGCAAGAGGCAGAGAAACAGAAATAGCATACTTTAAACTTCTTCACGGATCTCTTAGACTTATTAAATACAGACGATAAAATATATCTGAAATATTTCAAGAATTATAGACTGTAGATCCCATAATGGTCATTAAAGAATTCAAATGACTGGCATTTGTGTTTTATAAGGATTTAGGGTACATAGAGAGAATTTGAGAACATAAGTTTGGAATTATGAAAGTTTTCAAATAAGACTCTGCATAAATTAAAAAGGCAATTTTTCTCTCAAGTCTACCTGCTGCCCTTATTCCTCTGTCTCCTCCACCTGCCTTCTCCATCCTCTTTGGAGAGCTTGGGATGTCCACACTGACTACCTCAGATTAAGGACAATGCTAGCTATGTAAGTATCACAGCACACAATTAACTGGATTCTTTATGATCTGGAGACAACACTTATGTTCTAATTATATTTAAAGATATTAATTTTAAAACATCCCATTATGGTATATGTTTTAAATTTGATAAAGAACCATGTTATTTCTTTTAATATGACAGTGAATAAAATTTATAAACCTGCTTTTGATTCAGCTTAAAACCACACAGACTTTTATATGAAAAATAAAATATTGTTCTATATAACTATCAAAAGACTGAGTTAACTATCTTGGCCTCAGAAGCACAGTGTTTCAACAAATACTATATACAAACTCTCTTGTATACTCTTACTATTTTTACAGAATTAGGTCCCAACTTATCAACAGCTTTTTAAATGCAAGAACCTGCTTGCAGTGCCATTATTACACATTAGAAGGCTAATATGGCCTCCTATTTGTTATACAGTATTTAAATAAACATCTGCTTTGTGCCTGGTACTATGGTATGCTCTATGAATAATTAATGAGCAAAAATGGTCACAGCTCCTCCTCTCAAGAGCAACAATCAAGTGAGGGAGACAGATTATTACTAGAGTAATGACCAAATAATGGTAGAACTGCAACTGGGCAACAATGACATTCTTCTTGACTGGAGTTGACAAATACATTGGTCTTAAGAACCTTTTAAGGGATACTTAATTTTTCAAAAGTTAAGAGATTTGCTCTTACTGTAAATACATTATTCTTTTAAATATAATCCAAATTTTCACATGAGATATTTTAAACTGATACTGACTCAAATTGAATCCTTTTAAAGTCATTATCAATTTTGTCAGTATTTAAGAATTTTTAGGATCCTTTCATTATAATCTCAAATGACAAGTTGCTGAATTTATTACTTTCTATACTTTATAAAATTTTATTTCTTTAACTACTTAGAAAGCAGTGGATTATATGGGATATTTTAATGGATTTTGTAATTTTCTGCTTCTCAATGAGTTGTCATAATTGCATGTTAAGCAATGTCTAATTTGTTTCTGATTCCAACTGCTTGCTAATAGAAGATGGAGACACAGGTCAGCACACTGGGTGGGCTGGTCAGCTAGTCCCAGAGAGGAAAAACTGAACAGGGAGACAGGGCTTACAGGTAGGGGGAGAGCCAGCAGATCCTGTAATCCCCAATTACTGACTCTTTACAGCCTTCATAGTTCTCTCAACCCAACCCATCCAACACTAATTATAGGAAACTCTATGAAGAGTAAAATAAAAAACAAGGGTTTGTCAAATTTGTAGGTTTGGTGACTAAGTTCAGTAATTTGGTCCTTTGGTAGATTGTCTTTTAGATGATTGCCTTTAGCCCATTTGGTCTAGAATTACCTATAGCAGGTCATGCTGACTTGGTCCTAAGTCATCAGGTAAGAATATTCTGGCAGCTGGAGGCTAAATTGGAGCCAGAACTGAAGGGTGAATGAGCATTGATCAGGGGGCCAGAGTAGGGTAGACTAAGGCAAGAGCAGGGAAGGGCAGGAAGAAGGGCCTCTGACTGGCAAGAGAATTAGGTTGAGATGAAGGCAAGGGGTACTTCCAGCCCAACTAGGATGAATGCTGTAGACTATTTTTAAGAGTTCTACCTTTGGCCTAAGTCCTTGGGAAGCAGCGATGGTATTACAAAAGGGAATAACATGATGAGATTTGGGTTTTGAAAAGATCGCTCTGGCTACAGTATGGAGAATAAAATGGAGAGCAGCTGTGGTGTACGCAGGATGATCCAGCACAAAACTACTGCAATAGTTTGCTGATCAATGACAGTAGCCTAGACTGGGGCAGGAGTGAAGAAGGTGAAAAGTAATATGTAGATAAGAGTAGTGGCCCTCAACTGGGACTGATTTTACTCCACTGGGCTCAGATGGCAATGTTTGAAGAGAGTTGTGATCACCAATGGAGCGGAGGGAAGTGCTTCTGGCATCTCATGTGTAGAGGCCGAGGATGCTGCTGAATATCCTATAATGTACAAAACAAAAAATTATCTGACCCAAAATTTCAATAGTGCCTAAGCTGAGAAAACATGGACTAGAGAAATACTTAAGGAGTAACAGGGACTTGAGGTCAAAAAGTATCTTTAAGTATAATGCCAGATTTATCAAAATAAAATGCAATGACCACAAGAAAAGCAATGCATGTCAATAACTACTTTAGGGACAACAAAATGTAAATGAACAGGTGCAAATCAAAGCAGTCATTAAATACATATGGATAGCTATTAAAATGCTTAGAAGGGATGGGAGCTGTATCTGCAGCTTGACAGAAATACACAGTGACTAAATCTAGCATTGTCTGCAAAAGAGGCACGCATTTTACTCTGGTGACAGTCAGCAGGATCTAAATTTAGTTTATACTCTTAGTGCATTAAAATAGCATCAAGAAGCTCAGGAAGTCTAAAATCATCACACTCCACATTTCTTTCATACTGTTAATAGCTATTTGCCAAAATCCCTGTTTCAAGTGTGATTATAGCCTATTAAAAACACGTCATCTGCAAAGTTCTTCCAAAACAACGTGAAATGAAATTAAAGCAATGATTCTAGATCAAGTCATTGGCAACACAAATATCACAACGCAGACATTTGTAAGGAATATATCTTAACTTCCAAAGTTTTGTAAGAAGCTTTTTGAGGCTTTATTACTGTTTACTAGAAAAGTTAAAATGCTTTCTGTCAGAGTTTCAGTGTCACAATGGTAAATTAGAGAAAAGAAATAATTATTATATATCTGAACATAAGGTCTACACATGGCCTATCACGTGACCTGGGTAAATGTTGAACTGTGGATGGGCTCATCAGGTCCATCACTGAAAAAGGTAAAAGATGAAGCTTGTACCTTGGTGTCTTAATTTACCTGTTTAATCTTTCTTCTATTCAAACAAACAAAGACCAGACAGATGAACACAAAGAGATTTCATTTTTCACTTCACTTCATGGGATCTTCTAAAATGCAGATCGAGATTTGAAAAAAAATTGCTTTTTTTTCTGAAAATTTAGTTCAAGATGTATTCCTTCTAGTAAAGTACTCTCAATTGTTGCATTCTGTATTCATCTAAGCACATCGTCGGCAGCCGTCCGTCTCGAGAGACGATGGTGTAGCTTCTTAAGAGTCTATCTGCACCACCGAGAATGGCTGTGCAGTCCGACTCGGGAGTGACACGGTATCTGTCTCCTCCCGTGTTGAATCGACATCTTGCGATGACGCTGAAGCTACAGAGCCTGGGCAGGGTGATATGGAGGGTCTGCTGTTGCCCATGCAGCAGACCCCCCCTCTCTTCGCAGCTGAAGGGTCCAAGGGAAAGACGGAGTCGATACAGCTTGGGTTCAGGTGCGCCGCAGGAGTTGCCGGTGTTGACTACAACGTCAAACCGCCTTAGGGACTCCGGCTCCGGATTTTCTGTTGGGGTTTACTCCCTTAGCCTTTCCCCTGAAGAGGTATGCCGCAAGGCAGCGGAGGTTTTTTGGAGTCAGAGTTTTCCTTCTCTGATGTACCCTGACTGGAAGATCGAACCAGCGACACTTAGCTCGCAGGCCGACGCTCAATCCACTGAGCTAAACCAGCCAGGGCAATCTAAGCACATACCTACCACTAAAAGAATAAACCTAGAAGGAGTTCAGAATTAATGTCCTAAAGCAAGAATGATGAATAATTTTGTTTTTCTCTCAAGGGGACATGAATAATAATGGTAATTATAATGATGATGATGATGATGATGATGATATCACCTTCATAGTCAGTGAAATTAAGTACTTTTTTTTACAGAAATACATATAATACCCTTCCTCGTGGCCAGATTCTTTTCCTGAGTTAGATACTTGAGATACAAAAAACATCTACTTCATTAATTCTGTCTCCTCACATTTGTGCTACATTCTTCATGCCTATACTCCTGTACTTATGACTATAATTAGATCTTTAGCTATGTACATGGCTACTGGAATAAAGACTGCATTCCCCAGCCTCTCTTGCAGCTATGTGTGGCCATGTGAAAAAATTTAGAGCAAGCAAGATTTCTCAGTATTTTCTTAAAGAGAAAGGAAGCTACTGTGTGTTTCTTTCTTCCTACTGCCTGGAATGCAGATATAATGACTGACAACTAAGAAGCTGCACAGGACACTGGTGAAAGCTGCGTGCTGAGGATGTCAGGGCAAAAGTAGGAGCCTGGTTCCCTGACATGATAGAATACCACACCAGACATGGATGAGCTACAAACTATGTTTAAGTGAATAATAAATACATTTCTATTATTTAAACCACTGTTATTTTGCTTATTCTGTCACTATAGGTGACTTTAACCCAAACTAATACAGTGCCTTCACAATCCCACTTTCTGGCCCGCTGTGTCTTCCATCTTATTTTGTGATTCTAATTTTTATAGTCTCACTGTAGTTCAGGTTATATGTTTTTATAAACTCTTCTCACTGCCCATTCCCACAGAAATTTTCCTCTACATTGAACTAGAACTTGCTCTCCACATATTTCCATCTGGTTTTTAGCTTTAACAATATTGTGTGTAAAAATTTATTAATTTGAATTCACCATATGACTTCACATCTAAATGAAAAATTCTTTAAGTTAGGAATTGTACCCTCTACCTCTTTTCAGGCTTAATACTTTGCAAGAGTTAGTAGATGCTCACATATCTGCTAGTAGCTTAATACACAGGAAAGGGAAGAAAAGAAAAGAAAGAAGAGAGAGATGAAAGGAGGGAAAGGCAGAAAAGGGGTAAAAAAGAGAGGGTCAAAGAGAGAAAAGGAAAATCCAACAAATTATTAAAAGTAACATAGTAATGTTTTGCCTTAAAATATATTTAACAAAAACCTTTGCATTTTCACACCTGTGGGCATTAGTGGAACATTATAGGATCGATTTAAGAACCTACTGTTTAAATATTACTGAACAGTATTCTGAAAAGCACAACTGGGTAGGAATCTTTGGGGGTAGGAGATGACTCAACCTGACACAATAATTCCCCATGAGTGTAGAGAACAGGAATCTTTTCAAACCACTCTGCTGTTTTTTTTTTTTTTTGCAAAATAAATAAATGTTAATAAGAAAGGAAAATAGATAGGGTTTAAATTTTGCTAGAAGCTCAGAATGATTACTATCTAAAACTCTCTTGAGTCTGAAGAAAAGCAAGAAAACATCTATGAACCAGGGTCAAGTTAGGATAGAGATTCTCACCGGTGCTGACAGATTAAGAAACTCAGTCTTATGGAATTTGCCAGATCAGAATTATCTTTATGTACTACTTGCCTGAAATAAAATTAGTGTTTACATTCCTTTATGCATGCATATTTCTTAATCATGGCTTATTAATTTAGTTTGAACTTCTGAGTCTTAACAGTTTTGGTTGTGTATGTTTATTATTTATGTTTTTGGCTACCTCATCAATTCAAACCTAATTCCTAATCCCTTTCCGCTTTGCTTTAATTCTGTTTAAAACTCATGACTTCAAAGTGAATGACTACAATTAACACTGGCTGATATGAAATGACTCTACCTTATTTCTCAGTTCCTTTCTTTTTAAAAATAAGCTTATTACCTTGGAATAGTTTTAGATTTATTCTATTTGCTTTTGATAATAAAGTTGTGATTATTCTAGGAATGTAAGGTTGGTTAAGCATTCTAAAATCAATCCAATTCTTACCTTTTTAACAGAAGAAGAAAAATCATGCAACTATTTCATAAATATAGAACAAGTATTTAAAAAAATAAAACATCTATTTTTGACCAAAAGCCGTAGTAAAATATAAATAGAATGAAAGTTCCTTAATTTAAAAAAAAAAGTTATTTATAATTAAAACAGTATGGTACTGACATAGAACATTGGAACAAAATAGAGAGCCCAGAAATAAACCCACACATATACAGTCAAGTATATTTTCCTCAAATATATTAAAAAAAAACTTTTGCATTGTATATAAATATACACACAATGGAATATCATTCATCCATAAAAAAAGAAGGAAATCCTGCCATTTTTGATAACATAGTACACCTGGAGGACATTATACTACGTGAAATAAATCAGACAGGGAATGATAAATACATAAGATCTCACTTACATGTGGAATCTAAAAACATCAAACTCATAAGACCAGAAGGGTGACTGCCAGGAGCTGACAGGGGGGAAAATGGGGAGATATTGGTCAAAGGATACAAACTTCCAGTTATAAGATGAGTAAGTACTAGGAAACAAATATATAGCATTGTGACTCTAGTTAATAACACTGTATGCTTGAAATTTGCCAAGATAATAGAGCTTACGTGTTCTCACCACACCAAATACAAAGCAAACAAAACAAAACAAAAACAGGGTAAATATGTAATGTGATAGATGTGTTAATAAATTAATTTGATTGGAGTAATCATTTAAAAATGTATATCTATATGCAACATTTCAAAAGAAGGCTGACACAAAAAATACATATCATATGACTCAGTTTATAAAATTTAAAAAATGAAAACAAAAAACCAGACACTGAGCTATAGTATTAGAAGTCAGGATAGTGGTTATCTTTGAGACGGAAATTTGTGGTTTTATTGGTTTAAGATGGGCACAAGGAGACCCTCCAGGTTGCTGATAATTTTCTGTTTCTTGACCTGGTTAGTAGTTAATTAGCTGTACAGTATTAACTTTGTTTTAATTCATTAAGGTAAACACTTATTTATGAACTCCTTGGAGCTATGTTATATGTCAATATAAATTTTATTTTAAATAATTCACCTATTATCAATTTTCTTCTTTTATTTCCTTCTACATATCCTGTTTTTCACTTTAGAATGTTAAATATTAAAATCTAGCATTTTGAGGTCTTGGGAGAAAAATTATTGCTATAATTATTAAAACCAGTAGGTAATGTTACAAGTAAGGTAGTTCACAAATTTTCATATCCATTATCTCAAAACTCATAACAACTCTGTAAGAGATAAGTAATGAAGGTTGTTTTTTTGTAATAGATGTACAAATCGAGACTCAGAGGTAATTAATTTTGTTCCCCAATTGACACATCTACAAAGTGGCAGAGTTTAGTCTAAGATGTCAATTCAGCAATCTCATAATGTTGTGCTTTCTACTGGAACCATTCAAAATAATATGCAACTAGAATAAATATCTCTGGTTCAAATAACTGGATGTTTTTTATTCTGACTAGACTCACTGTGAGTCTTAAAAAAATGTACTGCTGTTTTCTCTCAAAACTCTTTGTTTCTAAAAATAAGTGCATTTATTGAGGTCACTAACAGAGGGACATTTCCACTTATTTATATATATTTTTTCCACATCAAATAATGTGCATAAATAACATTTTATACCTTTTTGAATGTACCAAAAATTTTCAAATGTGAGTAGGATTATGTTCTGGATGCTCTTTTAAAACTAAACTACAGTAATAATACTGAGCTGTTCAGGGACCTTATATTTTGAAGTTTTCTACTTGATTTTTCTAGTGTTAGGAAAAGAAAGAATTATTAGTCTTTCCTTCTAGTGGATATACAATTAGAAGGATGAAAGACAAATATTTTAAACTGTGATTAGAGAAACATGTTAGAATATTTTGCTAATAAAACAGTGAGTATTACTACTCTGTATAACTTGATCACTATCAAACACAGCTCCAATTTCCACCAGATGTTTTAAAATTGCACACCTTTCATAACAATGGGTACCAGGAAAAGAGAGTTCATATGACTTGACATCATCTACACTATTGGAAGAACAAAATTCAGAGGTTTGTGAACCTGATGATGATTCACCCTTGAATGTGGGAAATGTTTGTTGTTCCATTGTTGATGGTAGTGTACATGAGTATAGACTGTCTGAAAGGAAGTTTGGTGAGTGGTATCAACAGCCTATAATGGGCCTTTCCTAAAACTCTAACTCAATTAACCATAATTATTCAAAGGAAACAACTAATGACATAGAAAGATTTACCTGCAAGGATATTTTCTATAGCATAAATAAATGCCAAATAATAAAAAAATTATTAAATTATCCACTGCATATTCAAAAAAAGGGCACTTTGGAGCCCTTAAAAATAACACTGTAAATGAAGAATTATTGTGAAATGGTATTTGTCCAGCAAACAAATAATATTCAAATCCTGTCCTTAACCAGTCACCTCTCACCTGGGATGCAACTGAAGGACACAGGCACATGTGAAAGGGTCAAACAGAGCAACATGTTGCTAAGGCTCCTATACTTTTAATACTTCAGTGACAGCAGAAATAGTTCTTTCTGGTACATTTTTCCTGCATCAGCAGGATCTAGCTTTACTTATTATAGTGTGCACTTTCCTACCATTCGCACTGTTGTGACCCTATGCCCTTCAAGCAGGTTCACAATTTTTGAGTTCCCGCCCTGCTTTATTTGATGATTTCTACCCCCTCTCTTTCCATGTGCGGGGCTAACATGAACTGTTGGATATATGTATTATTCTCCTGGTTTCTTTACATTTCCTACTCTTCTTATTGTAACTACAAAGTAAATGACCTTTTATTTTTTAAACTGATCTCTTGCACCCCTTATTTCTGATCTCTTATGTTCTATTCCAAATCCTAGCAATAGTTTCCTTGTTTATCCACCACATTCTGAAGCTTTTTGTCTCTTCATTGTGGTTTAACTCTGTCTCTGAAAAAAACTATTTACTAGAATTCAGATTGATTATGGCATAGGCCTGAATAAATTTCACTGAGTTTTTATTCTTCCTCAACCCAAGAAAAAAGATAACGCTCCAACGGTAGCAGTCCCGAATCCTATTATTATTATTATTTATTAAACTTCCCTGCCCCATGAGGCTGAATCAACACTTTGGTTCTCTGAAGTTCAAAACTGAGATCAGAGCTCATGTACTATATAGGCTAACAGTCCCTGATGAGGAAGGAAAGTCATCCCTAAAGAGGTGGAAGGCAATTAATGGCAGAAAAACAGCTTGGGTTTGTGGAATCTCAGCTTTCTTCTCTCTCATTTTCTTTTTTTGAATGTCTTTATTGGTTTAGAATGCAAACAAATGAGACAAAAAATGCCTTCTGAATAGTATGTAGAAAAGCATCCCACTCTTGTATTAAAAGGAAAAAACAAACAAACAAACAAACAAACAAAAAGAAACGCTGTCCCCCACAGCCACACAAAGAATTAAGATGGGAGGAACTAGAGGCTAGTTGCTCCTATTTCCTAGAGGAGAGCATACAGGGGCAGTTGTTAGGGCAATTAATTTTCATTATCTTTTTTTTTTTTTCTACAAAAGCATTTATTTTTCCCCAAACACCTCCACCCCCCTATTTTCATTATCTTTTTAAGTCTATTTTCTAAGTGGTTTACAAAAAAAAAAAAACCTCATTTACTATTTTACCATTAGAGAATATTAATGTTCTGTTGTTTTTCAAAAATTGTGGCTATTTTATCTTGAACACTAAAGAAACCATGTTAAAGGCTTAAATTCTTTGTTTCCAAGTTTCCCTAATTCTCCAACTTCATCATCTTTTAGTACCATTATCATGTGACTTTCCCTTATTTTTAACTGTAAATGACATTATAAATTTAAGAAAGTTTTGCACGTTTGTAGAAGATGATCTTACAATCTTCTAATCATCATAATCATCATCATCATCGCCACCACCACCACACACTAGTATAATCTGGTTTTCAAGCCCAAGATTCCCCCAACTTCCCATTTATATTCACAGTCTAGTAGCAGGTGCCTCCTTTAGCAGATCAAAATCATACAAAATGCCAGTGACTATTTCTAACCATTCTAAATGTGTGTATGTATCCCCTTTGTGCTCAGGTTAGAAATAATTCCCAGGCAGATACATACCAGAGTTCAGCTTCTTGGTGGACCATTGTTGTATAGCTGCTTCCATTTACTCTGGTAAATAGTTACATTTTCACTCTCTGCTTAGCAGCAAATAACAAAACACAACATCATAAACAAAATGAGAGACTGAAGTCACTTCCATTCACCTTCTAAGCTTCCTTCACTTCAAAATGGTAAAATAAAATATTCATGTGCTACCGTTATGTAGTTAAACAAAGAGAGCGGCATTTCCTCTTACTTATATTGATCTATGATTGCCCATCACCTCCTACCAAGTCAATCGTTTTTACTAACATCTACCTCATACATGAATGAGGAAGGTAGAATAGAAAAAAAAATGGTCATGATGAACAATGTCTGTAAAATAACGTTAGAATCAACAAGTGAGACAACTGATCAATCTTCCTAATAGCATGACAAATATACTGAATCGCATTTTAAATATTCATCAGCACTGGGAAAACAAACACTACCTAGTTCTTCCACAGAATTACCTATTTCCACAAGGGATGTCCGAGGGGGCCCAGAGCAACCTATCCTTCCTGAGAATGCAGGAAACATAAATGAATGCTGAATCAAGTTTATTTTCTAAATTAAAATTTTAAGCACTTTAAGTGAAATAGCAATACTAAAAGTAACAACACCTTTTAAGATAATTCAAAGTGCTTAGCTCATTTAATGTAATTCTCTCTTAACATTGTTATAGTCTCTATTTTCCTAGTTCTCTTTAGAAAGGACGAAATACCCTTCCTTTTACCATAATTTCCCCCTTGTCTATATCTAATTGAAGAGCTTTCTATCGGGAGACTTGAAAAAGGGATAATTACTGCTCTGGGGCCTCTCGTCAACTATGAACTTGGGAATTAGAATTTCTGGCTGAATTAGATTTTCTTCATCTAAAAGTATCTTTTTTTTCTTTTGGTAAAAGTTTCCCAGAGAAACTCTCTTAATAGCCACTGGCAAAGCCCATAATTCTACTACTGAAACAATGAGATCTATTTTCCAGATCATCAATCTTCATTCTCCAGACAGATACAATTGTTCAAAGAGTTGCAATTACATTATCCCTTGGTGCTTCTTCAGCCTCCACATTTGACTGATTCCACAGTTAACAATTAAAAGGCCAAAGGAATTGAGGATTAATTTTTATCTCTAATAATAAAAAGATCATTGCATTGAATTTCTTGGTATCGGCATCATTGCCCTCCTAATTAAAAGTGCAATAGTTGTATAATCTTGCAAAAGGAAAAATGGAAGTCGATACTCATTCAGGGACTACATAATTCCAGTGTAATAACTGCAATCATCCTGACCATATGGACAACACAACTTTTTAGTATGTACAAATAAATCACTTTCAAGTGCTAAGCTTTGCCTATATAGGTAAAACCGAATCCATTCTCTGATGTTAACCATTACACATTTTGAATAGCAAATTATATTTAGCAAGAATTAGGTCTTGTAGATCCTGAATAAAATGTAGATAATCAGGACAAACCACACACAATATCATCATATGTATGTTCTCCTTTAGGTGGCATCAAAGGCCAACAAGGACACAGTGCCTAGCTGCCTTCTAAGAAACAGAAAGAGCAAAGGCCACCTCTTCTTCACATTCCCTTCTCTTCTGTTTTAGCACTATCACCCCCTTCATCTCATTGCTCTCATTGGTGTTCCCCATCAGTGGCTCTATTAAGAGATGTGTCTCTTCCACTGCCTGCCATAGATATTCTCATTCCACAGGTCTCCACTAGGACCCAGGGGTCTGTATTTTCCACAGGCAGCCACAGCATGGATGAGGTGTGGTCTTACAGCCAATTTCAAGGAAAAAGAAACACTGCCCCAAGCTGTGAGCTTCTAGAGTGCTCATGGTCTCTGTATCCTGAGTACTTGGCACTTGAGCATCACAGATGTGATTAAAACTCAAGAATAATGACAATGAAAAAATGCTGGACTTCCGGCCAAGATGGAGGCTTAGACGGACACGCTAGGTCTCCCTCTACAACTAGAGAGGAATACAACTACTTCAAAACAAAGGATAACTAGAAATTCCAGAAAATAAAACTACACGGAAGTCCAACATATGAAGTTATAAACCAGCGGTGCCATTTGGGCAGGTAAGAGTTAAAGAGGGCAGTGCTGTTTGCGGTCGCACCCGGAGCGGCGGGCGGCGAGAAATCCCGGCTGCGCAAGCCCCTGGCGGTGCGCGACCCCGGCGAGGAATCCCGGCGGCCAAGCCCCTGGCGGTGCGCGACTCCGGCGCTGGGGAGAGCGGCCGCCGCATCGCCTTGAACAGTGAGGCCCAGGGGGGCGGGAGGACGGATCCCGGTCTCCTAGCTGAATAACTGTGTGAATCCATCTTGGACCCCCGCCCCCAAAGAAAGCGCCACAGGGCTGCGAAATAGGTCGCGGACAGACAGGCAGGCGCCAGTCGCTAATTTGTGACGCGTACACAGGCACTGCGCCCGACAGCCAGCCCAAGAAAACAAAACGCATCTGTCAAAATGAGGCAGGCAACTATAGAAATACCGGTAACACAACTCACCAGGCAGCAGATAGAGATCCTGACAGATGAACAGATAAGAAATCTGTCAGAGGCTCAGTTCTGGGCCATTGTTATCAGGTGGCTTACAGAATTCACAAAAGAGCAGGAAAAAGATATGAAAGAAGCAAAAAACTTTCATAACGAAAAGAACAAAACCGCATACGAGACAGAAGGAAAGGAAATAAAATCCAGAGTTCATTTCAACAAACTGGAATATGGAGAAGGAGCAAGCAGTCAACCAATGCAGCGAGAGGAAATGGGAAGCAACAATGAAAGGATCAGAAACCTCTGGGACAGCTATAAAAGGCCCAACATAAGAATCATTGGTTTGCCAGAGAATGAGGAAGATGAACTAGAACTTGAAAAATTGAGTGAAAATATAATAAAGGAGAACTTCCCAGACTTGGGGAAGGGAATAGACATGCAGGTCCAGGAAGCAAGGAGAGTTCCCAAGAGACTGGACCCAGGGAGAACCACTCCAAGACACACTATAATCAAAATGTCAAAAATTAAAGATAAAGAGAGAATCTTAAAAGCAGCAAGAGAGAAGAAAAGAATTATGTACAAAGGGGTCCCAATTAGACTATCAGCTGACTTCTCAAGGGAGACCCTGCAGGCAAGAAGAGACTGGCAAGAAATATTCAAAGTAATGAAAATCCAAAACCTACAACCACGAATACTCTATCCAGCGAAATTGTCATTCAGAATAGAAGGACAGAGAAAGTGTTTCCAGGACAAAATAAAACTGAAAGAGTTCATTAGATCCAAACCACTGTTATATGAGATGTTAAAGGGACTGGTTTAAAAAAAAAAACAGAAGCTAGGGAGATGAAACAAAGGCAAACTAAATAGGCAACGAGAGTGGAAGAGGAACTGTGGGTACGGGAAGCATATTGGGGTGAGGTCAACAGGGAGGGGGAATGGGGAAAGGGAGGGAGATGATATAGGAATTGGGGATCAAGGTAGGAGGGAATGGAATAGACGAAGAGAGGTTGGGAGGAACTGTATGCACAACTAATGGACATAATCTAAAAGGGGGGGACAACTGGAGGGAGGGGGGCCACCGGGTGGAGGGGAGCAGAGGGAAGGGAAATTGGCACAAATGTAATAATTTAATCAATAAAACACATTAAATCTGAAAAAAAAGAAAAAAAGAAAAAGAAAAAATGCTGACCTGGAAAAAGCAGGATTTACATTAGAAATTAGCTTGGGGGAAGGCTCAGGATTTGGGTCCTATTATTGACCCTTTTATATGCTTGTGTCCAGCTCAAATTCTCCACCTTTAAGGTTCAGCAGTAGAAGCAGCAGAAGGTAAAGGATGTGGATGACAGGCTGGTAAAAGGACACTGTTTTGTATGTATGATTTAAGACACATTTTCTTGATCCCCAAAGCACAATTTCCTCAACTTGCCCTTCTCTAAAATCAAGGGGAAAAAAGCAAAATTCCATGAAATCATGTCAGGAAATCACCAAATGTACACAATACTTCTATTTTAACACTAAAAATGATCTTAGTCTGGTAAAAACTGAATGGCTATCACCTAACAAAATTGAAATTCTGTTTAAATATACACACCCTGGAAAATTACCTGAAGCCTATGGAACAATTCATCTGGGAGCTTCTGAGAATTATTTTATTACTTTTGTGTGTGTGTGTGTGTCAATTCTCTCATGAAGCAACTAACCCAGTCAAGCCAAAATGTGTATTATGTTATCAAAACATCTTCTTATCTGTTTGTTTCAGAATTTTAGGCTAATTTCAGTGTCAGGACTCACCTCCAACAAAACTATCACAGCCTTATTTGTAACTAGGTGCCGTATGCCTCTGCCACTTCTCCAATATTATTTGGTGAGATTAAAAGCTATCAAGAATATCCATGAGAATGTGAGTTGAATCCTGTCCTAACTGGGAGCTAATCATGAAGGAAATGATCCAAACTATTGGGACACTCCCCGGGGGAAGATGACTATTACTGAATTACCTTAAAGAGATGGGCTAACTAGTAACCACTGACTTGAGGGACCTGCATATTGTACTCTGTCCTTTGGTTCCTGTTTCATGGGTCAGTGCTATTTGTGATTCTCTTAATTTACCCCATAAACTGTAAATTTTTATAATTCAAAGTGATTGGCATGGACTGCGTTGCTCCAGCTAATCATTCACTAACTGACCTGACAGCACCGCTTCAAGCCCTATCTCAGAAGTCCTGCCATGTTGCTTCTTTCTCTCCTCTTAGAAATACCAACTCCATCTTGAATTATCCAGATAAATACTAAAATGCTATTACATCCATATTACCATGATGTTCCCTGTGTATATTATAAAACAAGCATCATGAGAGTATAGACGCCAGTGATTTAGTGAATGCTTCTGGAATTTGATGAACCTGCACGAGTTGTTGTTGGTGAGAACTAGCTGTGTGGTCAATAAGGTGTTTACGTCTCTCTGATTTTCAGTGTCCTCATCCATAAAGTGTGATAACAGCGCTACTACCTCACTGGGTTTATGTGAAGATTTAAAATGCTGCATGCATGATAGTGAAGGACTGGCGAACGTATCTGTCTAGATGCTGGGAGCTATTACATTAGTGCTATTACTAATGAAAAGGGCACATATTTTAGATTTGTAATTTGTTCAAATCATGGCTCTGCTTTTCAACTTCTGTTTGTAAAGTGGGGCTGGTAATAACAACCTTACAGACTTGGTGTGAACCATAGAGTCAAATACATTAAAAATCCTAGGCAAAGTGCCTGACATGAAGTAAGCACTCAATGGATAGCAGCCTTGTAGTAATTACACATAGAAAGTGACTGGCTATGAGACTGTAAGCCATATGCCATATCAAGTTGTTAAAAGTTTAAAAGCTTTTTCATACCATTCAGTCCTGCTTTTTTCACTTGACCATGTTCCTAGTGCTGGAGGAAAAATTATCTGGGCAGTAGTTCACTCAGGCTCTGTCTAACCAAGAGCTCTGTCTCTATCAGCTCAGCTTCTTTCCCATCTCTGCGTCACAGGAGGTCCTGTGGCCAGGCAAGTTCTCTGAGCCTAATGCGGCCTAGAAATGAAAGAAAGGAGGAAGAGTAGAATGAAGGGAGGTATGTGAGTTAGAATTGGGGAAGAGGGTGGGAGGGAGGCTTTAGAGAAAAAATGCCTGAGGAGCTGAGGGATAGAAGGCAAGTAGGTGAAGGGGGAAGGGACTTTCCTGAAATACTGTTTTGTTTTATGTATCCTCTTCTGAATATTCAAGGGAAGTAAAAGCCTTCATGAAAAAGGAGGAGGAGGAGGGAAAGCAAGGGATGGAGATATAATAAAATAAATCCTCCCATTGTTGGACTATATTCTTGGAGGGCCAGTGCTCTGACACTGTGCCAAATAAGTCATGGCTTCTCGTAGGTAGAAAAAACTAGGGCCCGAGGGACTTGCACTGCTCCCGTGGGCAGAAATGCCACAGGAAATCAGTTGGGCACTGAACAGAGACAGGCGCTACCTGATATCCCTGGAAGGTAGCCATTGAAGGGAAAGAATTCCTAACACTCTGGAGAATCTGGAGGCATATGAAGAGTTTGCCAATGGTATGACAAGGAAGAAAGGCTTCTCAAATGAAATCGAAGATCCAAAAAATAAGGTGACTAGAAAGGGGCCTTTTAGTGAGACCTGCCCCCGAGGATGCATCCCTCAGTGGACCTGGAGACAGAGTTAGGAAGCACCTGGAGCTCCACAGAAATTGGGCCCAGCACCAGGATAACACGTCAAGGTGCATGAAGCAGCACTAGCGGCCCCAGTGCAGAGCAGTGCACGAAGGAGACTACACAAGGGATAACTTGGGAAAGAAAAGGAAGGGAATATGGGAAACAAGAGTGTGGGAGAAGAAGAAGTGAGCTTATCGGGCTATGTGACCATGCCGGTAAAGTGCTGTGCAATGGATATTTCCCATGTGCCCTCCAAGAGCCAATATGCCCTATTCTCCACCCTGCTCAGTGCCCTGGAAGACTGACCTTCATCCAGCAAGAGACTGGACTGCAAGAAGAGAGGGAGGGCAGGTATTTGCTTGCTTCTTCATTTGTTTTTATCCCAGACTTTGGTTTTACTCCTTCCTGGTGGCAAGAAGTTTGCTATATCCTTTCTAGAAGACAGCATCTTTCTATCTGTCAGTTGCCCCTCTCCTGTAATTGCAACTCTCTGTCTTTTGGTAACTGCTCCCTTCCCTTGCTGCCTCAAGGTCTAGGGACAGTAATTGATGCCAGCTGTTGCTAGTTCCTGGTCCTGCACTGTCTTCCATTTGTTCTTGTAACCCTGCTCTTTGAAAATATTCCCTTCATTAAACTCTCTTCGATTGCCCTACTTGAGTGTACCATCTGCTACTTGCACAGACATCAACTGATAGACCCAGGTCACAGGATAACTGCACAATGAGAAAAGGCAAAGGGTAGCCGTCACCCTCTTAAAAAGGCAGAGAAGGAGAGAAAATACGAGAGGAGAACAAAACACTGAACCTTGGGTTAGAGGATGTTTATTAACTCCATGTGAATCCAAAGCCAGATTCATGGCAATATGATCTATTTGTAATTATTTTCAATGATGATATTTTTACAAAATAAGGCAATAGTATATTTTGTGGGATTCTGTTATTCTTAAAATAAGCTGATGTGCATTGTTGCATGACAGAGAGAGAGATAGGTTCAAATCCCATTTTCATCACTGTGTTAAGTTACTTCCTCTATGTCTCAATTTTTCTCTCCTGAAAAATAGGGATCATGATACCTTCTTCATGGGATTCTTAGGAGATTAAATAGAACCCTACTGGATGCATGCTTGCTCACAACGAATTCTTAATAAATGAAAGTTATACTTGTTATTCTTGTGTTTCATCAAACCCTTTTCTACCATAAGTCTCAGTTTTAGAACTTTTAACAGTATTGTGCTTTCATCAAAGGTGCTTAAATCTGGGTGAACCCAGTCAGTACCCTCAGCACTGATGCAGAGCCAGGTGAAGATTATTCTGATCAGTTTCACCCTCACCCACACTGCTGTCAGGGAACCTGTGGCCAGGTTCCAGCAATCAGCACCTCTGTCATATTCCCCTTTGGTGATAAATGATCCAAAGAGTTTAATTTTTCAGAAATATATTTCAAATCACATCAACTTGTTCTATAAAACACACTTTAAATCCTTTAGTGATTAATCAAAGTCCTAAGAATTTCTCTTGAAAATTCTAAAAAAAAAATTAGCAATTCAGAATAAAAAACCCTAATATGACTCAGAAATTCGTTCTTCCATCTTTAGTCTTTCCCCTCCGTGCTCACTAGAGTTTCCTCCTTGCCCCTCCTCTTCAAAGAAGCAACAGCTTGCCTCTTCCCATGCAGGCTTGTTCTTTCACCTTCCAACTCGTACCCTGAGCTTTTCACTGCAAGCCTGGACCACACAGGCCCTGGCTGCTTAGTGTGGTCCCTGCAACAGGAGCATCTCATCCCTGTGAGCTTGTTAGAACATACAGTGTTGAACTCTGCTCAAAAGCATGGGATCAACACATGCCTTTATAAGTTTTGGAAGCATTGGTTTAGAATACCTCTCGTCAGGCACAATTACTTTCTGGAGATACAAAGCGCACAATTTGCTCTATATTTATTAGACTATCCCAAGAGCAATGGTCTCTAACCTGTTTATGGCAAGGCACACTCACAGGATGACACAAACTCACATAAAGGAGTCACCTCTGGAGGGATTCTCATCCCGCCCACCATGCACCCGCCTTTTGTGAGTCACTCTCTAACATTGGCTGGGACGCTGAATGACTACGGTGAGGAGGCGGGAGAAACCCCTCTCCATGTCTCAATATCTGTAACACTGTTCTCTGAGTATATGAGCAATGGGGAAATATTAGTTATAATCTTCTATCTTTTACTAGCTGTCTCATATGAACAAATATATTGGGTCATCTTGAAAATGAAGAGAATAATGCAAATAATGGGTTATTTATGTTATGGAAATGCTTACAGAATAATTTTAAAGTATTTTACAATTTCAAAAGTTCTCAGAGCTTGAAACTAATATAAACAACCCAGAGTTCCATTGACTAAGTTTTTCACACTTGTATTCTGCTCTACAGAGCTGTTCTTGAAACTGATAAACATGCAACATCATTCAATATACTTTTCATGAAATAATCGCTGGTACAAAAAGCTTTACAGAACCAAGAAAGCAATAACTGCCTGTTGCGGTAAACAGACATTTGGCGGTTATATCTCCTTTAGTCCCAAGGGATAAAATCAAACAAATATGAAGTAATAGGTTTTTGTCTGAGTATAATATTAATCTTTGAATAATAAGATAGCAAGAGGCAGAAAAGGAATTCTAACTAAATTTTCAGGTATTTCAAGTTTGCAGAGTCAAAAAATTTGTCTTTTTTCTTACAAGAGGAATGTCAAAAATGTATCAGTGGCCCAAATACATATGAAGGTTAAAAATATCAACATGATAATTAGTGGACTCATTTACATTCAAATATCAAAGTTTACCTATTTTAGAACTACATTCAACAATGAAAACTCAAAGAAATATCTGATTATTGTTAAGAGAGATAAATGAGAAAGTATTTCATAAAGATCCAAATTCATTATTATTTTTAAATTCTGTGCAGGAGTTTTTATCATCATTGTCAAGTCATAACTAAACTGATCTGATAACCAACTCATAGCCAGGTCGATCTTTTATCTTTTATTATGTTGCTCTTTTATCATGTCTAAATTTCCTTCATTTAAAAAGTTATACAGTTAGGATGTTTAAGTTGGTACTTTTAGAATAGATGAAGAGATAACAGAGAATTTTAAACAGTTCTCAGCTGAGCTGTACTAACATTTTCTTAAACCCTGGATTTATATTGCTGAAGTACTATGCAGATATTAGTCACTAATTCCAACAAGTTATGAAATTTGCTTATAACATATGTATTTAAATTCTTTAAGAAAAAATACAAAATTGCCCATAAGTTGATATTTAAAAGTGAATAGACATCCTGCTGAGCATGTTGGCATATAGCCATACCATTTCTAGAGCAGAAATTTAATAAACATATTCTAGGAACAGTTAAGGGATTTGACTTCAGGGCTTTAAAGTACAGCAGTTGTAATCTATTGAAAGAAGACACCTGTGAACTTTGGCTTATCTTTTTACCCTTTGACTTGTTCTGTCTTTTTAAAAACATTGTTTTCTCTGTATTTCCTTAGGGCCATATGACTCTTGCTTTCATATATGGTTAATTTGGGTTGGTTAACTATGTTAGAAAATAACGCAACAGAGGTCACAATTATAGATACATTATTATCATAGGTCAGGAAGCGTTACTCTGTTTCATTGACTAGGTGACCATATAATTTGTCATCCAGCCAGGGACATATTTGAGCATGGAAAGAGGTATGATTATGTCATATACAAAACTTAGTGCAAAATAGATCAAGACATAAATATAAGAGCTAAAAGTGAGAAACTACTAAATGAAAACATAGGGGTAAATCTTCATGATCTGGGATTTGGTGAAGGATTCTTAGATATGACATCAAAAGCACAAGCAAGAAAAAAATAGATAAATTGGACTTCATCAAAATTTTAAAACATTGTGCTTTAAAAGATATCATTATAACTGCACAGAAACTTCTTTTCTTTAATGTTACCTTTTCCCCTTTCTTTCCTTTTGATTAAAACAGACATCCTCTAGCACCCTGACTCGCCTGCTTCCTTCTGCCTTGCACGTCCACTCCCTTCATCATTAAGCCCTCAGGACAACGAGGTTCTGGTTAGCATCAAATAATCTTAGGAGCAAAGAGTCAGGGCTGTGGACAACAGAGACAGCATTTCAGTCTATCTAGAGATAATATCTAGGTCTCAGTTGTGTTTCAGCTCCAGACCCAGATAAGTCAAATGACCCCACGTACCCTACTCTTGCAAAACCAAACAAAGTACTGCCAAGGCTGACATTGGGACCAGATGCAATGATCAACTACCCCCTACCTAGCGCTAACCAATCACTAGAGTCACCGTGATTAATGACCTTCCCCCTATATAACCCATCCCCTAGAAGCCATCAGGGATCCAGGTCTTTGCACATAAGCTCACCTATGACTCTGGGTTTGGCACCATTTAAAAAAATAAACCTTTACTTTCTCTGCTGCAAACTCCAGCTCATATTTGATTGAGCTTTGATGTGCACAGGCAAATGAACTCCTTTAGTTCAGTAATACCATCAAGTGAAAAGGCAACCCCCAAAGTGGAAGAAAATATTTTCAAATCATATATCTCATAAGAAACTTATATCTAGACTATATAAAGAACTCTTATAACTCAATAATAAAAAAAGACAAAAATTTCAGTTTAAAATTGGGTATAGGATTTGAATAGGACATTTCTCCCCCCAAAACACAAATGTTCAATAAGCACATGGAAAAAGTCTTGACATGATTTGTCATCAGAGAAATGCAATAAAAACCACAACAAGATACCACTTCACACCCACTAGGATGACCAGAGTCCAAAACCCAAACAACAGTAAGTGTTGGCAAGGGAGAATGAGAAGCCTCATAAACCGCTGGTACAAATGTAAAATGGTGCCGCCACTTTGTGAGACACTGTTTCAGTTCCTCTAATGATTAGATATAGAGTTACCAAGTGATCCAGCAATTCCACTCTTAGATAGATATAAGCCCCCCAAAGTGAAAAGATAGGTCCACACAGGAACTTGTAGATGAATTTTCATGGTAATAACAACCAATAGGAGGAAACACCTAAATGTCAAACAAAATGTTGTATATCCATACAAAATGAAGTAGCATTCTGTCATAAAAATAAAGTACTGACACATAGATAAAACTTGAAAACATGATCAGTGAAAAAGCCAGTCATCAAAGACTATGATAAGGCCTATATGTTTACATTTATATTAAAGTCCAGAAGAGGGAAATATATACAGACAGCAAGGAGATTTATTGTTCGTTAGGGAAGGATGTGGCATGAGGAGGGCAGATAGGGAAATCTTTAAAGGAACAGTAGCTAAAGGTTACAGGGTATCTTTCTGAGATGATGAAAATGTTCAAAAATTGACTGTGGCGATGGTTGCACACACCTGTGAATCTACTGAAAACCTCTGAATTATATGCTTTAAATGGGTGAGTTGTATGGCATATAAATTGTATCTCAATGAAAGTGTTAAAAGAGAAAAAAATTTAAAAATCATGGTGGGACAATAGGTACAAACTGGGTTTATATGGGCAAATTTTAATGTGTTATCACCTACCTCTAATTTCACCCAAGTGACTGACCAACTCACTTTCTAGAGAAACACTGGTGAGATAGTTGATCAGTTTTACACATACTGACACTGTTTGAAAATGTCTTAATAAAGTGGCTAGGGAAGAATTTTTCAGATAGTAAAATTTTGACTTTAAAATTTAGAAATATTCTCATGCACTGTGGCCTCTAGATCACTTTCCAGTAAGCCTGAATCACAGCACTAGACTAACATAGATTAAGCATGTGCTTCAGGTACTCACAATGCCAGACCCCTCCCCTCAAATCCGTCCAGCTGCAATGAAATTTTCAAGAACTTTGCATTTACAAAACTATGGAAAGAAACTTTTTATCTCAGCTTACATATTATGCATTAATACCAGGCTTTGAAAGTTCAATATGATTTTTATTTTGAATTATAATATCCTCAGTGCTGGGACCATCTACTGGCACTAATCCAGGCCTGTGAGGAAGGAAATGAGGACAGCATGCATCAAAGAACTATGTCCCAGCCTAGCATAGGCAGTCAGAGCAAGGACCAGTGAGAAGAAGAGACCAGAGACCAAAGTAGCATTCCCATCCCCCACTGTTTTAGTCAGTATAAGAATTTGCTCCTTTCAAATGACCCTTTGGATGGGGGAGCCCCCAATTAACTGAGATGAAATGTCCCATCACCATGGAGTCAGATTTAATTTTGTTTATAAAAATAAACGCATGCGCAAATTTTTTTTGTACAGCTGATTTTTTGAGGTAAAATTCATACCCACTTCACTACCTCTGTCCATCTAATCACAACTATAAATTAATCCTTTTGGTTTCTGTATAATCCAGCTGGAGATTAGAACATTAGATTCCTACCAGTGTGATGGTTTTAAGATGACTCGAGTCATGAGAATTTATGTGCTCTTTTCCTTTTTCAGTAAATTGAAACAATATTTGTAAATGTAAATTGTACAACTAAATTCTGTAATAAATGGAATCATTCTAAAGAACTTGCTAATCAGATAACCATTTACGTGTATGAAGAAAATTTTCAACCAGTATTAGGATGTACAGCTATCTTTCAATAAAACATGGCTAAATCAATAGACATGGTAAAAATGAAAGTATTTATGTCACAAAGCTTTTAAACTGGGATTTTTAATAAGCATTATATATATTGAAGATTCGTGAAGGCAATTATTACTTATCTACTCTGACATATCACAAAAGCATTTCAGCATCTAGAAGACAGGATCACATAAATTCCAGAATCATTTATTCAAATCAAATGTCCATTTTTATATCAAGGGCAACTACTTCCTCATAAAAGAACAGTGTAATATATTATCTAGAAATGAATGTTACATAACTCAGGCTAGTAAATCCCAATCATACTATTATTATGCCATTAAACTGGAAACATGGAGAAAAGAAGAGTGCTCATAATAAAATCACATTATTCTGCACATAACATCTGAAATTCAATCTAATACAACTTCCAAATACCAGAGGTTTAATGTTTATGATCTTTATTGAATAATCTTCTCTTTCTTTGACTAAAGTCAATAAAAAGTCAACTCTAAACTTTTTAGTGGAGCTAAGAACCATTGCATTAAATTACAGGGTCATCAAGATAAGACTAAAACCAAGAGGTCATCTTTATGATCGTTGATAACTAATGCTTTAGCAATTTTCTTCTCAATACCAACACCAGTTTACTTAAATATTTTTTCTGAACTGCAGTTTGGCCAATGTTTTATGTTAATGTACTCTTTACTTGCATATTCATATTTGATTTAGAGTTAATTCAGGAAATAATATCAAGTAATACTCTAAATATGCTAGAAAGCCCTTTAGGTTCAGAGAAGACAAAATTTTTTTTCTTATGGTAAAATATACATAAAATTTACCATTTTAATCATTATAAATGTACAGTTCAGTGGCGTTAAATATATTTATATTGCTATGCAAATATTACTACCACTGATGTCTAGAACTTTTACATCTTCCCAAACTGACACTCATTATCCACTAAACTCCTATTCTTCCCTTGTCCCACAGAGAAGAAAATTTTAAATATGTTTTTCAAAAACATATTTAAATTGGAATTACACTCATAAGCAGAATCTCCCAATTAAAGGGCTCTAGATTTTATCCTTGCACTTTAGAAACAAAGACTGAACACTGGCCTTTGTTGAAATATTTCTGGCGGCAGTAATACATGCCATTGTAGGCATATTTGTTGATGTTATAGACTAGTCATTTATTTGGAATTTTGGCTATGCAATTATTTTTAAATATCAATGGAAATAGTGCAAATATATATAATAATAAGTTTTCACATGATTTAATAAGTCCTGCTTTTAATATGTTTCAGAATACATATAAGGATGTGGATATCAAATAGTATATTGCATCTGAATACCCACTGGACATCCCTGTTCTACTTGAACAGGGGGGGTGTTTTGTATAATTTTCCTAAGGACAGCTATAGATTTATAGATTCATTTATGTTTTCATATACCATATCTTCTGTGGTCAGGTGATGGCACTATGAGTAGATGAATATATAAAAGTCTATACATAAACAGAGAAATCCTAGAATTAGCATTAAAATTAATTTTAAAAATAAATAAGGAAGAAAAAATTACCTGTAAACATCAATGAGGAGAAAATAAACCACTTCTCACAAAATGTTAACATTTTAGGAAAAGAAACTTTCAAAGAGTGTCTGATTCAGATGACCTGGCTTGACTGAAAGGAAGTGTATGTTAACGAAGGAAGTCTGTTATAAGTGACCCTTCTCTGTAATTAGTCCTCAAGTTCTTAAGCCCAGGACTCCAAAATGTAGTCTTGTATAATGAATAAATATTTGTTGACTACATCCTCACAGGCCACATTTGGTCCACCTGATCCACATTACATTGCTGGCATGTTATGAATCCTTTCCACAAAGCTTTTCTGATGCCTAACTATGCCATATTCGAATGTTCATCCTTATTCTCAAATTCAAACTACTTCCATCAACGCCACACACCAGACACTCTCTGCACCCACGCAAATTCTGTTCTTTTCCAATGTGAACTCTTGATCTTCAGAGTATATATACATCTATACCTACAAAATCCAGAGACTCTTAGTGATAATGGTAGATAGGAAAGTATGATAGCAAAGAAAGACGATCAGCTTTTGTGAGATGCTGAATGAATTCAGTTGGAAGAATGGTGGGACCGGGAAAGCAGAAACAATGTGGTCCAACTTCCATGGTGATCATAATTGCTCATCTTGGCATCACCTGAGCGTGTTACGACATTTGCCTCACATTTCAGAACTAAAAATGATTGCATTACTTGCCATCTTCTTAAGTTTCTAATATGTTATTAATATTGATACAAGATTTTATGGCTCATGCACTCTGAAAATCTCACATGCAGCTTAGAAATTCTCCCCACCTCATTTCTGGCAGTGTATTACTCACCTATTGATAAAAATGAAACAGTAAACCAGGAATAGCCAGGGTAAGGATTCCTCTAAAATTAGTTTCTTTCTTTACTTGAATGCAGTTTCTTCTTAATATGGAATTTATATATAAACTCAAGAGTTCCGTTATATGCTTACACACTGATAATAGCTAAAGATTACAGAGAGTCTACAATATGCTCAGAACTGTCTTAAGAATTTTACATTAAACTATTCATTTAATCCTCACAACAATCCATTCAGGGAGCAATAATTATTATCCCCATTCAATATACTGGGTAAAAAAAGAGGTAAAAAAAATAGATAAAGAAACTTAACCAACGTCCCCCAGACCTTACCTAAAGTCACTAGAGAAGTCATATCACACTCTTAATCAATAGTTTTAAATGTCAGTATCATTTTTCCACATGTAACTGGCTTTTACTTTCTAATTTTATCTGTTTATACAAAGATTTTAAAGAAGTAAATGACAGTGCATATTGTTGCTCTGGCATTTGTTAGTTCTGCCTGAGGTTTCTGCCATCTCAAGGCACTGGCCTTTGCTGGGCACTTTGCATTTTTCAGTTCAGTAACTAGTACCTTGATTTTTTAGCACAGATTTTATAAGCAATTTGCTGCTGAACCTCATAAAAGGGTCACTTAACTTGTACATTTGACTTCTCAGGGCTTAAAGCCAAAATTAGAGAATCCCCTGGAAAGCACAAAATAGGCATTCTATCAAACCTAGAAAACGGGTGTATCTCGTTCTCTGCTAAGTGCCATTATAAAAATATCCCATGGAAAGGAACAGGCACTGCTCCAAATAAAAACCAATTCTGTCATCATCAGTCTCTCAGAGATGAATCCTTAATTAATAAATGAGAGCGAAAGGGAGCTAATACCAGCTGGGTCTAACAGTGCTCTAGAGAACTTTCACATTTTCATGTTTAAAAACTGATACTCCCTGTATTAAAATGATTTTATCATTAATGTTTAAGTATATCATATTCAAATTATTTTAAAATTTATGCCAATATAAATCTATTAATATTATCCTATATCTTAAGGTTTGTAACTCCATATGACTGTTTGGAATAATTTAATCAAAATAGAAAACAACTGGATCATTACAAGTCCTTTATTTCCATTTATAGCCATTAATGTAATCACTAGAAAACTTATGAGCAAAAGGCAGTCTTGCTTTATTTATTAATTCATTTAGAGTCATCTGGATTCATTTACTGAGGAGTGACCCAGGTGCTAAGCAAATGCACTTGCAAAATTCAGGAAAATTTTATTACTAGAGCACCATGGTCCAAGAATTTTATGGCATATTAAAACTGGCTTTGGGTATTATACGTGATGTGCCTATTAAATATAAAGACCGATTCTTATAAGACACACATACACAAACGAATTGCCTTAATTTATAGTGACACCAGGCAAACAAACACAAAAACATTCAAATAGAATTCTCTCTCAGAGAATTTAAATTAAATATAGCTAGTATGGGTTATGTGTATTGTTCGAAATTAGACTAATGAGACAAAAATAAGTAATTGCTGGGTAAATAGATTAAAATTTTCATTGTTTTTACATTTTGAGAGACTGGGAACTTTGGTGTCATCTGTGATTCTGCTCTTCCTCTCACAACCCCTGCCTGGTCCATGAGCAAAGCACCTTCAAAAGAAATCTATAATTTTATCATTTACTGTCACCTTCACTGCTACCACCCTGGTTCAAACAACAGGAATTGTTTTTCTCTGAATTATTGCAGTACACAACTAACTGTTCATCTTCAGCATATTTTCAACAAAGTAGCAAGGAAGATTCATTCGAACACATCATACTCCCCTCCCCCATGAGTGTTCTCTTCATGCCGAAGTTCTAAGGATGCCTTGGCCATTTCACTTGCTGTCCCTACTCTGGCCTCATCTCCCCTCCCTGTAGTTCTCTCTGACGTGGGAACACTGGCCTTCTTGCTCTTCCTCAGACATGTCCGGCATATTCCTGCACTTGCTCCTCCTATTCCTAGAATGCACTCCCTTCAGGACCTGTATGACTAGCTCTCTCCCCTCTTAAGGAGACAGGCTCTCCCTCCCACCTGCTCTAAAATATCAACACTCCTCCCCAACATATTCATCCTACACATACTTCAAAATCCCCTTCTCCACTTCATTTTTCTTCTTAGAATTTACCACTCTTTAACATTGTATACATGTCACTTATTTACCTCATAATTGTCTGTCTCCTCATTAGAATGTAAGATCCTAGAGGTGTGTTCACCACTTCCCAGCACCTATTACAGTGCAGGTGCTTGATTAACTTCTGTGAAATGGAATAAATGGATGAATGAATGAATCCAAAATCAATAGAAAACATAAACTGTGACAAAATGAGAATACTCATTAAAATACTGTAAAGGGAAATCACAACTAAGGAAGAAAATGCACGCAAGCATGTGTGCATTCATTCATTCTTCATGAAAACAAACATGTATGGAGTGCCCACATGTAACTCTTCCCAGAAGATAAAGCCAATGCTTTCTCCAGAGTGTACCTTGTAGAGTACCACTGGGAAGATGACTAAGTCAACACACATTGATAATACCCTGTGACAGAGGCTTTATGGGGGCACCCAGGCAGGGCTCCTGACCGGAGTAGCAGGGGCAGGGTTGTACTGAGAAATCAGGATGGAGAGGAAGCAGGCCGAAACCAGATTAGAAATGACATCTTTTGTCATGCTAAGTAATAGTATTTAATCTTGAAGGTCACAGGCTAGACAGCCACTAAAATTTTTCAAGCAAGAAATTAGGACACGATAAGTTTTTGGTTCTCTGAAAGTCCTTTGGATAAGAACGTTTATTATATTGTTATATGTAGTAGCAAATAAATACAAACCCAATCCAACAATATTGAATTGGATAATACATCATGGCAAATCCATATAACAGAATACTAAGTCTACATGAAAAGGATTTAAATAAAAATTTATCAATAGAGTTCCATGATATATGATCCCACTAAATTAAAAATGTATCTCTGCATAGAGAAAGTCTGTGAAGACATATAGTATAATGTTAAGAGTAGTACTCTTTAGATGATAGGATTTTAGATCATTTTATATTCTTTATTATACTACCTGAATTAATGTTACAGTGAGCATGTATGACTTTTATAATTAGAAAAATCCTTTTTCTTTTTCACTTTGGAGGGCAAAAATAGTAAATAACTCTGGGGGATGAGACTGGAAAAGAGGCAGGAGACCATGGTAGCAAATCCAAGGGGAATGTGAAGAAAGAATGGAGAGAAATGCAGAAGGTAGATTGCAGGTTTCAGGTTTCAGCAGCCCTGTGTTGGGAGTCATTGAGGAAGCCTGAAATTCCTTATCCACCTGTAGTCAACGTGCAACACTTGGTTCGAATACTGGGCATTAACTAATACCACAGACTGCCTGCTCATATGGCTGAGGTTTTCATAGGGTGCCACCTCTCCAGGCATCTTTGAAATATGGTATATTCAGAGAGGCATCCTGTTCCTCTCTGTCCACCAGATAACCCCTGGTGCCAATTCTTTATAATAATTGCTGCCACCTCACCCTTGTTTGCCCTCCAAAGATAAGCAGTGCCTGCCATCTATTCTTTATTTTCATTCCTCTACTGCTCCGTTACCCTTCCCCTCTGACCCAAACCCACAGAGCTTACCTCATTCTAAAATCATTGTATATTTCCATTCATAGTTTAAAAAAAAAATCCAGAAACCTCCTCACTTCCCTCAATCTCTGTCCTAAAGGCTTCTTCTCCCTCCTGACCTGATGGAATGTAACTCTCCTCTACAGATGTCACTGCCCTGGAACCCTCAGTGAGCACCGCTGAAAGTTCCTTCCCTCTTTGAGACTGGGTCACTGTCCTCCTTGCTCCTCAGCTCCACCTTTAAGCCTTTACTTCCCACTCTTCATTTAAAGTTCATATGAACAGGCCATATTTTCATCTGTCCGTCCACATTTCCAGCTTCCAAAGCCTTACCAAACATTTGCTGGTTTGCTTGTTTCCAAGAGTTTGGTGTTAGGCTCACTGTATTTCTCTCCAACCCCCAAACTGTCACTATCCTATGTGATTTCAACACCCATATGGGCAAACCCTCTTATATTCCTGGGTCACTTCTTTGAGGAAAAAGATGAGGAACTTCAGAGATGCAAATTCACTCCCATGATCACCCTGGGCCTTGGCAAACCCTGGAAACTCACTCCTACCTCTTTTACCCCAGCTCCCTACCCCTCTTCTCTTTGACACCATGTCTCTACTTCGACCTCAGTGAGAAGCATGAAGAAAGTAGACCAGGGTTTAGCAAACTTTTTCTATCAAGAGCCAAATACTAGATATATCAGGCTTTGCCAATCTACTGTTGCAACTACTCAACTCTTTCATTATAGCATGAAAGCAGCCACAGGGGATAAGTAGAAATGAGTAGTAAACAAATGGGTGAGTCTGTGGTGCAATAAAAGTTTCTGTACAAAAACCAGCAGTGGGTCAGTTTTGGCCCCAGACCAGTATGCTGACCCCTGAAATAGACCTTGATTTTCTTTTCTCTTTCTCTTTTCCCCTTATCATATTTGTTATTGGTCCTTAACCTCCTTTTAATTCCCAATTCCATCATTTTCTCAAGAACACTGACCTCTCCATTTATACAGTATCTTTGATCATCTTGCCCAGAAATTCTTAAAGTTTAGATTAATACACCTGTTTGCATTCTCTACTCCTGGGTTGATAAATAGTAATGGAGAAAGATAATTCTTTCTCCCACTGATAGTACTATAATTCTTAGTTTTCAATCCCCAACTTTCAAATCTTCATAGCAAACTTTTATACTTCCTTTTTCAGTTTTCTATTCTATTCTCTCCAGTAGCAACTTCAAACCTTTTCCACTTTCCTCATGAAATCTATCCTGGACTTCTGGCCAAGATGGAGGCATAGACAGACACGCTGCGTCTCCCTCCACTACTAAGAAGGAATACAACTACCTCAACTAGAGACAACCAGAAGTTCCAGAAATCAAGTGATGCTGGAAATCAAGACTTCTGATTTGAGGTATGTTTACATGCCTCTCTGTCTAGGTGTTCAATGATCCGAGCAGCGAGCTGGACTCGCTGGTGCCAACAGTCTCTGACTGCTCAGGCCTCAGGATATTAAAGACATCCTGTGACTTAAAAAGAATCTTGCTGAATACTCCATCTTTCCTGATGTTGATAAGGAAATCAAACAAAACTAAGCACAAATGGTGTTTAACCTTGATTGCTTTCTGTTAGTGTTTAAGGAACAGTGCATCCATTCCATAGTCTTAAAAGAATAGATAATTGGATTTCTGTTTTTGTTTTTGAATCTATAGATGCTATACAGACTTGTTTATCAGGAAGCATTCACTTCAGTTAATCCTTTAAGCTTCCTCTGTTGTAAGTTTCAAGTACATTGTAATCATTCCTGGAATGTGCCTGTGAGCTCATTCCTGGACCCTCCCTGTTGATTAGCATATCTGCAAAATACAATAAAAAGAAGGTGCTTGCACTGCTCAGTGCTGACCTGCCTGAGGTGCGGCAGCCCTCCATCCGTCCCATTCTCTCTGCTGGAATTACTTGTGTGCCCTCGACCACAAAGTACTACAACATCAAGCTGCATGGAAGTCCAATATATGAAGTTATAAAGAAGTGGTGCTTGTCCAGATGGGTAGGAGGGGTGAATCTTGGGCAGAGAGGTGAAGCTGTGCTGGTGGTGGGAGCTGAGGTACAGCGGTGGGACAGCGGTAAGCACAGATGCCCATATTTAAGGGGAGGCGAGAAGCGCCTGGGGAGCACCCCCAGCTGCAGACCACACCCTTCAGCTCATGATACCACACCAGAGAAGGCAGACCTTCATTGCCTCAGACTGTGAAGGCCGAAGAGGGTGGGGATGGAAGAGAAGGCTCCTGATCTCTCAGCGGAGAGTGAATGGTAGGAATCCATCATGGACCCCCACCTCCACACAAAATGCCACAGCATGGTGAGAAGGGTCACCTGGTAGTGGCAAGTGCACATGGCTCTGCCTCCTATTGCGTATGAGGTGTGACAGCCCCCCCCCCCCAGGAAGCAAAGGTAAGCACAAAATTGTCAGAATGTCAGGGATCATGATAGAGATCCCAATCATGCAGCTGACCAGACAGCAAATATCTAATCTAACAGTTCAGCAGATAGAAAATCTTTCTGAGGCACAGTTCAGAGCCTTGGTTATATGAATGCTTACAGACCTAACAGCAGATCTTAAACAAGATGGGGAAGGAATGAAGGCTAGTCCCGCTGAAATGAACAAAAACACATACAAAACTAGTAGTGAGCGCAAGAAAACCAGGGATCAAATCAACAAATTAGAACATAGGGAAGGAACAAACAGTCAACCAGTGCAGAAAAAGTAAATGAAAAGTGAGGAAAATGAGGAGAGGCTCAGAAACCTATGAGATAGCTATAAGCGGGCCAACATCTAAATCATAGGATTGCCAGAAGGTGAAGAAGAAGAACAAGAAATTGAAAAATTACGTGAAAAAAATAATGAAGCAGAACTTCCCTAACTTGGGGAAGAAAATAGACTTATAGGTCCAGGAAGCACAGAGAGTTCCAAAAAAAACAGGACTCAGGGAGAACCATACCAAGACACATTATAATCAAAATGTCAAAAATTAAGGACAAAGAGAGAATCTTAAAAGCAGCAAGAGAGAAGATAATTATGACAAAGGGGTCCCAATAAGACTATCAACTGATTTCTCAAAAGAAACTCTCTAGGCAAGAAGGGACTGGCAAGAAATATTCAAAGTAAGGAAAAGCAAAAACCTACAACCATGATTACTCTATCCAGCGAAGCTGTCATTCAGAACAGAAGGGCAGAGAAAGTGCTTCCAGGACAAAGTAAAACTGAAGGAGTTCATTAGATCCAAACCACTGTTACATGAAATGTTAAAGGGACTTGTTTAGGAGAAGGAGGATCAAAATTATGAACATTAAAATGAAAACTGTATCACAAGAACCAACAACAGAAGCTAGGGAACTGAAACAGGCAAACTAAGTAGGCAACGAGAGTGGAAAAGAATTATAGGTATGGGGAACATTTTGGAGGGAGGTCAGCAGGGAGGGGGGAGGGGGGAAAGGGAGGGAAGGAGATGGTACAGGAATTAAGAAGCATAGTAGGAGGGAATGACGTAGATAGGAAGATGTTGAGAAGAACTATATGCAAAACCAATGGGCATGGACTAAGGATGGGGGACAACTGGAGGGAGGGATGTCACTGGGTGGAGGGGAACAAAGGGAAAAGAAATGGGACAACTGTAATAGCATAATCAATAAAGCATATTAAAAAATAAAAACAACCCTACAACCTGATTACTCTATCCAGCGAAGCTGTCATTCAGAATAGAAGGGCAGAGAAAGTGCTTCCAGGACAAAGTAAAACTGAAGGAGTTCATCAGATCCAAACCACTGTTATATGAAATGTTAAAGGGACTTGTTTAGGAGAAAGAGGATCAAAACTATGAACACTAAAATGAAAACTATCACAACAACCAACAATAGGAGCTAGGGAACTGAAACAAAGGCAAACTAAGTAGGCAACGATAGTGGGAAAAGAATTGTAGGTATGGGGAACATTCTAGGGGTAGGTCAGTGGGGAGGGGGAAGGAGGAAAGGGAGGGAGACATACAGAAATTAAGAAGCATAGTAGGAGGGAGTGGAGTAGACAGGAAGATGTTGAGAAGAACTATATGCACAACCAATGGGCATGGACTAAGGTGGGGGGACAACTGGAGGAAAGGGGGTCACTGGGTGGAGGGGAACAAAGGGAAAAGAAATTGGGGCAACTGTAACAGCATAATCAACAAAGCATATTTTTTAAAAAAGAATAATATAGGAAAGGGTGAAGGCAAAGAATGTATATATATGACCCATGGACATGAACTAAGGGGGCTGGGATTGCTGGAGGGAAGGGGGGTACTGGACACAGGGGAATAAAGGGTAAAAAAATTGAAGTTACTGTAACAACATAGTCAATAAAATATACTTACAAAAAAGAAGACAAAAAAAGAACTCTATTCTACTAGCATCCTAATTCCCAGCATATTATCACTTAGCTTACTTCATTGAGAAAACAGAATATGTCAAAAGAAAACTCCCTACACATTTTCTCTCCCACCTGCAAATGTACTATCATTCCAACCCTGTATTTCCTTCCGTCCTATTATACTGGAAAAAGGTTTGTTTCCTCCCTCCCCTTAACTAGTGCATATGCTTTCTTCTTTGTCTTCACTGGCTCCTTTCCACAAGCATTTAATATGCTTAGAATTTTCAGAAAAGATCCTGATGTGTGGGTGTGTTTATATATTAGATATATAATTCAAACCAAAGTTTCATTAAACAGTACTTATCCGTGCTACTTGTAACTTATTCTAATACTATCTATTCTAGAATATTTCATTTTTCCATATGCTGGCCAACACCTACTCAATTGATTTCATATCCAATTAATGAGTCTGCCTGATAAAAACTTGCATATGTACAAAAGTAGATCTATATAAGAATTTTCACTGTAACATTTCTTATAGTAGCAAAAAATGGGAATAACCTTTTAGTTCATCAGCACAGAACGAATATATAAATTGTTGTATGCTCCTTATATAGAATACTATTCAGCAAATAATAACCACAGTTATAAGTATTGAATGTGGATACACCTCAAATATAAAATACTAATTGATAATAATCTGCAGGAGCAAAATCATGATATAATACTGTCCTAATATCTATCAAAGGCCCCATCTCTAAGCAGCATCACATCAGGAATCAGGATTTCAACATATGAATTTTGAGGGGACACATTCAGTCCAGAACATCCTACCCTGGCCATCCCAAATCCATGTCCATCTTGCATGCAAAATACATTCATTCAATCCCAATGGCCCCCCAAAGTTCTTAACTAGTTCCAGCGTCAACTCTGAAGTCTAAAATCCAAAGTCTCATCTAAATAACATCTATTGATAAACCAGGTATGTGTGAAACTTGAGGTATGATTAACCCAGCAACAAGATTCCTCCCCAGCTGTGAACCAGTGAAACCAGACAAGTCATATGCTTCCAAAGTACAATGACAGAATAAAAAATGAGCTTCTGTGCAACCTGAGTGCTCCTCTATGTCCCTACAGCATTGCCCAAGTTCATTACATAAGCCAGAAACTTAGAAGCCATCCGTTATGTCCCCTCCCTTCACTATCTCTCTCATCTAATTTGCACCATGTCCTTTTGCTTTTGCTCCCTAATCTCTTTTGACTTTTTCCCTTTCCCTCCATTTCCACCATTATTATAGTTTAATCTAGGCACTTGCTACTCAAAGTGAGATCTATGGACAAGAAGAACCAGCATCTCTGGGAGTTTATTAGAACTGCAGACTCTCAGGTCTCACTCCGGACACACTGAATCAGACACTGCATTTTAACAAGACCCCCTGATGGTTCATATAAACATTAAAAATTTTAAAGCATTGTACTCCTAATGACATCCCTATAAACTCTTCTTCCCCTCCTTCCAAATCCATTGCATTTTCAAAACTGGGACACAGGACATCTGGGTTGGAAGAAACGAAACTAGTTTTTCAATTATACCCACCCCTTCAATATTATTTCTAATTTCTGGCTCTCTTTCTCTTGGCTCCAACCACAATGAGCTTCTTTTACTTCTTCAAGTGCATCATCACATTCTCTGCCTTCCTTCTAAAAACTCATTTCCTTCTTCAACCAGTTAACTCCTATTTAATCTTCAATCTCAGCTAACTTCCTCTTTGAACACCATAACTGCACCCCAACCAAACTAGAACAATTCTCCCTGTTACTTACTCTTGCTTTTCCTTAGGTGTTTCTTTCACAGTAAAATTTACATAGTTATGTGATCATCTGATTAATATTGATCCTACCTATTCCACTGTAAGCTCCTTGAAGGCAAGGTCCAAATCTTATTTTCTTACCATGTATCTACAGTGCCTAACACAGGGCTTGGCACAGAATACGTGCTCAATAAGTATTAATTACTGTCTGGCTAAATAAACACATATTATAAAAGAAATACCTCCATTTGGGTGAGAGATGGGACTAACTAACCTCTGAGCATTACCTAAAAGCTTGAGTAGTGTGTCTCTGTTTCTTGTTTGATTCACAAATTTTAATTTGGTTCACTCACAGTGAGTGAATCTTTTAAAATTCTAGTCCCTCCTACAGGCCTTGGGTAAGGTTAGGACCTATTAACAATCTAGCATCCATAATAGACATCCTAAAATGATATTTCTTGATAAATTTTTTATTCCAGAAAATATTCTAAGCAAGGGGATACAGTGACAAACACATGGATATGGAAAGACAAGTCAGTTTACTCTGCCCTGCAGGTAGCCAGCCCTAGTCAAATAAACCTGCTAAAAATTGAACTTAGAAATCTAAGACAAAGGAGGAGGGGTGGGAGGGGTTAGGAAGAAAGTGAGGGGATAAAATAATAATAATAATAACAATGATCATAATTAATATTTACTGAGTACATGTGCCAATGTGTGCTACCTCTACTGTTACCTCTATTATCTCAGTTCATTTTATGAGAATTTCATAAAGTAAAGACTTATTCCCATTTTACATATAAGAAAACTGAGGCAAATATCTTTTACATGACTTATTCAAGGATACCCAGTAAGTAGATGGTGGATCTGGGATTTGAACCCAGCAGTATGCTTTATTTTCAACCATGCAATGATGCCTCTTTAACAAAGGAAGTAGGTTACACAGAAAAGATTTAGGGCAAGTGTGTGGTATACAAGAATGAAAGGCTCTGGGGGGTCAAAATCTATGGTTGTTAAAGGACTACGGTTAACAGCCAGGTGTATCATTGCTAGGAAAACTGAAATGTAGAACAACATCTATGGTCCCCACAAACCCTAAAGCTTCTTGTTCTGAGAAATAAGAGAGCTCTCCCAATATAGAAATCATTTTCTGATAGTTTTCTTCATCTTCAAAATATGTTATAACTTTCCTGCTCGCATCTGCTATACCTACTGTCCCAAACCATGCATATGCAAGTCCTCAGTTATCATTGCTGACATAATTAACACATTCTCACATGTAAACCTTGAAGACAAATAATCTTACTTAAAAGAATAAGGGTCACTATTATGTCATAATACATTATGCCACATCTCTGCACTTCATGTGTACAAATTGATCCCCTCCACCACACTGGCCTCATGCCACCATTGTAGTTGAGAACTTCAAATTCGTATCTCACATCCAGCTGCTGGTAATCCCAGAATCCTTACTCTACCTCTGACTTCCAGGTGTTGTCTCTACTTTAGTCTAATCATTTAAGTCGAAGATATCATATATAGAGTAAACAACCACAAATCTATAGATCTCTTCACAATCATAACATTTTAAATGAGTGTTTGCATGAGGACTGTATGTGGTTCTAGGTAGAGTAATTTACCGAGAAAGCATTTGGGACCAAAATCACATTGTTAATTCAAGATGGTTCCTTGAATTAACAATGCACACTAATGTATTCCTTGCACCTAAAATACTTTAGTTCAGAGTCTATTACAGCTACATGAAAGATAGAACACATGAACAAAATCTTTCACCTGCATGATAAAATGCTAAATTGAAGTTGATATATGCAAAATCTCCCTTTTAGTTCATAATAGGTAAATAACGAGTGAATTATTATTTATTACGTTTTACTTTTATTCTTGATTTCACTAAAAATGTTAGTGTAGCATGCACATTTAAATAATTTCTGCCTCTATTTTGCCTGCTTTTTGATATTATTGAATTCCATCTACACAATGGAATGCAAGGCATAATAAGAAACACCTCAAAAATTTTGTCTAATACCTCATCAATCCTAATAGACACATCATTTTGCTAAGTTCAATGGGTTGTGTTTGTAATACATCTTTATCTTTTTGCTTTTCAAAGGTTACATTGGAGAGATCACTCACTATTTTATTTTATGTTCATCAGATTAACCTAAAGAACTATACATTCAATGTACTAGTGACAATACACCAGTAGAGAAGGTTAAACATAAGGACAGGTATTCTGAAAGTATAATTTTGGCTTTAATAATGGTTTTAATAATTGAGTAGGCCATACTTTTCCAATCTTGAAATCTCAGTTATGAAGCAATATGTCTTCAATAAATGTCATATGCTTATAAACTATGTGTGTAACCCTTGATCTTTTTTCTGTTACAGAGTAATATAGACAGTCTCTATATTACCTTGAGAAAACATTTTAGGAGTATTAAAAATTTCTGGCTGGTATGGCTCAGTGGATTGAGTGCTGGCCTGCAAACCAAAGGGCTGCTGGTTCAATTCCCAATCATGACACATGCCTGGGTTGAGGGTCAGGTCCCCAGTTGGGGGTGTGTGAGAGGCAACCACACATTGATGTTTCTCTTCCTCTCTTTCTCCCTCCCTTCCCCTCTCTCTAAAAATACTAAATAAAATCTTTTAAAAAAGGAAATGAAAATCCTGTAGCAAATCGTATATTCCAAAGATGTATTTTACCTCCTTCCCTCATGCTCTTCTAGAGCCTTCATTCCCTCAACAAAAGGTAGACTTTTCTTCCTCTCCTTATGATTCATGGTGAGTTTGTGACTCTTAACCAATAAGATATGGTGGAAGTGGCAGTGAATATCTTTCTGAGACAAGGTCATAAAAGGTGATGCCGCTGAGACAGAAGCTGAATT
Organism: Furipterus horrens; assembly: GCF_987537825.1. Taxonomy (NCBI): domain Eukaryota; kingdom Metazoa; phylum Chordata; class Mammalia; order Chiroptera; family Furipteridae; genus Furipterus; species Furipterus horrens. The sequence goes on from NW_028327171.1 coordinate 173,556,628, forward strand.
TTTTGGCCCTGAGCCACCAGGCAGATAGTGAGATTCCCCTGAAGTGGCGATGCCATGAAGAAACCCAAACTAGCTCTTACAGAGAGAACATATGGAGAATCCTGAGACTACATTACAGCAGACACAGAGAGATGCCCAGCCAGTTGCCAAATGTTCTAGCTCCAGCTGCCACCTTACTCCAACCATACAAGAGAGAGCCCATGAACTCTCACAAACTGCCCAACTGAGTTTTGATCAAATCACTGACCCAGAGAAACTCTGAGATATAATGACTATTGTACATTAAGCTACTAAGTTTCAGGGTGATTTGGTAAGTAGCAATAGTAACAGGAGCAACTTGTTTAAAGTTTTAGGCTCTTAAAATTAATATTTTAAAAAAGTAGATGAGAAACAGGAATGTTCATATGAAATAAGAAAAGACTATTATCAAGTGGCATTTTAACCTATTTCCTCAAAAGGAGAAGGTTTGCATTTTTTACTTCTGTGAAAATCAATGGAGTTAAAAGAAATCTTTACAAAGTATAAAGCAAACTTTTGATGAGATAACCACCGATTTTCTTTAAATATTATGCTTTTCCTAAGAACATCACTTCTATCTTGTTCTGCCAAGATATATAAATAGATATAAGGGTGGGGTGTGTGTGTGTGTGTGTGAGTGTGTGTGTGTGTGTGTGTGTGTGAGAGAGAGAGACAGAGAGAGAGAATGAGGAAGAGAGAATGGACAGACACATGACATAATTGACATACATTTAAAAGGATATAAAAAGGTTGCCTGCTTTAAAATTTGCTGAATCATTTCCTAATTCTCATTATGTTAAAAAAAAAAAAAAAACAACTCTAACAGTGAGGAAAGGGAAGAACATGGGACATGGTGTATCTGTTGTTTTTTAATGCTTTATAATTTCAAATCACACCCTCTGTGGTGAAGTGTTATAGCTATGGTTGGGGACAGATCCAAATTCTGTGGAGACAGAAGCTTATACAAAGTTAGAGATTCTCTTTAAGAAAAGGAATATAAAATTACAAATATAAAACTATGAAAATAAATATTCATTTAGACTGAGAAAAGAAATCATTTTAAAAATCTCAAATTTTGAAAAGCTGGCAAATACTACCAACATCACAATAACCAAAAAAATAAATAAATAATAAATGTGTGTTAATTAACCACCTAACATACATCTGTAACACTTGAAAAAAATTTATTGGATTTATTGGGGCGACATTTGTTAATAAAATTAAGCAGGTTTCAAGTGTGCAACTCTATAATACATCATTTGTATATCGCACTGTGCATCCTCCACCCAAAGTCAAGTCTCCTTCCATCACCAATTATCCCCTCTTTACCCTCTTCTACTTCCCCCCAATCCCCTTTCCCTTTGACAATCATCATACTGTTGTTTGTGTCTTCTTTTCCCCCTTAATTCCTTTACCTTTTTCATCCAGCCTACCAACCCCCCACCCCTCTGACAGCTATCAGGCTGTTCTCTGAATGTGACTGTTTTTATTTTGTTTGTTAGTTTATTATGTTCACTAGACTCCACATATAAATGCATATAAATGAAATCATATGGTACTTGTCTTTCTCTGACTGGCTTATTTCACTTAGCATAATGCTCTCCATGTCCATCCATGCTGGTGCAAAAGGTAAGATTTCTTTTTTTCTTATGGCCAAGTAGTACTCCCTTGTGTAAATGCACCACAGAATTTTTATCCACTCATCCACTGATGGGCCCTTGGGCTGCTATAATACACTTTAACAACATATTTTCAGCTGTATTTATACACTGATTACTCCTTCCTATGACAACTATAAAATACTTTCCATAGATTAAAAAGATATCTTCCTTCTAGTATGATTAATTGGAATTAGTTTTTATTATTAATAGCTTATAAAAGTTGTACATGTTTAGCATTATATATTCTATATTACTGAATATATATGTATATACACCCACATACTTAGTGAGAACCAAATCCTCCATTTAAATTTTATTTTAAAGATTTTATTTATATATTTTTAGAGAAAGGGAAGGGAAGGAGAAAGAGAGGGAGAGAAACCCCAATGTGTGTTTCCCAACCAGGAACCCGGCCCGCAACCCAGGCACGTGTCCTGATTGGGAGTTGAACCGGCGACCCTTTGGTTCCCAGGCCGGCACTCAGTCCACTGAGCCACACCAGCCAGGGCAACATTTTGTACTTCCAATAACTAAAATATTTTTCTATTAGTCAGTTTTTGGCTTTGTAGTTTAAAAACTTTATTTCTCTTCTGTTTTACAGTTTGTTGCTATAAGATATATTCACACTGTACTATTGCTCCACTGAATGATTTGGCCCAGTAGGTGATAAGAATATGCTTCACAGTCATTGCCAGGCCAGGATAGCTAATAATAATTTTGCTATACAAGGAAGTGATGAAGAGTCCCATAAATATACCCCCTACACTAACACTGGAGCATTCCCAACTCAACTTCTTACCTAGATCCCAAACACGCTGTGGCCACTGAAGTGCCACCTGTCACAAGGAAAAATGTGATGGAGAGGAAGTTGGAGCCGAAGGCGTCAGTATTCTTAACAGATTGTGGTTAAAATATGTATCTGCAAAATGTATGCTCATATGAACATACTGAAGGACCATTCTAGAGGGGCTCTTGCACCTAAAAGGCTCTGAAGCTGAGGTTTCGCTAGGTTCACAGTAAATCTATCTTACCTACGACTCTATATATTTTTCTATCCTTGTTGGAGAGTTTCCACATCCTGTAGGGGAGCTCCCCACTCCACATCAAGTCTTTGCGGCTGTGACTGATGCCTATCAAAGGGAGGACAGTCTTCTCCAGGTTAGTTACTTAGATGAACCCATTTCCAGACCTTATCAGTCAGTTCACATAACCCAGCAAAGGTCAATGAGAAGTTCCTTGGATTGACATATGGCTGTTCAGGAAGAGAAATCCTCATTCTTCTAGGGATGCTAAGCAGAAAAGGAGTCTAGGCCTGCTGATGACCAACTTTTTCCTCCATGGAAAGACCCTGCTTGAGAATAAACCCAGCATTTAAAAGCATTACTGTGAGATGAAAGCTCGCTCATCCGATTGTTACAGACAATGAGTTCTTTTTATTTCAACTAATTGAGTTAAATTCCTATCATTTACTAACCAAACAGACTTTAGTAATACTTCCTTTCTTTTGCTACAAGAGTGTTTTTCTACAGTTCTTATGTAGCAACTATACAAAATGTAAATTTTAATAAAAAATAAATTGGTAAAAAGTCTCCATCACTTTGAAATCAGATCTTGCAACACAATCAACATGAAAACACCATGAACACAAGAGAGGAAGTAAAGTTAAACACTCAAAAACCAGTAATTGTGTTAAATAAGACAAAACAAAGGATAATTTATACTAAAATAGGTCTGATACACTTAAAATACAAACCTTGTTAACTCCAAGTAATTTTATAGGGTATTTGTATTATCTAATCTAAAACAAGTGACATAAAAATATTTTTTTAAGGTGTGATACCAGTACCAGACAAAATATCAAAGAAAAATAATTGGAAGCCCCCAAATAGAATCAATCATATAAAATTATATGATAGAGATGGCATTTAAATTCAATGAGAAAACCAAAGATTACTTTAACAATGGTGCTTAGATGATTAAGGTAAAAAAGAAACCAAAGTCATACCCCAAGTAAAATTAAATTCCATATGATTTGAAGCTTTAAATATGAAAAATAATGAAACTAGAAAAAATACAGGTTAATATTTGTGTGGTCATGGAGTGGTGAAACACAACAGCAGAGCTAGAATTCCATAATTAAAAAAATATTTATGTCATATATGAATTAAAAATATAAAAATATAAATTTAAAAAATATAAAAGACAAATATAAAATTAGAAAACAAATGACAAGCCAGAAAAGTATATTTTAAATATGTCTGACAGAATAAAGATAATGTATAAATATCTTGCAAATTAATAAGAAAAAAAAAAGAGTAAGTCCTCTAATAGCAATGTAGGGAAAGAAAATGAGTTTTATTTCCCACAATACTAGAAAAGACATATGATATGCATCGAAATGTTGACAATGGCTATACTTAAATAGTAGAATTATGGTAATTTTTGTTTACTATTTTGTGTTCTTCAAGATAGAACATGTGCTCCTTTTGTAATTAGAAAAAGCAAACTATGTTTATGTAATGTAAAACCTTACGATAAACCTTAGAGGAAAAATAATCTATGGAAAATCTATTCTCGAGGGTGAGGCCTAATCCTACCCAAGCTGTCACTTTCCATTAAAACCTTAGACGTTAGTTACTTATTTCTGTCTCATATTATGCTTGCGAAATAAAGTGAATGAAACATGACAACCTTTATAATCTATTTTATTAATTTAAATTTACTTAAGTCTTTTATCTGTAGTGTCATAGACTGTACAGAATATTCTCTTAGCACTCAATAGTAGGCTGAGACTAATTACATGTCTCTCTTCCCCCTAAAGGCCAGTACCTTAAGAGCACCTGCTTCATTTCTGTAGGTCCAGCCCCAGTTTGCTGTCTGATTCTGGGAGTGCTCAGTTCGCATGAGCCTAGTTATGGGAGTGCTCAATATCTGTTAGTCCAAATCAATTGAATTAGGCCTCTATGATTATGAAATCTGATCCAGCAAGAGATGGTAAAACAGAGTCAATTAGTTACTATGTAGTCCTTTATAGGTAAAGTATTTTCATGCAGGCTCACTTAGTAATGTACTTTAAATCACTTATATTTTCCATTTATTTTCAAATGGTTCATATACCCAAAAAAGAAATGAGCTGTGGGATTTTAGTCATTTAAAGTATGGAAACATAATGCTTATGGGGGAAAATCACAAAAAAATTCTTCTCAGGTACAGGTACTTACTATAAAACCAATATAAAATCAAGACTTATTCAGACTATGGGAATGTCCAAGAAAAATCATACCATCAAATTGCTGATTATATTAAATTATAAATTTAACTTTCATGAACATTCAGAACTTCCAGTGAACATATTGTTTCTAGATATGTTTTTTAAGGACTTATAATTGTCATTAGCTGTTATTATTTGCATAAATATATCAAAATCCCTGAAAGCAACACTTCCTTACATAAATAAATATTTTCATCTGAAGACTTATTTTTGCTATTAGGTTACTTAGCAGATAGTTTTCTAGATAAGTAGCCTAATGTTTGTTTTATGCTATGCTGAGCCAATGATATTCTAATGTTTTATTTAGTAAAGGCTGGTTTAATGAAACTTCATTATTCTAGCTATATTTTAAACAGAATATGATATAAAGTGTAAGTATTTCTAAAGAATGATCTTATCTAAAATTTTATTTATCCACAGCATGTTAACACTAAATAAGAATTTTAGCTTCACTTGTTTTGAACAGTAGGTCTTAAAGTGGTTTTCTTGCTTTATTGTCAAAAGACAAATATGTATTTCTTTTATTATAGAACAATTCTGACTTCTGTCCTTTAATCTATACTTAAATGTACTTTTACATTTCATTACATATTAAAGCATCAAAATAGAGGATTACAAATAATTTGGCTCTGATTGCTTCTGTATATCATGTCCTTATAAATCACTGTGGGTTTTTTTTCTTAAGGTAACCAACTATAGAATCTACAATAACAGAACTAAGAGATTATGAGGGAAGGTTACAAATGTACTCACACTTTGTAACTCAAAGTGTCAAAAAAAAATAGCCTTTTAAAAAATCTTTAAACAATCTGATTTTTCCCAGTAATCCTCTTTACTAACCAGTTTATTATGAGCTTCCAGAACTCCTGCGTGTCTCTCACCCCTAACCACACTTTGCCACCACTTCCACTTTCTTGGGCTTCCACATGTTGCCTAGGCACAGCCTAGTTTAAATGGGTCTCTTCTTCCTGTCCCCACCCATCACTGGACACCAAGTTTCAAAGCAGGTTAAGCAAGGGTAAAGGCCCCTTGTTTTGGCTTTCTCATTAACATATTTAACACTACCACTCTCATTCTATAAGTCAACCAAGGGGGTGAGGGGCCAATCATTGCATTCATGAGCCTCTTCTTCTTCTATCTTTTGCCTCTTTCAGCACTTACTGCAACTAAATATAAGCAACAGCATCTTCATCTCCTTTTTTCATTATATATCCATTATAAATACATCATACCCCCTCTCTGTAGTGGCATGTTGTACTGTCATTTCCCCAGAGGTCATAATGGCAGATGAAGTATTAACACAACACAATACTACCTTACTGATATCTGAGCTTCAAGAAGGAGGAATGAGCTAAGCTATTGGTAAATATGTGGTTGCAATACCCACTCTCTACAACCGGTAGTAGTATGGATTCAGACTTTTACACATATAGAGCACAAAAGATTTTAACTGTCACCAGTTTTACTTAGACAGATAGCACAGAGGAAACACAGTATGTCTGTATGATAGCATCGAATCAATCTTCAATAGAAGTTCTTACGGCAGTCCAGGCATTGCTTCCCAGATCCCATTAAGATTATGTTCAACTCAGTTGTAAGAAATGAGATCCCACAAGTGAATGCAGGCTACTCTCACATAAGGAAGCCTCATACATGAAGGAAACCACACCTTGTAATCGCCTGCGAGAGCACTTCCCAAGTTGCTATAAGATACTCAGTTATGAGTGAATCATTCAGGGAAATGGATGCTATGTTTTCTCCAACAGCTTTTCATATACTTGTGATCACATGGGCTCTTAGGTTTGTATGTTAACTACCAGTCTTCTCAGTCCCAAGAAGAGTTGTCTTCAAAATAAACAATGTTGAACCTCCCTCAAGAAAAGGTAAATATGTGAAGTGACAGATGTGTTAATTAACATGATGGTGGGAACCTTTTCACAATGTAAATGTCAAATCATCACACTGTACACTCTAAATATACTACTATTTTATCTGTAAATTATATGTCAATAAAACTGAAAAATATTAAGTATTAAACAGTGTACAGGAAAAGTGAAATAAAACCAGGAATGCATACTTTGACCATTTCTATTAAAATTACCAACTTGTTTGCTTTTTGTGTTTATTTAAATTATTGGGTCTAGACAGCGGAATAAGACAAAACAAAACAACAAAAAAAGTACAAGGCATAAGGAACAGAAAAGATGAAACAAAACAGATATTATTTGTAGATGATATGATTATATATAAAATATGAAATAACCTAAAGATAAATTATTACAGTTAATAAACAATTTACCAAGATGGATGAATACAAATAAATGTATAAATATATAAAGTTAATTGCATTTCTATACACTAGGAACAATCAATTAGTAAACTTAATTTATTAAAGTATATCAGTCAAAACAGCAAGAGTATGTAAAATACCTGGAAGCTTATCTAACAAAAGATATTCTAATCATTTTTGAAAAAAAACTATAAAAGTTTATATAAACACTTTAAATAAGATGTAAATTTATGAAAAGGCAGACTACATTATTAGATAAGAAGACTCAGCCTTTGCATAGAAGAACAAATGGCCAAGATAGATAATAATTCATGAAGAAGAAAAACAAGAAGCGCTGTTTGACACAACTGGGTTCAAGAAGTCCATAGATAGTATGACAGTATGGAATTGGTATGATAAAGACAGTAAAGAAACCAATGGAATAGAACAGAGAGTCCAGAACCAAACTTGGACATTTACAGAACTTGATATTTAACACAAGTATTGAAAACCAGTAGAGAAAAGAAAACATTCATTAAATAACTCTGGAGAAATTGGTTATTTAGAAGAAAGAAAACTATATAAAATTGATTACATTAAAAGAATTCTAGCTAGATGAAAGATTTAAACCTAAACTATAGCTCTTGTAGAAGATTAATATATTTAGAATCTATATGAACTTTGGGCAAGGAAAGAGTCCTTTAACAAAACATAACAAGCATAAATCTAAAAAGCAACAGAGTCTACGGCCATACCACCCTGAACACACCCGATGTCATCTAAAAAGCAGTAAAAATGCAAGCTATAAATTGAGAATATCTGCAACATGGAAAACTGAAAATAAATTAATATTTATATTATATAAATAACTTTACAAGTAACTTTTTATAAAACTAATGACTAAAAATGGTCATTGACTATGAAGAGGAATTTCTCAGAAGAGGAAATAGAAATGGCCAATGTACATGAAAAGATGCTCAACCTCATTAGTTATCAGGGATATGCAAATTAAATCCCCAATGAGATAGCATTTCACAACCACCAGATTGTCAACAATTTTAAAAAGTCAGGCAGTCTCAAATGTTGCCAAAGATGTGACACAATAGAGTGCTCATCTGCTGTTGGCCAAAGTGTAAATTGATACCTCAACTTAAGGGAACGCTTTGGCATATGTTCATTCATTCGCTATACAATAATTGGCCATTTACTATACATCTGGTACTATTCTGGGGCTACAGTATGAACAAAACAGATAAAGATTACCATTTCAAGTTAAGCATGCACATCTTTTATGATCTAAAATTCCACTTTCTGGAGAGGATATGCCCTGTAGAAGGTAAGTATACAACCTAGAGAAATCTTTACATATGTACAAATGTAAATGTTCAAAATGGTACTGCTTCTAATCAAATTAAGAAAGAAGGGTGAAAAGAAAAGAAAAAAAAGAAAGAAGGGTGATAAGCAAAATGTTTATCATCAGTTGAATGGATAAACTGTAGTAAGAAATACAAAAAAACATAAAACATCATAATTAAATGAACCATAGCCACATATCAAAAAATAAAGTCTCAAAAATGTTAGTGGAAGATTATGTAACAATAGACAAAAGCTAAGCATATCCTAAAGATATACACATATTTAGTGGTAAACTATAAAGAAAAACAAAGGAATATTATAATTAACACACAATTCCAGAGAAGAATTACTTCTGGGCAGTAAGAAGGTAGGAGGGATATACGGTAGGGTTTTATTTTTGAATTAGGTGGGAGGCATGAGAGTTTAATTTATCTTTTTAAAATTACATCTATAATTTACACACATTTTGAAAGTTTTATATTTTACATTTAAGAATACTCTAAAAAAAATACTCTATGTCCTTAACATAGTAATGAAGCTAAGTGTCTTTGCTTGATTATCAATCTGAACCAAAACAATAAAGTAATAAAATCAAGGACTCACAAATGTCTCTGTTTATATATCATATAAAAAATAGTATGTCCTATAACAGTTAGCATAATCTTGTCTCAGTGAAAAATTTAAAAGCAATGTAACGTCATCAGAAAACTAAATAAAGGAAAAAGAACATATAATAATGTGATTATCAAGAGCAAAATCTGTAGTATGGTACAAAATTGTGTAAAGGTTAAATTAAATTGGTACTCTAAAAATATTTATATCTGTAAATTTTTCCAAAGATATGGCTACCATAACAGAATCATTCTATAATTTGCTTCACTAAAAAATAAAATTTGAAAATGGTTAACAAAAATGTTAGAAAATGTTAAGAATTTCAATAATAGAAAGTTACTTATATAAATTGATACAGCATAGAATCTATAATGTTGGAGATCATATTTAGTGAACACTACTCAAACACAGTGGCTAAATATCACTTTTTCAGAATAAAAATATTGAAATGTAGGCTCTTTTTAAAAGGTCAATAATTTTTGTTACCCTTTAAACTGAATTCTAATAACTGCTCTTTCATAACTTGGAAGTTAGGAAGGAAATATATATATCATTTTTGATGCATAGAACAGTGGTTGTACACATAAATATATTATTTTTACAGAAAAGTCTGAATATAAAATTTTTATAATTTAAACCATTAACAATTTTCCTGTAAACTAAGCTTATTTAAAATTATATAAAATAATTTAAGGGTCAATATATACTTTAAAAATGAATTCTAAATCTATGACATTATTGGTTGGTGTATACACACACAGGGTTGGGCAAAAGTAGGTTTATAGTTGTATGAAACATGGAGGTTTTTTTGTATTATTACTTATTAATTATTGTATTATTTTTCATACAAACAACTGTAAACCTATTTCTGTCTCACCCTGTATATAATTTGAGGGAATATTCACAATATATATAAACTAATGAGCCTTACAATGAATTAGTATTACTACTGCTACAGCAGTAGACATAATGCAACATTAATTAAATTCGTAGAATAAATGTTTAATTTCACCCATCTGATCAGGAAGTACACAGGCATAATTTTCAACACTCCTGCATAATAAGAAAAAAGGCTTCTGTGATTAAAGGTTTGGTGTACAATGTTCAGTCAATAATCTAATTTCTAAACAAGTAAGTATTTAAAAATGTCAAGTGAAATTATTCTAGGAGAGTTGCTGATTTAGTGAAAAGGTTAGTTATAAATGAAATACTGCTCTAACTACATTTTCCTGTGACATACTTTGTGTAGTCAATAACAAAAGCAAGATTCAATTACTTTAAAATTACCCACCACATATATGAATACATGTATGTGCATGAGGTATATATGTATACATAAGTATATATACATTTATATTTTTTCCTTGTCTTTTGAGATACTCACACATAGGGTCATTTTAGACATTTTTTTTTCTGGGACACTATAAATTAAGGCATTGGGTTTTACACAATGTATTTTTGGTATGTAGCCATAATGTTCTCTGTTTCTCTAGCTCTGTCACTTTCACACTGCTCTACAGTGTGAAACGGACAAGAAATGGTACAAAACTCGAGAACTGGAAGCACAGAAATTTAACAAGAACACATTGTTTGAAAAAGAATAAAAATGAAATTTCAATAATTGATAGCAATGACTATGTTCCAACTTGATGAGATACTTCTGATAAAGATCCCCAGAGTGTTCTAAATGTATAAGCCTTTATATATGTACAAATGTTTTTTAAAAAAAGAAGGTAGGATAACCTAGACAACGGCATACTACCACAGCTCCTTACATGCAAAGATGTACAGTGTTCCTAAAATGAAACCATATCATTTGCTTATCTCCATAGAGTTAATTTGTAGTTGCTACTTTTGCATTCTTACAGATAACATAAAGGTCATCTCAAACCTTCACTTCACAGCAACCTTTCCAACTTCCTTTACAACAAATATGAAATAACAGTTTGAAAAAAGAATGTTGTGAAAAGTCACCTTTGGTATCCTGCCTTTCCCATCATTAAAATCTCTTGTCTTTTCTTTGCCCAAATAAATTAGGTACCATTATTTGGGGTCTCAGAGGTGGGACACCACTTTATGCCTCCTTTCATCTTCTTAATACTTGTCTCGCTTTTCTCTGTATATTTTCCTTGCTTTCGTCTGTCCCTGCCAGGACCATCTCAGGCACTATTTTAACAATACAGTTAGACAAGCCTGGTATCACATTTCCAACCCTTCCAGTTACTAGCTGTGTGATTTAAGGGCAGCTTCTCTCTGGACCTCTGTTGCTCACTAGGATATAAGACAGTACTTATATTACAACAATTTTTTAAACATTAAATGTGATTTTATATATAAAGCACTTAGCATAGTGGTTGGCACAAGGTAAGACCTCAATAAATTGTGGAGGTGGTAGGTTAGTTTTTCTATTGTATCACTTTTTACTGCTTCTATTCTAGACTTTCTACATTATTTCACCATGGCAAAGTCCATTGTCACTAACACTAAAGTAGCCAGAAAAGTATGGGCTATCTCTGTTTGCTTAATAAGTGATTTGCAGTGATGAGGAAGAAGAGGAAATAATATTACTATAATAAATAATATTAGTACTAATACAAATATCTTTCATAGACATTATTTCATGTAACATGAATAGCATTTCTGTAAGTTTTATAGAGCAGATATTATTTTCCTTATTTTAACAATGAAGAAATTAAACCCCAGAATTAGAAGAAGCAGCCAATTGGACATTGACTAGACATTGATCCAGTTAATGCAATGAAGCCCAGGTCCACATCATTTCAACCCAAGTATTTCACAATGTATAATTTAAATAAGCATGCCAACCCATCTTGAAATATTAACCCTTTGGTGCAAGAAGTGAAACACCTGGACTACAGTGATCTGGTTAAATGAGATGAAAAAATACTCAACATTAAAAATAGATAACAGCTACCTTAAAAGGTGATTTGAGTGCAGCAGAAGAAAGATAATTTATCAGATAATCCTTCAATTACTATGACTCTATTAGTTTTATTAATTAAAAGCGTATTAAAACAGACTCTAACATGAATTATCCTATCCTACTTAAAGTATTCATCAATTTTATCTTTTCAAAAAGTAATACTCCAAACAATGTAAAATATAAATGATTTATTTTCTGGTATACAGGTCTAAGCAATATCAGGATCCTCCAGTATGAACTATCTTATAACATGATGATTGGAAAAGGTCCTATATAATTGGGAAAATAATATCTGAAAAGTATATGATTGCTATAGTTATAAACGACTACTTCCAACCTTTTAAGGATTAACCATGGGAAAGGGCAATAATGCTCACCACCCAAAAATATTTATAATCTACTTAAGTAGACTGTAATTATGTAGTCTTTCTGCTCAAGTATATATTTTTATTTTTATAAACTTGGAATTATATACAAAATAAGGTTAAATTGGGAATTAAATGATTAAAAATGTAACCAATAAAAAACTGTTTCAAATAACCACTATGCTAAAACACAATGTCACACCTAAATTCTATGTATTTAAGCCATACGGTGCACATCAAAGCTACGAAAAAGTGACTGAAAAGATTTATTTTGAACATTGCGGAAATCTTACTTGGAAGCAGATGTCTAGACTCGTTTGGAGGCAGCAGGTTTTCATGGGGTGACTAATCACATCACTGGGGGCATTTTTGTGAAGTCTACAAAATGGGTATTTAGCAGTAAAATGCTTGCAGATGGGTAACAAACAATATAAGCACTTCAAGGTATTTCTGGAGCATCACAATCACAGCACAGGGCCCAAATCTTAAAACACAGGCATTTCATCCCCATTCTGGAAGCAACTGTTGTCAGATTTGACTGCTGTCAGACAAAAATGAATCGGAAATTTGACCGAATAACAGGCACACAAACTCTTGTGGCCTAGTCAACTCATGTTCTGAGAGCAGCTAATTGTAGAGAAACCCAAAACACATTAACATTTTTCTTCTTTTTTAAACTATGACTGCAGTTAACTTCAAAAATCTATATGAAGGGTAAAAACATGGCTATGAAATGAAGTCACATGAAAAATATCCCTAGAGCTTTCCATCTTACGTGGTTCTTAAAGAGTACTAAGAAATGAAGTCTGAATCTCTCATTTTGGCAAGAAAGACTTTGAAGCCCAGAGGGTTATGTGACTTATTCAAGGTCTCAAAGTCAAGCAGTAACAGCCTCAAGATAAAAATCCAGAAAACCCAACTTTTATCTGTTCTTTCCACCACACTACAGTGTCTTTTATATGGAAGGGAACAGCCACTGTGCAAGACCCACATTTGTGAAGTTTGGGTTTTAAACATTTCTCTTTCTCATAGTTAATTATTTTTTTGGCCCCAAACAAAACAGCATTAATATGTGTACAAATATTTTTAAAATAACTTTTGTTTTTAAGTCTACTGTTATCTGCTTTCAGCTTTCTTCCCAAAGAACTGATGTCAGCAGAAATCCTTAATACTAGTTAGCAAACTAAAGTCTTTAATTTCTAAAAATGTCTGTAAACTCTCAGTTGGTAAGACAGAAAAAAGATCAATGCTAGTTTACTACATGAGTGATAGAAAGCATTGTAAAAATACTCTTCAAAGGCACTCAAGTCATTTTATGTATTTATAATTTTAAAGTCCATTTATAAATTCTTGATAAAAGACCAAGTTTGGAATCTTGAAATTTATTACAACGATGAAAGCACAAATAGTTTTTAAATTTTTCTTAACTCCAACCCTCAAAGTAATGTCTTCTAAAAAGATTCAAGTATAATAGTTTACACTTTAAATTAGAGTATCAGACAGAGAATATGTTAAATTCTAAATACTGGTGGAGTTAAAACATGACTTCAAAGAAAATGTAGCTCATGTGAAATATTTATACTGGAGTCAAAAATGGATTAAAGAAAACCAATGAAGATATTCTTTTATACTCTAAAAAAGGGGAGTTAATTTTCTTTTTTGTTCGAGTTTCCTGGAAACCCCGAAAGGAAACATTTAATTCTCTAGGACATGCTGAAAGACATAGTTAGAAAAGCAACACAGCTAGAGCTGAATTAATCATGTAAACATCATTGACAATCAACAGAACTTTCCTGGTGATTAAACTCAGTTTGAGACAGCTGGAGGTAGACTCAACCTAGTTGGAGATTCCATGAAAACAGAATCTTAAGCATGCAAAATGGTCTTAGAAAACTGACTTTGTAAACAGTTATAAACCTCTCAGCATTTTCAAGGATACAGGGACAAAATCTGAGTTAAAAACCAAGGCGGTAAGTCTTGCAGTTTCAAATTTAGTGATAGCATATTAATTACTACAGCTTCTTACCCAATATCATTATTATTTATTCAGCTGCATAAGGATTATAGGAAACACCCATCTCCTCCAATTTCCTAACTATTCCAAGGGGTCCCACAGATATTAGCAATCAGGAGGGCAGGAAGTTGAATACCACAGTACAGTATTCCAAGGCTAGGATTGTTTTGTTAATTTTAAATTGTTAAATCTTACCAGATCTAGATTATTGTTCAATCTACTTAACACACAATGGGAAAATTCTAAGATTGCTCATACACTCATCAGAGCGACCATATATCCCAGTATGAGATAACCTGAGTTTATGCCTTTGTCCTGGCTTAAACATTAATAACTCCTATAAAAAAAGTTCCATTTTGATGGTAAATCATATAGCCATCACCTATAAAGAACTTTAAATGTCCTCTTCTCTTACTCTACTAATTCCCAAGAAGAATTTTCTTCCATGTAACTTAATGCTAGAAAAGGAGTTAAATGATGACCTCACCATAACAGAAACATTTCAATTTACACCTTGACTTTTTAGTCCTACCTCCTGTCCTTTCTCTTCACTACCTTCTATTACTAGTATAAATTCTGCTTCTTCCTATGGCAGTTGTGCATTACTCTTCTGACATTCTCCCGCCAGTGCTTAGCTAGCTTGGAAAAACAGACCTAATGTAAAATACTAAATCTATAAAAAGATGCTTCAAAACCACTAATTAACTTACAAATCAATTATTGCAACACAGTTCAATTGTAACCTGGATGCAGCTTCTATACTGATAAAAGAATTCAGGACAAAAGTTATGCTTAATAAATGCTGCTAAATTAAAACCCAAATGAATAAAAGAGGGATTTATAGACTGGAGATTTAGTGTGAAATAATAGAAAAATTCCTAAGCTACAAAAAGGAAGAGACAGGATGGCAGCAAGAAGCGTAGATTCGAAAGTGTAATTAAGTTTGAAAGAATCCCTGCCACGCACTGGTTTTCCACAATGACCAGAATGTCCTAAGGTGCCAAAAGTTATAAACTTGGTTGACTGGGACAGTTTTCTTTTTACAACAATTTTTTAAACACTAAATGTGATTTTATATATAAAACACTTAGCATAGTGGTAGCACTGTAACTCAGACTTCATCATGGAACTACTAGTTTAAATGGATTAAATTTTTAGAAATATGCATTAAGCAGACCAAAATGTGTGCAAAAGGTGCATACGTTGGCTTTTAACCTGTAATACTCAGATCTGGCTAGTATCGCTCCTATTTTGCACAAAAGAGATAGTCAAGCCTACAGACCTCTGCTTTTATGTTTTCACAATTACCATGTTTTTAAGCATTGTGTCAGGCTCTGTAGCACCTGTTACTTTATCTAATCATCACTCTGACCTGATAAGGTATGTTTTACAGATGCAAAAACTGAGTTTAGGGAGTTAGGGACCTTGGCCACACAGCTAGTAAGAGTCTGGGCCAGAGTTTGAACCTGTGACTCAATGATGTCAGATCACAAACTATTTGCCACTACAATCTATTATGTCACTCTTAACAGTGCCTTTACAATGGATTCATTTGTAGTGGTTTTAAAAACTCTCCATTAGCTGCACAGTGTAGCACAAACCCCTTTAACCAGTGATTCTCAAAGGTGGTTTTAGAACAAACAGAAGAGCTTCTAAAAACACTCATGCCAGTGATTCTGATTTAATTTATCAGGGCAGAGCCTGGGCCTCAGTATTATTTAAACATTCCCACCTAATTCTAAAGTGAAGCTGGGATTTGGCATCTCAGCCACCCTACCCTCCAGACATACCACAAACAGAGTACCATTTGGCACTAATCTTTACACAAAGAAATAATACCTATCAAAGGAAAGAAACTTCTTTGGATCTCTCTCTCTCTGTCTCTCTCTCTCTGTCTCTCTCTCTCTCTCTCTGTCTCTCTCTCTCTCTCTCTGTCTCTCTCTCTCTCTCTCTCTCTCTCTCTCTCTCTCTACCTCATTCACCCTTTGTAGTTTGGATATTACAGTGCCTGTGCTGATTCTTGGACATTTTGAACTTACTAAAACTATCTAACATAGCAAGTGTGTGAGTCTTTCTCTTCTATATTTCTGCTGTCATTTTTGTAAGGCATAAAAAGAGAGAAATTCATAGAACATTAGCATTCTGTCAACAATGATGGTGTCCAGTTAGCCCAGCCAATAAGAGCATGGTGCTAATTAAACTAATATCATGGTTTTATTGTCATCTAGTTGGCTCTGTATGAATTCACAAACACAAACTTAATTTGGTAGGTAATGCATAAATAAATGTATATAATTAGAAATCAGGCAGCTGATCATAATAGGGATATATATGGCTGTGGGAAAATCTAATAGTATCATCTTCAATTGCAAACAACAACATATTTTAAAGAGCAGCAGTATAGCCAATTTAGACCATTTGAAAGACTGGAGTAGTTAATCAATAATTAGCTGATCATAATATTAATCAAGTCCTTCGTGCCACATTTCTGCAAGCTTACATTGAATTATGAGATAAAATTACTCCCACTTCAGCTCAGCTGGGCTTTTGAGCTTATTAAACAAAAAGAATGAGTTAAATTAACATTCAAACTCAGCATTAAACCCCCAGAACCAAGGGAGTTCATGATAAAATGTCCATCATCTCATCATGACTTTGCATTACAGCCCCAAAGGTAAGATTGCCCAGTGTTATGAATTTCTCAAACAGAGAAATAAATGTATGAGATTAAAATCCAAACCCCCTGCACAACAGAGTGAGCTCAGTGCTGCACTGAATGCTTTCATGTTTGCAGAATTAAGGCATGCTTATTATTATTTTAACATAGTTTTGGTTTTTCTTCTTTATCCTCTTCACATAGTAGTGTGACTTGCACTGAGGTACTTGGGAAGTTCTCTTTCACAAAGCTGAAGTCCCTTAAGGCCCTTGTGTTTTTACTAGGACAACTGGAAGTATTTTATGGGAGGGGAACTCAAGTGACTGTGAATACTTGAAGAGTGTATTTCCAGCAAGTTCTGGAAGGAAAAACACACACCATCCGGCAGGCTAAGGCTAGACACTTTGAATAGTTATGGAGGGTCAATGTAACACCTGCTCGGGACTTGACCAAACACGAGCTTTTCACCTTGAACTTACAGGGAGTAGACACTTGGGAGTATAAAGGGCAAGAGGCTAGATCATCATCCAATTACCTGGTGGAAGGGCTTATGCTTTACATTTTCTCTCATCTGTTAACTGTGGCTGGAAACCATGTAGTCATCATCTGACAACCCTATGAGCTTTGACTGTGATGACTTTTGATCACATCACATTCCTCCTCTTTTCCTACCATTTCTTTCATCTTTTTTTTTATATGAGCATATCTGTTATTCTTAAAAGTAAACCATCTATATAATAAAAACTCCAAAATTATAAATGGATATATTAGTTAAATAAATGTCTACTTCAGGCTATTCTTCAAATTGGCCTTCAGCTTTCTTGTGGAGTCCAGTCTGAAGAACAGCCTGAGGGAGGTGGGGTCACACTATGTTATGCAGACAGAGCAGCTCAATGGGCTCCTGCTGCACCTGCAGTCAGAGCAGGTCCAGATCCCAGCAGAGGGGTAGTGCCAGGCCCTGGAGTATGAGCCCTGTTGAACATCAGTGTCAAGCTAGTGGCTGAGATCGGCACCTACTACCCCCAGCTGGAAGACCGGAAGTACTTTGAACTTGGTGGTTACACCCTAGACAACAGCAACTCCATGTAATCCATCCAAGGCCACCACTCTCAGGACTGTGGATGGGAAAGTGCTGAGGCATTAAAGGCAGCAAAAGTGGGGCACCCCTTGTGGGGCAGGAGGCTAATAAAAAGTTCAGAAATCATTGAAAAAAGTCTACTTCAGATAGTACACAAGAGAATATAACTTTGAACTCAGTCTCCAGTCTCCTTATTAAATTCATTCATCCCTTTTCTCACTTTCTTTCTCCTCCTCCCATCCCCTCCCCCCTCTCTGTATTGTATACATGTACACTAACATATTAACACACAAACATATGTATCTTTTATACAAACAATACATATTTTCTTGTGCATATTTCTCGTTTTACGTATATCTTGTACATTATTTCATATTAGTTCTTATGAATGTATTGCATTGTTTTAAGTTACTGCACAAAATCTGCTCTGGTTTGAATGTTTGTGAGCCCCCAAATTCATATGTTGAAATCCTAAAATCTGATGTGATGCTATTAAGAGGTAGGACTTTTGGGAGGTGCTGAGGTCATGAAGATAGAAACCTCAGGAATGGGATTCATGTTCTTATAAGAGTGCCCTCAGAGATCACTCGCTCCTTCCACCTGGTGAAGATGCAACAAGGATGCAGCTTGGAAGAGGGTCCTTCACTCACCATGGCGGCACCCTGATCTCTGATTTCGCAAACAGTGAGAAATAAATGTCTGCTGTTTATAAGCTACTCAGTCTGTGGTATTTTGTCATAGCAACCCAAACAGGCTAAGACAATATCACACAGCAAGAATGAACCATAATTATTGCCATCATCTATTGCTGGTTATTTTTGTTCATTTTTCCTACTACAAATAATGTTGCAATAAAATCCTGTATATATCTGTATATAGCATATGAAAGAAAATGTATTGTTCTATGTATCTTTGTACACATATGCAAGCATATATCTTGACTAAATTTGGGGTACTAAACTTGGTGGGTCAAAAGACATGCATATTTTAAGTTTTGATAATTATTGCCACATTGCCCTGTAAATACATGAACCAACTTATACTCCACCCACCAACACATGACAGTGCCCTGGGCCCACACATTCTAACTCGTTGTATTATCATAAGGTTTGATCTTGCCCATCAGATAGGTAAGATAAAAAGTGTCTCAGTGTAGTTTTAAAGAATACATATTTTTATGAATAATAATACTCAATAATTTATCAAGTTCTGCCCAAGTGTTCACAGATCCCATATTAAAGTGTCTGATACTATATTCAAGTGTCCTATCCTTTGGCCCATGTTTTAAGTATATCATTTACTATGTGCCAAGGGTTGTATTGAGAGTACATAATTAAAAGAATTAGGACACAGTTCCTATCCTCAAGGCAGTCTAGTAGGAGAAAAATACAATAAAAAATAATAAATATCCATTGTTATAAGTATAATAATATAACAAGCATATTGTTTGGATGTAGACATTATGAACTATGGATAAAGAGCTTATTTCTTAAATCGTCGGCAGCCGTCCGTCTCGAGAGACGATGGTGTAGCTTCCCAAGAGTCCATCTGCACCGCCGAGAATGGCTGTGCAGTCCGACTCGGGAGTGACATGGTATCTGTCTCCTCCCGTGTTGAATCGACATCTTGCGATGACGCTGAAGCTACAGAGCCTGGGCAGGGTAATATGGAGGGTCTGCTGTTGCCCATGCAGCAGACCCCCCCTCTCTTCGCAGCTGAAGGGTCCAAGGGAAAGACGGAGTCGATACAGCTTGGGTTCAGGTGCGCCGCAGGAGTTGCCGGTGTTGATCACAACATCAAACCGCCTTAGGGACTCCGGCTCCGGATTTTCTGTCGGGGTTTACTCCCTTAGCCTTTCCCCTGAAGAGGTATGCCGCAAGGCAGCGGAGGTTTTTTGGAGTCAGAGTTTTCCTTCTCTGATGTACCCTGACTGGAAGATCGAACCAGCGACACTTAGCTCGCAGGCCGACGCTCAATCCATTGAGCTAAACCAGCCAGGGCTTATTTCTTAAATAGACCTTACTTATCTAATTTATTTTTACATTTTATAGAATATGCAAATGTGATTAGGAACATAATACTTTGGTCAGCAAGAAGTATGATTATGGCAATTACAGCTAATAATTAAAAGGTCTGATCAGGTGAAAATTATTTTAAATGACTCAGCCATACTTATAACCTATATTTATTTCAATAATTTACATATGCAGAATAATTTATAGAACTATCTTGTTTGCTACTTGTTTTGGGGACTTATCACTTTATCTGAAAGATAAATCATAACCTTTCTCCATTCATTTTGCAGATTTTTTAGCTCTTCTTTTGATTAAAAGAATCAAACCACAAACTGTTGCCTTCTTCCCTTCATCCTCTGCAGCTCACTGAACTATTAAATTTTTAATACGGTGATTCTTATTAACTATTTAACTTGTTATACCATACTTGCCCTAAAGTATGAGGTGTGTTAAAGATAGTCAATTATATACACAGAAAACCCTTTAAATATTCAGAAAATCTTATAAAATGTGAAACTGATGTCAACGTCATTGACTGGTAGACTACTGCTTGAGCTTTTAATTGTTATTCCAACCTTCTTCAAAAGCTGTCTTCCAGTCAACAAGAAAGTTTTAAAACTTTAGCCCTGAATTAAATTTGACACACTGATTACACTACCTTTTCATATATTTCTTTACTTTTCAAACTTTATCACATTGCAGTCTACTGGCAAGTTCTCACTTACATGTAAACATTCAGGCTGAGCTGCCCACAGAATTAGGCAGAGGAAGCTGGTGTAATGTATGCAAGCAATTGAATGGGGTGGAGGGGTCAGAGGTCTAGGTTTGACTCCCAGTTCTACTCTTGTTGGCATGTCATTTACCTTTTCATTGATGCTGCTGATTTATTTTTAGTATAATGAGCAAATACTATTTTATCTACTTCCCAGGGTTATGGTAAGGATCAAATGAAATAATAGAAGGAAATGGAGGATGAGTTATAAGTAATAACATTCCTTGATCCACTTTCTGAATCTCCCTTCCTTTCCCATCCAGGCCCAGTTCTCTCTGTGGCCCTCAGCTACCAGAGCCTCCCATGCTATGTTCCCCCCGACTGGAATTCCTATGCTCCAGGCCCATATCTCCAACCAATATTTACCTGCTTAAGGTTTTATCTCTCAGACCCCAATTATTACTAGAAGACAGCTATAAAAAAGAATAACTTCTAAATAATAGACTACATTTGTTGAGTACGTAGCACATGCCAAAGCATCAAAGTCATCATTGGCAACCTCTCTGCTTTTACTAACTTCTGATTGCTTCATGTCCCTTCCATATCCTTTCAACTTGACACATACAGAACTTTATACACATTATTCTAACATAATCTTGAGGACAAATCTATGCAGTGAAATTTATTATTATTATTGTTTCACAGATGAAGACACTCATACTTGGAAAGTGAAGTCACTTGCCCAGGGTCACGCAGCTAAGCTGTGGTGGGACTGTGCTTTAAACTTCACAGAAGGTCCTCCTATGATCACTGCACTCTGCAGCTTCTCCTAGTGGCAGAACTAATGTAATGAGCAAACAGTCCTGTTATATTACCTTATTAATTTAACAAGCTCATATAATTATAGAGTCTGAAGTTGGAACACCGTCTACTTTGACCATCAATCCAAGCCTTATCCCTCTTTCTCACACACCTATGTCACATTTTGCCTTATTGGTAGTTTTAAAGCACATTCAAGCAGCATTAACTTGATTAAAGAAGGATAATGACAAAATTTACTGATAGGGATCTGATACTGGTTAAATCAGTTATAGTTGAAGCAAGAAATACATGTTAGAGATCATTTCCAAGCCATCCCCATTTTCTCCTTACCCTAATTAAAGCATGATTCACCTCCCATTATAGGGTTTCTAACTACTGTGTACACAGAGTGACATCCACTCATTGTCCCCCTAATATATGTAACGGTGATTGTGTACCTAAATCACACAAAATCCAAAAGCTCCAGTTAAGCAAGAATTAACTAATTTATCATAAATACATTATTATTTATTGTATAGCAATAAAAAAATGCATAAAATGCAGAAAAACGCCAGAGGAAGAGGTCCCTGTAGATTTGTTTCTGAATCTGCTTACTTCTGAATATACTGACCTTTTTTTTTTTTTAAATTCAGACTCCCCTTCCTCATATCACTCAAATAAAATTGAGTTAAAAGTACCACTTTAACTTGCTGGAAGAAACAGAGGTTACAAAAAGTAAAGTCATTCCCTGTATCATCTTCTAAAAACCAACACTACCAAAGGAGTGGATCAGAGAAAAAAATAGAATTTCTGTAGATCTCCTGGTGAAATTCACACAACATTTTGAAATGTCAGCAAAAAGATGTTTAGCTAAATGCCCTGGTGGTGTTGCAGGCTCCCAGGACAGAATCAGAAGATAGACATCTTACTCTAAAAGAACAGGAGGTCCCCATGGGAGTCTTCTATTTATCATTCAATTGCCATTTGCTAAGAAAATATAGCTATTGAGCAATTTCACCTTATATAAAATTAAAAGATAGAATCTCTCAAACTATTAGCAACTTAAACTTACTCACCCATACTTTTTCTAAAAATGTGAGGACAATTGCAAAGAAAAAATGTTTTTTTGAAGATAGTGATTGAAATTTAGATTATGGAGTCACATTGGTATTTTATCATAACAGACCACACAGTCAAACAGGGCATGGCCTCTAGAACAGAGTGATGTTTAAGGTAAAGAGGAATCAGAATCAGTTCCCAAGGAACACAGTATAGATACCACAAAGATCACCAATATTATTTTAAACAGTTGGAAGAAGCAATGCATAACACAGTAACATTTATGACTGGACAAAAGTAGAATACAGATTGATGTGGGGAGGTAAAAAATAATATATTTTGAGATCTGAAATAATCACACTGAAATAGTGGCATACTGTTAATAGACATAAGAAATTGAAGTAAATTGGAATTTGTCCTGCAGGACAGCAGACATTAAGAAATGATCTAGATCAATGGGGGTAGTATTTAATTGAGAAGAAGATATGGTTTATGGAATACTCCTTTATTGGGCAGGTAGAGTAAATCCATTTCCAAAACTTGGGTTAACTGCTCTCACATTCAACTGATCAACTTGAGCTAAAAATACTTTTCCTGGTTTGACATGTCATATGGCAAATGTAGAGAGAACTGAGGTAGTATTTTAGACTGGGTACAAAAAGTTTAGCTTAAAGAATTTACTCCCAATATCTCTACATTATTCAGTAATCAAGATTGCCTAACACAAAATTCTGTTACAGTATATGTAAGTTTACTTCTACATATTTTCTCTCCTTTTGAGAAACAAATTTTACACTGATGTCTAGTCACTCCTGCTGGTAATATTTACAAAAGTAGTGGAGAGGAGGGAGACATTAGGAAGTGAGAAGAGAGAAGAAAGGTAATGCAGAGGGCTGAGTAAGCAAAGACTATTTATAATACAGCTTTGGGTGAGATGAAGGAAGATGAATGAGCATTTATTCCTTATACTCCTGTGGGGGAGGTTGCCAGATGTTTTAGAGTGACATTCAGAGCCAGAACAGAATGCTGTGCTCTTGTTCTGGTGACATTAAAATTGGAGTAACTGTGTGCTGGGAACAGTATTTTTGATAAATAGCTTAGCATCTGTACAATGGGTATTGAATTGACATATTACTCTGTTGTTAAAACTTCAGTAAAAACCTTCCTATAAATATTTTGATATTCCATGAAGAACATAGTAGGTACACAATAAATATTATATCTCTTCTATTTTACTCAGCAATGGTGCACTGAATAATTCTCTGAGAAATCTAGGAAGTGGCAGACAAAAGTAAGAGTCCTAGAAAGTCAAAAGGACTAAGAACGCTTGAATCAAGTCCAGATGGAGGGATCTTTAGTATAACAAAACAAGATTCATTCATACTCATCTCACACATGTTGAGGAAGGACAATCCTGAAAGTGTTCTAGTTGGCAAGGGATAATAATTGGAAATTAATTGTACAGTTATCAGTATTATTTATTTACAATGTTACTGACAACTATTATTGAATGTGATGCCTTTATTGTTTTATCTCACTATTTACAGAAAGCTTTCATAGCCTTACCCATAATTTCCTCTCTACCAATCCTATTTTTATACCATTTTAAATTTCTCATATGGAAACTTTCTTATCATGGTAGTTTCCAAGCAAAAATTGTAACAGTAGAAACTGATTTCTTTTATGGGAATTTGAAGCCTCCATTGTGGCTTTGGTAGACTCAATTATCTAGCTAATTATTGGAGACTCGACTTATACACACAGTCAAATTTGAATTTCAGCTAAACAACAAATAATTTTTAGTAAAAGTATGTACTAACTATTGCATGGGACATACTTATACTAAACTTATTCATCACCACAGTGATGTACCTAAAATAAAATATAAATTATATTAATAGTCAAAAATAATTACTGACCATATACATAGGGAAAGCTCAATGAACAAAAGCGAGTTTATTACATCTGCTATATTTTGCAACTTTTTTTTTTTTTTCTGCTGAAGGAGACTCTGGGTTGTTCTCTTGATATAAAAGTGAAAAGATGCAGGTAAATCACTGAGGTGCATGAAAATCCCTTATCTCATGATAACTTTCTAATTACTACCTTTTGAAAAAAAAAATTACTGTTAAGGCTTCAGGCATCTATGCTAACTTATCCCCCAGTTCCTCTAGTAAATTTTCTATCATCTATGCACTATGAAAACTTTCACCGTTCTAAGTGAATTCTGACATTCTAAAATTTCTTTAAAGTTTTTACTTACTAAATACATTACATCATCAGGAAATTTAAAGAGAAAATCTCAGTGCACTTCTAACCTTTGAAATCTCAACTCACCAACCCAATTTGTTTCATGAGCCTTTGGGAAGCGAGAAACATAAGACATTTATTTGTAAGCCAAAATCTAAAACAAAATCCCCCTGAACATCGAATGATGACTTGTAACATGACATTCCCAAAAGAACAGAAGAAAAAAAAAAATGTTTAAAATTATGCTTCATATAAAAACAGAAAATCTTTTTATTTTAATGTCACATATTATATTCTGGCATTTCAATGAGTATCATTTTATCTTGAATCCTTAATCAAGAGATCACTTAACCTAGGCAAAGATCCAAGAATTAACAAGAAAAAAATCATGAAATTCAATATTTCAGAAGTGTCTTCAGTTTCATTGTCAAGGCCATATGAAAGAAAAAGAATAAAAACTCCATTCCACCATGTACCTTAATTCACCTGTATATATCCATTACCACCATGCAAAGCATAGATACAAGAATAAATAATTTATTAAATGTCATTGGTAGTTAATTTTGATCATCTCTATTTCAAAATGCATTATGATCAATAAAACTTTCAACAAGATTTATTTTCTGATGGGTAAAAAGGCTAGGGAAATCATCCTAACATTTACATTTCATCTATTATCACTCTGTGGAAACATAAAAAACTATTTTAATATTTATATAATTTTAGCATTTGAGAGGTTTTACTTTTAAAGATAAAGCAGTTCTATAAAAGAAGACATTTTTAAACATCTTAATGTACCTTAGACTGCTTAATTTTATTCCTAACTAACCCTCCTCATAGCACATGTATGTAATAAACTATAAGTAGTTTATATCAACTATAACATATATAAAAGCCTTGCAGTCTTTCCAACAGTGTTCTAGGATGTATTAAGAAAAAAAACAGATCAGTCTAAAGATGGATTGCACAATATGGTCAACACTAATAAAGTAATTTTCTACAAACAGTGCAAAAACTTGAACAAATACTTTACATTTCAGAATATAGCTATTTTAATGTCACATGTCAAGTCAGTTCCAAAGTGGGAAATATTAGCACTTTAAATCTGCAGGTCCTGGATTAAACAACATAAAGGAAATTTGGAGAAATTACAGTGCATTCGGAAAGAGACTAGGTTGAAGGTAAGAGTCTCTTCGTAAGGGTCTAATTAGGTGAACCGCCATTTCTGCCTTTTAAAAAATTATGTCACAGAGACACCTTAGTAGAAGCTATCAGCTTTGACAGAATACCAAAATTGACCATTACCTCAAAAAGAGCTGCTAAATGAGAAACCATGTGCTCAGTATAAAACTAATTTCATGCTTTCAAAAGCACACAGTGGCTTCTAGCAAGATAGTGGCCCTGGGACTTGCTGAGACAGATTGGCGAACACACATGGTTTGCTCCTGACGCGTCTGCTTAGCCAAGCTTTACATGTACTAGCAGTAAATGGGGTTCTCGAATCTTCTGTCAAACAAGTACACACTTACCTATAACTTTACAGCTGAAAGCTATAAAACAGCTGCCTCAAATTTAGCAGGAAAAAAAAAAAAACCACATACACACACACACATATATATATACATATTCCATGTGCCATGTAAGCATCCAATCAAATAAAAATAGATTTCTCTGCAGACCTTATGTTCTAGACACTTAATAAGCATACTGCTATTTGAATACATCATAACTCTCACAGCTCTTTCTTCTTCAGAGACAGCTTCTCATTGTGTAGGAATTACAGTTTAGAAGAGCCTAAGCAATAGGACTCCATCTGCTCAGAGGCTAACTTTGAGGTTACCTTTACATAGTTGGCTTACAAATGACTACAGTTATAATGTCACATCAGAACGCCAGGACACGATGACCTAGTAATTTAACAACCCAGGTGAGTGTCAGTACTTTATTTACATTTAAATGATAAAATCTGCTACATTTAAAACATCACATCTAATTAACACATGCTTTAGGAGGAAATGCTGCTCATTTTCTCTTCTCTCGTTCGGTATATCATCTCTAGAAATCAATTACTGTAGGTTGTCCAGTGCACGACAGGTCATAACTTTTAATCATTAATAATGTCCAGCTTAAAAAGGTGTCAACTCCAGTATGTAATCTATTTCACTTACTTTCTCAGTTACCTCGTAAACAGCACTTGCTTCCTCCTATATATATTTCATGTCAAATCTTCTATACAGCACATTTAGTTCCTAGCCTTTTTTTGTATACCTGAGCACATAATAACACTGCTAATTACCTACTTAATGGAATGATAGCAAATCGCACAATATCACTGACTTGTTCTGAATGTTTAAAATGCAAAGGAAGTCACCTACTGGTAAGATGTCCCCGGCAAACAGCAAGCACAGAGAGAAAAGAATGCTATCACACCCATTTAAGGAGTTACTTCCCAATAAAATTAAAGAATCATACATTTTGCTCTTCAGAGTTGCCCCTTCGGATCTGTCAGCACAACATGATAAACACATTGATAACTCCACAGGATTCAACACAGCGTACGAAAGAATCTGTTCCTGACACCCCAGATCCTGGTGTCCAAGTTTTAGGATAAAAATGCTCACCTCTGCTAGGAAGTCCACTCCACATTCTGGTAAGGCTTTCACCAGCTTCGAGAGCATCCAAGTTGGATAAACAAAACTTCCAGTGTGTTACCAGTGTCATGCACACTGCTACCGAGACTTGGCTCCAGCCCTGATGATCTGTGTGACAGTCCCACACTATATCAGCGCAGCTCCAAACCTTCCCAGATGCTGGCTTATTGCACTGCTCATTGAAAATCCTTTACACGCTGGCAACATTTTAGGGAAGGACAGGCACACTCTGAGTCATTTGTAAAGAAAGCAGAGCAATTTCAATTCTCATATCTCCACGCGTGCTGAAACCAGAGGCACTGTCAACGTACAAGTCTGAGGTGGATTTAAGCCGAGAAACAGGCAACCTAAGCCTTTATTATCAATGCATGAAATCAGCCACTGTGATCAAATTCAAGCAAACCACAAAAAGGATATGATTATGAAAAGCTCCACAGATTTAGCACCAAACCTTGTGGAATGAAGACTCATCTAGTGAAATTGTGTAAATGTTAAAAATAGCTCTGGCTTTTCAACAATGAGCCAGATACAGAGAAGAAATCAGTACTCTATATTATAAGGACTTATCATAAAAGCTGCAAAAATCAAAATAGCTGTAGGTTCCTGGGACTTCTCTATAGACAAATGAAATCACTAGAGGCTATTATATTTATAACACAAAAAGTGACCATATGTTTGACACAGATACCCATTAAGAGAAGTTTAAATATCTTTTAACCCCTACATGCCTGTCTCTAAATTAAAATAATGGTAGTAAAAATATGCAGAGCTATGCCAGCACTAGGGAAAAATACAATAAATTTTACTCTAAAACATATTCTTAAACAATAAATATGTAAATGTATTCTGTGTAAGAAGAAAATAAACATACAACTTAGAGAGTATTTGTAATATCAGTCTTTGATCGACTATTCTTATAAAACATCGTTAAATCCATATACCCCTACCCCAGCAAACCCAAATGTATATCTTTACCTTTTACCATCCTGCCCCTTCCATTACTAAACTGTAAGATGCAGCAGCCAGCTGACATAGTATTAAAGAGAAACAAGGTAGTTAAACCCCAGAAAGTAGCAATGATTTGAGATCACAAGATATAGAGCTTTGACATGGACATGCAAAGTGCAGAGCATAAGAGACATAAAATATTTATCAAAAATCACAGAAATTACTGGAAGGAACTTCTAGTGGGCAACATTGATAAGGCACACATTTAAAGATCTATTCAGATATCTTTAAATGGGTTTTAGGTTCTCATTAAAACTCTACAGAGGAGCAAATCAGTATCCAGTAGAAGATCTGTACATGACTGTGTTTAGCTCTAGTATATTGCTAGCTCTTAGGTGCCACATTTAGTCTCTACAACACGAAACATCTGTGTTAAAAACAACAACAGTATTCTACAACATGCATTTACATAACACAGCATTTTGCAGCAATGTTAAACATGGCATATCCACGGGAATCCTTGTTATGTCCCTAAGTGTAGAGGTGACTCCTTACAGGCTACTGGTGAGACACTCTTCATTGGAGACAGTTAGAGTTACATGAGTGGGTATGCATATAAGTGTGTGTGTGTGTGTGTGTGTGTGTGTGTGTACCCACATCATAGAAGAATGCACATCCACTTTTGCTGCCTGAATTGCATGTGTTTTCGTGTCTCATGAAGGCCCTAGGACAACATTTGAAAGTACTATGAGAAATGGCATTGGACATCACTGATTCAGCAACTGCTCAGTGGTCTCTGTTTCTCTCTCTTTCTCTGTCCTTCTCTTAGAAAATAGTCCATAAAAAAATAAAAATAAAAATAAAAATAAAAATAAAAAAAAGAAAATAGTCCATGAGAGATTGTATGCCTACAATTCTTTTTATTATTTCCATACATGCACCCCCTTAGTAACAAACATTTAAAATGAAACCATAACATTGAATATTTGATGATTGGTCCTTAATCTCTTATCTAAAACCCTCATTATCAAGATGCATTTCAGAACTCAAATGCTTTCAAATTTTAGAAAGATGATACTGTGTATGTAACATGAATTATATAATGCTTCCATGGGGTCTGCGGTCACACTCTATAATCAGACACATTAATATTTCTGTAGCAAAATGTGTGCTTGTTCATACTAGATGGGATAAATAAAGACTATCACTAATTTCACATCAGGTCAAGTTTTGCCATCAATATGAATTATAAAACCTTATTTTCATAGCCTCTTGCATTTCAGGAATTGTGGGGAAGAGATTATGGATCTGTAGTAATGTTTACCTAAACTGTTACAAGGTTAAGGATTATAAAATGGTACCTAAGCAAATGTTCTCTTGCTTGGGCAAGAGATTTGAAGATTAACACTGCTTTAACAGGATGGGCAAAAAAATACGAGAGAAGGTGCTGATAAGCCTAGACACAAAGCTGAGCAGAGATGGGGCTATAATGCAAAATGACAAAACTAGGACATGGGAACAAAAGGCAAGAAGAAACCATTGAGAATTATTGTGTCAAGAAAATAACATAATGATGATATCAACCACTCATTGATCGCCTAATTTATACCCACTAATGTGAAAGGCACTTGACATAAATATTTCTTTTAGCAACCTACTTTATAATTTAAAAAAATTTTTTAAGGAAAGATACATTTTCAGAATGAAGCATAAAACATTGGGTGATCTCACCTACATCTCAATGTACCCACAAACAAAAAGTCCATAATGTTAAATAACATACATAAGAGTGTCAAAAACAAAAAGATAAGCTTCACCTTATGAACCAAAGGGTCCTATTTTACTTTTGCGTACTATATACTGTTTGGTATAGAAGTTCTTCAAAGCCACTTGTAGAAAAAAAAGTAGTAATATTCTTTACCATCAATATTCAAACTTTTTAACTTTAAAATCTATTTTTAAAATATCCCTAAGAAAGTATTTACTTGGAATTTTCCTATGAGTGTATTTTCCCAAGCAAATATTTTTTTATAAGTAGATAAACTTTAATGTAGCATTGACACTGTTGTGGACCTAAGACTTTTGACCTATCATTCAACATCTTCTAAGAGATCTTGGTCAAAGGGTACAAAGTTGTAGTTATATAGAATGAATAAGTCTAGCTTTCTATTGCACAACACAATGACTACTGTTAATAATACTGTATAGAACACTGGAAATTTGCTAAGAGAGTAGATTTCAGGTGCTCTTACTACACACTAAATAAGTGATATCAGTAGATATATATGTTAATTAGCTTGACTACAGTAGTCATTTCTCTACACAAATTGTATATCAAATCATGTTGTACAATGTAAATATATACAATTTTGATTTAAAAATAAAAAATCTATGGGTATCCACTCCAAAAGGAGCATTTCTTAAGTGCCTTTGAGGGCTCAGACTTACAACGAAGAGGAGTCCTACAAGCATTTATTAGAATGCTGGTTTTCCTATTCACCATACAAATTAGAGCAGAATGCATGGCTCTAATCTTAGTATCTATAATATGATCACAAAGTCATTTTCCACGTGAATAAAGAAACTGCATTTATTCATTTTTCGAAGTACAACATAATTCGGTGAATTCTTTCTTTAGTAACCAAAATAGTGCCCTGGTAGTTTGGTGGAATTACTACAACTTCTAAAAGTAACTGATTATAGTCCTGGCTGGCATGGCTCAATTGGTTGGAGAGTCATCCCATAACTGAAAAGTTGTGGGTTCGATTCCAGGCAGGGCATATGCACATGCCTACACTGCATGCTCAGTTCCTGATCTGGGCATGTACAATCCCTGGTCTGGGCATGTAAGGGAGACAACTAATCCACGTTTCTCTGTCACATTGATGTTTCTGTCTCTCCCTACCTCTTTCCCTTCCCCTCTCTAAAAGCAATGAAAAACTGTCCTTTGGTGAGGGTAAAATATATAAATAAAGTAACTGATTATCTAGAGTGGGTAACTCACCATAATCAAAATCATCATCTCCTTATACCTTTCACAACATCTCCACATAAGGAACAAGTTAACTTTCAGCACATGCAGGCAAAAGATCTTTGGTTGCAAGGCAGGCTCACCAGAGGGTTGGCTCTTGAAATGAAATGGGTCAACATAATGTAAATTCCATCACACTGAGCCCATAAAAAACAAAATACTAATAACCAGGCTACTCAGTTCCTCCAAACTTCTCATGTAATTAGAAGAAAAAGCAAACAGATTTCATAGTTGGCCTAAGAACCAACTCCATGTCAGCTGTAACATCCCACAGAGATGCCTAACTTGGAATGATGTCCAACAGCCTCTTTGGCTTTGATGCTGTCAAGGTATGAAAATAGAACATGTGTGTGAAGAAAGTTGGTCAGTCAGGGTGGCAAGACATTTCACCCCACAGTGAGGAAATGTGCTCACTAATTTAAATTTCAACGAGCCAACTACCAGAAGTCTTTCTCCTCAGATTAGTTTAAAATAGGTAACAAACACACACACAAAAATGTTACACTTCTATTCTAAGATGACACCAGGATTTTAAGTGGGTGTTTGATGATTCAAATCAGTCAGCTGCCCCAAACACCATAATTGTCTAAGATTCAGTTTCCACACTGAAAGGTGTCAGTACTTAGTTTTTAAAATCTAAAATTCAAGATGATATAAAACATTTATCTGTTCATAAATATATGTAAAAGTTCATAGTCCAAAGCAAAAGACTATCAATCCTTCACTAAAAAATAGGCCAAAGGTCCATTTTAATTCTTTTTTTGATAAAAGTTCCATTCAAACTTCTTTATATTGATTCCTTAGAGATCTGTTCTTATATAATTGGCACCCATGTTTATATTTTGAAAATACATGTACAGAAAAAAATATGAAGCTTATCTCTTATGATTTTTTCAGGTCTACCTTAGGTGTAGTTCTAGATTTCTGAAACCATCTAAAATGTCAGGGGTACTAACTCAAAGCATTTTGGGAGGTTGGAATTATAACTTGAGCTTTCATCCTATTTCCAAGTTGCTCCACTCTCATTCGTAAGGAAACTCTATCTCAATAAACCCTACAATAAAAATATCAATTAACTTTCCCTGGGGAGTACAGATGTTGAGCACTAACTCTATTCTGTTTTGAAAGACTAAAGTTCAGATTTAGAAAAATACTTGGAAAGTTACAGCGATCAATCCTGGGTCAGACAAAGAGTCAGAAAAGTATGTCAATATTCCTTCCACTGTATCATCAGTGGGTCTGAATTATTCCAAATAAGAGACAATTCCTGGATGCTCTCCTAAGGACCTGAAAGTTAAACCAAGGAAATCAAACGCCTTCTTTTCAATAATCCAAGAACTTTTGTCCTAAGCTGTTCTTTCATCAAAAACTACAGGAAGACACATGGGTTCTACAAAAAAAAAAGGTTGTATAATAATTTTTCCATGGAAGTTTTTATGGACTTATAATTAAGGGTTCTAGGGAAATAAGTACAGTGTAAATAACTTAACTCACTGAGCTCCACACTAAAATGTTTTATTTACCTAGTGCACTTACAGTAGAAACTTGTCGATACTTCATCAATGATTTGTTATACTTTCGCTGTGGCACATATATTTTGTAAAAAGATTTCTTGGTTAAGTGATAAATGGCAAATGGACTCAGCAATAATTATGAAAAACAAGCTTTTAAAATTATATGTTTATAAGGCAAAAGTAAAAGACATTATCATATTGATGAATTCTATTCCTAGACAGAGAGCAATATTAGGTATTTAAATTATAATTTTTATTCCTGAAAACTGAAGAAAAATCTCCTCTCTCTTCCTCTCTCTCTCACTACTACTATCTATCCCTCTCACTGTCTCCCTAGCCCCCACCCACCCACCCCACTCCCACACATACAAACATAAACATACACACTGATATCTCTCCTATAGACTCTGCCTCATGAAAGAAGATGCTCATAAAAAGTCTGTCAAAAGAGCATGGTCTTGCCCACATATCCTCACCTTTTTGTATTTCTCTGTTCTCTATACTCATTAATAAATTCCAGCAAAATGTTACAGTATTAGAAATGAGGAAGTATCTCACTTTCAATATACTTGTGGCACCATCTTGTGGTAAATCAATAGTGTTACAATTTCAAGTTAAAGTTCTAAGGTTTAAAAATGTGTGAAAATTTTATTTATTTATATTTTAATTGTATTGGGGTTATATTGGTTAATAAAATTATATAGGTTTCAGGTGCGCAATTCTAGAATATGTCACCTGTATATTGTATTGTGTGTTCACCACCCAAAGTCAAGTCTCTTTCCAACACAGTTTATTGTCCCTTTACCTGCTTCTACATCCCCCACCCCCTTTTCCCTCTGGTAATCACCCTACTGTTGTTTGTGTCTATGTGGGTTTTTTTTTTTCTTAATCCCTTTACCTTTATGCTAGCTCCCCAAATCCCCTTTCCTCTCACAGCTGTCAGAATGTTCTCTGTATCAACGAGTCTGTTTCTATTTTGCTGATTAGTTTATTTTGTTCATGAGATTCCATGTATAAGTGAAAATACATAGTACTTATCTTTCTCTGACTGGCTTATTTCACTTAGCATAATACCCTCCAGGTCCAACTATGTTGTCACAAAAGGTGAGATTTCCCTCTTTTTATATGATGGAGTAGCATTCCATTGTGTAAATGTAGCAGCTTTTTTACCCACTCATCTACTGATGGGCACTTGGGCTGCTTCCGAATCTAGGATATTGTACATAACGCTGCAATGATCATAAGGTTGCATATATTCTTTGAATTAGTTGTTTGGGTTCCCTCAGATATATTTCCAGGAGTGGAATTGTTGAGTAATAAGGCAATTATTTTCAGTTTTTCTGAGGTAACTCCATACTGCTTTCCACCAATCTGCACTCCCACTAACAGTGCACAAAGGTACTGTTTTCTCCACATCCTCGTCAGCACTTGTTTGCTGATTAATGATAATAGTCATTCTGACAGGTGTAAGGTGATATTCATTGTGGTTTTAATTTGCATTTCTCTGATGATTAGTGAAATTGAGCATCTTTTCATGTCTACTGGCTGGCTGTATGTCCTCTTTGAAAAAGTGTTTATTCAGGTCCTTGACTTTTTAAATTGGATTGTTTGTTTCTTGTTCAGTTTTGTAAGTTCTTTATAAATTTTGAATATTAACCCCTTATCATTGGTGAATATGTTCTCCCATTTAAGCATTGTGTTTTCGTTTTGTTGGTGGTTTCCTTTGCTGTGCAAAAACTTTTAATTTCATGTAGTCTCACTGTCTATTTTGTCTTTTGTTTCCCTTGCCTGGGGAGACATACCAGAAAAAACATTGCTATGAAAAATGTCTGAGATTTTACTACCTATGTTTTCTTCATTAATTTTATGGTTTTGATTCTAACATTTACGTCTTTAATTCATTATGAGTTTAATGTTGTGTTTAGTGTAAGAAGGTGGTCAACTTTCTTTCTTTTTTGCACACAAATTTTCAATTTTCCCAACATTTATTGAATAAACTATCTTTATTCCATTGTATGTTCTTGGCTTCTTTGTCAAATATTAATTGAATATAAATGTGTGGGCTTATTTCTGGGCTCTGTATTCTGTTCCATTGATCTAATGTCTATTTTTATGCCAGTACCATGCTGTTTGGATACTATGGCTTCATAGTATAGTCTGATATCAAGTAGCATGATTCCTGTAACTTTGTTCTTCTTTCTCAAGATTGCTGTGGCTATTGGGGTCATTTTTGGTACCATATAAGTTTGTGGCATATTTGTTCTAGATCTGTGAAATAGACCATTGGTATCATGATAGTAATTGCATTGAATCTATAGATCCTTTCGGTGATATGGACGTTTTAATGATGTTAACTCTTCCTACCCATGAACACAGTGTGTACTTCTACTTATTTGTATCTTCTTTCATTTCTTTCTTCAGTGTCTTATAATTTTCCTAGTACAAGTCTTTTACATCCTTGATTAAATTTATTCCCATGTATTTTATTCTTTAAAGCAATTTTATATTGCATTGTTTTCTATGTTTCCCTTCTGAATAGTTCATTATTGGCATATAAAAATGCAACTGATTTCTGGATACTTATTTCATATCTTGCTACTTTACTGAATTCATTTATCAGTTTCAATAGTTTCTTGGTGGAATCTTTAGGGTTCTGTACATACAGTATCATGTCACTGGCAAACTGGACAGTTTTACTTCTTCTTTTCCAATTTTGATGCCTTTAATTTCTTCCTGTCTGATTGCTGTGGCTAGCACTTCTAGTACTATGTTGAATAAGAGTGGTGATAGCAGACATTCTTGTCTTGTTCCTGATCTTAAGGGAAATTCTTTTAGTTTTTGCCCATTGAGCATGCTGTTGGCTATGGGTTTGTCATATATGGTCATTATTATGATGAAATATGTTCTCTCTATTCCCACTTTCCTGAAAGTTTTTATCATAAATGGATGCTGGATTTTATCAAGTGCTTTTTCTGCATCTATTAATATGATCATGTGATTTTTATCTTTCATTTTGTTTATAGGGTATATCACATTTACTGACTTGTGGATATTATATTTACCTTGAATCTCTGGAATAAATCCCACTTGACCATGCTGTATAATCTTTTTAATATATTGCTGGATCTAGTTTGCTAGTATTTTGTTGAGGATTTTAGCAGTTATGTGTATCAGAGATATTGGCCTATAATTTTTTTCTTTGTAGTGTCATAATCTGATTTTGAAATTTGAATAATGCCTTGTAAAATGAGCTTGGGAGTCTTCCTTTTGAATTTTTTGAAATAGTTTGAGAAGAGGTGTTAGTTCTTCTCTGAATGTTTAGTAAAATTCACTTCTGAAGTCATCTGGTCCAGGACTTTTTAGTTTTTTGATTATGGCTTCAATCAATATCATTAGTTGCAATCCTTCTATTCATTTTTTTTATTCTTCCTGATTAGGTTTTGGAAGACTGTATGTTTCTAGAACTTTATCTGTTTCACCCAGATTGTTCAATTTGTTGGCATAGAGTTGTTTAAAATATTTTCTTACAATCCTTTTTATTTCTTTGGTGTCAGTTGTTACTTCTCTTGTTTCATTTCCTATTTTATTTATTTGGGTCCTTTGTCTTTTTTTCTTGATGAGTCTAGTTAAAAGTTTGTCAATTTTTTTTGTCAATCTTCAAAGAAGCAACTCTTGGTTTCACTGCCCCTGCCCCTTTTTTTACATTCTATTTCATTTATTTCTACTCTGATCTTTATTATTTTATTTATTCTACTCACTTTGGGTTTTGTTTGCTTTTCTTTTTCTAGTTCCTTTAAGTGTGAAGTTATTTTGTTTATTTGAGATATTTCTTGTTTCTTGAGATAGGCCTGTAATGCTATGAATTTCTCTCTTAGGACTGCTTTCACTGTGTCCCATACATTTTGGGCTGTTTTGTTCTCATTTTCATTTGTTTCATAGTATCTTTTCATTTCTTCCTTGATTTTATTGCTAACCCATTAATTGTTTAGTAACATGTTGTTTAGCCTCCATTTCTTTGAGTGTTTTTTCAGTTTTTCTTTTTCCCAAGTTTACTTTATTTTTCTGTTTTTAGAGGGGAGGGGGAGGAGAAAGAGATGAAGAGAAACATCAATGTGTGGTTGCCTCTCATGCACCCCCAACTGGGGACCTGTCATACAATCTAGTCATGTCCCCTGACTGGGAATCAAACCAGTGTTTTTTTCAGTTTTTATCTTGCGATTGATTTCTAGTTTCATACCATTATAGTCAGAGAAGTTGCCTGATATGAGTTCAATCCTCTTAAGTCTATTAAGACTTGATTTTTGTCCTAACACATGGCCTGTCTTAGAAAATATTCCATGTACACTTAAAAGGAATTATATTCTGTTGTTCTGGGTTGAAATGCTCTGAAAATATCAGTTAAATCCATTTGATCAAGTTTGTCATTAAATCACTGCATCCTTGCTGATTTTCCATCTGGAAGATCTCTCCACTGATGTAAATTACATGTTAAAATCCCCTACTATGACTATATTACTCTCAGTATATCCCTTTCTGTCCACAAAGATTTACTTGACATGTTTAGATACTCTGATGGTGGGTGCATAAATGTTTATAAGAGTTATATCCTCTTGTTGGATTGCTCCCTTTATCAGTATGTGGTGTCCTTCTTTGTCTCTAACTATAAACTTTGCTTTAAAGTCTATTTAATCAAATATAAGTATTGCTACCCCAGCTTTCTTAAAATTTCCATTTTCATGAAATGTCTTTTTCCATCCCTTTGTTTTTAATTTGTGTATATCTTTTGTTCTGAGATAGGTCTCTTGTTTTCTTATCCATTCTGCTAACTGATGTCTTTTGATTGAAGTATTTAAGCCATTTACAATTAAAGTGATTTTTGATAGGTACAAATTTATTGCCATTTTATTTTTTAACTATTTTCCTTTGTTTTTCTTTTTTTCTTTCTTTCTTCTTTTTCTTCATAAAGAAGGGCTTTTAACATTCTTGACACATTGTTTCAGTGGTAACAAACTCCTTTAGCTTTTTCTTGTCTGGGAAGCTTTTTATTTCCCCTTCAATTTTATTTTTTTAAGTATATTTTATTGATTATATTGTTATGATAGTTCCAATTTTTTCCCACTTGCTACCCTCCACCCAGAACCCCCTTCACCCAGCAATACCCCCCCAAATCCATGCCCATGGTTCGTACATACAAGCTCTCCCGCTTCACCCTTTCTTCTTTTTTTGATAAATAAATGATTAATTCATTATTTTAATAATAAAAAATAACAACCCTTCCCTCTCAGATATTAAGACTCTTTATAATCTTATAAAGGACAATGGGCAAAGGTTTCAAGCTCCTCTAGCTGCTTCAAGCTGGACATGGTCATCGTCCAGGCTAGCCCTGGGTCCAGAAATCCCTAATAAGAGTGGGGGTGTGGAGGGGAGGGTGGCCTTCCCACATGGGAAAGGATCGTGCAGACTCCAGTCAGTTGGCTGTCCCTGGACAATGGCATGCTTGGTTTAACAGGCTGGCATCCTTATTGTATTCTGGGGGCAACAGATTTGGCAAAAGGGTTAAAAGACATCATTCACTCCATAACTACTAGATGACAAAAGGCAGGGATTAACTTTTCAATGTCCCCCATTAGGGGAAAAAAAAGGGGCTTCTTTGGAGGAAGGTGTGCCAGGCACATCTCACCTGTCCAAAACCCTGTTGCCCATTATACTTAGTTTGGGGTAAGGGAAATATTTTAGGTTTACCCCCTCTCAGACCTCTAGGCCCTTCTGGTCCAAGCCATTAGGATAGAAAAGAAAAACCAGTTTTAAAGTGAAGCCCACAGACCACCCCGTACTTCACCAACCCAGCCACTTAGTTCAGCCAAACCGTTGAGTCTCAGTAGGCAGCGATGCAGACTGGATTAAGTGAGGCCTATATGTACAGACAATCACTCAGGTAATGAGATCATAGGCTTATGCCCTTTGAAAACAGAAAACACATGTTAATTTATGTAACATAACCCACAAACAAGTCTCTAAATCTGTAAGACTGTCTTATTGGAAAGACATCCAGTTGCAAGGCATCTGGCATTCTCCTTGCCTGTAAATTAAATATCTTTGATGATACCACATAGTTTAACTTGCAAGTGAAAACATATTTTAAATAAAAAGAAACTTTAAAGACGATTAGCTGCTCTACTTTATAGTCTACCACTGATCATTGTGATTTTCCTTGAATAATGATTTTTCTCCCTAAGATTACCCTCCTTGTCATTAAAGGGACTGCATTAAGTCCATTTTAATTTATCCTGTTCATTTGCATAAAAACAACAAGAGCAGCAAATGATCACTTATGATCTTTAGTTCTGCTTTGCTGGAACTTACGCAAGGAACATTTAGGGTGACCTTCAGTCTGCCCTTCAGGGCACAGAAGCTGAGCCACATACCTGGCATTCAGCCTTGCCTGTAAGCACCTGTCTTTTCCAGGTCCTCCTGGTTTTCCATTGTGCCTTAAGGTCCCTTCTAGCCATCTTTCAGGAAAACAACCTTCATTCCTTCCCTGG
Source organism: Furipterus horrens (assembly GCF_987537825.1). Classification (NCBI taxonomy): domain Eukaryota; kingdom Metazoa; phylum Chordata; class Mammalia; order Chiroptera; family Furipteridae; genus Furipterus; species Furipterus horrens. The sequence goes on from NW_028327171.1 coordinate 173,596,395, forward strand.
AAAGATTGCTGTGGACCGCACAACCAACCACAGTACCAGGCCTTCAAAAATTTATATGGAACCAAAAAAGAGCCCGGATAGCCACAGCAATTTTGAGGAAGAAGAACACAGTAGGAGGAATCACAACACCTGATATCAAACTATACTACAAGGCCACGGTAATCAAAACAGTCTGGTACTGGCATAAGAACAGACATATAGATCAATGGAACAGAATAGAGAGCCCAGGTCTATAGGGTCAACTAATATTTGACAAAGGGGAAAAGAACATCAAATGGAGTGAAAAGAACCTCTTCAACAAATGGTGTTGGGAGAACTGGACAGGGGCATGCAAAAAAATGAAACTAGACCGCCAACTTACACCATACACCAGAATAAACTCAAAATGGATCAAAGACTTAAATGTAAGCCGTGACACCATAAAAGTCCTAGAGGAAAACATAGGCAGGAAAATTTCAGATATCCCACGTAGCAACATTTTCACTGATATATCTCCTAAGGCAAGGGAAATAAAGGAAAGAATAAACAAATGGGACTACATCAAACTAAAAAGTTTCTGCTCAGCTATAGAAAACATCAGCAAGATGAAAAGGAAACCAATCATATGGGAAAATATATTTGCCAATGATATCTCAGGCAAGGGGTTGATCTCCAAAATATATAAAGAACTCATATGACTCAACACCAAGAAGACAGACAACCCAATTAAAAAATGGTCAAAGGACCTGAACAAACACTTCTCCAAAGAGGACATAGAGAGGGTCCATAGACATATGAAAGAATGCTCTCCTTCAATTTTAAATGATAGCCTTGCTGGGTAAAGCAGTCTTAGTTGTAGGTCCTTGCTTTTCATCACTTTGAATATTTGCTGCCAATCCCTTCTAGCCTGAAATGCTTCTGTTGATAAATCAGTGGTCAGTTTAATGGAAGCTCCCTTGTACATAATTAACTGTCTTTCTCATGCTGTTTTAAGATTCTCTCTTTGTCTTTAACTTTTGCCATTTTAATTATGATGTGTCTTGGTGTGGACCTTGTTTGGGACTCTCTGAGCTTCCTAGACTTGTGTGTCTTAATCCTTCATCAGTTTAGGGAAATTTTCAGTCATTATTTCTTCTGGTAGGTTCTTGATCCCTTGCTCTCTCTTCTCCTTCTGGTATCCCTATGATGCAGATGTTGTTACAGTTCATCTTGTCCCACAGGTCCCTTAAATTATCCTCATTAAAAAAAATTATTTTTAGAAGGGGTGGGCTGGGTAGGGGAAAGAAATGGAGGAAAAATAAGACAACTATAATTGAAAATACAAAAAAAAAATTTCTTTTTCTTTTTGCTGCTCTGATTGGGTGTTTTCTGTTCCCTAGTCTTCCAGATTGCTCATTCAGTCCTCTGCTTCATCCAACCTACTGTTTATTCCTTCCCATGCCATCTTCCTTTCAGATATTGTATTCATTTCTGACTGGTCCTTTCTGTGGTTTCTATGTCCTTTTTCATGTTTCTGAGCATCCTTATAACCATTACTTTGAATTTGATATCTGATAAATTACCTGCCTCTGTTTCAGTTAGCTCTTTTTGTAAAGATTTCTTATATTCTTTAATTTGGAGCATTTTCTTTGTCTCCCCATTTTGGCTGCCTCTTTGTGTTTGTTTTTATGTATTATGTTGATCTGCTGTGACTCCCAGTCTTAGTAGGGTGGCCTTATTTAGTAGAAGTCTTGTGAGACCCAGTGGCACAGTCTCCTTGGTCATCTGAGCTAGGTGCTCCAGGAGTGTCCATTGTGTGGGTTATATGAGCCATCCTGCTGTAATTGAGTCTTGATTGTTATTGACCATTCATGTGTGAGGTCAACTCTCAGGCTGGCGACTGTAACTATTGACCCATATTTCAGTCGAGGTACTGACTGCATTAAGTGGAATTTGCCTCAGTAAGGTCTGGTGCCTACCAAGGTCTCCCTTTGGATATGCTGTTTGTGAAGCTAATTGAATCCTGCTCTGACATGGTCTCAAGCTGGTCACTTGATCTGTTGGTTCTTGGGCCTCTTGGGAAGGACTCTGGTGCAGTACAATGCCAGACACTGACTGTGACTGGCCCTGGGCAACCTGTTTTGAGGTAGAAAGTGACCCACAGGTTGTTGCTACCTCTACTGGGCCTGGGTTGTGTGGGAATGACCAAGCTGTGAAGCAAAGCTGGCTTTACCAGCACCGGGCCCAGGGACAGGTCAGCAAAAGTCCCAAAGTACCCCAAGATTTACCTCAATTTTCTTCCACCTGCTGGCTGCCTACTAGGCTCAGTCACTAAAAGCACCTCTGGCAGTGCTTGAATTGCATGAGATAGGTTCTCAGTGAGTCATCAGGTAGAGATGAAGAGTACTCATCACATTGATACAGGTTCAAACTTGGTGCCTGTGCTGGGTCTGAGGTCACTCAGTAAATGTCCCCATCTTTAGCTGCCTGCTCTGGTGCTCTGGGCTGGGGAATCTGGCTTGAGGTTGAGACCCCACACTTCTCAGGGGGAATCCCCACAGCTGAAATTCCTCTTTGGAAGGTGCCAACCAATGAGGCAGGGCCAGCCCTTTTGCCATGTGGTGGCCCTTTTCGCACCTCCGCTCTTCCTACCAGTTTCGATGTAGTTTTTTCTATAAATCCTTGGTTAGAAGACTTGTCTTCAGCTCGTCTTCAATTGGTTATTCAGGTTGCTTGCTCTATATTTTAGATATAATGACAGTTTGGTCCTGGGAGGAAGTGAGTGTAACATCCACCTTCTCTGCTGTCATCTTTGATCTGATAAATATTACACTTTATAATATGAGATGCAGTGGGGAAAAATGGCCTATATATTTAAAAGCCAATACATATATTTTAAAAGTTATAATACCTACCACAGTGCTCTGACCTTATAAGCTGTTTTTTAATATAGAATATGAGTAAAAATAAGAGATCATTAGAAAGAAAGGGGTGAAATAAAAAGCTGAGGATCCTCGAGGATCCTGAAAGCATCTAAGAGAAACTCAGGTTATGGTAACAAGAAAAGCACACTCACATTACACTCTAACTGACAAGCCATATTTCAATCTTGATCTCCATCTCCTCCTCTAAACCATTAGCTCTATTTCCTGCTGTAAAATCCTCTGGTTTTATCATCCTTACTTTCTTCCCATTGCCCCGAAAGTGTTCTCAACTTAAAATCTACTCAAGCTCAGTTCAAAATTTCCAAGGCAAAGTAAAAGATGCCACTTCTCATCTCAAGAGTCAGAGTCTGTTTTTCCACCACTGGAATTTGGACTGGTCTTGTGACTAGTCTGGCCAAAACACTGCAGTGGTTGCAGCTTCTGCTCTTGCTGTCTTGCAGTGCTTCTCTGTGACCTCCGTGTAACAAAGCCCAGTCTAAGCAACTCAGAGACAGAGTCTACTGGCAAGCAGAATCCCGCCTACAGTCAGCACCAATTAACAGAGGTATGTGTGAGGCCGTTTGAGGCCAACCAACCCAGTCAATGTGCTGGCTACCTGAGTAACCTCCCATGATCCAGGACAAGGAGTTCCTAGCTGAGACCAGCCCCAATCTCTGAGCCATAGAATCATGATTAAAGTAAAGCATTACTTAAAAAAAAAAAAAAAAAAATTATAATGGCTTCTACCTCCCCAATTTCTCTTGTTTTTCTTTCTATTTCTCTCACTCAATTACAGTCAAATCTCAGGTTTTTAGACATGCCAGACTTTTTCTCAATTGAAGATTTAAATATTCTCAGTACTCCCTTTAAATCACGTTTCTCCACTCTCTTTGCTTCACTAACTCCTGTTCAGTCTTAAAAGCTTAACCTTCAGTGTGATTAGAAATTCTTTTGGAATTAATTGAAGGTGAGAAATAAAATGTTAAATTTTAATTAGTGTGCAACTGGGAAAAACAAACATTAGACAACAAGGAAATAGTCACCAATTCTTTTCATCTTTACTCGGTGAAAAATATGTTTTAAAAAGTTGTGAGAGATAATAAGAGGTAATTTAGAGTACAAGACAGATCTTAGACTTTGAAACTGTGTGTGGCCTTAGGAAAGGCCTCCAAATCTCTCTAATTCTCTGTTTTCTTATTTACAATGTGAGGAAAATTATACCTATCTTGTTGGGTTGTGAGGACTGAAGTCATTTCAGTAATTTCATGATAAGCTGTACCTCAGTGCACCTCAAAATCACGTACAGATATGTCTCTCTTACCACAATTAAGCAGAACCTCTATACTCTGAGCATGATGTTTTATAATTTTAATTAAACATTATCTGTGCCAAACTAGTCCCAAAGGCTGAATCGGAGGTCACCCCTTAAGGGAGAATTGCTTCCCATTCTGAAGAAATGTGGAACCCCAAAGCCCCGGAATACAAGCAATCCTCCCTGTGAGAATCCTTGGGGCACCTTGATTCTCCATGATAGGCACAAATGCTCCTTGAGGACACAGGAAGAACAAAATGCAAAGTTAGCATTTATTACTCTATTTGGTGATTTACCTTCCAATTGGAAGGGGGTGGGCATCAGAGGACCAGGTATTGCTAAACAGCAAAGGATGGCCTTACTGCATAAACAGGCTGCATCCAGAGACAGAACTTACATCCTCTGGCTTCTCATTCAACTTCCACAACAGGTACTCTGTCTGAGCAGTAACCTGTAAGCACAAACCAGGCAACTGCTGTTCAGCCTAACTTCTGTCTGTAGATGAAAGGCAATAACACCATGGTCAGGAATCAGGCCACAGAATTAGGCTGACTTATTCCAAATCCAGCTGTTACCTAACCTCTTTATCCTTCACCCACATGTTTGTAATAATAGCAATACTTTCCTCATAGATCTGTTATGAGGATTCAGATGAGGTATTCTTCTTGCACAATACCTGCCCCAAGGTAAGGACCCATTCGTCCACTTAACCACAGCCTTTCAGTCTGCCTTCACTGTTTTTACGGTACTATGGAAGGTGCAAAGTTGCTTATAAAGCTTACTGGTAGGGGTGAGCATTGGTTGATGAGGTTGGGGTCCTATTTCACTCTATTTCCATGACATCATCCCCCTTTTTCCAAGGGTCAGTGGATGCCCCAGAAGATGACAAGGAACACAGGAAGGGCCACTTTCTCTTTTCTGTTTTCCAATTACAGATTTATTTAAGGTAAGAAGTTCATTTTCTGGATATAAATATTCCTCAGTGTGTTAGATTGGTGTTCTCAAAGAGTGATGATTTCAGAACAGGAGCTTCCTCACCATCCAAGAACCTGCTAGAAATGCAAGTTCTCGGGTTCTTCCCCAGGCCTACTGAATCAGAAACTCTGGGGATGGAGCCAAGAAATCTGCGTTTTAACACACCTTTTCAGGTGATTCTGATACAAGCTAAAATTTGAGAACCACTGGGTTAGATTATCAGTCACTCACATATCAACTGCTTTAAATTCTTAATGTTCATACCCACCTCAGAAAATGAAAGAGTGAATGAGATAAAAATGATGGGAAAATATTATAGCAGTAGGCACCCAGGATAAAGAATAGGTCTCAGCCTTTGACAGCAGAAGGCAGGATGAGGTTCACCTATCCACCATACAGAGAGAATAAATGAGGTCAATTTTATCTGGACTTGGAAGTTTTATGTGGGTCATGGAAAATAACCTCTGTGCACTCATGTGGTATCCTGGTGAAACAGCACCTAAGCTGGGAGGTCTGGACTTGATGGGGAGACTGCAGGTTGACATAAAGCAGAGTACAATAGAAAGCAAACTTAGGAGGCCTCTAAATTCCAACAGTGTCCCTTGCTTTTTTGTGTGTATGTTTTGGCAGCTGTGCTTTTCCTATGCACCTGCTGTCACAGGGTAAGGAAGACTGTTTCTGTTCCAGCTACTTTCTACTTTGATAGAGGGATCTGCTCCCCTTTTCCCCAATCATATTTCCCTCTAATAATAATGGCTGGTTTGGCTCAGTGGATTGAGCGTCGGCCTGCGAGCTAAGTGTCGCTGGTTCGATCTTCCAGTCAGGGCACATCAGAGAAGGAAAACTCTGACTCCAAAAAACCTCCGCTGCCTTGCGGCATACCTCTTCAGGGGAAAGGCTAGGGGAGTAAACCCCGACAGAAAATCCGGAGCCGGAGTCCCTAAGGCGGTTTGACGTTGTAGTCAACACCGGCAACTCCTGCGGCGCACCTGAAGCCAAGTTGTATTGACTCCGTCTTTCCCTTGGACCCTTCAGCTGCGAAGAGAGGGGGGGTCTGCTGCATGGGCAACAGCAAACCCTCCATATCACCCTGCCCAGGCTCTGTAGCTTCAGCTTCACTGGAGAGGACACTCCAGCGTCATCGCAAGATGTCGATTCAACACGGGAGGAGACAGATACCGTGTCACTCCCGAGTCGGACTGCACAGCCATTCTCGTCGGTGCAGATAGACTCTTAAGAAGCTACACCATCATCTCTCGAGACGGACGGCTGCCAACGACGACATGCATTTGCTTTAATGTCCTCTTTGCCTTGAATGTTGTTTTTCTTTGAATAACTTGAAACTTACCTTCAAACATTCACCTCAAATAAGTCTTTCTCCAGGAAGCCTTCCCTGGCCTATGTAATTTAACCTTTCCTTTCTCTGTGCCACACCTAGTTTATACATAGATATATCATTATTTTTAGCATACCATACTGTCATTCATTTATATTTATAAATGTATATATTCTTTCTTGACACATCTTTAAAAAATTATAATTTAGTAATCTCTTTAAAGTAGACATTTGATAATTTTTAAAAAGCCAATCCCCCCAGTTTTTGTTCATTATCATCTCTGATAATGCTACTAGATGACTGGGCATTTTAGGTAGTCACATTTATTATAACTTTTTAACTGAAAATTGTATTGAGATGATGAGAGATTCATATGCAGTTGGACAAAGTAATATAGAGAGTTTCACTGAGCACTCTCCAGCTTCCACTGATGGTAACATTCTGTAAAACTATAGAATAATATCACAGTCAGATGTTGACAAGAATGCAATCTACCAAACTCATTCAAATTTCTCCAGTTTTGCTTTGAGTATTTTCTTCTCTCTCTCTCTTTCTCCCTCTCTTGTCTTAAGGTAGGAACTTACATATTGAGACCTTTCTCACTTAGTGCTATAAATTTCTCTCTCAGCATTGATTTAGTTACATCCCACATATTTTGATAAATTGTTTTTCCATTTTCACCCAGTTCTATGTGTTTCTTATTTCCTTTGAGCCTTACTCTGACTCATGGATTATTTAAGAGATATGTTGCTTAATTTTCCTATTGGTTTTATATTATGATTTCTAGTTTAATTTCATTATGGTCAGAGAACATACTGTGAATGATTATAACTCTTTTAAATGTGTTATAGTTTGTCTTATGGCCCAGAATATGGCCTTTCTTGATGAATATTCCAGGGACACTTGAAAAAAAAAAATGCCTTCTGTTGTTGAGTGGAGTTCTATATAAATTGTTAGATGGTTGATTGTATTATTCAGATTTTCTATATCCTCAGTGGTTTTCTATCTAGTAATTCTATCAGTTGTGGAGAGGACAGTGTTGAAGTCTTCAATAATAATTGTGAATTTATCTATTTCTTCTTTCAGCTCTATCAGTTTGCTTCACATATTTTGAGGCTCTGTTGTTTGGGGCGTAAATATTTAGGATCATTTTGTCTTCCTGGTGGGCTGAACCAGGAATGTAATGTCTCTCTTTGTCTATGGGAATTTTCTTTGCTCCGAAGTTTACCTTATCAGATATTCTTGGCTGATTTTTTAAAGTTACTGTTTGCACAGCTTATTTTTTTCCATATTTTTACTTTCTACCTATCTCTGTCATGAATTGTAAAGTGATTTCTTGTAGGCAGCATAGAGCTGGGTAATTCTTAAAATCTTCTCTGAAAAAGTCTCTGTCTTTTGATTGATACTTTCAGGCCATTTACATTTAAGGTATTTATTAGTATGTTAGTACCCAGGTCTACCATTTTATTATTTGTTTTCTATTTGTTTCCTCTGGTTCTCATTTCTTTGTTTCACTTTTCTTGTCATCCTGTGGGTTGCATGAACATTTTTTAAGACTCCATCTTGATTTATTTATGTTATTTTTTATTGTACCACTTTGTATAGTCTCTAGAATGGTTGCCATGGGTATTACAACATACATACTTATGAAAATCCGCTGGTATCATCATTTAGCTACCCCAAATGAAGTACAGAAAACTTACTTCCATTTAGGTCCCTTTAACTTCCCCACTTTTAAATATCATTGTCTTGAGTAACAGATGGTTATAGTGTTTGTTTCAATAATTAGATATAATTTATAAAACATAACATAAAGGATAGTGTGAAAATTAATTTTTATGTGTTAACTTGAGTGGGCCACAGAGTGCCCAAATATTTGATGGAACATTATTCTGAATGTTTCTGTCGATTTGAATTTGGATGAATTTCACATTTAAATCTATAGACTGAGTAAAGCAGATTGTTCTCCCTAGTGTGGGCAGGTCTCATCCAGTCAGCTGCAGGTCTGAATATAATAAAAGGCTGCCAAGTCTCCTGAATAAGAATGAATTCTCTCTACCTGACTGTCTTTGACCTAGAACATCAGTTTTTCCTGCCTCTCCTGGGTCTCAAGGCTGCCAGCCTTTTGGCTGGAACTACAGCATCAGCTCCCATGAGTCTCTAGCTTTCTGACTGCAGATCTTGGGACTTGGCAGCCTCTTCAATTGTGAACCACTTACTTATAATAAATATATATACACACACACAAATATACATACACATTCTATTGATTCTGTTTCTCTGGGGGATCCCAACTAATATAATTTATTGTATGTACCAATATTTCTTTTTCTATTGTTCCTTCTTCCTTCCTAAAGCTCCAAGATTCATTCTTTTGTCATTTATTTTCTATTTGAAAAACTCCTTTTAGCCAAAAAAAAAAAAAAAAAAAATCTTTAAAGGTAAGCCTACTGCTAATAAATCCGTTTGTCTTGCACAAACCCCACCCTACATGGTAACAGAAACTTAGAGTACCTCTTTCCCTGGAGATGCATCTAGATTTGGGGGTGGGTGCAGAGGATGCTTATGGGTTTCAGCGGTGCCGAAGCTCAGGAGGGTTTATGAGCTGAACTGTCATTTCTGCACATAGGCACCTACTGAGAGATTTTTATTTCTGTCTAGTATTTGGTTATTGGCTCATGCTAGTACTGTAGAGCATTCCCTTGTTTGGAACTACGAGGGCCCTTTAGGTAGGCCTGCACTACACTCATGGTATGTCAGAAACATTCTCTTGTCACTGCTCCAATCCAGGCTACAGGGAAGGCTGCTTCCTTGCTCCTCGCAGATGCCACTCTGCAGTCTCCAGTTTCATCCAGCAGCCTCCATGCTCATGAAGCCCATGGAAAATCAGGAGGCTTCCTTGTGTCCATCTGCCCACCCTTGCTAGGGTCTTACTGTCTTTGAGGACCCTTTGAGGGATAGAAACATGCAACTACCTTGTCTGAAGCCATCCCTGGGGACTGGATGGGGAAAGGAGCAGGGATCGTTCACATGCAGGCTAAGTTATCCAAGCTCTCTCTGCTTCCTTTCTGATTCTCTGATCTGCAGCCCAGAGTATTCTTGCAATATTTGGCTGGGGACAGTGCTGGGAAAGGGAAAAAGGGATCTTTCTGGTATTCATCATCAATCCTCTCTCAGGAAAAAATATTATATTGGTACATTAAGAGACAAACACATGCACACACATCCACACAAATAGAATGGTTTTAGTGCACTCTGGGAATCTCCTGCTCTTCCAGAAGCTGAGATCTAGAACTTCTGTGGACACCCTGAGTTCTAAGCATAGTGGAAGAATTGCCAGTGATTAGATGTCAGTCACTAATTCAGAAAAATGGCTCAAGTCTCAACCACCACCCTCTGAAGTCCACTCCCACCTCTGCTGACTCCAACTATTTAATAAGACAGAAAGAAGAAGTTACCTCTTAAATTAAGAGTTCTTGGGAAAGTTATCTCTACTACAACATCTTTTCTCCTTTGTGGAGGAGGAGAGAGGCTACTATTTTCCTTCCTCTATTAGTCTGCTAGAGCTGTTGTAAAAAAGTACCAAAAACTGGGTGGTTCAACAACAGACATTTATTTCACAGTTCTGGAGGTTAAGAAGTCTGAAATCAAGGTGTGGCAGAGTTGGCTCCTTGTGAGGACTCTGAGGGAAGAGTCATTCCAGGCCTCTCTTCTTGGTTTGTAGATGGCCCTCTTGTCTCTGAGTCTGTTCACATCATCTCTGCTCTGTGTGTCTCTGTGTGCATGTCTGAATTTCCCTTCTTATAAGAACATCTGTCACATTGGATTAGGGTCAACCTGACCCTAATGACCTCATTTTAAATTAATTTCTTCTGTAAAAGCTCTAACTCCAAATAAGGCTACATCCTGAAGTACTGAGGATTAGGACTCCAACATATTTTTTGGTGGGGGAAACACAGTTCGGCCCATAACACCCCCTATATCCAAGCAAATGGTTTAAAAAGGAAACTGCATTTGGTTCCCAATTAAGTGCTTGCTTTGTCAGTGGACTTGCCAGTCTTCCCTGTGCAACCTCCGCAGAGACTAGAAATGGGGATGGGCCCAGCACCCAACTCCACCTCCACCTGCCTGGGCCCCAGCACCTCTGAGTTTTCAAGAGGAATATTAGTTGTCAGATTGGTCCTGTGTGTGCCCTCAAGCCTCAGTAGCTGGTACACAGATGAAAATAGAGGACACAGTCTTGCCAGGACTGCCACAATGTAGGAAAGAGAGGTATGTATAGTTGGGAAATGGAGCCTTCTATTATCAACTGGGGCGCGCTGGGAGATACAGCTACATCTCAGGGACTCCTAAACTCTAAGGGAACACAGAGTCTGTAAGGGGCAACTGTTACCCACAGAAACAACCAGAATAGCAATCATTTCCCAAGAAGAACACTGTAACCTTGCCAAGGCTATAAGGCAAAGACACCCCCACCCCACCATTCCTCCACGGTTCCCACCACCTGGACAAAAAAAGGACAGGCAAATGGAGGAGCAGCATGAGCGCTGACTGTGCCCCATCCTCCACTCTAAGCTCTAGGGTCTGTCTCATCAAATCTTAATTTGGTAATGACATGAAAGTATTTATAAATAGAACTGAATCTTCTAAATCAGAGTCCCTCTGAATATACAAAAGTGAGAAGTTATAGGCAGAGAAGGTGTGAAGGGAGCTGCTACCCAGCAGGAAGCAGACATTTGACAGATCAGAATTGAGTAAAGTGATTGAAAAAATAAAACCATGTCAGGCTTGTTTCTTATTGAGACTCTAAACAGTAGAACATGCATGTACACACACAACACACACTATTCCATTATGTTCCTGCTGTTTCACTTAGCACGATATCATGGACAGTTTCCCCTGTCATTAGGTATTGCTCAGAAATATAATTTTTAATGACTATGATTTCTGTCATTCATTGTATAAGTATACTATTATATATTTAATCTTTCTCCTATTGGACATTCAGAACGCATCTAATATTTTGGAATTATGAATAATGTCATAATCATCTTTGTACATACACATATGTCTAACTTTTAATTCAAAAAGGAGACTTTATTATACCTATTTTTTTCCAGCTGGGATGATTAATGCTAATCACTTTCAGACATTAAGTGACCTGCCTTCATCCTATGCTAAACCCAAGTCTTCTGAGAATGGATCATTGACTATCTTATCAACACATGAAAATGGTTCTTTATGCCTAAAATATAGACTTAAAAATCTGTTGCATTTTCTTACCCATTTCTTATATATTAATATATTGTGTTAGTCTAGAAGATGAGCCATGTTTTACTAATAGAATATATCCATATTTATCTGTGTATATTTTTGCTAAATTTATTTTATGTCAGCCAGCTAATTTCATTAGCATGGAAGAACAATAGAGAAATTAATGAATCAGAGATTTACATTTCTGTTTTCAAGACTCATCAAAGTGAAATAGTTTGCCATGAAAGCAACTATCCATGATCACAAATATATGACAGCACATAGGTCTGAATTTAACCTGAGTGTTATTACACGGTAGCAAAACAGTGATGAAGAATAATGGCTTCACTATTAGTTAAATATGGCTGGAACTCTAGTAGATCTGTCATCTCCATGCCACATGAAGCTGGACAAATGACTTTATTTCTCTGTGCCTCCATTCTTAGTCTGTAAATAATGGATAATCATAGTACCTACCTCAGGGCTGATGAGAGGATAAAATGAGAACATTTCTAGAAAGTTCTTAGGACCAGAATATGGCCATTAGAAAGGGCTCAATTAATGTTAGCTACTAATTTTAATAATAAGAAGCTATATTTTAAAAATAGATATGTGGACTTTAACAGATATAATTCAAACTTTTACTCAAGGTTATTTGCTCTCTGATTTAGATATAAGACAGTAATCTGTTTTAACCTAACACCAACTATATTTTAATACATAAATTAATATTGTAATATGTAAACTACAGATACATTAATGTATATGCATTATAATTACAATTCATATTACATATACACAACATAAAAAACATGATTTTTCACTATTTTAATAAGTATGCATCTTATATCCTTAAATTCTTGTAAGTCTTTCACAGCATCATAAGTATCAACGGAGGAAATAATTTTATGGAATTAAACTGGTAAAAAGTAGTAAGTTTAACTTGAAATATAAGAAAAAATATGAATTTATAGCCCTCATGAAAACAATTTACATTGGACCTTAATAAGGGTCATGTCATAACTTCACAAAACCAAAAACTATGTAACAGCACTGAGTGAAATTCCAACGAATGGCTGTTCTGCCTCATATCCAGAGTAAACACTTGCTAGTGTGGAATTTGAAGCTCCTCCCCAACATTTAGGAGGAGGCTTATCTTGGCCTCCCAGGTAAACCTGGGTAGGAGGTTCATTTTTTGTAGACGTCTTCACCATGGATCACAATAAATTTCACATTTTCCTTTAATCATGTCACGGTGAAGATACCCAATGACCAACAATGTGGAGAAGCGGGACAAGATAATAAATTTAAAGACTGTAGAATTCAGGACAGATGCACAAATGGGAGAATCCCTAAGCTTCTGCCTGTACCAGGCCCACAGGACAGGGTGAGAGGCCAGAGGCAAGGGAAAGTGCTTGTGTTGGAGCCAGGTCTCAGAGGTAAGCCTTGTCGTTTTGACAATGTTCATTCCTATTGTTAGGAGCCGCCTGCACAGAGGCAGCTGCGGCTGGCAACTGTCTGGAAGAATGTAACAAGTCTAACACACAAGATTAATGCTCCTTTCTTGCATCATGGGACATTATAAATAGAGCTGCAGCTTTTTATATACTATCAAGTAGTATACTATCCAATAAAAGCAGACAAAGAAAACCCAACAAAGCCTAATTTTACAGAGATGGGGAAGAACTGATATCACTGATCCATTTTGAACATATTCAAAATACTTGAAGAAATGTTCACACACTCTGGGGATAAAGAACCAAGCCAATGATCTAATATACAAACTCTGCATACATATATTTGTGTCTAATATGATATGTGTGTAATAATAATAAATATATACCGAAAATAACAAAGAGCTCTTGGATTTTACCTGTAGGGAAAAGAGTACATATTATCATGGTGGAGGCTTTAAGGGAAAAGGTAAGTCTTGCTCTAAATTCATTTTCTAGAACAGCAGCTTTTCTCCCAGTAGCAAATGGAGGCCAAGGCCTGTCTGCTTACCTGTGCTGGTGTTGGCGCTGGGGCTGGCCAGCAGCGGCCCTCCGCCCTGAGCCGGGGGCTGAGGCTGCCCATCGCTCAGCTGTTTGACGCGTTTGCGGTGGGATTTGCCGTTGTAATGGACCTGGGCCTGGGCTGCAGAGTTTAGCTGGATGTTGCACACCTCACAGAAAGAGAACAGGATTTTCTTTTTCTCCTTACTGAACTGGTCCTCAGGTCTGTCATTTTTTATCCTCCTGTCTTCAAAGCCCCGTAGAAAAGTTGCCATATTCATAATTCCATCTTCAGGGTAGTTGTCAGGGCTTAAATAGTACTTCATACCTGAAAAAGGGGGACAACTGATTGTGAAATACATGCCCTTTTATATTCTTGTAGGATTATAATTAATTTTATTTATTTTTCTTTTTTTTAATGATAAACTTTTAAAAAAGCTTTTTAAAAGGATTTTATTTATTTATCTTTAGAGAGAGGAGAAGGGAAGGAGAAATGGAAAGAGTGAAACATCAATGCGTTATTCCCCCTTGTGCGCCCCCAACTAGGGACCTGGCATGGGCCCTGAATGGGATTCGAACCAGCAACCCTTTGGTTTGCAGGCTGGCGCTCAATCCATTGAGCCACACCAGCCAAGGTAGACTACAATTAATTTTCATGGTATGGTTTAGCCCAGAAGTTTCCCAGCTATGCAGTGGTCACTCCTGGAAACAGTCATCAAGTGTAACTAGCTGAGCAAATGCAGTCTTGAAGACTGTGTTCCCTCTACCTGGAGCACTTTCTGCTCCACCCTTGGCCCTCATCCCATCCCTTCTCAAGTCCATTTCTCTCTTCACTCTTGCCCACCCCTGAGATCTTAGCTGGAGCACTACTCTCTCCAGAGAACCAGTCTGAGCCTGGAGCCATGGCAGATCTCTGGTTACATGCTTTAACAGTGCTGTGTCACCTCCCTTCATAGCATCTATTAGCAAGGCATTTTACATGTATTTGTGCAACTATTTGGTTTATGTTCTCCAGTACAGTGTGAACTCTGTGAGGGCCATAACCTCATTTCTGATTATCCCTTAGGCCTAAAACAGCACATTTTTCATAATAGACATTCAAATATCTACTGAAGAAAGGAAGGAATAAATGACGTTCTGAACCCAGAACTGTGAAAAAATATATTTATAGACACAAAGATATGCACCTGAAAACAGATTCATGTCTTAACCTGCAGAGAAGGTAAGTAACAAAGACTGAAACATGGTATGTTTGCAATTTATGTTTGGTTGTCTTTCAAAAGCCCCTTTACAAGTCAGTCAATGGGACTTTGAACATATTTTCTTATAGATGTAGTGAAACGAATTGTATGTAGGTTTTCAGATTAGCCCATAAATATCAATTTAACCTTTGAGAGTTGAAATACAGAATATCTGAAATACAAAATAATAGAAAATATGATATATGGGAAACTAGTATTTGAAAAATAGAAAAAGGGTAAAACAGACTAAGATATAATTTTATTTATTTTTAAATGCTGGATTTTTTTTCATTTATTTAGATGAGGGTATAATGATAAATTATAAGTTAAGTTAAGACTTATTTAAATGAGACTTTTCAGTTCCTCAAGAACCTTAGCTGATGAAGACAGTGTTGCTTTTTATCTTGGTCAATTCTACTTTAACATGTGTAATTTCCTCGTTTTAGTAATACCAGTATTACCAGCATTTTCATACCTTTCAGTGTAATTATTGCAATGTTTCTGGTTTCAACCAGAATAAAGAAAAGTACGCTGTCATAGAAGAAAGAGGAGCACAAGAGTCAGGGAATAACTGGGCAAAAACTAAGGGGAAGGGTGTGTGCATGAGAAAGAACTGGCTGAGGTAGACAGCAGAGTGCCAAGAGGGATGAAAAAATTCAGATAAAATATCATGGCTTGTAAGAGATTTTCTGCCTATGGGAAAAACTCAGAAAGATGAAAAATATTGGCTTTGAGCACTTCTGTTGATCTAGGTTGGCACTGAAGTCTACAGAAAGGAAGGAACAAGTAGAGACTAGTCCATATTTGGAGTGTTCACCAGTTGGATGTTTAAATTCAGAAAATGAATTATAGCACAGGGTATGACCATGAAGATTTAATTTTATGTATACAGTATGCCATAAAGAGCTCCTTATTTACACCCATACCCCCTATAGCAAAGTGCCCTCATGTATTATACCATAGATGAAATCATAACCATCAGAGAAAATCGCTCATTTTGATATGTAAAACCTATGTGTCCCATAAATGTTTTTCCCTGATGCCACCATTTTAAGGAAGTCTACTTCACAAAATTTTCCAAATAAATATATTCCTTTTACCTCTCCACAAAGGCAGTTTTCTTCTTTAAAATCTATTCAAACTACACATAAATCAGGTTTAAGAAATTCCTGTAGCTGAGTTATAAATGAAATGTTATGTGAACTGCACATGTATCAATATTTTTGCTTTTATTCCCTGAATAAAAAATATTATGGGAGGGTCACAAAACCATTTTTTCTCATAAAAATTTAGAAGATATCAGTGCCCTATAAAAGTTATGTTCAAACATATTACTTTGTGTCTTCTCTTTAAATATTAAAATCTATCTTAAGAACTGAACTTTTTGATAAATAGGTACTTTTTAAAAAGAGCTCATTGTTAATATATCATGCCCTGTCTAGAAAATGAATTTGTTGTAAAAGATAAGGAAAACCAGTAACTTTTAACCTTGCAAGGCTAGGCCAGACACCAACTCATTGAATCATTGAAGTCAAAGAGTTATATTTCAATTCAAGTCACCAAGGATCTTCACTCAGTTGAGGACTGATGACATTTTGGTCTTAAAATTAAACCTCTTTGGAGGTGGTTGCTGGTTAACACATGGTAGTTCATAGAAACAGGACATATATCATGATGTTCCTTTTTAAAACAAATCTAAAAAAAAAAAAAAAGACTTCTTTGTATTATCTTATAAAAGATAATGCCTGCTTGCTTATGCATTTCTGATTGTTATTTGTCCTAGAAGTAAATCATGCTCTAGATTTATTTAAATATACTTTATATTACATAGTTAGAAACAAACCTTTAAAATGAAATGAACAGCTATTCTAGAACTTTGCTATAAAAAACCTCTTTAATATACCAGCACTCTCCATAACCTTTAGCCCTATTTTACTTTCTCCCAGAGTTACTCTCCACGATGATCCCACAAGCCTCCAACACCACATTCAGGGGGCACCCTAGGGAGGAAGCAATGCCGGGAGATGGGGTGGAGGTGCATTCTGTCCACCAAGTCCCAATTTATTCATCCTAGTTATAAAAACACACAAAGGAGACTCAGGACTCTGACATCGATTCTTATCCACCTCATTAGGTTGCCAATGTTTGGTTCTGACTCATAAGCTCTTACTTTACAGGAAGGTAAAAATTTGAGTTCTTGGGTCTCAGGCTAAAAACAACACCCTTTCCTCAAATACAGTTTTGGGGAAAATTAAGAAGTCAGTAGCGTATGTTCATTTATTGGTATGTTTCATTATTTATTTCCTAACAGAATCCAGATATAGAAATCTATATTTGTTTCAATTAAACACTGGCTATATATACATACCATCCTTTGTCCTATGGCTAAATAAATAAATAAAATAAAGAACTTAAAAAAAATGAAGAGCTTAACGTAAATGAGAAGAAGCAACCACTGTTGTTTCCTGTTCAGAAGAGTGACTGTGGAGAATTCTTTGTATAACAGTCCCCAAAGTACCCTGGGCATGCTTCTACAGCATTTTAGCTTTATTATATTGGGCTGAAATTTATTGCTCAGTATTTGATTTTAGTAGGAGTTGATTTGTCTCAGATTTTTTTTTTTTTCTGATCATCTACTGACATTTTGCTGAGTTCTAGTGAAATAGATTGTAATGGGGTGAGTTGGCCTAAGGTGAATCCCAAGAGATTTTGACACTAATTGCTGAATAAGAGAAACTGACATTTTAATGCTTCTAGCAGTTTGTTTCCCTAGAGGAAAATATTTGAATTCAGCTTTGGGGGCACATTGCTCTTTTGTTTTGGGGAGAACATCTCTGAGAGGATCGTTCAGTTAAGTGGAAATGTGAAGGTAAGACATGGACTCAGGAAACAATACGGCTCCAAGGAGCTTAATCTGCTTTTCATAATCATATAAAAGGTTGTTTTCACTGCAGCACAGTAGCATCTCAGCAAATTATCTTTTCTTTCACAATTTTTTTTGGCCTGTAAGTTGATTTAAATTGTATTGTCCCTAAAAGTTTTTGTTAGGTACTGAGAGGTGAGTGTGTTTTCTTGTTCAAGCCCTGATCCAGAGCCGGTGGGTGGAGACAGGAAGCCAGGAAGGACATGAATGCATCTTACCTTAGAGAGAACAGCCTGAGATGTTGCAGCTCAAACTGGACCATTACTGCATAAGCCCCTATTTGGGATCATTTTAATAAACTCAACTTTGGGGGAAGTATTGATATATCTTAGGACCTAAAGGTAAAGGCCATACCCCTGTTGAATACCACAAAGGAAAAACATTTTCCACTGTCAGTCTAAAAAGATTCATAGGGGCAGAAAATAGACATGTAGAGGGATGAGCCTGTGACTGACTGTCACTGGGCCTGGGGTACAGGAGACTTGTGAGCAAGATATAAGAGACTTGTTCTAGGCATTCCCTTCATGGGAAAGTAAACAGATCCCTGAAGCATGGAGCAGAGAAGACTGCATAACAGAGGATGCGTGTGGAGGACTTTGGTCTGTGAACTCAGAGAGCTGCCCATCTAGTAACAGCTGTGGAGTTGTCCACTTATATTTTCTTTCTTGATCCCGAAGCCATGAGTGAAGTCCTGCAAACATCACAGCTGATCTTCCTATTACTGTGGGAATTGTGTGAGAGTCTGGAATGGAACCTGGGGTTAAAGCACACATGGGATAGCAGCAGCAGGAGCTGAAGATGTTACTTAATGATAAAAGAGTGGCGTAGTGGTCCAGAGTCAGGCAGCTAGTTAGGATGTTGAATAACAACTGACTTGGAGTATCTCGGGCGTCAAAAAAGTGTGTGAGTGGGCAAGCTAATAAGATATTGGAATTCTTGCATCAAGTAGGGAAGAAGTTTGAACTATTTTGAATTAGGTAATATAATAGTAGCCTGGGGCATTTGAGTTACCCAATTATAAATAAAACAAGGTTATTTTGTTCTCATTCATTATTGCAGATCCCAAACCAACCAGATGCCCAGCACTTAAAAAGTGTTCCACGAACCTTTGGCAAAATAAAATAACAGCTATAATTAATTCAACTGAAGTTTTCCCTTCTTTATATTGTATCTATATGAGATGATGGATGTTAGATGAACCTATTATAATAATTATTTCATAATATATGTAAATCAAACTATCATGCTATATGCCTTAAGCTTATACAGTGATATAAATCAATTATTTCTCAATAAATTTGGAAAAAAGTTGCATGATCCAGCAGCTGTGCTCTCAGGTACATGGCTACATAAAATCTTCAACAACTGTGCCAGGAGACATAGCCAAGAATGTTCACATTTACCCCCTGCTGGAAACAATCCATGTTTTATCACAAGCAGAAGAGATAAATAATCTGTACACCAAAGAGCAGAGAAAATGAATAGAACATTAGCACACACAAACACACAAAGTAAAAAAAAACCAGCTTCGTTACCTCAGAATTATTACCTCAAGCAGAGAAATAATATTTAAACTCACAATATGATAAAATTTCTATTTCTATATCTTAAAAGTTATTTTTAATGATGGTGCAGGCTTTGGCCTTAGACAAATATTGATTTAACACTTGGGTCTTGGTGTTCCACCAAAACGTGTACATGGTACACCTGTAGCTATAAGAAAGAACAATGTTTATTGACTGGGTCATGCTGCCTTCTTTGTAATGAGGACCGGATTCCACTTGCCCTCTGCTCCAGCTGGCACAGCAGTGCAGCAGGAGACAGCAGAACACAGGGGAGAGAACCCGAATCATAACTGAGCATGAAGACCCAGGCAAGGGCGGATGTTACAGCTGCATTCCTCCCACAGTTATCTTAAATGCCTTCCTTTGCAGGCAGGCCCCGGAGCCACTCCAGCAGGACATCAGCCAAGTCTCTGTGTGAAGCAAGAACAAGCTCTCCTGGCTCCCTGAGGTAACTGCCATTGCACCTTCTGTTTGGCTGATGGGAACTTGAGTAATTTGATAGATTGCTCCAGACAAGTGAGATGCATCCACCAAGCAAGGCATGTTCTCAGTTCATTGAAATCTTGGGTAATCTTAAAAAGTTTACAAACAAGAATGGTGTTTTCTGGCTTATGCTACATGGGAAAGTGTAGTTAAACGAAAGAGACCATGTCACACAGTCTAGTTTCCAGTCACACTCTCTCTCTATGCCATCTAGACACAATTTTATGTTAATTGAATTTTTACTCATTATAAAAGTAATGTATTCTAGAGATTTTAAAAAATACAAAGAGCAGAAAAGAATTAAGGGAAATTCCTCTAAGTTCCTACCATTCAAGGTCAACCACATTTTGTTCTTGATTACTAGTCTTTTTAAATGCACATATTGTCTTTACAGAATTCTGGTTTGACAACACATACTTGCTAAAAGTTCAAATATATAAATACACTAGAGCTGAGCTTTTCAATTGATTATATTTACTTGCAATCAGATTAACCAGAAGTCAATGTTTTATAAGGATCAAATGCACCTGTTACAAGTGGTCTGCAGAAGAGAAACAGTGGTATGAGCACCTTTAATAGAGCTGCCCTGGTCAAGGCAGTCTGGGAGGTCATGTTTGAACTTAGAGATAAAAGATGAATAGGAATAAAGACAAGAATTTTCCAGGAAAAGAAGAGGAAATGTGCAAAGATTCCAAAGCCTAGTCTCTCTAGAGCAGAGAAAGCAAGGGACTGAGTTGGAGCCAGAAAATAAGGCCAAGCTGAGAGTGTTGGTCTGAGGAAGGTGCAGAAGTGTTTTTAATTGGAGGACTGATATGACCAGATTTGATTTGTGAAAAATAATCACTTGGCCGTCAGAGTGACTAAAGCATGTGGTGCACAGTAGAGAGGTTGCCACGTGAATGTAGACAAATTCTCAGGCAGCAGAAATGGTGAGCGGGCCTGGAGAGCGGCAGTGACAGCAGAGAAGGAAAGTGGAGAAATTCGAAAAACTTGAGAAGAAAAATCAACAGGACTTGGTGATGGATCAAATAGGACTCAGGGCAGAGGGAGAGATTGGTGTCAAAGACTATTTTAAATGTGCCCGGGACAGTTTCCAAATAAAATATAAATGCAGGGCCCCATCCTTAGAGATTCTGATAGAGCTGGTCTGGCACGGGGCCTGGCTTAAGAGTGGAAACCGCCCCAGGTTTCTAAGTAGCCAGGGTTGAGAACTACTGCTCCAAGGATCACAGTTGTTTGAAAGTAACATCTGCCCTAGTCTGGGGGCCCACACTGCAGTTGTCAATAAGTTTTACCCTGACATCAGCTAGGTTTGGAAAGGGGATTTGATTCCTCCATTCCAGAGAGAAGCACCAGCACTTTGAGGGGCCCATCAGACCGCGATCCCCAGAACACTGCATAGCAATCCATGGAATACAGTTTGCCCACAAACCTTCTCCTCAGGTCATGGATTGTTTTTCTCTCATCTTCAAGACACAGGTGTCTCAGGGGACTGGAAGGATGGAGCTCTCTGAAACACGTCACATTCAGGAAGCTAGAGCCCTATATTCAATTCTCAGAAGCTAGCCCAGCTCTCATTTTCCACTATGTAGAATTTCCTTCTGTACTTTGGCTCCATCCTGCTTCCTTTGAGCAGTTTTCACTGAATGCCCAACATGTACCTGAAACAAATTGTATTTATTTCAGGTGCCATGACCTCCTTTAGACCTCCTCCTTGACTGTAGGCAACTTCTCTACTGATTCACTTTTATCCCACTTAAGAAAGGTGTTTATTCTAAACATCACAATAGGGTATTAATTCTGACCCTTCTCAGGAACTTTGTTGTTAATACTATTTGGAAAACAAGTATATGTAAGAAAAATTTTTCAAGAAGTGACATTTAGAAATATTTTATATGTTTTAATGTAGGATAACTTATTCTCAAAGAAAGTGTTTTCTTAGGCAATGGATTGGCATGGAATTTGTAGTAAAAATAACAAACACATAGATTGACCATATAATTAGTTAAATCAGGGAACTTTTGCCTAGGACAAATGGTGCATGAAGACAGGTGGACAGGATGCCCACTCAAAAGATGTAAAATAGGACTATCCCAGCATATAGTCATCCTATGCTCACAGCATATTGCTTTATGACATGAGGCCTTTAATGATGAGTCAAACCCAAGAAAGTGCTGTTTAAATGTACTTTCTCCACACTTTTTACATAAGGAACAATCTTTGAAATCTTAAGATTTCTCTAAGGGGCTAGTAACTAGATTGTACTATTATTTTCCTGTCTTCTAGAATACACCTAAAATACGTATGCCTTGACAGCTCTGGGGAGGATTGGGGTAATGAAGGGATCAAGCAAAAAAAGGAGAAACAAGGGAGAGAGAAAGAACTCACAGACACAGACAACAGTATGGTAACTGGGAGGGAAAGGGGGTAGAGGTGGAAGAGGGTATGGGGGGATAAGTGGTGATGAAAGAATAAAAACATTTAAAATATATATCATTGAAAATTTAAAAGATATGTCTTCTTTTTGGAAAACAAAATTGATACAAAAATTTTAACCTAGCAGTATTTGAGTATTTTATTTATTTTTTAATTACTTAGCATTTTCTTATTACAAAACTGATGGTTCATTCTAACCAATTAATCTGTAGATTCAATGCAAGCTTAACCAAAATACCAGCAGGATTATGTTTTGAAACTGACAGCAAGACAAAGAACAGATTGAGAGTTGTCAGAGGGGCGGGGGTTAGGCAGCTGGGTGGCCTGGTGAAAAAGGTGAAAGGATTAAGAAAAAACAATAAAAAACCCATAGACACAGACAAACAGTGTGGTGATTACCAGAAGAAAAGGGAGGGAACAGAAGAGGGTAAATGGTGGATAAATGGTGATGGGAGAAAATTTGACTTGAGGTGGTGAACTCACAATACAATATACAGATGCTATTTTATAGATTTGTACACCTGAAATTTATATAATTTTATTAACCAATGTCACCACATTAAATTTAATTTAAAATGTATATGCAAATTCAAGGAGCCAAGAATAGCCAAGGCAGTTCTGCAAAACAATTGAGCTGAAGGACTTATACTAGCAGATATCACAGCCTATTAAGGGGCTCTGGCAGTGAAAACAGTCTAATTTTGAAACAAGAAAGAAAAAAAAAAAAACCAATAGAACAGAAATGGAGAGTCTAGACACACCACATATACACACACAGTAAATATATATATATATATTTACACTGTTACCTGATTTATGATAAAGATAATAGCGTAGCAGTGAAAGGATACTCATTTCTATAAATGGAATGGGTTGGTTTTATATCCATATTGGAAAAAATATATCTGGATCTCTATATTTCACATGATATAACAATTCTAGAAGGACTACAAATCTAAATGGTTCAAAGAAAATAGTAAAGTTTTTAAAGAAAAGATAAAAAAACATTTTTATGACTTTGGAACAGGCATAGACATAAAAAGTATTAATCATAAGAGGAAAAATTATAAAATGAAATATGTTAAATGTTTCTTCATCAAAAGATGTCATTGAGAGATTGAAAAAGTCACTCAAAGAGTGGGAAGATATATTCACAGTGCATGTTTCCAACAAATGCCCTACATCCAAAATTTATATGAATACTCTTAGAAATCAATTAAGATAACCAATTGAAAATGAGCAAAAGCCTTGAATTCACACAAAATAATATCCAAATGACCAAAAAAATGTACAGAAAGGCATTCAACCTCATTGCTCATTAAAGGAATGCAAATTAAAACCAAAACATAATATCACTACCACACTAAAATGGTTAAAATGAAAGTGACAGAAAATACAAGGTGCTTGATGAGGATGCGGAACACCATAAATTCAAACATAGCTGGTGAAGTATAAATTAGTAATCTATACTTCGGAAAACTGCAACATGGACTAAGGCTGGGCATATGCATAGTCCAGGACCCAGCAATTCTACTCTCATATATCCAACAGAAATATTATGTAGTTATGTTCACTAAATGTACAACATTCACTAGAACTTCATACGAGCACTAGTCATAATTGACCCAAACTGAAAAGTACCCAAATGTCCATTAACAGTAAAATGGGTAAATACATTGTAACATATAGTACCAATTTCCACAAGAGAATACATATAGCAGTAAAAAGGAATGACTTATAACTACATGCAACAAATATGGATGAATCTCAGTAATTTTAAGCAGAAGAACCCAGAGCAAAAGTTACTAACTGTATGAGTTCATCTATTTATATGAAGTACAAAGCCATGAAAAATGAATGAATGCTGTTAGAAGTCAGGCTAGTCATCACTTTTGAGGTGGCGGTGGCAGTGATGATTGGGCAATGACTTAAAGCAAAATGAACCGACAGTGTACTGTGTCTTAAGCTGGGTACCAGTTACACAGGAGTGGTGAGTTTGCAGAAATTCACTGAGCTGTAAATTTATGAGAGGCATTCTTTTCTAGGTGTATATTATACCTCAATAAATGTTAAAAACTAATGTGTTCAACATAGAAAATTAGAGCAATATCATAAAATAAAAATAATGCCCACTCAAACCCACTACCAGAGAGACATTCATTTTAATTTAGAGTATATTTTTCTAGATCTCTGAAAATGTGACTATGTATTTATAAAAATCTGATTACTGTACATACAGTTTTGTATATTGCTTTTTCAGTTCACATACCATAAGCATCTTCCCATGCATTAAATATTTATCTTTAATATCAGTCCTAGTGACAGAAAAATATTCACTCTACAGATATAATTTAGTCAAACTGGAATCTAATTTCTGGGATAGGAGGTCCTGAGGAGGACCAGGGAATCTAAGGCCAGGGTAGCTGTTTCCCCCAAACACCACCAGACTGGGTGGAATCAAGGACCACCTAAAACCATTTCATTTTCCCTAGAACCTAGTGTGGTGGTATGACAGTCATTTTTCCTAACTTTTGATTATTTTAAATATTCCTGGAAAATATTATTATTATTTTTTGTATCTGTGTCTTTGTGCATATCCATGATTATTTCCTTAGGATAAATTCTGGGAAGTAGAATTCCTAGGTCAACTTTTAATATGTACAGTGACAATTTGACTTGTAGATAAACTACACCAATTTTTATACTTCTATCAGCAGTGTGTAAGAATTTAGTCCCCTGGCTTCTCAACAACAATGAGAAAGCTGTTGAAAGAACTCAGTCTGATAAGCAAAGCATGTTTTCAAATGTACTTATGTGATTACTAACATAATTGGGCAGATTTTCATATGCACATTGACTATGTATTATAACTTTTATTCGTGAGTTTCTTCATGGCCTTTTTGTTTTCCTTTTTCAATTGAAGCTTGTTTCTCTTATTGACTTAAAGAGATTTTTTGTGTGTGTGTATTAAATACATTAACTCTATTTCTCATATACTGTAAATTTTTTCCATTTAATTTACCTTTCATTTTATTCATGAAAATTTTCAGATGTACTTAATATTTTTAATTTTAATGTCATAAAATCTATCCACTTTTTCATGTATGACCACTATCTTTAGCTTAGAAAAATCCTTCCCTGACCTATATTATAGAAATTCTCAATTGTTATATTAGGTAGCCCCCCCTTACCCACAGAGTTTACAGTCTAGAACCCCCAATGGATGCCTGAAACCACAGAGTGTACTGAACCCTATATATACTATGTTTTTTTTCTATACATCACACTTATGATAAAGTTGGATTTATAAATTAGGCACAGTAAGAGATTAACAACAATAAATAACAAATAGGACAATTATAACATACAATAATAATAATTGTGTGAATGGCTTTGCTGCCACTATTAAGTAAAGTAAGGGTTACTTCAACATAAGTGATGCAACCCCAAGACAGTAGATCAGATAAGTGAAGGCTACTAAGCGACGAAAGGGTGCGTAGCATACTCAGCATGGATAGACTGGAAGAAGAGATTACTTATTTCCAGGGCAGGACAGAGCAGGTTGGTCTGAGATTTCATTATACCATCCAGATCAGCACACAATTTAAAACTTATTAATTGTTTATTAAATTTTCCACTTATTTTCATGGGTAACTGAGACTGCTGAAGGCAAACCACGAATAAAGGGGGATTGCTGTAATTATACAGCTGCCATTACAGTTTTAAGCATAATGTATAGACTAAGAAAGAAGCTTAAAAACCAATATGACCTCTGTTAATGTAGTTAAGGACATATGGGACACTGTGTCAATGGCTGTGGCCTCTGTTAGGTGGTTGCATCGAAAGGCAAGAAATGGGGTAAAATAAAGCAGGAAAGGTCCTTGTTAGACACTCATAGAATATTCCTTCCTAAAGACTGTGATGATAAACTTTTCTCTTCAACCTGTTGAAAGGGACTGGGATCTATGTGGGAGACCATTCCACTGTCATCTGATCTGAGTCAGGAGGACAGGGCTCCCCTTCCCGTGCTCTGACTCTAAAGAAGCAGAACACATATCTAGTGGATAATCAATATCTAGCTTTTCCAGTCAATGTCTCTCTTTATTTCACCTAGAAATTTTGGATACTAGAGGTTTGTGGAACAAAGTTTAGGCATCATTTTATCATTTTTTTCTTTCAAAAGTCAAAGAAGTTGTATTAGTTGTGCAGCAGATGCAGAGTTTTAACACCCATGGGGATTCAAAAATAGAATATATGTTTTTCTATAAGGATTCCAGTCCTGATTATTACTTTTTCATATCTGAAAGTGTAACTTCTCACAATAGTGTCAGAAGTTATTCTCTTCTTCTCCTATAACATTTTAAAACTTGGTCTGGAATAACTGAAAACACAATGCAGTATGTGCATGCACACACACACACAGAGGTAATAGTTAATCTGGAAACATCAGTTAGTTCAAAGCCAGTACCTTCTATGAGTAATTTTAGCTGGTCTTTGGCAGGTTCTTTTCTTCCCCTTGTAGTTACCCTATTATCAGCTACTGCCACTAATAAGGAACAAAGACGTAGATGAAGGATCGTGTTCTATTGAGTCAAAGTGCACAGCAAGTGTAACATTCTTAAGTGTAACATGAGAAGAAAATAGCAATTCCCAAGGCTCTTGTAAGAATTTAGAACACCGGGTCAAGATTCAAAGCTGACAGCTTTTGTGGTTGTGATATGGCTGCCCGGAAATGAACCTACAAGCCCTGCTGGAGAAATTAATCCCAAAGGAACTACAGGCAGAAGATGACCAATTACTGAGAAGAAGGTCAGGTATATAAAAGATGATAAAAACAGACCATGAACACCTAAATATCAGAGCAATTGAGAGCATCAGATTTTGATTGCAAGAGTCAAAATCAGAAATGGCTCAAAAGAGTAAAGGAGAAAATGCCTTGTTGAAAATCAGTGTCCTAATGTTCTGGGGGCATGACCAAGCCCCCAGGTTTCAAAGGAAAGAGGAATTTCCAGATTCATGAGTCATCACCCCACTGCCCATTGGAATTGATGGGAAATACAGAAGGGAGGGAATGATGACCTAGAAATGGACTGTGCAGAATACGAGTCTGATGACAAGAAAGTTGATTTTGCTTGAACTTGTTTCTTGCTTTAAGGTTTAATTTATTGTCACTTCTGACTACCTGTTCTTTCCATATTGATGTTCTTTTAAATGGTCTTTTTCCCTTTTAAAATTGATCTTTAAAAACGTTTCTTTGCCAAATATCTCCACTGCTTGTGATGTTTCATTTGATGACATTTAAGATCTTTGTGTTCTCACTTTCCTACTGAAAGAAATGATTGACTTTAACTTAATTCCATTACAGAAAAAGCTGTGAAAATAGGGAAAGCAAAATTTATTTGTTGCCCCTAAGAGTAATTGTTCAATTTACTCTATAAAATGTTCATGAAGTACAGTCCCCCAACTATTTTTAGATAGATCGTTAATTTCAAAGTTGTGAAGTTGTCAAAAACCACTGATTTACACTCAGAAAAGTTATGAAAAAAGACAGCTTGTGTACAATTTGTTCAGCCAGTCAAGTAAATCTTTATCACTGGTGACTACAACAGGTTGTAAACCAATTTCATATTTTCAAATACAGAGCTGAGTACATGTATTTTTGATTTATAGGTAGCTGGCAATCAACCATCCTATGTACCTAGGGATTGTGGAGAAAATGGCAGGCAAGATGGGGCAATGCATGTGGCAACTGCCTGGGCTTACTAGTTGAACGCTTGAAACACTATATTCACATCAATGAGTGAAATTCATGTGGTGTTATACCACCAAGAAAAATTAATGAAGCATTTTGAAAAGGACCACCCTTCAACTTCCACAACTGTCTGTTGAATGATACATTGAAGCATCTTTCTCTCTCTTCCCACCACAATGACCCAGATGAGGAATGTAAAATATACTAAAACAGTAACACATTCATAGTATGTTGGAATAATTTTAAAAGAACTCATGCCAAACACACAAAAATGTTTGCCTTTTGGGGGATGGCAGAGCAAGATGCGGGAATAAAAGGAAATACAGTAATACAAAAAAGGAGCCTCTATCCAACAAATAATGCTCTGACTTGGAGTGTGATTAACTCAATTCTCTATATCTGAGATTAGAAAAAAAAAGAAGAAACAAATATATATTTTGTTTTGAAACCACAACGTGATGATGAATAATGAAGTATTATATTCCATGACAACAGGTTCATATAAGTAAGAGTCTCAAGTAGCTCTAAGAGGAGAATTCAAGAGCTTAGTCTGGTTATGAGCAGAGAAAGAAAATTCCCTGTAGTGTTGCTAATTATGAATCTCAGCCACTTGCATCCTTACATTGTCTGGACAAAATTGAAAAGAGGCAATATTTGCTTTTGAAGAATTTCCCTCTTTGGCTTATCATAGATTGCTTTCCTTGGACTCCTATGCTTTATTCTGCATCCCCACTCGAGCCTACCCCTGAATTAATTCACATTAAATTGTTATTGACTGATAAAGACTTCTTTGTCAGAAAGAAAGAAATTGCTAATGCGGCCGTGTTTAATACAGATATACATCAAAATACCCAGGGAGCTTTAACCAAAATCCACATGTCGAAGCTCAACCTCTGTAGACACTGATTCAGCAAATTTGGAATTTGTGTAATTGGTTAGAATGGGGAAGAAAGAAGTAAAGTATTTCTTGGAATGCTAAGAATTTAGGTGTTCCGCTGGTCCTGAGCATTTATCCAAGAGTGTATTTCCACTTTGGAATTCCCACCACACCAGATCTTTTAAGGCATTTGCCCACCAGGAACAGGAGACCATTACCACTTCCTATTGTACCAGTCACCTATTCCTCAACCTGGCAAATGCCCCCGGCATCATGTGAAAGAAAGTGACAGCTCCGTCAGTCACCTGAGAGTTCAGTTATCTTGAGAATTCATGCACCTGAACGGGCATCAAATTCCTATTTGGTAGAGGGAGAAGAATGAACTAGATTACCTCTAAAATCCCCCTGTGTTCTAAAATTCCAAACGTTTATTATGCAGCCTCATTTTTATCTGTTGTTTACTTTCTTTTCTTATAGGAGAAAATCATAATGTCTAACGTAATTTGCTGGCAATATTTTATTGCCTTGGGAAAATGATCTGCTCTGATCCTTCTGACTTTCAACTCCTACTTCATGGAAAGCCCAAGTGCTGCTGTCAGTTCTGGGTTTGCATAGAGAATATTCCCTCTCATCTCACTTGGTGATTGAGTGGGAGGCAGCAGGCAATATTTCAAAATGCAAACTGACATTTAATTATACAAAATCTCCTTCCGTGATCACTTAGCTTGCCAGGCTGATTCTGATCTACTTGAACATTTTTTCCTTTTTGTTGACTCCTAGTTTTCCAGTCCTTATTGAGAACAATCAAAAATTGACCCTCAAAACTGGGTTTACAGTCTTGCTACTTCTTGTACCTAATAGAATCTTTAGGTGATACTGTCATTTGCAAAATGATGTTTCTTTCTGAGACATATCTGAATCCCTAACCTCTATAATGAATGACATTCCTAAAATGTGTATACAGTATTTCCCAATATCTATATCAAAAATAGAGTATTTATACAAACATCACTTAAAAGTTTAAGCAGAGATTCTGGCAAAATGTGGATAGAAATGAACTGTTCTGTTTTTAGCTAATTAACACTAAAATGATTCAGCATGGAGATAACCCAGGGTCAGGACTATAGTAAGGTGGGTAAGGCTCTTGCCACATTAATCAAGATAATCTTAATAATCAAGATAAACAATAGGTTAATGCAATAATTTATATTAGTTACAGTGCCGTGGCAAGCCATATTGTAACCTGAAAAACACTTTTTTTATTACTGATCTTTATGCAAATTTTTGATTTTTGTTCATGGTAAACTTTTAATTGATTCTGAGTTTTTTGAAATCTAGACAAAAGTGGTATTTATACTGATTAGAAATTCAGGGCATCCCAAAACTTTAAGAAGACTTGACTAATTTACCTTCTGCTTTAAGCTACACATGAATGTTACTGCATCTTGTACTTAACAAAGAGAAACCCTTATACCAACTCTGACAATACCTATTATAGTTATGATTTGTGTGTGTGTGCCTTTTTTAAGTGATTGATACAATTTCAATAATTTATTCTAAGCAGCAAATGAAGTAGAAAATTTTCTTCGTACATAAATGGAATATGAAACCCTGAAGAGTAAAAATGATCTGATGAGAGATATGCCATATGAACATTCTGTTATTAAAAAAGATGGGAAGCTGGAAAAGGAGAAAGATACAAAAGAAGAGAGGAGAATGAATTTTTAAACTCAGAGCACCTAAGACTCATCTGGTAAACTTGTTTAAAATATAGATTCTTATGGTAATCCCTATAGATTTGAATTAAACAAAACTATCATAATCTGCATTTTAGTGATTCTAATACAGGTTGATGAGAAGCACCAATCCTAGCAGAAACTGGGCTAGGTATATAGAACTAATTTTCTCATAATCCCCCCAATAACCTTAAAGGTAAACATTAATGTCCCTTTCTTTACATATGAGGAGAAAGAGTCCAAGATGATAAGAAAATTGCAAAGTCAAATGTTGGTTGAATGGAAAAATCAGAATTCAACCCATATCTGTCTAATGTCCAATTCCAGGCTCTTTCCACTGTACTCTATGCCTTTCATGGAAAGAAAGGGAGTGCACCTGTTTAGTGAGTGGTACCACATACCAAGGACAGCAGATTGTATTGAGGAATCTAAACCAACCAAAGTGTTGGAATTCAACAGGCAGGGGCAGGGAGCTGGAACAGATGTCAGCAGTGTGTCCAGGTAGGTGAAAGGAAAAGGTAACACATGATGGAGTGGGGGCAAGGCAGTACAATTCAAGAAGCAGAAAGTAATGTTTTGTACATGAATGGTTTTATTTTGCAGTTTAAATTTCAAAATGGGAGGTGTAACCATTATGTCAATGCTGCCCATTAAATGAGAGAATGACATAATATATTTATAGATGTGACATTAGTTTGTTGAGAGAACAATATCTGGTTTTCTAGTTTAAGTCTACATTAGCCTATTTTTTACTTGAAGCCATCATCACTGGATTTATCCCCTATTCTGCCTTTCTGTGCCTTCTGTCTCTGATCCTGAATTCAAGCTGTTCTTACTGGGCCAGTCTTCTGTTCTTACACTCTAAAGTCAGAGCTATTTGAAATCCATCTCCTCCAGGGAAATCAATCACTCTGGTTAACTCAATATCATCCCAAACTTGACACCTTCCCATCACTATTCCTACCCAATTTTCACTTGTGTTTACACACTTAATATATAGCACACTTATTACTTATGTACCCACGCTGGTGCTGTTTGACCTAATAATGTATCTAGAGTACGCCTAACTTTGTAAACAGATTTTCAGTTTCAGGATGTGCTTGAATATTCTAAAACAAGTACAGTAACTCTGTCACTTAATAAAATGCTACATACCATGAAGGATGATCAATGAGCACTTAGCTAAGGAGAATAATAATTTAAAAAGCAACAATTTTATAGCATAATAGCTCTATAATACTATAACTCACCTATCACTGAAACGAGTTTTTCTCTCCCAAAGAACATATTTATACACTTTTGATATTTAATAACCATTAGACTCTTTCTTTTTCTCTAAATCTGGATGGGAGTAGGGATGGAGGAGAGAAGCATATGTTATAGTCTTGAGAAAATTAAAATCTTATTGAGGAATGAAAAACAAATGTTCATAATTTTAGGCCAAGTTACATTGAATCTTTGATCAGAATAGAAGCAGGGGGGATCAATATGACCTCAAGAGTTGTCTTGGATGAGATAGGAATACTGATGGGAAGGATCTGATTGGACGTAAAGGAGAAGGGATTGGTCCTAAAACACAGAGAGAAGTAACAGGCAAAGATGCAACTGGGAGTGCCACTGGCCTAAACAAGAGCTGATGTGAAAGTATGTAACAAAAATACTGTATGGAGGGGAGTTTAAAAAGAAAATGAGTAAGGAATAAAGAGAGAATAGTCATAAATCTCACACCAAAGGGTTCTATGAAAGGAAGAGGCCATTGAGGGCAACTACAAAATATTTTCTAGAGAGAAAGGCTTGAAGAACTTTGAAGGCAGAATACAAGGAGCCTGCAATTAAGGTAGAGAGGGGTAACTAAGGCAGTGAATTCCCAGCAGGAAGAGGTAGGGATCGGATGTAGAATATAGTGGACAAGAAAGATTTAGAGGGAAGAGAAAGTCTTAGAAGGATGCTATGGATGCAGAAAACTGTTGGGAAAAGTTAGAGGCCTAGGAGGGAACTCGGCCCAGATGGTTTCCATCATTATCATTATGTGCGAGGTGAGACCAGCTCCTGAAGGCAACACAAGAGTGAGGTAGATGAGAATGGCCTGGTTAGCAGTGGGGGAGAGTTTTATAGAGTGTCGGTGTCATCTCAATCATCTATGATTGCCCTGTGCTATGTATGCTAAGTCTTACACATGTAAATCACTCTTATATACCATAATTTTAAATTTATAAATTTTATATAAAGAGATAGCTATAGCATCTCCCTCAAGATCATAAAGTATAAACAATATAAAGTTTAGATATACTTAAAGATCTAGAAGGAAATCCAAGTGTTCATTCTTTTACATTTTTTTTTAATATTCTAAATCAACCAACTTAAAAAAAATTCATAAGTTTAGTACACAATGCTCAGAAATGAAAAAAAGAGTGGTGTTAGTGACTTGGGTTGGCAGAGCTTTATAAGTGACATACAATTTTACAAGCAATATCAGAGAGGTAACATTAACTTCTTGATAAAATTAATCATGCTTTAAAGTATGGAGCAATCCTACTTTAATTGAAAATCTCTATGACCTTCCATATATTGGGAAACCATTCAAAAACTGCACAGTAAATAAGAAACATCTCTGAGCATAATCATTTTCAGATTTAAACCAAAGAACAGAATGCTATATATCTTGCTAATTTATTTCCCTATTTCCTCTATGACATAGAAACTATGAAGGATTTAACTTAGTTATCCTTGCTAGGGGTATAGGAAAATCCACTCAGGGAAAAGGGTGAAAACAACTGATTTTAAGTCTGAAGGACATGTACTCTTATACCAATCTTGGGAAAACTTGTAGCCAATTTCTAAATAATCATTGGCTGACTAGAAATTGAACTTCCTAGGATTTCTTTTACCTTCTTTAAAGGATTGCTTCATTATGTTTTAAGTATATCATTAATTTCAGAAACAGTGTCCAAGTTTCCTCCATTTCAATGAAGTGGGAGATAAAAGATACCTAGCTTAACCAAGGCTCCCTAAAACTCTCCAGTTTTGTGTGTTTGGAGTCAGTCAGTCATCGAACTGCTTGAAGCACAAAACTCATTTTAGTCATCCTCTTGGGCTGCTATTTCACCAAGAAAGCATTATCACAAATTATAGTTGCTCCCAGAAATGGAGAGGCTCGCTTTACAAGAGTTGACTGACTTGAGGTTTTAATTGACTTGCCTGATGATTACTTATGCAAAACATTGTGACAGTGCAAAGATGGACTTGAGCATTCACTTTCTGAAATATTTTATTAGCTCCCCTGGATCCCAGATGAAGCAGCTATTCCCCTTGGGAAACACAGTTTTATCCATTGGCTGTCTTCATTACTCAGCACAGAAATGCCATCCTTTATTGGCTGTGGGTCCCCCCTTCTTTGTGCACATGCATGACATGGAGAAGGTCTCACCTTGTGATGTAACTACCATCCTTTTTCTCCCTTCCAGCAGCATGCTATGCTATGCAAATACCCTATACCAGGGAAAGCTACCTTGAAACAATTCATTAAGAAGAATATTAAAACAAAATTGTGCCTTTCTCCCTCTATCTTGTGAGGAAGGGGAACAGCTTGCCTCATTAAAGATTGAGTATTTCCTTGGAGCTGGCTAACTAGTTTTGGAGTTTCTTATTTAGCCAACATGCAAATTACAGTGTCCCCCAAAAGACTTGAATTTGAACAAAGAATGCTGATAAAGAAAAAATACATATATATTTCCATTTTCATCTATGTATATGAAATATGTTTCATATAGATATAAAATTGCAGGCCCTGTCACTCAAACTCTCCACTGTGTTCAAGCTGAACAGAATAGGGAGAGCACAGCAGCACCAAAGTCAAGAGGGCTGCACTGCACATCTGCCTGCATCCTCTACTAGCTATGTCTCCACTGAAGATTCTTAATCTCTTGGCATGATCTGGAAAGTGAAGACAGTAGAATTTCTTCAGAGGATTCAGGTAAAGTGACTAGAACAACTGTCTGGCACATAACTTAATACTCAATAAATGTTAACAACATCTTATAATGAATATACTTTTGAAAATGGGGTGGAAATATCCTTAACCTGAAGTCCTTCTTATAGTAAATAATTATTTCACATAAATGACTGCTTATATTTATCTCCACAAGGTGCTCTCTGAGGTTGATCTTAAATGACACTGTTTTTTCCATCTTATTATAAAAAAGGTAAAGCATACATGAAAGAGAGAATAGTTCTGATATCACCCTCAGTTTTGAAAATTATCATCTTGTGTTTCATCTGTCATTTCTCCTCCCCCATAGATTATTTTAAAGCAAATTCCAGAAATAATATCATTTCATCCATAAATATTCAGTATATCTCTAAAAGATGTTAACAATTCCTTGTTACCATTAAATATATAGTTGAATCAAGATCTGAATGAAGTTCATACATTGCAATTGGTTGATATCTTTTTTAAGACTATTTTACTCTATAATCCCTCATCATGTCTTTTTTTGTCTCACAATTCATTTGTTTCAGAAACCAGGTTGTCAGAGCTCTCTGCAAGCTAGACTTTTCTGATTGCATCCCAATGATGTTTTTTAATGCATTCTTCTGTTATTCTTTTCTTCCAGTCGACTGGTAATCACATGTAAAGGCTTGATCAAATTGAGATCTAATCTTTGTCATGAGTAGGTCACGGATGATACTGTGGGCTTCCATCAGGGAGCACATGACGCCTTCTCATCTCTCTTTTTGTGACATTAGCAGATGCTTGGTGGGCATTATATAAATCCATTATTGCAAAATGAAAATATTCAAATAGAAAAATCCACTCATCAATTCTTGATCTCTGGAAAAGGCAAGAAAAGTGCTTCATTTCTTTCCTTTATTTTTATTATTTTCAAAATACTGAGTTGGTTTGCTAGTTTCTGCACAGGTGGCCATTGAGGGGTCTATTTTTCTTTAAGTATCATCACAAACTTCTATATTTTAACATATCTGATGTGTTTCAGTCCATTGCAGATATGACTCTATTGATGATTGAATTATTCTCTTTGCTTAGTAAGAGCCAATTCATGTTGATTCCTGAGTCCTTTTGACAGAAACCTAGTAGTCTTCAATATTCTTTCCACTTCATCTTTTGTTTCCTGATCAACTATTTCTCCAAGGGTCCTAGCTTCTTATAGGTGGAAACTGCATTTACGTACCATAGTCTAGTGGCTAGGGGTGCTCATTGTTATGCAATTAGTCAGGTTCCGAGCCATTTTAGTGGACAGAGCTGGAAAATACTTTTATAAAATGCATCATGGGTTCATATTGATGTTGTAATTCAAATTCAGGTCTGTAAGATTTCTGTTGACTCCATTCTTCTTCACTGATCTTAATCTTTATCTTCCTGCTCTAATGTCCCAAATTTCATTTTCAAGGGCACCAACAAATCTGTTTTATCTCAAAATACTTGTCTCAGGATCACAATATGATTATAACCCCCAACAATACACCTACAATAAATAATTGAACTCTGCGTGTTTTTGTTGTTATTCTTAGGGTGATATATCCTCAGGTAGATATAGTCAAATTACCATGGTTTAAGTTTTCAGTTCTTTTCTAGTGATATGCTACCAATTTGTTATGTAGGTTATTAGTTTTACTAAGTTTTTGACTTTTATGGACTGCCTTTTTACATTTAATTTTTAAATAATTGTTAACACATTTGTATTGCTCCAAATCATATCTACAAAAAAAGGTATATTCAAGGAATTCTAACTTATCTATTTGTCCACCACCTTCCATTATATATAATTACACTATATTTAATAGTTCATCCATTCTATAATAGTTTTAATATAAACAGACCTCATTCATCTGTGTTCTTCATTTCACTCAATAGTTCCTGCATCACATAACTTTCCTTAATTGTTATACTGAAATAATTGCTTATGGTAGTTAAGGTAATGTGATAACCATCAGATATTACTGTCACATATGTGAGATTAAGCAACATAGTCTAAATGAAAAGGGTATCCAGTTTCATGTCTAAAGACCCAGTAATAATTAGTTTTTTAAAACATACTTTTTGACCTCCTTCACCCATTTTTGCTCACTTTTCAGGATTAAAACGTATAAACTTCTTGTTTTAAAATAAATAAGTGTTAGTGACTATAGTTAATAATACTGTGTTGCATATTTAAAGTTGCTAAGAGAATAGGTATTAAAAATTCTCATCACAAGAAAAATACTTTGTAACTATATATGCAGACAGATGTCAACTAGACTTACTGTAGTGATCATTTTGCAATATGATCACTTGTTGTTGACCGTTGAAGAGTGTGGGTGTTAAAGGCACCAACCCCTGCACTGCAGAAAATCTGTGTATAACTTTTAACTCCTCCAAAACTTTACAGTCATCCTCTGTATTATGCAGGGATTGGTCCTAGGACCCCCTCAGATACTAAAATCTTCAGATGCTCAAGTCCCTTATATAAAATGCCCAAAGGGCACAGGAGTTGCCTTTTGTATATACATTGCAGACTCCCAACCACAGATCAAAAATACTGTTTTTCATCCATGGTTGGTTGAATTTATGGATGTGAAACCTAGACATATGGAAGCCTGACTGTATATTTACTGAAAAAACCCAAAGATAAGTAGACCCATGCAGTTAAAACCAGGTTGTTCAAGGGTCAACATATATACAAATACTGAATCATTTTGTTGTACACTTGAAACTAATATGTTATATGTTAATCATACCTCAATAAAAAAGCACAGCTTACACCCACATTTAAAATGCCACTGTGAAAAAGACACACTCATAAAGCTATTAAAAGTTGGCTGTTTCTGTTAAAGCCAGTGTTATATTCCTTTACATGAAAATCTGCCAAAAATTAGTATATGAATGCACATATTCCCTTTAAGCATTTGTAGAGCAAATATCTCATTAAATAAAATCTTGCAAAGAGCTCCAGAATACATGTTATTTTTATTTCTACTATTTTCTTTGAAGAAATTTGAAAATGGAAAAATTTGGAATCAGAAGAACTGAAAAAAAATCTTAGCTAAGCTGCTAACTAGTTGGATAACTTAAGGTAAGTCACTTCACCTCTTAGAACTTCAAATTTCACATCAGTTAAGTGGAGATAATGCTACCAATACCAGAGTATTGTTGTGAGAAAGAAATAATTATTTAAATTCAACAAATAAAACCCATAACACTCTGTAAATGTAAAGCATAATAAACAGGGAATTAAATGACTGGTTTGATAAAATCCAATCTTAGAGCTTTAATTTGTTTGTTTAAAATGATGACAACATCTGACTGTGAATGAGAACTTTACAATCATCTAAGCTACAATCTAGAAACTGACTTTTGCCTGAACAGAACACAGGGAAAATAAAACACTAAATTTAACCACCTTTCCTTTTAAAACTCTTTAAACAGATAGAAACTTCATTAAATAAACAATATTACACTAAAAAATCTTTAGAATGTGATTCAGCAAATGATAAAGCAACAGGAATAAACAAAAGATTTATGACACTACATTAAAAATCAACTATGTTCAAGGCTTTCGGCCAAGAGGGAGGTGTAGGTAGACATGCTTTGCCTCCTCACACAGCTATAAGAAGGATTACATCTATCTCAAAACAAAAAACAGCCATAACTGGCAGAAAATTGAACTGTATGGAAGTCCAACAACTAAGGACTTAAGAAGAAATATTTATCCAGACAGGTAGGAGTGGCAGAGCTGGGGCGCTGAGAAGAGAGGACTTGGTGTGTCAGAGGCAAGCTGTGGTGGAAAGGTGACAGCTGCAGCTGCAGCTGGTGGAACCAGCAGCCACAAGTTAATGTGTGGTGGATAAAAGCTGGGAGAGACACCTGGGGAGTGATTCCCAGCCCCAGGCTAGACCACTCAGCTCACCATCCCAGTGTGGGAAAATAAATCCTCATAACTTCTGGCTGTGAAAACTAGTGGGGGTTGGGGTGGCCAAGTAAACTACATGTCTCTCAAGAGAGTCCATGTAGAGTGCCCCCACTGACATCCTAGCATGTACACAAACCCACCCACTCTGGGAACTATCACTAGGGCAACATCTAGAGGGGCACCAGTTGCATATGGGAAGTGGGTGAAGTCACTGGAATAGGGGCAAGTGCTGAGCAAATGGCATTGTTCCCTCTATGACCACCCCCAACATACAGCTCCACAATGAGGTGAAATGTGTCACCCTGTACTAATACCTAAGACTCTACCCATTACAATGTAATAGATGCAACTGCTCTACCTAATACACAGAGGCAAATGGAGGTAGATTGCCAAGTATAGTATGGCACAAAAGAGGGAGCAGATCAAGGTTCCAGAAGGAGAACTAAGTGAGGAGGAGATAGCCAACCTGTCAATGCTCAGAGAAATGATTATGTACAGCCACAAAATAGAGGAAGAAGTGAAGGTTATACAAAGTGAAATTAAGAAAAATATACAAGGAACCAACAGTGGCATCAACAAAGCTGGGATTAAAATCGACGGTTTGGAATATAAGGAAGAAATAAACATTCAACCAGGACAGTAAGCAGAAAAAAGAATTCAAGAAAATGAGGATAGTATAAGGTGCCTCTGGGACATCTCCAAACATACCAATATCCAAGTCATAGGGATGCCAGAAGGAGAAAAGGGAGAGCAAGAAACTGAAAACTTATTTTAAAAAGTAATTAAAGAAAACTTCCCTAATTTGGTGAAGGAAATAGACATACAAGTCCAGGAAACACAGCAAGTTGGATCCAAAGAGGACCACCAAGACACATCATCAATAAAATGCCAAAGGCCAAAGAATAGAGAGAACTTAAAAGCAGCAAGAGAAAAGCAGAGAGTTACCTACAAAGGAGTTCCCATAAAACTATCAGCTGATTTCTCAAAAGAAACTTTGCAGGCAAGAAGGGGCTGGCAAGAAGTATTCCAAGTGATGAAAGTAGGGACCTACAACTAAGATTACTCTATCCAGTAAAGCTATCATTTAGACTGGAAGGGCAGATAAAGTTCTTCCCAGACAAGGTAAAGCTAAAGGAGTTCATCATCACCAAGCCATTATTATATGAAATGTTAAAGAGACTTATTTAAGAAAAAGAAGAAGATCAAAACTATGAACAGTAAAATAACAACAAACTACTATCAACAAGTAAATCTAAAAAACAAAAACAAACTAAACAAACAACTAGAACAGGAAAAGAATCATAGGGGTGGAGATCAAATGAAGGATTATCAGTGGGAAAGGGGAAAGGGAAGGGGGAGAACGGGGGAAAAGGTACAGGAATTAAGAAGCATAATTGGTAGGAACAAAATAGACAAGGGAATGTTAAAAATAGTAAAGGAAATGGAGAAGCAAAAAAACGTATATACACGACCCATGGATATGAACTAAGGGGGACACTGCTGGAGGGAAAGGGGTACCCAGCAGAGTGAGGAAAAGAGAAAAAAATTAGAACTGTAATAGAATAATCAATAAAGTACACTTAAAAATAAATAGATGATGCTTATAAGTAAAAAAATAAAAATAAAAAATAACTATGTTCATAGTGGCTTTCTTACCCACTAAAATTATTCATTCTTGCCAATGAACTCTGAGCATAGTTTCTGTTTATAATTGAAGCCGAAGAAATCTACCTCTCTGCTTTTGAACAGAAATCTGCTTTGGGGGTTCACACTGGAGGGTTATACCTAAGTTCACATGTAAAAATAAAAAATACTATACATATATTATTTTTAGCTCTAAACTTCAGTTATACATTTTTTACTCTTTCCACTAAAATCCTGTATGTTGCCAACAGTTATATGTCTAAACCACCAATCTAATCACGAACAGCTCACTGGGGGTTGGCAATCCCTGGGGGTGGGGGAAGGAGCATAGAGGAGTTCAGTTATTAACATTTTCCAACACATGGAAAAACAGGAAGAATAGATCCATCAGCCTCCATATAGCCATCACCTAGGTTTAACAATATCAAAACTTGCCATATTTACATCATCTTCTCTTTATTGCTTTGTGGAAACCTTTTAAAACAAATCTCAAATTTTAGGCATACTTCAGGATACATCTCTAAAAAAGATGAACATTTTCTTACATAACTACAATGTTTGTTCCACCATTACAAATTTGCCAGTAGGTCCTTGATTCATTTGTTACCCAGTTCATAATCAAAATTTCCCAGTTGTTTCAAAAGTCATCTTAGAGTTGATGTGTTCAAATTTGGATCCAAATAAAATCTACACTTTGCAATTGTTGTTACTTCTCCAAAGCATGTTTTAACCCTGAAACATGCCTCCTCTAACTTTCCCACATGCTTCTGACATGGAGTTTCTCTTATTGGTGAAACTCCCTTTTACAAAATATACATTTCTTAAATGCCTCTTTTTTCCTAGGTGCTATTGCATTTATCACTTAATTTAATTTCAAAATATCCTCAGGAGGTAATGTGGCAGTCACGGCTACTTGTCTACCAAAATTTGGGCTTTCTCTCCCATACCATGGATTTGTTTCTGGGAAGCAGCTTCCAACAGTGGCCCTACTAAGAAGTAATCATTTGAGCCAGGTGGATTCGTCGTCGGCAGCCGTCCGTCTCGAGAGACGATGGCGTAGCTTCCTGAGAGTCTATCTGCACCGCCGAGAATGGCTGTGCAGTCCGATTCGGGAGTGACAATCCCTGCCGCACTTGTTACAGGTGAAGGCAGATGGCCGTTGTTGCTGCTGTTGACGCTGCTTCCACCTCGATCTTTTCTGGGCCGCCTCCTCGTTGCGCGCAGCCTCTGCACGTGACGTACCTTGCCTGACCGCGAGCCTCCAGGCTAGGCGGTCGTCTGCTTGAACTTCCCATGTGTTGAGATTGATGGAGCATTGTGTCATGTCCTTTTTGCAGATGTCTTTGAACCGCAGTTTTGGGCGCCCTGTCATCCTCTTGCCTTCTGCTAGCTCGCCGTAGAGGAGGTCTTTGGGGATACGGCCTGCATCCATTCTTTTGACATGGCCGAGCCACCTGAGGCGTCTCTCGCTAAGAACTGCATGCAAACTGCTCATATTGGCTCGCTTCAGCACCTCGGTGTTGGGGACCTTATCCTGCCAGGCGACATGCAGGACGCGTCGCAGGCACCTCATGTGGAAGCTGTTGAGTTTCCTTTCGTGCCTTGCGTAGGTGGTCCACGTCTCGCTGCCATAGAGGAGAGTGCTGAGTACGCAGGCTTGGTAGATGCGCAGTCTGGTTTTCTCAGTGAGGCTGGAATTGTTCCACGCTCGCCGGTTCAGTCTGGCCATAACTGTGGCTGCCCTGGCGATTCTCCGGTTGACCTCCAAGTCGACTGACAGAGAGCTCGAGATGGTGGACCCGAGGTAAGTGAAGTCGTTGACAACCTCCAGGGTGTATCCGTCGATGGTGATGCATGGGGGAGTCCCCGTGCCTTGAGCCATAACATTCGTCTTCCTCAGGCTGATGGCTAGTCCGAACTCCTTGCATGCGTGGGAAAGGCAAGTGACTAGCTGCTGGAGTCCCTCTTCGGAGTGTGATGTCAAAGCTGCGTCGTCGGTGAAGAGCATCTCACGGATGAGCACCTCTTTGACTTTGGTCTTGGCTCGTAGACGGGCCAGGTTGTAGAGCTTGCCATCG
This sequence comes from Furipterus horrens, assembly GCF_987537825.1. Classification (NCBI taxonomy): domain Eukaryota; kingdom Metazoa; phylum Chordata; class Mammalia; order Chiroptera; family Furipteridae; genus Furipterus; species Furipterus horrens. The sequence goes on from NW_028327171.1 coordinate 173,638,789, forward strand.
GATCTGGTGTGAATGAAGACACCCTCGCTGCAGTCCTTAAAGGCGTATTGGAGGAGTATGGAGAAGAAGATTCCGAACAGCGTAGGCGCGAGGACGCAGCCCTGCTTTACTCCGCTGCTGACTGGGAAGGCCTCAGAGGTTGCGCCGTTGTAGGACACCGTGCTGTGCATGTTGTCGTGAAAGGACATGACCACAGCAAGCAGATGTGGTGGACAGCCAATCTTCCGTAGCAAGCTGAAGAGTCCGCTTCGACTGACCAGATCAAACGCCTTCGTGAGGTCAATAAAGGCGAGGTAGAGTGGTTTATGCTGCTCGTGACACTTCTCCTGCAGCTGGCGTAGGGAGAAGATCATGTCCACTGTTGATCGGCCAGCTCTGAAGCCACACTGGGACTCTGGGTAGACGCGGGAAGCAAGGGTCTGCAGGCGGGCAAGAGCGACCCGGGCGAATACTTTGCCGACGACGCTGAGGAGAGAGATGCCCCGGTAGTTGTTGCAGTCGCTGCGGTCTCCTTTGTTCTTGTACATGGTGATAATGTTGGCGTCTCTCATATCCTGGGGGATGTAACCCTCCTTCCAGCAGCGACAGAGTAGATGGTGGAGCGGCTGTAGCAGGACTGGTTTCCCGCTCTTTAGGATTTCTGGAGGGATTCCGTCGCTTCCTGGTGCTTTCCCGCAAGCGAGGCGGTCGATGGCTTTGCCGAGCTCTGCCGCAGTAGGTGGGGTGTCTAGCTCCTCCATGACTGGTAGGTCTGGGATGGCGTTAAGAGCAGTGTCTGTTACGGTGTTCTTCGTTGCGTACAGCTCAAGGTAGTGCTCGGTCCACCGCCGCATTTGCTGTTCCTGGTCAGTGATGACCTCACCTGTCTTGGACTTAAGGGGGGGCGATCTTGGAGGGGATTGGGCCTGTTGCCTTCTTGATACCCTCATACATTCCTTGTGCATTGCCTATATCGGCGGCTTCCTGGATGCTTCTGCACAGGTTTAGCCAGTAGGTGTTGGCACAGTGGCGGGCGGTCTTCTGGACTTTGTTCCTGGCAGCCCGTAGAGCTTGAAGTGTATCAACACCAGTTGTGCCAGCAACCCAGTTAAGACCCAGCAATTCATCAACAAGATGGAAGATGCACTCGGTGAGGGAGTGGCGGCAGATGACATTATCGAATCCAATTGGCCACGTCTCCGCGACGCCATATACAACTCCGCCATTATTGCTTACGGGAAGAAAGAGCGGAAGAACGCTGACTGGTACGAGGCTCACTGGGAAGAAATGGAACCCGTGATCGAGGCTAAGAGGAAGGCCCTACTGGCTTACAAGGTCACGCCCACTCCCAGTACACTTCAAGCCAGGTGGATTAAGGCTGGTCTAAAGCACTTCTCAGTGACAAATACCCCCGTCACTTCCCCATACCTCGTGTCTACAGATGTTCATCGAACACAAATCCCCAATTAGGGGTGTGGTGAAGAAGGAGGCATTTTTTTCAGTGCAGAACAGCTCAACTGTGTCAAGACTGTGACAGCAGCATGCTGTGAGGCAGTGCTGGGGCCAGGCTCTCCAGCTCTGCTCTGCTCTGCTCTGTGCCGGCTTGCTTTGCCCTGAGCTGGTCTGCTCCACTGTGCTCCAGCAAGGTCTTCCACATTTCAGCTCAGCTGGGGAAACACAGTCTTTGGCGAAAAGGGAAAGTGTGCTTTTAGAGCCAGATGGGAGTTGACTTATATAGACAGAGGCCCTACTCTGGTCCCTGATTGGTCCATCTTTATGCAAATGAGGACTCCAAGTCTGCAGTTAGGTCCAAAGGCACTGTCTTGATTGGTCAGAAGGGAGCCACTGTGGTCAGTGAAGATGCTGATGCGGATATAGCTGCACAGCCCTGATTGGATGGGGAAAGCCTAAGTCCCTTGGGCTGAAATAGGATTCCAGGAACTGCTTTACAAGGGCTGATTTAGATGGCAGAAACGTAGTACAGGCAGGAAGTTCAGTGCAGAGGCAGGTGGTTCAGTGAAGGTTTCGTCCTGAAGTGCAATTTGTATGAGAGAGAGGCTCCTGTATAGAAATGGCTACTAGATTCTGTTTTGTTTTTGTTTTGTTTTGTTTTTTTAATTTGAGCCCAGTTAGCCACCAGGTACCCTTCTTAGTAGGTGTTTTCATCTTCAGTGTCTATACTAGAAATATGCTCCCAGCAAGATCTGTGGGAATATTTGCTGATAAACACACTCTCCCAAGACAATGTTCTTAACTCCCCTCTTAGTGCTAAGACGACACTGGGCCACATTTCTATTATATCACTTCTTACATTTTAGTTGTAGTCATATCTGTCTTCAACCCACTACGTGGTAAATCTCAACAGAATAGAAATTATACCTTACTCAACTTTGAATCCCCAGGGCTTAGCGCAGTGCCAATTATCAACAATTTGTGAACCAAAGAATGAAATAAATGAATTATATATTCCACTTATTTAATATGTTTGAGTTGAGTATATTATTTATCTGAGAAGAATCTTTCTAATGCACCCACAATAAAATCACAGCACTAAGGAGGAACTGAGGTGTGGAAAGTGTTGATAAAGTAAAAAAGCATATGAAGAAAATGAAGGGAAAAGAGTCCAGGAGAAAATGACATACTTCCAAGGAAGAAATTTTTCTGAAAATGCTAAAACATAAAGCAAACCAAATTGTAGATAATAAGAGGTCATGGATCTGTCATTGTTTTTGCACAGAAACATCTCTGGCTGATTAACAGTTAAGCCATTTTTCAGTATTATCAGGGTTAAGATAACACATAACAAATCAATGTTTGACAATCTTTATTGTTTAGAAAGTTAAGCCAAAATCCCTCACCCTTCTGCTTAAGCACATTTCGTCTCTTCCATCACAAGAGGTGAGCAGCTGGCTGCCATGCTAAGCAGATCTCTTTATATACTCTGAGACCCTCCAAAAATGTACTGTTTATTCCAATCCTTAAAATATGCAGCTCTCTTCACACCCTTCCTTATGCATCCTGTTGGGAATGTTCCTTTATGTAACTCATCATTTTAAACCATCGATTTTCTTTTTGCTACATTTCTTAACCTCTTCTGGGTATCAAAACTTCACATCTCCCCAGGACCCTTCTGTTAATACCTCTAGTTCAATTTACTACATTAAACCCTTCTCCTTCTCAAATTGGCATTCTGCTTTCTACATTTTAAGAGAAGGGCTTATTTTAGAGAATGATATGCTTTATATGTCATTCTTTGCTTTGAAGTATTCAATGATAAAATTAAAATAGTTTCAATCAGAATCAGGAAACCAAACTTAAAACAGTCTCCATGTGTTTTGGGAAGATATGTCTTCCTGGAGATAAGTTGGTGAAATTTTAGCACAAAGTAAACCTCACAAAAGCATTCCTCAAGTATTTCTACAAGTATTCCATAGTGTGCTCTGCTATCATATCTCCCTCTGATACTTTAGAATGGTAGAGCCAGTTTGAAGTTGCATGATATCAATTCAAACAACCCTGTCACAATTTACAAATTTGGAAATTGTGTCTCATAGGTAAAGTGAGGGGTTCCAAGGAAAGTGGACGGCAAGAATGTTCTCCATGATACTACACAGCTACCCAAAAGGTTTGACAGACAAACCTACTGGTGAAATACAGCTAAAACAAAAATGTCTTGGTTAGCCTTGGAAAATACCAGTACATGTTGTAATAACAACAATACAACAGCTAATCCTTCTATAGCGCTGACTACATGCTAGTACCTTTGTAAATACTTTACATGCATTAACTCAATTTTTAGAATACTTTTGTAAGAGAAACATTTTCTTTCATCGTAAATTGTATTTATTTTAGAGCCTCATAATTAAAGGGTAAGAGCTCAGGATTTTTAAAAATTTTATTAAATTTACTAGGGTAACATTGGTTAATATGATCATATAAGTTTCAAGTGTACAATTCTATAATACATCCTCTATGTATTGCATTGTGTGTTCATAACCTGAAGTCAATTCTCCTGTCCCCATATATATTTTACTCTGTTATCCTCTTCTATCTCCCTCCACCTCCCTTTATCTCTGTTATTATTGCCTATGAACATATGACATATGAAAAGATGCTCAATTTCACTAACAATCAAGGAAATGCAAACTTGCAACATACCATTTCACACTATGCACAGGATGGCAAAGATTTAAAAATCAGACAATGAACTACAAGAATGTGGACCCATGGCAATCTGTGATCTTTTAGAGGGCAAACACTTTTAGGTGCATTTGCTAATATTCATGAAAATGGAATACGCATCTTCTCCATACTGCAAAAGTTTCACTTCTAGATATAGAGAAAATAGTTTTCAAGAAAACAAGTAGAGAATGAACATTTTAAGTAATAGTAAAGGTGCATATGTTCAATGATATGTCTAAATGTCTAAATAAAAAAATTATATAAATTTGGTATAGTTATAAAATGGATAATTACTCAGCAGTTGATATGAATACATTGGAATTAACTCCATAATAGATGATTCATAAGACAATAGTATCAAATTAAAAAGTTAAAGGATGATACAGTTGGCTACTATTTATATGAATTTAAAATGAAAAAATATCACATATACATATTCCTCAATGATGCATAAGTATATAGTGTAGTACACAATCATGAATGGAGATAATAAATACTAAACTCCAAGGCATGGTAGCCTCTGGAAATGGATGAGACAAGGACACAGGAGCTTTAACTGTGTCTATAATATAGTACTGGCTTAAAAAAAACATCTTAACTATGGCAAATATGTCTAGATTTAATAAAAGTGGGTGGCAGGTGCATGTTGATAATTTAGTTTGTATAGTTATTTCTACATTTAAGATATCTCACAATAAAAAAATAAAAACAAATGAAATGTGGCATGACAAATAACATTTTAAAATTAGTGACAAAAAAGGCAATTCACATATATTTCATTAAACTCCTTTTTTGAGAGTTTATTGCTCCATAGGAGCATCTGTTGTTCTGAGTCCTTAACTTTGATGTCTCCTGCCCCCATTTAGAGATTAAACAAAATAAATTGTTCCTATACAGCAATGATATTTCAGTTTTACATAAAACAACAAAGTAAGAGGAATCACAAAACACATTATAATTAGCAAAAATATATAATTAATAATAAAACATTTATGATAATATCAGCAACATGCTTGTCTTCACCTGACAAAATATGTCACAGGACAGATAACTGCCTGTGAAATACGAAAATAAAATACGTTTTACCACTTTTCACAAGAGTGTTGGTAGTCACTCTTCTGCAGATGAGAAAACATTCAGTGTTAACAGTTTTTAATCAAGTGGACACTGTGCAGGCCTCTGGAACATCAAAGGTGAAAAAGCTCAGCAACAAAAAAACATCACTTTGTGTTCATTCCTATCCCACCATCTAAATTTCGATATAAACAGCAATCTTGTTATAAATCCCGAGATTCGGGTATAGGAAAGAACAGATCAAGCACTATGTTCTGGCCAGTGTGGCTCAGTTAGTTGGAGCATCATTCCATAAACCAAAAGGTTGTGGGTTTGATTCCCGGTCAGGACACATGCCCTGGTCAGGGCACATATAAGAGGCAACTGACTGATATTTCTCTCTCGCATCTATGTTTCCCACCCTCTCTCTTTCCCTCCCTTCCCCTCTAAAATCAATAAGCATGTCCCTGAGTGAAAATTAAAAAGAAGAGGAGGAGGAGGAGGAGGAGCAGAAGGAGAACACACAAGGAACTTTGTCTCATAAAAATAACTCATCATTTAAAAAAAACTCTCCTTCCTATCTTTGTTATTTCTTGCCATTGAGATATCCCCATTCCCTTTATAGCATACTCAAACTCGTGTTCACATGCAAAATAGTAACAGCACACTGAACCAGAGACTTTAAAGTGGCGATCTAAGTTACATGAAGCATGGGTAAGATAAAAATATACATAAAGACCCAAGAGTAAGCAAAATACAAAGCACAGGATTTTAATCACTTAGTCTTATTTCACAATGAATGTTAAATTTTAATCATATTATATCCCAGACCACTACAGATGGAAGTTGTTTTTACATGTGGAAGTATCAGTAAAGAAAGATGTGTGTGGAGGCGGGGGGGAGTAAAAATCTGTCATAGGAATTTTGAAAACCTAATAACCAAGAGCCACTTACAACGCAAGCAAATCTGCATAACTCGCAAGAATGCTACCATATGTATGAGGATTCACAGTCATGGCTTTGAATTTTCTAGAAAAATATACATGACATTTATTCAGTATACATTAATGAAGAAGCAAGGAGAAATGAATTTTAAGCTCCGGGTTCTAAAATTAATTTGGTAAAACAAATATGTTCTGAAAAAAAGATAACAAGGGGATCTGTCCTATCAGCATTAAGATACAGTGCAATGAAATAATAATTAAAAGAGTGAGATAATGTCACAAGAGCAGAAAGCCAGACTAATGGAGCAAAATGGACTCCAAACAGATAACAGGAAGTAGAAGTTAGTGATCTTTGATAAGAGGAGCACAGTAATCAATAAATAATTCATAAATGGTACTATTCAGGATACTGACTACTTAGGGGAATTTATATTCTCACCTCAAACCATTTACTAAATAAATATCAAACAGGAAAAGCTTAAAAATCATTTCACAAAAATCAGTATTTAATAGAGGAAGTACTGTAAGTGTAAAGAAAAATGGCAAAAAAAGCACATTTTTCGAAATGTAAATACATTTATTCTTATAATTATAAAAGTAGTATATAGAAATCATAGAAATCTTAAAATGCATGCAAAATAAATATGACGCCTTGGTGATTTCTTCACCATCCAAGAGAAAATTTTGTTACCTTTTAGAGAATATTCTTTATTTTTAGCATGTATATATATTTATACCTATATACTTACACACACATATATAAGCATTTATTTTTTTATTACATAAATGAGGGATCATAGTTGCTTTGTAGTTGAAAGTTTTCAATTTGATATTAAGCAGATCTGTCCACATCAATAGATCCCGACGTGCACTGTCATTCTCACCATCATGCCCAATGGCTGCGGTATGTCACATTCTGCTAAAAGGTACCTTTCGGAATGGGGAAAAAAAAACAAACAAAAACTTTTCTATTTCAACTACCTGGCTTCAAAAGCTGATTTTGGAAGTTTTTTTTTTTTTTTTTTCAAATTCTGATTTTAGTAGTTTAAAATATCCTTAGATTAGACTCTGACTCAGAGGGTCACTTGGGTACTAAGAAGTGATGGAGAGCAAAGCACATTTATACTATATTTTCCAATATTATAATATTATTTATATGCATTTGTTTCATTTTTTTTGAAAACTAGTGAGGTTGGATTTTTAAAAATGTTTATTAGTCATTGGTATTTCTTTTCTAAGCTATCCATTCATGTTCTTGGATTAAGTTCCTATTTGAAAATTTTTAAGTGATCTGTCTTATATTTTTAAAGATTGTTTCCATATATGTTATAAATCATTTTTCCTGCTTGTCATTTGTGTTTTACCTGTTTATTTTTTCTGTGTGGGAGGTTTCAAGTTAGTTACATTTTCTATTATTTACCATGTGAACAGAAAATGCCAAGGTATCGTCATCTATGACAAGGGAACTTAAATAGAGCTAAGAGGCCATAAAGAAGCTTGCCTTACATACATCCCACTCATGAACTTTAGACCTTTAAAGCCAACTATGTAATCATATCTTGGACTTCACGTCCTCCTTCCCATGGCAAGCAGGTCATCTGCATTCCTCACCTTCAAAGTATCCAATCTGTTACACCAGGCAGCATTCTACATTTACATTGAGGACCTAAGTGGAAACAGTCCTTGACATTTTGCCTCCTTGTTGGCACACTGGACCTAATTGACCCCTGCTGACATTACCATCATCCTTTATTTACATGGAGGCCCTAAATGGAAACCACACGTATGGTTTCCATCTTTATAAACTCAGCCTTTCTTTGTTCATTTCAGAGCACAATTTGAGTTGCTACCTGAATTTCTGTTGAAATTTATTTTTGATAAGAGGTAAGAGGGAGAATTCTAACAATTTTTGCCCCCAAAATGTGGACATTTGTCCCCAGTGAATTAAAGACCATATTTAAAAAATATGTTTATTTATTTTAGAGAAAGGGGAAGAGAGAGACAGAGAGAGAATCAATGTGAGGAACATCAATTGGTTGCCTCCCAGATGTACCCTGACTAGGGATCGAACACGCAACCTAGGTATGTTCCTTGACTGGGAATAAAACCTCCAACCTTTTCATATATGGGATGACACTTCAATTAACTGAGCCACACTGGCCAGGGCAAATTAAAGACTTTAAACTTTGCTAAGTTCTTCTGTCTACTTGAATCTCTTCCCTATGCCATTCTGCTTTTTATTTAGTTAATTAAATTATAAATTGATCATTTGACTAACTAAAACTTTTGAAAGAATAAGAGTATAAAAGTAACAGACAACATATTAGGAAAGTTATGGCAGCAAATACGAGAGATAAATGCTTTATAACATTAATATCATAAATCAAACAAACCAAGAGAAAAACTATCCAAACACCAATAAAGGGCATAGAAAATGAGCAGATTAGAAAAAAATATTCATGAAAGAAGAAAAATAAATCACTAATGTAAACATTAAAAAGCTAGTTGGGGGAAGGTTAAGGTGTGGAGGAATTGAACAAAAAGTAAAAAGGACTCATGGACATGAACAACAGAGTGGTGATTGCTATGGGGAGGGATGTATAATGGGACTAAATGGTAATGGAAAACAATACAATAAACATTAAATTTAAAAAATAAAAATAAATTAAAAAGTGATTTTTATTTCTCTGTAGTCAAATAAACATAACCTTAAGAGATGAAATAACACTTACTAAACAGCCCAATTAGCAAAAACTATTTCATAAAACAAGTTTTTAATAAGTCCTCAAAGTTGAAAGGAATCTGTGGAGAGAGGCACTCTTACACAACCCAGTAGATAGATATACAGATGAACAAAACAATCATTTTTTTAAAAATTAAGCCATATCTAACAAAAGTTATAAAACAATGTTTATTCTTTGATTCAGCAGTTTTTTAGACTCTAACCTAGAAAATAATCTGAAATGCAGTAAAATATTTATGTACAAAAATATTCACCCTAGCTTAATTTATATCAAAATTAGAAACTAGGTAAAATCCAATAAAATATTTAATATGTAAATCATAACATAACCACAGTATTGAATACTCTAGCTATTTAAAGCAGTTATTTTCAAAACTGTTTAATAACATGTATAAAGTGTTCAGATATCACATTGAGCAAATAAAAAGGAACCTAAATATATATACATATAGTTGGATACTAATCAGTAAAAATACACATAGAAAAATATGTAAATTCACATAATGATCATCTCTGAGATTAGTGGAATTATGGGTGATTGTTATTTTGTTTTCTTCATTTTCTCATTTCAAATACACATGTCTCTATTATGTGGCAAGATAGGAATATAAATTTGAGAGCTGCCTGTGTTTTTAGGATGGGAAAACTATGAACAAATATTTAGGAGCTGTAAGAAGGCTTTAAAGAAGGGAATAGATGCTCTGAAGATCCCAAGGAAAAGTGGCATCAAGAGACTAAGTGGATTGAGTCAGAAACAGGAAGAGAAATACCATATTGATTTCACTTATATGTGGAATCTAATGAACAAAATAAATGAAGAAACAAAACAGAAACAGACTCATAGATGCAGAGAACAAACTCATTGGTGGTTGCCAGGTGGAGCAGGGTTTGGAGGGCTGGATGAAAAAGATAAAGGAATTAAAAAATTCAGATTGGTAGTTACAGAATAATCACAGGAATATAAAATACAGCATAGGGGATACAGTTTATAATACTGTAATAACTATGTATGGTGTGAGGGGGCTACTAAACTTATCAAGGGAACTCTTTTATAAGTTATAGAAATGTCTAAACCCTATGCCATTTATTATCAGAAATGTTCGTGTTAAGTGCCTAAAATATCCTTAGACATTTGGAATTCTTCCAACAAAGGAAGAATGGGGAGTTCAAGAGTTTGGGAACAGGGTAGGGGCTGCTGAGAAAATAAGTAAAGCCTCCAGCTCAGAGTTCAGTTATTTTTACATTTTATACCCTTTGGTTAAAAACTACACGTGAAACTAAAACAACTCTTGTTAAACAACTTCTAGTTTTCATGAGAACACTTCATAGTTTCACATGTGACTTTTAGGCTGCTGACAGAGATCAAAATAAGAGGCAGGTCTGACATGGTATGCCTCATCTAGCTATTTTACTGAGATGTACTTTACCCAAGACAGTATGAATGACAACCAGTTTGCCCCCTTGGAACGTCAGTGTCAGATGAAGTAGAGCTCCCAGTTCAGCCTTCACTATAGTTCTCACAAAATATAATTAATGATACGTTCCATGCAGAAGTCTCCAGGAAAAGCACCTTATCTTAATTTTTATTATCGTGATTAACTAGTATAGTTTGTAATTCATTAATCTAACTAGAGTGACAAAAGAGGCTGTAAGGAAAAAAAAAGTACCTCTATCATGTCTGAAGATGCAAACCTGAATTAATTCATTAGTGATAACATATGCTTAAAATTCACTATGTTCTGCTAAGTAAAACAAGGTTTCCTGTAAAAAATAAAAATGAAAAATAACAGCAACCCACACATCATGTTTCTCTTTTTGAGGAAAATAATCACCTTCAAAAAAGCATACAGAATTATTTTTTAAGTAATTAAAATTTTTGGTTTTCCATGAAAGAAAATTTTATATGCAATAGATTTCTACAATGTATATTATACTGAGGTAATGAGCACTTACAAAGACAGTGGGAAAAAGTGGATTATTAGGCTTTTGTCCTTCTTCAGGTTCTTTAGGCCTTCACCTCAAGGAGGATGGCCCATCACTCCTATTGCCTATCCATTGTCAAAGTGTGAGGCCATTCCACAGTTTATAATTATTAAGTTAATGGGCCTTCGTACATTCCCTTTACTCACAACTAGATTTTAATTAAAGGCAATAGACTAACACATAAAACCAGTTTGTTTTCGTAAAGTACTTTAAATTCCAAGAATATTATAAGGTAATAATGATGAAAATTGTAGTATCTGTCTGATTCAGTATAATTCTAAATAGCAGCAGCAGGAACATAGACCTTGGTGTCAAGAGTGTTTGGTGAAGTCTTGCACTCGTGGGAGGTGCCATTTCTAAGCCATGAAGGACATTTGTGTTCTCAATGCCATTTCCACATACTGAACTTAATTCCCCTAGACTTTTGAACTTTATCTGCAACTAAGGCAGGCATGTGAATACCATTTAGCTAAAAAGGAAGTATAGAGTAAACCTAGATATCTCCCCTTGAAATGAAAGCCAAAGATCCCATACTATTAAGCCTTAAAACATTGTCATTGAAATACTTTTTCATTCTAAAGAATTATTCTCTTGTACACAAAAGAGAACACATCAAAACATGAATTCTAGGCTTATGGGAGTAAGCTATCGATTACATATAAGGTGTGATACCAGTTTTGGACTTGGTGTAAAAGTTTTATGAAAAGGGGGCTGTGAAGATTATAAAGTTCTGTGAGTAACTATATGACCTTGGAGATTATGAAGGAAAAGAGAAGATTTCATCAGATATATGAAAAATTTCTCCTATAGATGGACTCTCTTCATTTGAGAAGTTAAAAAAAAAAAAAAAAAAAGCAACAAAAGTATCTACTACTCCGGACTTCTGGCCAAGATGGAGGTAAAGACAGACACTCTGCATCTCCCTCCACAAATAAGAAGGAATACAACTACCTTAAAACTAGAGACAACCAGAAGTTCCAGAAAATCAAGCTGCATGGAAGTTCCACAAACAAAGATATAAAGAAGAAATACTCATCCAGACAGGTAGGAGGGGTGGAGCTGGGGTGGAAAAGACATAGTGTGGTGGTGGCAGCAGATGTGGCAGCAGTGGCAGCAGCAGCAGCAGGCAGGCAGAAAATGCAGTCACACATTTTAAAAAGTCAGAAGGGACACCTGGGGAACGTTCCCAGCCCCAGACCAGGCCACATAGTTCATGGCCCCAGCGCTGGGGGAAATAGAGCCTCATTGCTTCTGACTATGCAAACCAGTGGGGTTGGGGCAGAGGAGACTGCTGGTCTCTCAGCAGAGTCCACTTGTTTGAAGGGCCCCCACAATCCTTGAGTGTCTGCAGACCTACCCACCCACCCACTCTGGGAACAACAGCCCGGGCAACAGTGAAAGTGGTGTTAGTCCCATATGGAGGTGGGAGAAGTTCCTGGAAGAGGGGAAAGTGCTGAGAGGGTGGCTTTGTTCTCTCTCAGACCCCTCCCCCCAACACAGCGCCACAACATGGTGAACTGGGTTGCTCTGTACTGATGAATACCTAAGGCTCCGCCACTTGACATCATAACAGGAGTGACAGCTCTACCTAAGACACAGAGGCAAACACAGGAGCCTATCAATATGAGGAGACAGAGAAGTCTAGCCCAAAACAGGAAATGGATCAAGGTTCCAATGGGAGAACTAAGTGACAAGGAGATAGCTAACTTAACAGACAAGGAGATAGCCAACCTAACAAATGAAGAATTCCAAACACTGGTGATAAAGATGCTCACAGGCTTGACAGATATGCTTGAATACAGCAAACTCATAAGAGAAGAAGTGAAGGCTATGCTAAGTGAAACAAAGGAAAATCCACACAAAACCAGTGGTGAAGGGAAGGAAACCAGGGTTCAAATCAATGATTTGGGACATAAGGAAGAAAAAAACAGCCAGTACAGAATGAGGAAACACGAATTGAAAAGAATAAGGAGAGGCTTAGGAACTTCTGGGACAACTTTAAATGTTCCAACATCTGAATCACAGGAGTGCCAGAATGAGAAGAGGAACAGCAAGAAATTGAAAGCTTATGTGAAAAAATAATGAAGGAAAACTTCCGAAATTTGGTGAAGGAAATAGACATACAAGTCCAGGAGGCAGAGAGTCCCAAACAAGATGAACCCAAAGAGGACCACACCAAGACATATCATCATTAAAATGCCAAAGGTTCAAGATAAATAGAGGATCTTAAAAGCAGCAAGAGAAAAGCAGAGAGTTACCTACAAAGGGGTGCCTATAAGACTGTCAGCTGATTTCTCAAAAGAAACTTTGCAGGCAAGGAGGGGCTGGCAAGAAGTATTCAATGTGATGAAAAGCAAGGACCTACAACCAAGATTACTCTATCCAGCAAAGCTATCATTTAGAATGGAAGAACAGATGAAGTGTTTCCCAGACAAAGTAAAGCTAAAGGAGTTCATTATCACCAAGCCATTATTATATGAAACATTAAAGGGACTTATTTAAGAAAAAGAAGATCAAAACTATGAACACTAAAATAACAACAAACTCACAACAATCAACAACTGAATCTAAAAAATAAAAACAAAACCCAACTAAGCAAACTAGAATAGGAACAGAATCATAGGTATGGGGGTCATTGGGAGGGTTATCAGCTGGGAAGGGGAAGGGGAAGCAATGGGGAAATGGTGCAGGCATCAAGAAGCATAATTGGTTGGTACAAAATAGACAGGGGGAAGTTAAGAATAATATAGGAAAAGGTGAAGCCAAGGAATTTATATGCATGACCTATGGATATAAACTAAGGGGGGTGGAATTGCTGGAGGGAAGGGGGATACTGGGAAGAGGGGAGCAAAGGGAAAAGAAATTGGGACTACTATAACAACATAATCAATAAAATATACTTAAAAAAGTATCTGCTACTCAAGAGCTTAAAATTCACAATGAATCAAAAGATAGCTTTGCACCGCTCATATAAGCTTAGCCAAAGAGATATTCCAATTTACTAACTTTGATTGCATAAGTGAGATAAAGTAGTTGAGGTAATGAGGGTGAGACATACTCTTCTGCCGGGATCTTGTCCCCACACATCCAATTTTTCAATTATAATAAAATACTGGCTAGAACTGCTATGCTCGGTTACACAGGTGCAATGCAAGTGGCTCACAAAAAACTAAATTTTATTTATAGGTAAAAAGATGAAGATGCTGGCTACGACTAGACAATTTTACTTTTATATCTGCCTAGCTCTTTCAGGCCAACCAAGGTCACAAAGCTGAGTTCATTTTTAACTACTTAGCTTTTTGTCAAAATTTGGTTCACCATCAGTGTGTCTGTAACATTTTTCTTAACTTCTAGCTCTTAGTTTCCATTGTTTCTCTTTGTACAAATGTATCCCAACTTGAATCATTTTTCTTGCATTTTTAATGGTTCATCCTGTCTCCACCCCCAAATCAAATACACAGACTCAAAGACCATACTCTATCAATCACAGAAATAGTATGCCATTCCTCGTCTCAGATAATGATTCTCAAATATTTGCAAATCAAATGGCTTGCAATTATTTTTAAATGTTGTATTAGGTTAGCAAGTCTTTGACTGCAAGTAACTGAAATTCCAACTCAAAAGCTTGAGCAATAAAAGTTACTAATATGAGTAATTGCAACAAAAATTATTTTTTTAAAGCAAGAAAGGTTATTTGTTTATATAAACAACAATACCAGTGATAAAATTTGACTTGATCCAGCAGCTGAACAATGTCACCAAGACTATCTTTATACCAACCTTCTGACCTGAGGTGTTATATTCACCCTACAGATTGTTTTGATCTCAGGTGATTTTCAGTACCTCTTAAGGCTACAGCTTCAATTACTTTCAGCAGGAAAGTCATAGTCTGTTTCCCTAGTAGCTCTATTAAAATGCCAGTACTGTATTGTCTAGTGGTACACATCAGGACCACAAGACCATCACTAAAAACTTCTGCCGTGGCTAAGCAGATGGGAAACAATGATTGCTTAAACTAATCAGGGGCCTTTTGGAGCTGAAGGAGAGGTCCGTGTTATACAAACTTCACAGTTGGGAAATTGAGACACTACATTCAAAAGAGAGAAGGGGTGCTCTGGAGTCAACCAACAATTGTTCACTACAAAACTAAATCCTGAACATGAATCACATTGTGATTCTTCTGTACTTCCTATTCCTTATAATATCCCACACAGGATAGTGTAACATTCCCAAAACAGTGGGTATAATATGAGTACTGATATTAGTAAAATACAAACATACAGAGAATAAATGCTGAATACACACGCTTGCTAGATCAATACATTTGGGAATCACAAAATGAGAAGAAAATAAAATTTATAAATAATATTTAAACAAACTTGTTATTTTAAAAACCACCAACCCATGTTTTACTTTTTTCATTATTATTATTTTTTGTTTCTAAAGAACCATACATTTAGAATCAGATTTGGAAAGGACATCTGTTTATTTAATAGTTTAATTGTGATTTTTAAATTTTATTGAAGGATAAAAATATGACTTTTACATAGTGTGGCCATACATCCTAGTTTACCTAGCATATTTTTGGTTTATGCCTTTTGTCCCTGGGTAACTATTAAGAGTACTCATTTTCACTCTCAAGAAAGTCCTGCTTTGGACAATAAATTATTTGGCCAGCCTAATTTTAAATAAATGTCAAACATGTATAATATATTCTAAAAGGTATTTGAGACAAGAAAACTAATCAAATAAAAGTAAATAGGCATACTCTTTACATGCATAAAAAAAATGTTCATTTTATCATGCTGTACAAAATATAGCCTCATTTCTAAATTCTGAAAGAAAACTCATTTCAAACCACAGCTGTTGTGCTTTAGGGATATGGATTAAATTCATCATTATCTTTCTGTTAATACAGTTCCCTGGACCAATCAGTGGTTATATGCATTTACAGACCCTGGACACCAAGCTGACCTGAATGGCCTTTGTATTGTAATACAATCAGATTATGTCTAATCTAAATGTGGCATGTCCTTTATAGGACAGACAAATCCTAATCCCCCACTTACAAAAGCAAAGCCAGTCCCGTTTCCGATGGCTGTCTACTCATTTTCTTTAAAAAAAAAGAAATTAAGTCACAAACATTAAATTTTAAATTCACTCATTCTAAATTTAATATCAAAATAAATATTTGGAGGTTTTGAGTGGTGGTTAAAACACATTTTGATAGCCTAAATTATGTTATTACAAAACACAATTCTTTTCTTTCTAAAGAATACAGATGAACAAACTACCCCCACTATTATAAAAATCAAATTGAAAAAGCATCTCATTTCCTGTTTTCTAAATTACTTGTTTATCTTGAAGCTCAGATTATGTAGTTAGCTCCCCCGATACTTTATCAGTTAAGCCTTAGTGAAGGTTTAAAGCAGAAGAACCCACAAGATGACTCACCAAAACCAGTCTAAAATGAGCCGTCAGCCTTTTGACATGCTGTGATACTGCTATCAAGTCCTGCTTCACCTTGAACCTTTGAGATTGGGTGCCATTTTCAAGGACACGAGAAGGTGAAATGCAAGTGGAGACAAAACTTCCTCCCCTCCTCAGATTAATGCTTTCACCATCTGGCAGCCCCAACTTCCACCTCCTTTACTGTCATCCCCTTTCGCTGAAGACCCCAGAATTCACTGTTAGTATCCTGATGACATCTCCTCCCTCCCTCTGCAGGCTACAGTGAGACAATTTTGGGGATCCTCCTTTTTAAATTTTACATTGTCTCTGTCAGCCACATGACCTGGAAATGAGCGTCTAAAATTAGAAAAGAATGGATAGACAAAAACGTTATTAAATTAAAAATAACCTATCCAAAATGTAGCTGCCACCCTCCACACAACAGTTTGGGATATGGAACTGACAAACCGAAATGGAGTTCAATGTTTGAATGAATACGGGAAAACTTTTTCTAAAGGCATTAGGAAGGAAAAGAGTATTGCCTCTAAGACTGATAGTGCACTATTTCTTGATACAACTCTATAAAGCTACCAATAAAATAACAGCAACACAGGCAAGGGTCTTGATTCATTTTTGGGTATTCTTCAGGGATGGGTACGGAAGCCTGGTTTGTTAAGAACAATGAACATGACACTTCAACTCTAATCTGATGACTGATTTCATTCCTGTTAAAAAACTCAGACATCACTTTCCCCAGCTCCATCCATCTCTGTGAAGCAAAGAGCTATTGATAGCTTTGCTGAAAAGCAAAAATATTCCTGAGAGATGCCTTTAAAGTATTTAGCACTCTCTCTTAAACCAGGGGGTCAGTAGCAAAATATTTCTCCACAATTGCGCAATGGATCTGTATCTAAAATGAACGTGTTTTTAAAATCTGTTTTGTAAGTTATTCAGAATAAAATTCTTGCCTAGATTCCTCTCATTGCTTAGCACCTACCTACAAAATATATACTAAAAATAAATATCAACTGTTCTTGCATCTATAGATTATGTAATAAGGAAGGTAAATTTGAAGCTAAAAATTAATAAGGCTTACATACAAGACAAATTTAGTTGACTTATGGTTTATGCATCAATTCAAAACATTCAAATCTTTCATCCATCCAATCCTTATTAAGTTCCTACCATGTTCTGAGTACTACAGTAGACAGAAAGAAAATGGGAAGACACCTTATCTTTAATGATATTAAAATCTAACAGACCCCTGGCCAGGTAGCTCAGTTGATTGGAGCATCATCCCATACACCAAAAGGCTGCGGGTTCAATCCCAGGTCAGGGCACATACCTAGGTTGGAGGTTCAGTCCTCAGTCAGATCAAGGCCATGTATAGGAGGCAGCCTATCAATGTTTCTCTCCCACATCAATGTGCTTTTTTTTTTTTTTTTTTAATTTTCTCTCCCTCTCTCTCTTTCTCACCCATCTTTCCTCTCTCTCTCTAAAAAAAAAAAAAAAAAATCAATGAAACATCCTTGGGTGAAGATTTTAAAAAATCTAACAGAGACATATAATTATTTTAGGAGATAAAATGATATAATACCAGAGACTGAAAAAATTTTCAAGACTTCCGGCCAAGATGGAGGCTTAGACAGACAAGCTCGGTCTCCCTCTACAACTAGAGAGGAATACAACTACTTCAAAACAAAAGATAAATAGAAATTCCAGAAAATAAAACTACACGGAAGCCCAACGTATGAAGTTATAAACCAGCGGCGCCCTTTGGGCAGGTAAGAGCGAAAGTGGGTGGTGCTGTTTGCGGTAGCACCAGGGACAGCGGCAGGGAGAACAATCCCGGCTGCAGTCTAACCCCGGCAGCTTGCAACCCCAATGCTGGGGAAAGCAGCCACCACATCGCCTTGAACAGTGAGGCCCAGACGGCGGGAGGATGGATCCCAGTCTCCTAGCGGAATAACTGTGTGAATCCATCTTGGACCCCTGCCCCCACACAAAGCGCCACAGTGCTGCGAAATAGGTCGCGGACAGGCGCCGGTCGCTGGGTTGTGATGACAAAGCACCACAGCGCAGCGAGAAAGGTTGCAGAATGGCGCCAGTCACTGGGTCGTGACGAGTACACAGGCACTGCCCCCTACAGCCGGCCCAAGAAAACAAAACGCATCTGTCAAAATGAGGCAGACAACTATAGAAATCCCAGTGGCGCAGCTCACCAGGCAACAGATGAAGAATCTGACAGATGAACAAATAAGAAACCTGTCAGAGGCTCAGTTCAGGGCCATTGTTATCAGGTGGCTTACAGAATTAACAAAAGATCTGGAAAAAGATGAGAAAGAATCAAAAAACACTCATACTAAAAGGAACAAAACCTCATACGAGACAGATGGTGAGGGAAAAAAATCCAGAGTTCATATCAACAAACCAGAACACAAAGAAGGAACAAACAGTCAACCAGTGCAGAGAGAAAAAACGAGAAGCAAGGATAAGAGGATCAGAAACCTCTGGGACAGCTATAAAAGGCCCAACATAAGAATCATTGGTTTACCAGAGGGCGAAGAAGATGAACTAGAAATTGAAAAATTAAGTGAAAATATAATAAAGCAGAACTTCCCAAACTTGGGGAAGGAAATAGACTTACAGGTCCAGGAAGCACAGAGAGTTCCAGAAAAACTGGACCCAGGGAGAACCACTCCAAGACACATTATAATCAAAATATCAAAAGTTAAAGATAAAGAGAGAATCTTAAAAGCAGCGAGAGAGAAGAAAAGAATCATGTACAAAGGGGTCCCAATTAGACTATCAGCTGACTTCTCAAGGGGGACCCTGCAGGCAAGAAGGGACTGGCAAGAAATATTCAAAGTAATGAAAAGCAAAAACCTACAACCACGAATACTCTATCCAGTGAAATTGTCATTCAGAATAGAAGGGCAGAGAAAGTGTTTCCAGTACAAAACAAAACTGAAAGAGTTCATTAGATCCAAACCACTACCATATGAGATGTTAAAGGGACTGGTTTAGAAAAAGGAGGATCAAAACAATGAACACTAAAATGAAAACTGCATCACAAGAACCAACAACAGAAGCTAGGGAATTGAAACAAAGGCAAACTAAACATGCAACGAGAGTGGAAAAAGAACTATAGGTATGGGGAGCAGATTGGGGGGAGGTCAACAGGGAGGGGGAACGGGGAGAGGGAGGGAGATGGTATAGGAATTAAGAATTAGGAGGGAATGGAATAGACAGAGAGAGGTTGAGAAGAACTATATGCACAACTAATGGACATGGTCTAAAAGGGGGGGACAACTGGAGGGAGGGGGGCCACCGGGTGGAGGGGAGCAGAGGGAAGGGAAATTGGGACAAATGTAACATTATAATCAATAAAACACATTTAAAAAAATTTTTTTTTCAAGCTGTCCTTAATTTACTAAGAGCCCACCATGTACCACATACTATGTTAAGCACTGGAGATACTGTAGTCAAAATAGGTAAATATGGCGTGTGTGTGGGGGGGGGGGTGGATTACACCAGGAACAGCAAGCGCAAAGACTTGTAGGTGTGGAAAGAGTCAACAGAACTGCAAGCAGCTGGGTCTTTCGGAGAGAGAAAGCATGATAAGAGGGTGAACAGAAAGACTTAGAATCTAGGTCACAGGGGTCCTTATATGCTTCACCCCACAAATTAGAATTCTGTCCTGTAGACAATGGTAAGTCATTGAAGACTTTTAAGAAAGGATCTCTCTTTAATTACTTCAAATATTTAATAGTTGATTTCATAACAGCACGTGTACCATTTTAAGGAAATGATGATTCAGGAAAATTAGTGTTTTGCATTTATATATTTGTAAATATAAATAAGAATTTATTTGAATTATGTCCATTTGATATGCAAGAGATAAATAATAATTCATCTTTTTTAAAAATTTATTTTATTTATTTTTAGAGAAAGGGGAAAGGAGAAAGAGACGGAGAGAAACATCACTGTGTGGTTGCCTCTCATGCGCCCCCAACTGGGGACCTGACATGCAACCTAGTTGTGTGCCCTGACTGGGAATCGAACCAGAGACACTTCATTCGCAGGCCAATGCTCAATCCACTGAGCCACAGCAGCCAGGAATAATAATTCATCTTAAATACTAAAAATATACTAAACATATATCTTAAAACCACATTCCCCTCCCCCCATTATTAATGTCTACCAATTAAATGCTGTCTTCATTAGGACTGAGGTTGGATGTAATTATTGCCTTTTTTGTAGCATGTTATTGAAATGTAACATATAGACATACAAGCAAAAATCGTAAGTATACAATCTACGAACTGTCACAAACTGAACATACCCCATGTAACCAGCATTAAAGCAAAATATGGACTCTCACCAAAGCCCCTGAAGCTTCCTCACATCCTGCTAATCATTTCCTACCTCAGGGGTAACCACTAGCCTGACCTCTAGCACCATGGATTACATTGGCCTGTTTTTAAACTTCCTAAAAGTAGAATTATGCAGTATTTATTCTATTGTGGGTTTTGTTCATGTTGTGTGTATTTATAAATCATTCATTTTCATTTTTCTGTAGTATTCTATTGTATGAATATATCACAATTTATCCAGTTTACTGTAAATTGACATTTGAGTATTTCCCAGTTGGGGTTATTACCAGTGATGCTGTTCTGAGCATCTTGAGTTTTGAGGACGTAGGTATACATATTTGTGAAACTGCTGGGTCTGCCTTACTTATAATTGTCCATTTGCTTATAATGTTAATACTTCTAAATACAGAATGAATGTAAGATAGGGATATGTGTGAAACCACGGAACACAAGATGTAAATACAACCTACAAAGAACAGCTGGACCACAATTTAAACACTATTTACTGTTCATTAATTCTTTCACCATGAACCCACTGTATCACATATCATTTAGGGATAGTGGTCTTTTGGAGGAGAACTCTTTATTTAAAGTATAACATGAAGTCATTTCTGCTTTGTAGCCTGACTAAATAAAATTTTTTAAAAAATGAATCCTTTATTGTTTATATAATTTGCTTCAACATTAAACAAACCATCATACAGTGACTGGTTATATTACTGCTAAAAAAGAACATGTCAAGGAAACCTAAAAGGAAACATGTAGAGAAGAAATGACTCTTGGTTTTCATAAAGTCTGAGAGTTTGAAAAATACAAATACCTTTAAGAAAATGTTTAAAACCTTTCCTTTAAAGAGGCTTACATAACCAAATCACAGGCAACTTCATTTCTGAAAATATTTCACAAGACTTGCATGAGTTGAAATAGATGGGTTTTATGAATTGCTTGGGCTTTGCGCCTGGATATTTTCCCAGAGATCATCTCACGTTTTTATTCCTAGGATCAACAGTGTCAGCAGATGTTAAGGCTTGTTATCCAGGTACAGTGATTTAGAAAGAAACAAAGGAATGGAGACAGAGAAGGAAGGAAGGAAAGAAGAAAGGAAGGAAGGAAGGAAGGAAGGAAGGAAGGAAGGAAGGAAGGAAGGAAGGAAGGAAGGAAGGGGGAAAAGAAGGAAGGAAAGGAGCGAGGGAGGAAGGGAGAGAGAAAGGAAGGGGAAAAGGAAGAAAGGAAGGAAGGAAGGAAGGGAGGAAGGGAGGAAGGGAGGGAGGGAGACACAGCAGGTTTCTGTACACCATCATCACCACAAATATGGAGTGGTGTGTTGTATTAGGATGTCATGATGGCTATGATATCTCTACAGCTACAACGTTACTAAGCAACAGGAATTTTTCACCTTCATTATAATATTATGGTTCCACATTGTACATGTGGTCCATTATTGACTAAAACATCATTTTGTAGCACATGACTTAATGTTAATTCACTTACCAAAGAAAAATTAAATGAACTAACAAATGGACATACACATGCAAAAAAAAGAAGAAGAAAGAATCTAGACACTAACATTACACCTTTCAGAAAAATCAACTCAAAATTGATCATGGACATAAACATAAAACACTAAACGAAAAAAACTTCTAGAAAATAACATAGAAAAAAATCTCAGTGACCTTGGATTGGGCAATGAGTTTTTAGATGTGATACCAAAAGTATAATCCATGAATATAAATTTTGATGAGTGGAACTTCATTGAAATTTTAAAATTCTGCCTTGTGAAGACACTGTTAAGAGAATGAAAAAACAAACCACAGACTGGGAGAAGATATTTGCAAAAAACATATCTGATAAAGAACTTGTGTCCAAAATATACAATGAACTCTCAAAACTGAACAATAAGAAACAACCAAATTAAAAAGATGGCAAAAGGTCTGCTAGACACCACCAAAAATTTACAGATGTCAGATAAGCATATAAAAAGATGTTTAATGTCATATTGTTAAGGAAATGCAAATTAAAAGAACAAAGAAATACCAGTACAAATTTAAAAGAATGTCTACAATCCTAATAGAATGGCTAAAACACTGCCACTGCCAAATGCTGGTGAGGATGTGCAACAAAAGGAACATCTCATTCGGTGCTGGTAGAAATGTAAAACAGCTCAGCTACTTTGGAAGACAGGCAGTCTTTTTACAAAACTAAACTTAGTGTTACCATGTGATCCAGCCATCACTCTCCTAAGTATTTACCCAAATGAGTTAAGAACTTATTACCAGAAAAAAACCTACACACATATGATTACAGCAGCTTTATTCATAATTGCCAAAACTTGGAAGTAATCAATATGTCCTTCAAGAGGTGAATGGACAAAGAAATGGTGTTACATCTGGACAATGGAATATTATTCATGAAAAAAAAGAAATAAGCTATCAAGCCACAAAAAGACACGGAGGAACCTTGAATACAGATTGCTAAGTGAAAGAAGACAAATCTAAAAAGTCATGTACTATATGATTCCAACTATCTGACATTCTGACAAAGATCACTGGTTTCCAGTGAGTGGGGAAGGAAGAGAGAGAGGGATGGGTAGAGCACAGGGGATTTTTAGGACAGTGAAGCTATGCTGTCTAGTACTGTGTAATGGTGGGTAAGAATATGCATTTGGCAAAACTCATAGAACAGTACAACACAAAGAGTGAACCCTAATGTAAACTATAAATTTAGTTACCAGTAATGTATCAATAGCCCTGGCTGGTTTGGCTCAGTGGATTGAGCGTCGGCCTGCGAGCTAAGTGTCGCTGGTTCGATCTTCCAGTCAGGGCACATCAGAGAAGGAAAACTCTGATTCCAAAAAACCTCCGCTGCCTTGCGGCATACCTCTTCAGGGGAAAGGCTAAGGGAGTAAACCCCAACAGAAAATCCGGAGCCGGAGTCCCTAAGGCGGTTTGACGTTGTAGTCAACACCGGCAACTCCTGCGGCGCACCTGAAGCCAAGCTGTATTGACTCCGTCTTTCCCTTAGACCCTTCAGCTGCGAAGAGAGGGGGGTCTGCTGCATGGGCAACAGCAGACCCTCCATATCACCCTGCCCAGGCTCTGTAGCTTCAGCGTCATCGCAAGATGTCGATTCAACACGGGAGGAGACAGATACCGTGTCACTCCCGAGTCGGACTGCACAGCCATTCTCGGCGGTGCAGATAGACTCTTAAGAAGCTACACCATCGTCTCTCGAGACGGACGGCTGCCGACGACGAATGTATCAATATTGGTTCATCAACTGTAACAAATGTAGCACACAAATGCAAGATGCTAACAATAAGGGAACAGAGGGGTCAAGGAGAGGTAGTACAGGGAACTCTGTCCTTTCTCCTCAACTTTTACTGTAAACTTAAAACTTCTCTAAAAAATAAAGTCTATTAACTTAAAAATAATATAAACTTATTTTTTTTCAGGCAGTTAAAATATCTGAAAATACACCATAATAATCATGAAAGAGAAAACAAGAGAAACTGTACTTAAATCCTGCACTAAAGATGCCTGATCTGTGCAGACTTCCTTTTCCAGACAGTATCAGTAATAATAATGATGATAAATAACAGTTACTGTGCATTTACAAAGTGCCAGGCACTATGTTATAGACTTTGATGCATTAGTTAAGTCAACCTACACATAACCTTATGAGGTAGATATTGTTATCATTGTTTTGCAAATAATTATAAAGGAACTCTCCAAACTCACATAGCTAGGGAATGGTAAGCTGGCAGACTTGACCCCATTATACACTCTTAACCAACGGCTACCATGCATTTCACTGCAAAGTGGAGATCCAACAAAATTACATGACATCTCCCAAGGATTCCAAATGTATCAGATTGGGTCACTTGAAAAAAAATAGGTAAAAAATCGGCTTATTGTCTAAATTGTGTGTGTGTGTGTGTGTGTGTGTGTGTGTGTGTGTGTGTGTGTGTGTTTTAAACCTCTCTGTGACCTACATATACTACTAGGTTATACCTGAATGAGATGAAAGTATAATCTCTAATTTTCCAGAAATAGAAATCCATGCAAGCAGATACCAATGTTCTCATGACCTAGAAGTTTGCTCAAATGCTCCTTACAAGAGAAAAAAGAGAGGTCTGCTCTGTTGTAGCAAGTAAGAGATATAAAGGCCAAAGGTCCAAGGCCTGGGCCAGGAGTCAGGAGGCCCTTGCCGTGGTTCAAGCTCCATTGCTTCTGTGCCAAGCAAGTCTGTGTCGTGGGACCTCAATTTAGAAAGATTAATAGAGAAAATCCCTGAGTAACATCTAGTTCTTGGATTCATGCATTTGGGACCTTGGAGATTATTTATTCTTGTGGCAGAGAAAAATAACTCAGTCATAAGGCATTAACAAATTTCAATTTAGGCAAGACTGCTTAATGTAACAGCCAGCTGTGGGTTTGAGGTTCTGAAGCAGAGCCTCTTTCCATAGACAAGTCTGAGCTGCAGAACAGTCAGATTAATCAAACTGTGTTAGTATTAAGAAAATGAGTTCTAGTTGGTATCTCGGTGATTCTGGATAAACAAGGCCCTATGCAAAACTGAAAAAAAAAAAAAAATCTGGCCTAGTGGTGTGTTTACAAAGGAATTCCCTCCTCCTACCAAGGCCCACCTCTCCTGCCTACTCCCTCACTTCCCCACTGCACTGGGCATACATCCCAGGGTGTTCCTTGAGGTTCCTTATGTGCTACAAATATTCACCTCTTCTTTATAAAAAGTGCAGTCTCATTGCAGCTCCTCTAGGATTTGAAAGGAAAGCAAACAGATTTCAATGAATCAGACTACAGTATAAATGGCTAAAAGGAGCTGAACTGGTCCAGGGTCAGTATTTGCATTTTAAAAGTGTTAATATACATAAACTTTTCAGAAGTGGATTTTGAATAAGAGAAAGTTTTGTGGGCTTTTAAAATTTTTATTAGTTTTTAGGAAGGAACATGATTCTGGAACATCCTGCCTTTATTACTCACTGTACCTTAGCCTACCAAATCAAAAACAAAACCAGACACTAAGGAACTCACCACTCCACTTCTGAAAAATGGCTAATTCAAATCTAAGCCAACATGCAGGGTATGCATGTTCTTTAGGCCGACAAGTCAAATTATCAGCTTAAATTGTCAAGCATACATTTTATAATAACCATCAGATTCCCTACTAGTGACCAATGCATCCAAGAATTAAAGTAAGCTATGCTTTGAGAAAATAGTCGAGACATTTCTGCAATTGTGCTCTGACAAGTGTGGTGGCTCAGTTGGTTGGGCATCGTTCTGCAAAGCAAAAGGTCACCTGTTTGACTCCTGGTCAGGTCAGGGTGCATGCCTGTGTTGTGGTCCCAGTGGGGGCGCGTACAAGAAGCAACTGGTCGCTGTTTCTCTCTAACATCGATATTTCTCTCCCTCCCTTCCTCTCTCTCTAAAAGCAAATAAATAAAATCTTTAAAAAAAAAAGATATTTTTTTAATGTGTTTTATTGATTATAATATTACATTTGTCCCAATTTCCCTTCCCTCTGCTCCCCTCCACCTGGTGGTCCCCCTCCCTCTAGTTGTCCCCCCCTTTTAGATCATGTCCATTAGTTGTGCATATAGTTCTTCTCAACCTCTGTCTATTCCATTCCCTCCTACCATGATCCTTAATTCCTATATCATCTCCCTCCCTCACCCCATTCCCCCTCCCTGTTGACCTCCCCCCAATATGTTCCCCGTACCTATAGTTCTTTTTCCACTCTCATTGCCTGTTTAGTTTGCCTTTGTTTCAATTCCCTAGCTTCTGTTGTTGGTTCTTGTGATGCAGTTTTCATTTTAGATTTCATAGTCTTGATCCTCCTTTTTCTAAACCAGTCCCTTTAACATCTCATATAACAGTGGTTTGGATCTAATGAACTCTTTCAGTTTTATTTTGTCCTGGAAACACTTTCTCTGCCCTTCTATTCTGAATGACAGTTTCGCTGGATAGAGTATTCGTGGTTGTAGGTTTTTGCTTTTCATTACTTTGAATATTTCTTGCCAGTCCCTTCTTGCCTGCAGGGTCTCCCTTGAGAAGTCAGCTGATAGTCTAATTGGGACCCCTTTGTACATGATTCTTTTCTTCTTTCTTGCTGCTTTTAGGATTCTCTCTTTATCTTTAATTTTTGACATTTTGATTATAATATGTCTTGGAGTGGTTCTCCCTGGGTCCAGTTTTTTTGGAATTCTCTGTGCTTCCTGAACCTGTAAGTCTATTTCTTTCCCCAAGTCTGGGAAGTTCTCCTTTATTATATTTTCACTCAATTTTTCAAGTTCTAGTTCATCTTCCTCGCTCTCTGGTAAACCAATGATTCTTATGTTGGTCCTTTTATAGCTGTCCCAGAGGTTTCTGATCCTCTCATCGTTGCTTCCCATTTCCTCTCGCTGCATTGGTTGACTGCTTGTTCCTTCTCCATATTCCGGTTTGTTGAAATGAACTCTGGATTTTTTTTCCTCACCATCTGTCTCATATGTGGTTTTGTTCCTTTCGTTATGAGTGTTTTTCGCTTCTTTCTCATCTTTTTCCAGATCTTTTGTTAATTCTGTAAGCCACCTGATAACAATGGCCCTGAACTGAGCCTCTGACAGGTTTCTTATTTGTTCATATGTCAGATTCCTCATCTGTTGCCTGGTCAACTGCGCCACTGGGATTTCTATAGTTGTCTGCCTCATTTTGACAGATGCGTTTTGTTTTCTTGGGCCGGCTGTAGGGGGCAGTGCCTGTGTACTCGTCACAATCCAGCGACAGGTGCCTGTCCGCGACCTATTTCGCAGCCCTGTGGCGCTTTCTTTGGGGGCGGGGGTCCAAGATGGATTCACACAGTTATTCCGCTAGGAGACCGGGATCCATCCTCCCGCCCCCCTGGGCCTCACTGTTCAAGGCGATGTGGTGGCTGCTTTCCCCAGCGTTGGGGTCACGAGCTGCCAGGGGTTCGACTGCAGCCAGGATTGTCCTCCCTGCCGCTGGGATTGCTCTCCCTGCCGCTGTCCCTGGTGCGACCGCAAACAGCACCGCCCCCTTTCGCTCCCCCTACCTGCCCAAAGGGCGCCGCTGGTTTATAACTTCATATGTTGGGCTTCCGTGTAGTTTTATTTTCTGGAATTTCTAGTTATCCTTTGTTTTGAAGTAGTTGTATTCCTCTCTAGTTGTAGAGGGAGACCGAGCGCGTCAGTCTAAGCCTCCATCTTGGCCGGAAGTCTCAAAAAAGATATTTTTACAATTAAAAGCAGAAGTGATTTTGCTGACATTACTTCCAATAGGAATCATTTTATGCATTTGAAATTTCTCTGGTTTGAGCCCCAAACAACAATGTTACATAAAAAGCTTTCAAAATTATTTTATGGCTTCTGAAGGGCTGTACAACCCATTACTCTACATTTCTCTAGTTATACAACCCTGGACACATTGAAATTTATATATATATATATATATATATATATATATATATATATATATATATGTGTGTGTGTGTGTGTGTGTGTGTGTGTGTGTGTGTGTATTTCAAACAATCAGATGCTTTGTGGAATTTTGTTTAGACACATTTGAATATCTGACTACACTTATCAGTCTTTTATTTCCCCAGATAAGCCCATATTTTGACTATCTCAAAAGAATACAAAGAAAAAAATCATATAAATAAAATGATTTTTATTTTTATTTGAAACTATTTCAGACCTCACAAATAAGATGTTGTACACATGACAAACAATGCTCTGTATAAGGTGCATGCCTTAAAGAAACAAAAACACATAGTGGGAACACACAAGTAGAGTATCCTACTGAAACATAGTATAAAAGTCTCAGATATAAAGACAAATGACTAACAATTAAGGGAGGAACAATTAATCCTAGAATCAAAATAAGAATAAATATTATTTGCACCATCCTTCAAAGTTCTACAAGTGTATTAATATCCATTTCACCATTTGACATTTTGAGAAACATACCCCATTTACTAATTGTTCATACAGTAGTCCCTCTCTATATCACGGTTCACTTATTGCGGCCTCACTGTATCGTGGGATTTTTAAAAATATTATATTTAATTATTTATTGTGGATTTTTCGCTACATCACAGGATTTTGCGGTATTGTATACGTATGTTGTTAAAGTTATGTAGGTTTAAGAGTGTAGAATAAATGTAAGTTTCCTACTTTGCAGGGGGTGTCTAGAACGTAATACCCACAATAAGTGAGGGAACAGTGTATACACATTGCTGTTTTGTAAGAGATTAGTACTTAAAATGACTAATGGTGTTTTGTAACACTTGAATGAACTGACCATACCTTTAATATAGTTTTGACTTTTCAACCATGTTAACATTTTACATATTAATAAATTAAATTTAAATAAGACTGGATGGAGGAAACTAAAATCAATTTCAAACAGAAACAAATGAAACTAATACTATAACAAATAGGCAACATAACCATACAGAAGAAATTACAAAAAGAATACAGGGAATTTTTTAACATAATACATGATTTTACATCCTCAGTGAAATATATTCTAAGGACAGAAAACAGTGCAAAGAGATCTTGAACTTAATCTGTTTGTTGGTATTGGTATAACAATTCTAAAATTTGGGAAAGGAATTATTGTAGCCACAAATGAGTAGCGATATTAACATATGGATGTTATTGGGATCCAGGGTTTTTCCCTGTGGAAGAAGGAAAATACAGATATAGGTGCAGGAAGGAGAAAAAGAATGTGGTGGCATGGATTAGAATTAGAGGTATCGTTAAGAACCTATTTGTGTTTGTGTATTTACTTATTTACTAGCTCTGTACACTGAATGGTTCTAGAAGCAATGATACCCTGTTAGCAATAAACACATCTAATTCCAAGATGTTGGTTTCTAAATAACATCCCCACTAAAAGAAACCAGGCCATTTTGGAGAAATACTAATTCCTGGTTTGGAGAAGGGAAAGTACGAAGTACACCTAAAACTTCTTTTTGTCATGGAAAAAAAAGAAGTTCTCAAAAACTGATTGAAAATGTCAGCTTTTAAAAGTTCTTAATAGTTAAATTTGGGACAATTATGGCATCAAGCAATAGACTATAACACAATTGAATTTTTAAAAATTCTTGAGTTCACACTGATTTTTTAAAAGTGGGCAGGGAGTGGAGCAATTTTCTTTACAGAAGTAAATCAACTAATGAGTATAGAAGAAATGAAAGAAACAGAAAGTCATCATTTTCACAACCACCATTGCAGTAACTGATTCTGGAAAGATGCATCGTGGAGGCGAATGTCAATAGGTGAAAGGCTACTAGGAAACAAGATATTCACAGAATCTCAAAGGATTTCTCCACAAATTATTTATTGATTGCAAAGGGAAAAAAATACCTTTACAACAGGGAAATCTGGTAGATACACTTCTGTCCGTGAGTGAGTTTAATATCATCAACATTAGGACAGACTAACACCGTGACCCACCAGGTATTCCACACTATGAAGAATACAGCATCACCTTGGAGCATTCTTGCCAAATATATTTACCCTAAATCTACTCCTGAGGAAACATTAGACAAATCCAGTCCCCTAAATTCTGCAGAACAATTGGCTTGTACTCCTTAGAAATGTCAATATCATAAAGAACAACAAAGACTAGGGGACTGTTCTGAATTAGAGGAGACAAAAGAAATACTTGTATTACCATCAAGAAATCAGCTATAAAGGACATGATTGAGACAATTTTGGAAATTTCATCATAGACTGTAGGGTAAATAAAAGCATTATATTGGTAAATTTCCTGGACATGATTAGATACATGCTGAAGTATTTAAGTCTGAACTGTCATGATGCCTACAACTAATTTTGAAATGCTTTAGCATAACTGAACAAAACCAAATATGTACATAGAGAGAAAAAAGATAAAGCAAAGGTAACAAGTTATTACCAACTGGTGACTCTCCATGAGGGGTTTCACAACTTTTCTGTGTATTTGAATTAAAAAAAAAAAAAAAAAAAAAAAAAAAAAAAAAAACTGTTAGGGAAGGGTGGGAACCCTGGAAATAATAGGACACTTTTATATGTGTTTTGCCTCCAGAACTCTGTACTCCATGTTCTTCAGGTGGGGCCTGGACCTAATGGGGTACATATAAATTAAACAGGTAAGCCACAGTGTCTCTGGGGTGCTGATAGAAGTGTAGGCCGGGATGTGGCATGTGATGGAACAGTGTCCCTTCCTTACTGTGGCCTTCAAGGCCCTGCACTATCTGCCCCTCTTTATCTCAATTCGTTCCTCTCCTGTCCTATGTGTTAACACCACATCCTCACTTTCCTTTTCCTATTTCTCACATCCATCAAGGTCCTTCCTCCTTGGACTTTGTGTTGTCAGTGCCCTTTGCTTGGGAAGCTTAGCCTTCAGAACCTCCTGCGCTGCAGCATTCATATCTCATGGGACTTGGCCGAGGGGTCCCCTCTTGCTGGGACGTCTTTCCCTGATACCAGCTCTAGAGAAGCCCCTCATTCCCTATATATGTTCTCAGAGCACCCTGTTTAAGGTTGTTCTTCATGCACTCACCCAATGGCACAGTCAGAAATGATCATGGCTATGCATTTATTTATTGGTGTTTTATCTGTCTTCCTAGGAGGGGGCTCAGTCTCTCTTGGCCACTGCTGTAACCCAGTGACTTGATCAATACCTAATGTACTCCATCCATAAACACATACAGACTTAATGGACCAACGGTGCTAAACCACTGCAAAACCCTGCAGATTAAATGCTATATTGCTTCCCCACAATATTTGCATTTAAATCAATAAAAGAAAAATGCAAAATAAGAGAATTTGAGTCCATCGCCTCTTTCATATTTCTTTTCAAAGACTATTTCCAGATACATGAATCAATGCTCTTCTGTTTTCTAGTGAAACTGAAGCATATTTGCAAACAATCGCAAATCATAGCAAACTGTACCTTCCTGTCCTTGTAACAAGGGGATGTAACTGCCGCTTTGTTTGCTCCCAGAGCTCCAGTCACCAGCCAGAGGAAAAAGCATTAAACAATCAGAAGTGAAACCCATTCTGACTTTGCACTTCATGAAATCATATATCATTTTTACATGTGAGCCACCAGGCTCTAACTCATAGTCGATAGAATGAGAGCTAATTAAAGGGTCAGTTGAGCACATAATTTTGAATTCCTAGGCACCCCCAAAACTGAGATTGACAATAACTGTGATAAAATCTGGACTCATTTGCTAACTAACAAAGCAAGGATTTTCAAGCTGTCAACTTGCTAAACCACGTTTTCATATGTAAAGAATCTATATTGAATATAATTCTTATATGGTAATGAAATTTTAGCCATTTATCCCCAAAGGCTTCATTAAAATATACTTAGATTTTATTTTATTTTTATTTTTGGTAAGGATTACAAGGTCAAAAAAATAACAGTGAATTGTGTTCTCGTTTCAGACTTAAGTTCACTCCTGAGATAGGAAATATTATTGTTAATGATATTTATATAGCCTCTTTCTTCCAAAGTACTTTCAGGGAAAGCAGGTTAGTAGAAAGAAATTCCATTTGTCAGGAGGGAAAACAAAAATGGAGTTAGACCAAGGTCACTAAACAAGTCAGTAACTGTTCTGAGAGCAGAACCTGAAGAGACAGCTGACTCACCGTGGTTTTCCCTCTTCCAAATACACTGCTTCATTTAGAAGGTATTTTGAGGGTATTCAAGTTTACGTAGTTTCTGTTGTCATTCCTTGCAACAAAGAGCTTTCAAATCAGAAAGAAAAACTGACTATCTTACTTAGACACTATATAAATACCAAAACTCTTTATTTTCCTTCTTTTAAAGATCTTTATAGTTATAAACTAAAGCTTGATGTCTAACGCAATGAAACATCACAGTCAGATATAAATACTCAATTCCAATTTTTTAAAGAAGAAAGATACCTTCTATCATTGCTATAATTTAATAACAAAAATAAAGTGCATTTTCAGAGTGCTTGCATTATGATTAGAATATTATCAACTTTAATACTACTTCAGAATCACAGCTAAAAGGAAGTAAAATTTTTAAAAGTTAAATATACTCACAGGGTGTTTAGTAATTCTTTAAAAATATAAATCTCCAATATTTACTGTTCAAGTCCCAGGGTAGGAAAGAATGTTTCCCTTTGTGAATACAGAGGTGGACAAGGTAAGAATTAATGAGTTACACAGATCCGGGTTCCTAAGCTCTGCCTGTTTTTAAAGCCTCTTTCCAAATAACATGACAGACTATTTCCTCTGCATCCAAATATAGGAGGTCAAACAAACAAACAAATAAACAAAAATGCAGTCTGAGGACTACATACAGTATTCAAGACACTCCCTGGATCTTTCCTAATCTTATGTCCCAAGCATGAACCACAGATTCCAACAACACGGGCACTTCACTATGCACAACACAAGAAAGACTACACGGGAAATCCTGTTTGCACAACAGATTCGTCTTTGCATCCCTCATGCCAAAATCCTCCTGCTCATGGAGTGTCTCACGTCTCATCACAGGGGAAGTGTGGGTAATAGCCTTTGCTACACCTCATCCCAACACCACTGCTGTAACGCACAGGGTTCCATCCCCCCTGCAGCCCCAAAGAAAACGCTTACTGTATTGCCGTTTCCAAAACAAGAGCCCTTAGGAAAAGGAAAGCGCAGGCTTCTATGGGATGTAAAGATATATACGGATGGATATATAAATATCTATATGGCTAGGTCTACAAGCAAAAATGCAGCAAATGAGAATACTGAAAGCTTCACAATATTTGTGGTCTCATATTTAAGCACTATTCACTGCCTTATAGGAGAATCAGTAAACTTTCTTTTCATGGTCAGAATCACAGAAGATGAAGTTAATTGATATAAGCATCCTTTAAAATATATTTTTTCACCTAAAAAAAGAGTAATGAACCATTAATAAAGAGCTAAGTATCAGTTATTACATATTCTGCTATATATTCTGTCTTAATGCAAAGAACACGGGTACTACACACCATGTGGAGGAGAAAAACTCTCCGATTTGGCATTCCTGCCTGGGTTTTTTCTGGAGAATTCTTCCCCTGAAGAAGATTCATACCTGAATCTAGAAGACAACTGCTTAGCTGTAGTCAGCTAATGGACTCTTACTTATACTTTAAAATTCTTTGGGGACTTAGTAAAGAACAGCTTCAAACACTCTAGTCATGATTCCTGGATCTGTTGCTCCCATTAACCTCCAAGCCCACCCAACCCCTGGACCATACCAGAGAGAACTGTGTGCAGACCAAGTCTTTCCCACCACCCAAAGCAACTAGAGCTCTCACTCACTAATTTTCATAGAAAATCACTCACTAGTCAATGAAACGGAAAATTTTCCAACCAAGAGATCACAAAAGGAAATAGAATCTTGTCCTTATGCAAAATGACTTTTACACTTAATATTCAGTTTTATGTTACTATTTGAAAGTATAAGAAGTAAAACACAAAAAAATGGGTTTTTTTGTGACGTGTTGCTGTGTAGTTCAATTCTTTATCACATAAATCTTTACCATTCGCAGAGGTTCAAAAACCAAAGCATTTCAGATGACCAACTGTATCAGGGTCCCAGTGGGAAAGAAATGCAATGTTCAAATTGGGAAAATTTGAAGAGGGTTTATTTTTAAAGGACTATTTATAAGCATATAGTCAGGCTACAAAGATGCAGGAACCAGGGGTGGGAGCTGAGGTGGTGTTACCACCAGCAGAGGAGAAGGCAGTTACTGAACCTGGAGAAGAGATGAGACCGTGGGAGAGGCCACCTTGAGAGGACCAGTGACCAGCAGGTGACACAGCCAGCCTGTTTTGCCCTTCTATGGAGGGATCGGGAACATACGCTCTGGTCTCACTCTCTTCCCTTCTTCCAACCTCCTGTCATCATTTTCCATTAAGTAAATCCAATCATAAAACTGAGGCCAAGTGGTTCATTAGATTCAGCCCATGCAGGCCAACATCCCAGAGGAGAAAAGAGTGAACAAGGGTGAAAGTGGGTCTAGAGGGCCCAGCAAAAGAAATCCACATGGGCAGAGACAGGCCATACACACTCCCGTTCTCAGGTCAAATTACAGATATATCTATATATTTTTAAATTTTATTTTTAGAGGGGAAGGGAGGGAGAACAAGAGGTTGAGACATGGATGTGAGAGAGAAACATCAATCGATTGCCTCTTGTATGCATCCCTGCCAGGATGAATCCACAACCCAGGCATGTGCCCTGACCAGGAATCAAACCAGTGACCTCTTGCTTTGTAGGCTGACACCCAACCAGTTGAGCTACACCAGCCAAGGCCAGAAATATTTATAAATCATACAGAATCGAGGCATTCACACAAGGCAGGAGCAGATGCAAGACCCCCGGAGCAGCTTGTCCTGTCCCTGACAGTCCCTAAAAGGCACAGAAGCACTAGCATGTGCAAGGCATGATCTTGTTCAGTAAGAGTTACTCATTTATTGCTACACCAAGTTAAATCCACATTAAGGAAGATTTTGACAAGGGCCTCTGAACACTATGCAAAGGAGTTTGGGTTCTCTATGTGCAAAATTGAATCACAGAAAGTTCTTTGATCAGAGGGATGCCACGATTACATCTTTGTTCAGAAAGATTTCTATGGTGGCATTGTGGCATTGAGATTAGAAAAGGGAAATAATGAAAGCTAAGAGACCATTTAGAAAGCCATAACAACAATCCAGGAGAGAGATAAATTCAGTATTGTCATTCTGTGGTTTATACTTTTAAAAATCCCTGGTGCCTAATATTTTGTGATATATAAGGCCTAGTACAAAATTTGTTCCTTCAATTTTGAAGTTTCTATATTCTCTCACTGATTTCTCTTGTTTCTTTACCTCCTGGGACCAATCATTCATCAAATCCTAGTGAGTCTAACCTCTAACTTTCCGCTTATCTCTGCCAATGCTTTGATAAAGCCCACATTTATCACATAGACCAGCACTTCTCAAGTTATGTACAATCTGTTCTTGGGGATTCCATGAAAAATACAAGATTTCTGGTCAAATACTTTGGAGAAGTCCTAGGATAAACAAATGTAAATAGTTTGCTTATGTAACTTGTGAATTCCTAGAGAGGGGGACCACATGAACCAGTTCATCCCTTTCATAAAAAATCTGGTGACAACACCAGGGACAGTGATGCAGCTCAAAATACAGATAGCCAAATGCTGACACAGACATACTAAGGTTTCCCCTGCAATTCTGTAAAACTTCATTGAGTTGGCTGACTTTTTCTGTATTTATTGCCCCCAGGAAAGAGATGGCAGAACATAAAGCAAAGGAAAAGGTAATCAGATCTTGCAGTTTGAGTTCAAACATTAGGAGAACTCATGGGCAACAGATTTTGAAGAATATGAGTAAGAGCAAAGCTTCCTACATCCAGACTAGGTTAAAAGGAAGAGAGAGGGAAATAATGAAAGGGTAAGTGAGAGAGTTTCAACTTGCATGGATACCTGAAAAGGGGATCCTAGCTCCCAGTCCACTCACCAGCTCTGTACTGAGCCATGATGGAGGGAAAGGTAACAGAAACCCCAGAAAATTTGGTGGAGCTAAGAATCAAAGGAATCTGTGCTTTCCTGGGAAGGTGGTGCCCTGAGAAAAAATCAAGACTGTACATAAAATGGCTGAAATGTAATTTCATATCTATGTTGGGGTTTTTCAACCTCAGCACTATGAACGTTTTAGTCCCCATAATTCTTTCTTATGAAGACTGTCCTGTGCACTGTAGGATGTTCATCAGCGTCCCTGGCCTCTACTAGATGACAGTAATATGATTGCCACCCCCAGATGGGACAACCAATAATGTTTGTAGACATTGCCAAATGTCCCTGGGGGCAAACTTCAAGTTGAGAACAACAGGTCTAGGTAGATAGAATTCTGGATAGTTTCAAAGAGTTTCTCCCAGGTATAGTACAGGTTTTGAGTACCTAAATGAATCATTCTGGATGATTCAGAGCAACCTGCATGGACAATGTCCTAAAACCATGTGGGATAAAGAAAAATAAAAGCAATGGCAATGGATGCCAAAGAGGACTGATCATTCCGATGGACAAAAATGGTACACTGTCCTGGATACCTCCACATTGTAGCTGGGTTGCTTAAGAACAGAGATACTGGAGCTATCTAAGTTTAAATACCAGCTTTAATCATTAAGAGCTCTTTGACTTCAGCAAATCACTCAATCTTCTGGTACTCATTTTGTCCATCTGCAAAATGAAGTTAATAATAGCATATACCATATAGGGTCACTATAGTAATTAATTTTACTAAAATTTGTAAGCTTTCCACACTTTACAGTAAAGTTTTGAATAAGTGGTGGCTCTTAATTAAATCCTCTGAAATTAAATCCAAGTCAGAGGAGAATGTGACCATGAAGTATAACTAAATATCTACCATCAAATCAAATGAGACTCATAACAGAAACTGAAATTCATAGTTGGTCTCTGTGCATCCAATCTAACGCTCTCCATCTTCACCCCTCAGTGTATCTTTATACCACCATTGTGATCATCATTTTAAACCTCCAGTCTAATCAGACAATGAGTTCCCCATTATCCACAGCCATGGTCACACAGAGATGCTTCAAGAGTTCGAGGTTGTGCAGGAGAGGGTATGGCATGAGGGTCCATTGGATTTCTGTGGTAAGGTTTTATCTAAAAAAAATTATATGTGCTCCTAATAATATGTTTGAAAATCACTGACCTACTAGATGGAGATTCCACCACATGACAGTCAAGGCCACCCATGAGTAGTCCTTCCCCATCCCTCCAGCTGTTTGTCAACACAACCCCATTATCCAGATAAAGAAAGTCACAGTACATGTACCATAGTTTTGCAGATGCTACTCTATCTGCTTGGAATATCTTTCTCTACCCTACAGAGGGACAGGAAGTCACTGACGGTATTTTTGGCTGGAAAACATGTTCATATTTGCTAGGGGTGGGGCAGGGGCTGCTTCATGTGCTGTAGGACTCTTAACCAAGACTGGGTGTCCCTATGTAAAATACATAGCTTCCCTAAATGATCAAGTTTCCCCACTAAGTCCCACCATAGCACCAGGGCATTTAAAAGAAGCAGACTATTGGATTAACTAACCTTAGGAAATCAACCTCTCTTTTTCTGTTCTTCCATATATCCCTGCTTACCTTTCCCATAGGTCCCTGCTGCTCTTACCCCTCAGGATATAGTCCTCTCACAAGGAGTCTTTAGAACACCAAAGCCAGATTCATTTCTAGTATACAGGCAACTTTTGCTTTTGGCTGTGCAATGCAACTTTCCCCTGAGGCTAAAGGTAGCACAGAGGCCTGGATGCCTGATGCAAAGGGAAAGGCAATGCACACCTAGGGTAAGACACAGCTGTATCAGAGCGAATCACCATTCCACCTGCATGTGTATCTCAGTGATTCATGACTTCTTTCTTTATAATTTTCTTAAGTAAGTCTAGACTAGTTTTGTGGTCAGAAAACCATACTATTAAAAAGAAATCCAACAGGGATACATATCTACATTGCAACACCATCCTGCAACTTAATCTATAATACGGGTATATGACTGAAAGCAGTACTTGCCCAGTAGCTGCCTTCTCCCTTCTGTAAACCTTCAACCCACTCATTTAATGATGAAAAATACTGCTGTTTCCTCAGGAGGGTCCCCATTCATTGCCTTCATTTATGCATTCCTGTTTGTACCCTTTCAGCTCAGTGCCACCACCCATCAGGCTCACCTCCTCTGTCCCATTTGGCAGCCAGTCTCAGGACTGCTGCTGGTTTTCCATCTGTCAAACTCAATCTATCTTCAACACAGAGAAGCAGGACCTGGAGAGGGGGCTGAGCAAAGACAATGCAGGCAGACTGGTTTTACCCTGGATGTGATTGACTTTGAAAGGAGAAGGAGTACTAATAAGATGGAAAATTCCCTAGCAGGGACTTGCTTCCTGGCTTTGCAACAGTTTGGCTAGAGGTGGGCTTCCAGCCTGGGAGGTAACAACCCCATACAGTCAACAGCTTTTGTAGTATCTTCCCAGGTACAAGGACTCCTCTTAACCCCAGCAAGAGGGGAGCGAGGTAGCAGCTATTTTCAACAATTCTGTATAAGTGTGCCCATACCTCTTGTTACAGCAGATTGGTCCAGAGAAGATACTTGATCTTCCTTGAAAATGACACCGATTGAAATTGCCTTTCCCATTTCCTAGCTGTGTAACCCAGGGTAAGGCATTTACCCTCTCTGATCTACTCCTTGACCTGCAGAAAGAATAGCTGAACTAGTGATGTTTCGATTTTCTTTTTTGCTCCTGCATTATGGTTTTCATGATGAAGGTGGGTCCTAGGGTGAGTAAGGCCTGGGATCAAGATCATTTTCTGTCAGTCACTAGTCTTATAACCTAAAAAATTCCTCAGCGTTTTTAGTATCAGTTTTTCAGATCATCTTTAAAATGGGGATGATAATAATAGTACTAACCTTGTTATTAAATGATATAATACATATTAAGTGTTTAAAACAAAATCACACAGTAAAGCAGCCTATGCCCTCTGGTTGCTATTGTTATTGTTATTATATTTCTATATGAAGCATAATTTGAAATTTTTTAAAAAGGAAAGAAGGAAGCCAAGTTGAAAACATATACCTGTTCAGTCAAATGATTTTTTTAATAATATCAAACCATTTGGCTCAACATGAGTATAAAGGTAGAGGAGAAGAAGTAGAAAGAATCTATATGACCCTCTAGATGTAAAAATATACAAAATGTTTAATTATGACCTAAGGGGAAAAAGGTAACACTATTTGTCTCAAGCACTATCATTCTCAGAACTTAAATTAAAAATTTAATAACAAAGGGTACTCCAAATACAAATAACATTATGTAATCATAACACTCTAATGAATGATAAAGCCTATAAACTACTCAACTTGAAGAACCATGTTGAAGACTTATTTTTTCCATTGCCTTTCTTTGTAACCTTGTCTTGATGACATGTACAACATCCATATAGCTGGGATATTCCTTCCATCTTTTGGCAAGAGCACAATGCTCGCTACTTCAACACTGTACAAGATTACCAAAGATCCCATAGATTTTTCTCACCCTAGAAGCTACCCTGGCACCCCAAAGGTAGTAATGTTTTAAAACTCTCACAAGAATAAACTAGGGTGTCTATTAGAGAATATTTTTCTCTACATAGAGGGTACACTCTGGCAGCAACTTATGGACATAGATATACTTAAATATGCAGCCTTATTCCAGTGCAATTCTTTGGTGAGTCACATGATCTCACAAGGTACAATGCAATGAATTTAAAAAGGGTCGGGGAATATAAGACAAGTGAGAAAAATAATGATAAAGGAATTAGTGCTGTATAATGTGGCATAACATAATGCTAGCCTCGAGAGATGGAAAACCTCAGCAGGAGCTGAGCTGTGGTTAGTGAAGGAAGTCAATGCAGGGTACTTCATTCCACCTATAAAACTGAGAACAAGTGCCACCAAAACCCACGGGGGCAGGAAACAAAGATAATACAAAGGGCATGTCACATGTCTCTCTCATATGTAAGAACTGTATGGATCACATGCATCATATTTTTCATGTTATATTTGTAAATATTTGTAGCTCTTGTTCCATTTTCTGAGCTTATATGTGCAAAGTAACATGTGTACAAATGAACTTTTCAGATGGTCACACCAGAAACCTGGCAAGAGTTTCCCTATTTGGGAAATTGTAGGCACCTCAGAAAGAATGTGAGAACTAAACCCCCCATTATCTCATATTTACAACTTGATATCAGGGACCCTAGAATTCAAAGTATGTTTAAGGTGGTCCTGAATATCTCTGAACAAAATGAATCATTGTCATCTGTCTCATTCAGTTATCTTGGCACTATCAAGAGTTGTCATGTTGCGTGGCTGGCAGGACTTTTTCAAATCCAACTGGTTCTTTTGCAAGATGATGAAAGAAAAATTGAATATTTCAAATATTCTCTTCTTAGACAGTATTATCTCCACTAATATATTACATACGGTAGTGACTGAATACATACTTTTAGTTGACTGTGCAAAGTCACTTTTTGGAGAAGTTAATGACTATCACAGTAGTAATTAAAGCATGTTTATATTCCAGATTTGGTATTACTCAGTTACCTGTATGTTTACATTTTAAAGTCATATTCTTTTAAAATATCTAGAATGGCTGTTTTCATAATTTGGAACTTAAGGGGTCCACCAGCCTTAGCATCTTGAAATCATTTCAGAAACAGAGGCACAAGATTTAATTTAAATTGTCCTAATCACTCAGATATCTAATCAGACATGATGCTTACTTGTCCTGTTATATTAACAAATTTTCAAGTGGGATTTGGTGACATAAGGTGGTGATGCTGTGTCAAAAGCACAGAGCAGAGAGAGAGAAACTTCTGGTGAAGCAGGGATGGCTCCACATCATTACCGTCCTCAGACTTCAGGTGCAAATGAAACTCCTGGAGGTTTACAGTGGAGATTCAGATTCAGCAGGTCTGAGGTGAGGCCTGAGAGTCTGTATTTCTAGTAAGCAACCAAGTGATGCCGATGCTGTGGGTGCATGCACCCACCTGTGTGGATAGGAGACTCCTTCTCAGTGAGACCCCAGTCCTGCTCTGCCACTACTGAGCTGTGCCACCTTGGGCTCATTTGGTAACTTCTCAGGTCTTTAGTTTCCTCCTCTTTAAAACAAGGTAAGGAGTGATGGCTCTTAACAAATTCAGGTAGTTGAAAAGAATGTGAGTGGATAAATTCAGATGAAAGCATTTG
Organism: Furipterus horrens; assembly: GCF_987537825.1. Taxonomy (NCBI): domain Eukaryota; kingdom Metazoa; phylum Chordata; class Mammalia; order Chiroptera; family Furipteridae; genus Furipterus; species Furipterus horrens. The sequence continues at coordinate 173,680,327 of NW_028327171.1, forward strand.
AAAAAAGTTTAAGGAACTATTCAAGTAACAGTCTTTAAAGTCATGAAGGATAAAAAGATAACTTCCCCTGAAACCAACAAATGAGATGCCATTCCTTCTGCTGCCAGTTTGGTGACCCACTGAGCATTCTATTCTTATGTTTTCCATCAAACTGTTGCCCTAGGTGCCCTCTCTCTGCCCAGGCTACAGCTGGTAACCTGGCCTTCTACACAAAGTAATTTCTGAGTGGCACCAGTCTACGCTCTGCGGGGTAGCACAATCTTCTTGCTACCTCTTCTTCCAAAGTCCCAGGCTCCATTAATGTAACTCAAGACAATAGTTATAGAATTAAATTGTAGTAAGGATGAGAGGATGATTTTCCCATGCCTGTATAATTCATAATTTATAGAATTTTCTCTCTCAAAATTTACCTACTGATATCTGCTTGTTTTACACATGATGAAGATGAAAAGCCAGTAACAATAAATTCCTGACTTCCGGCCAAGACGGAGGCATAGACAGACACATTGCATCTCCCTCCACAATGAAGAAGGAATACAAATACCCCAAAACTAGAAACAACCAGAAGTTCCAGAAAATCAAACTGTGTGGAAGTCTAACAAACAAAGATATAAAGAAGAAATATTCATCCAGACAGGTAGGAGGGGCGGAGCTGGAGCAGAGAGGAGGTGGTGTGGTGGCAGCAGCAGCGGCAACAGCAGCAACAGCGGCAGGCTGGCAGAAAGTGCAGTTACACGTTTTTAAAAGTCAGGAGGGACACCTGGGGAATGTTCCCAGCTCCTCACTGGACCTCGTAGCTCATGGTCCCAGCACTGGGGAAAATCAAGCCTCATTGCTTCTGACTGTGCAAACCAGTGGGGGTTGGGGTGGAGGTAGAAGCTGATGGTTTCTCAGCAGACTCCGCTAGTTTAAAGGGCCCCCATCATCCTAGAACATCCACAGACCCACCCAGTCTGGGAAGAATGGCCAGGGCAACAGCTAGAGAGGAGCCCGTCCCATACAGAAGTGGGAGAAATGCCTGGAAAAGGGGCGAGTGCTGGGTGGGCAGCATTGTTCCCTCTCTGACCCCTCCTCTGCAAATAGCACCACAACGTGGTGAAACAGGTCACCCTGTACTGATGAATACTGAAGGCTCTACCTAAGACACAGAGGCAAACAAACACAGGAGCCTGTCAAGATGAGGAAACAGAAAAGTATGGCCCAAAAGAGGGAATGGATCAAGGTTCCAGTGGGAGAACTAAGCGACAAGGAGATAGCCAACCTAAGAGATGAGGAGATAGCCAACATAACAGATGAAGAATTCCAAACATTGGTGATAAAGATGCTCACAGGCTTGACAGATATGCTTGAGTACAACAAACTCATAAGAGAAGAAGTGAAGGCTATGTTAAATGAAACGAAGGAAAATCCACACAAAACCAATGGTGAAGGGAAGAAAACCAGGGTTCAAATCAATGATTTGGAACATAAGGAAGAAAAAAACAGTCAGCCAGTACAGAATGAGGAAACAAGAATTAAAAAGAATGAGGAGAGGCTTAGGAACCTCTGGGACAATTTTAAATGTGCCAACATCCAAATCATAGAGATGCCAGAAAGAGGAGAGAAAGAGCAAGAAATCGAAAACTTATGTGAAAAAATAAGAGAGGAAAACTTCCAAAATTTTATGAAGGAAATAGACATATGAGTCCAGGAAGCATGGAGAGTCCTGAGCGAGCTGGACCCAGAGGAGACCACACCAAGACACATCATGATTAAAAAGCCAAAGGTGAAAGATAAAGAGAGAATTCTAAAAGCAGCAAGAGAAAAACAGAGAGTTGCCTACAAAAGGGTGCCTATAACACTATCAGCTGATTTCTCAAAAGAAACTTTGCAGGCAAGAACAGACTGGCAAGCAGTATTCAAGGTGATGAAAAGCAAAGACTTACAGCTAAGATTGCTCTATCAAGCAAAGCTATCACCACTTAGAATGGAAGCACAGATAAAGTGCTTCTCAGACAAGGTAAAGCTAAAGGAGTTCATCATCACCAAGCCATTATTATATGAAATGCTAAAGGGACTTATTTTAAAAAAGATCAAAACCATGAACATTAAAATGACAACAAACTCACAACTATCAACAACTGAATCTAAAAAATAAAAACAAAATCCAACTAAGCAAATCAGAATAGGAACAGAATCATAGGGATCATTTGGAGCAGCCATTCTCAACCTGTGAGTTGTGACCCCTTTGGGGGTCGAACAACCTTTTCACAGGGGTCGCCTAAGACCATCAGAAAATACATATATAATTATATATTCTTTTTGTGATTAATCACTATGCTTTAATTATGTTCAATTTGTAACAATGAAAATACATTCTGCATATCAGATATTTACATTACAATTCATAACAGTAGCAAAATTACAGTTATGAAGTAGCAACAAAAATAATTTTATGGTTGGGGGTCACCACAACATGAGGAACTGTATTAAATGGTTGCAGCATTAGGAAGGTTGAGAATGACTGATTTGGAGGGTTATCAGTTGGGAGAGGGAAGGGAAAGAAATGGGGAAATGGTGCAGAGATTAAGAAGCATAATCGGTTGGTACAAAATAGACAGGGGGAAGTTAAGAATAATGTAGGAAATGGTGAAGCCGAAGAACTTATATGCATGACCCATGGATATGAACTAAGGGGGGTGGGATTGCTGGGGGGAAGGGGCAGAGGGGAACAAAGGGGAAAAATATTGGAACTACTGTAACAACATAATCAATAAAATATACTTAAAAAAAAAAAGAAAAAAAAAAGAAATTCCTTCCCCAATATCACAAAAATAACTAAGGTTGCAGATAGGAATTGAAATAATTTAATTAACTTCTAGTGGCATATGATTGCCTCTATTCCACCTTGGAGGAAATTTTCCAAAACTTCTTCAAAGTCACCTGCAGCCACTCTTGGGTAAATGGCAACAGATGGTCGGGGTGCCATTGGACAAAAGCAATGCTGAGGCAGGAGAAAGGGAGAGAAGCCACGGGAACAACAGGAACACAATTCCCCGTGGATGAAGTCTGGAATAAAGAAACACGTGACTTCAGGCACAGGTCACTCCTCCTATGAGCCCTCAAAGGAGACGCAGGAAAGAATGACTGAAATGCTGGACCACAGAAGTATCCCAGAGTTGCTGCTCTCTATTTCAATCCATTCCAAATAATATCTACCTTTTAAAGTATACTATAACAAATAAGCCACCCTACAACTAGAGTAGCCGCTTGCCATATGATGAGGAACAGCGTGGACCCAGGGTCCTTGGTGGCACCCAGCTCCAGAAAGAAGCCTGGAAGCAGTAGCGTGCATCAGGACATGAGATCTAGACCAAGGAGGAAGTATTGCACATAAAAGGAGCCAGCCACGGTGCAGGCTGATTAGCCACAAAAACATAGTCATAGGTACCAAGCAAAGAATGAATTATAGAGTTGTGTGGAGAAAAATGGGCTCAGGGCAGATTTATTATGCTCCATTTCCACTCTGCTAGCAGGCTGCACAGAGTTCTCAGAGGTACAGATTTACTCAGGATTGAAATTTCACGTCCAGGGACACTATCTCAAATAATCTAATTTGGTCAGATGAGAAAATCATATCTCATAAAACTATCATCCCCTTTCAAAAGCCCATATAAAAGTGTACCGGCTATTGAGATACCTAGCCATAGCATGAGCTTCTATTTTAGGTGATATGGAGACAACGGACTTAAAGATAAAATTATTTTAATAAGAAAAGCTACTACTTGGTATGTGCAGTTTGTTCTTTACAATCTGAACTTCATAAATTTTTATAAGATGTTGGTTGTCAGGCTCAGGAGCTGCTGTGTCACCATTGCTCAGTCACAGCTTCTTCAAATAAAGGCATCTTGATCTGGTATTAAAATAGATGACCCCACACCTAGTTCTAGTGTCTCCTCCATAATATTCACATCTTTTATGCAGATGTTAAAATAAATATATTCCCAATCACTGTGAAATGAGTTGCCCTTTTGTCCACTGTACATGGAGAAGCAGAATGTCTTAGCAGGAAGAGACTTGGACTATCCTCCATTAATTCTAGATGGAGAAGAAATGATGTTCAAGAGCACAATAAAACCATGCCAAGGAAACTTCTTCAGGACTTGTGTGTGGGTGTCTTTCAGGGCTTGGAGAAAAGAGGAAGAAAGAGAGAGTGCAAGACTACAGTATTACTAAATAATAGCAACTATCATTTTCCAAGTGTTCATCAGGTTTCTGGTACATGATAAGTACTTCAAGGATATTCTCTCATTGAGTCCTTGTAATCCTATGACATAGAGAATATTATGCTAATTTTACAGGAGAGGAATCTTCAACTAGATTTATAATCTGCACAGGCCATATTGCAGGGACTTGCTTTAGACGTGTCAGATCACAAAGAACACAGTTTCACACCAAGGTCACCTCCCAACATTGTTTTCCCTCATTGTTCTGGGTTCCTGGTTATCTGGGAGATTACTCCCTAGAAGAAAAGGACTTTAGGAAACCGTGGAAGGTAAAAGAGATTATGAACAACTGTTTCAGACCTGAATGAGCCCCTGAAAATTGTCTGAACAGAGTGCTCACTATACAGGAAAGAAACAGCAAGGTGGTCACAGGACTAGTTTTGGGTCACACAGCTAGTTAACAGCAGGAGCAGTACTTCCTCCTCGTCCTACCACTAGTGCTGTTAAAGGCGAACATCTAGTTGGGTTCATGAAGGAGTGGTTTTCCCTTCTCTAATTTTGGGGATTTTTTTCACCTCATTCTCTTCACTACCTTCCCCTCTTCCATACTGAAATAGAATGAATGGGATAGGCAATTAGGAGGTGATTAGGATTGGAAGGGTAGGGTCAGAATGAGAAAGAATACTCTGTTATTTTTCCTTTTAGTTCCTTAATTTAAGGATAAAAGTCATCTCGGGTATTTTTGGAGGGGGGCAGATACAATGGGAGGAGTAATCAAATATTCAAGCAACAAACATTAGCTTTTACTATTGGCCAACTACTTGAATAGTCATTAACTTGATGTATAAGTCAAGGAGTCTGCTCTCAAAGAGCTTACAATCTAGTGAGAAAAATCAATACAAGCAATATGACCCTTCATTACACTTTAATATCATAAGCGAATACCATAAGAGAATCATAGAAAACATGATATAAAAAGAAAAGATTATTCAAGGAGTTTAGCTCTGGTATGATGCCTATGTGGGGAAGCCTGTCAGAAGTCATCAAAGAGGCAAGGAAGCAACAGAATTCCAGCTAAGAGGGGACACACTAGGCTATGTGCCTTTGGGCTATTAAATGAGATGATTTTCTGGTACATAGTAGGTGCTCAATAAGCGTAAGGTGATTTAAAAGGAGGAGAAAATATGAAGTAATTGTTCTCTCATATTTCAGAGTCTAGGAACACCTCTTAACCTGCCCATTTTCTTATAAGTCTCCCTCTCCTGCCTACTGTCACTTCTCAAATCATTTTAGAATAATGCCAAGAAGGGAACAGATTGTAGTGATAGGCCAAGTTGAGTTTCTTCTCAGTGTTGGATCTCCTATGTTGCTTCTGGTGGCTGATCCTCTCATCTATCTCCTACTTCCACGTGGAGCAAACATGAAACTTCAAGGCCATCATTGGACAGTTTGAATCATTAGAGAGTTCTTTCTCATGTCCAGTTGAAATCTGCCTCCACACACACTGAATCTGGCCAGGCCTGCTAGGACTTCAGAAAAAGGCATCTATGTCTTCGTCCACATATCAGCCCTTGAAGTCCTTGCAGGCAGCTGATATGTCTGTTCAAAGCCCTCTTATCTGGCACCAGATGGTGAGACACATGCCTTGTTCTATTGCAAAAGCTGGTTAAGAAATGACAGCGTGGGGGTGGGGAGACTCAAAAAGATTCTGCTTGTGTCTTTCTTCATTCTGGGCTGCTCAGAGTGGCTTCAGTCTGTGCTGACGTCATGTTCCTAGTGCACACTTTCTCGTGGTCACAATAAGACTTTACAAAAACATAGAGCTGGGCTGACCAAGAGGACTTTGAAGTGGTATGACCTACCCAACTAAGCACAGGTCCTGTGGAGGGCCTCTCAAACAAGTGCCATTATTAGCTCTTTGGAACAGTTCAGATGCTGTCTTTTATTGTTTCCTAATGTTATAAAAACTTGCCATGTGATCATTTTTATCTTGAGAAGATCTTTAAGGTCTAATATTGCTATCTCCTATATGCATAGTTCCCCCTCACATTTAATTCAACTGGTGAAATCATTTTCCAGGTAGGTATACTTTTTGGCCAATCACCCACCTTCACCAAGCCCTGCTCCCCTCAGTTACCAGTGAGCCTTCGCTATTGTTGAGAAAAGGACTTGACATCCAGGAGGGCTGAGTCAAGCTAAACACAGGGTTCTGTCAAAACATGACCTTGCAATGGGGAAATGCTCAACGGTCAACTTCTATGCCACCTTACCCTCAGTCACTCCCTGGGGCTTTCCTGACAACACAGGGTTAACAAGAGAGAACACTATTGCTGGATTTTAAAATAAACAATGATAGAACTATACACAACATAATACTTAATCACTTTTAATGCCATATGTATTCATTATTTTATATAGCAGCACTGAAAGTTTCTACAATTTGTGGTTTTAAATGGGCCTATGAATACTCTGAAGACTCGGAACTGCTACACATACAGAGTAAACAATTTTTTGGGCTATCATTCTTGATAATTCAGAAACATGATTTCAAGAAATCAAATATTTCTAAAGATCAGGTTGCCTTTTCCCCATGCCAGCCAAGAGCACTATCATCTGTTCCTTTTCAACGCAGTATAAGAGGAAGACAACAGATCTGAGAACTTGTGAAATTCTTGACAAATTTAAACCTTGTTTATGTAAGCTATACACAGGGAGGCAAGAAAGACTTCAAGCATCTGAAAGGACTTAGAGGGCTCTCTCTGCCAGGACAGCAGCGGTTGGACTGTGAGCTATCACATCTGTATGTTTGGCACGGTCCTTTGGGTCCCTACTTGACAGCTGTGGAAAGGGACAACAGGACAAGACCAGAGAGAAAGGAGCCCGTGTTTCTCACCATAAAACCACCAGGAGAGGAGAAATGGCTCTTCTCAGGATGCAGAGAACTAAGAAGCCTAAAGATGTGAGAGGGGAGAGACACTGTTGACATTCAGTCATCACAGTGGTCTGTACCAGCCATATGGTCACTGCCATTACTGTGGTTACCACTACCCCTGGTGCTGTGGGAAGCTGTGAGTCATGCAGGCAAAGGCAATGCTCTACACAGCACTGAACTTCACTGAGACAGAAGTATCATCGGGGGAGCCAGAAGAAAATTCTGGCTCCAAGACCTCACCCCCTCCCTATCACTTCCTTTCAGATTTCATAGGGTTCGGTTTGGGCCCTAGAATCTGAGGTCACAGGGATGCTAAGGGAAGTGGCAGGTGGTCCACAGTGCCATGGAGAGCTATGGTGGACTAAATCCTGCGGGTCAATGAAAGAACAGTCTGGTTCTCTAGACTTCACACATGACAGGCTCCATGTGGGTGATCTGAGCAGCTAAAGAAGGAATGTCCTGGAGTTAATGATGCTTGGAGGAACTGAGCCTGGCTTCCTTTACCGGTCTTTTAGGAAGCTCCACAGTCATTCTGATATGTGTCCCAAGTTGAAAACTAGAGCTAATCTAGAGAAGGAGTACTAATTTCCAGGTGTGGTCTGTGAATCAACTGGGATAATTACAAAATATTTAGATTACTGGGTCCTGCCTTAGACCTGGTAAGTTATAAATTTCAAGGGTGAATTCCAAGAACCTGCCTTTTTTTTTTTTGCAAGCTCTCCAGGGATTCTCTTAGAGAAGCATCAGTAGATACATTTGGTGGACCAGCCTGGTGACTACATGCATGAGACACAGGAGAAGGCTATGCAAAAATAGAACATTAATAAGATTTTACCTTCCACATTCTGTGTAGGAACGATTTTATTATGATACAAGTGAGATCGATCATTAAAAACCATACATATAGCAACTGGATATATAGAGACTTAAAATCTTTGACAATTCTGCATGTAGCTCACCAGTTATGTCTTTTTCTTGCTAATTATTTTTTTAGTCTAAATTCCAACTTAGAAAATTCAATTAATTCAGGTATTAAAATAAATGTCCTTGAGCCTGGGATGATCCATGAAACTATTCAATTGCAATTCAAGTACCTGAGAAGAGACTTTGAATTAGTCCACTCTGATTTCACAGACCACAGTGACATAAGCTGGCCCCTATACTAGGGTCTCTTTCTGATATGGGTTACTTTCAAACAGTCCTGATTATACATGCCTACTAAGTTCATGAAGCACATTCATGCAGAAGCTACATTTTAAGCTATGTTTAAAGACCACTTGGTCTTTCCAAATGTTCTAGAGCCCAGATTACTTATTTTTTTTAATTAAAAAGTTGACTGTGCTTCACATCGTTACAATTTTTCAAGAGTCCTTGCAGTGCTTACAATTCCACTCCCCTATTCTGCCTTCCATTTTCCTGTTCTCCTAAAGTAAACAAGGAAAGGTAAATGAGAAGAATATATTATTAAAAAATACGAAGTAAAAGCTCAAAAGTCAGAGTTGTAGAAGTTCTCTCAGAAAGAAATCAGTGTACTTATGAAGGATTTGATATTAATTATTAAATTATAAAATATCTAATAATGGCTACTTTATGAGTATTATAGGTACCAAGAACTTGGCTGATGATGTTACGTGTATTATCTCATTTTACCTGACAACAATCACATGAAAGGCTCATTCATTATCTCTTAGACTTGGGAAGCTAAGACATGAAGAGTGTGGTCAAAGTCAAAAAACAGTAAGAGGAAGACCTAGAATTTGCATCCACAAAGTCTAACTCTAGAGCCTGTTTCCACCTTCATTAGTACAACTGATGCAGGAAATGAGATGTGTTTAATCATCAGCATTTTTAGATGTCATTTAACACCATGTGCAATGACCAGCTTATTTAAATAAAAATATTTCATATATATAAAATCAAAATGCCTGTGATTATATACAAGTATGTGTATTTATGAGGCAGGATAGTATGAACTTAGGAAAATTCCTTGGCAAATAGAATGGGAAGACAGAAACACATAGCTGATTGAAAGTGGCCTAAACCAAGCACTCTGACTCAACTGCCTCCTTCTCCCTTACACCACTGCTCCCTTAAGCATTAAGCCCTTAGAACAGTGAGGTTCTAATCAGCATCAAATAATCTTAGGAACATAAACCTCAGGTATGTTGACCACACAGAGTTTTGGTCAAACTAGAGATAACATCTAGGCCTCAGTTATGTTTCACCTCCAGGCCCAGAAATGCAGCAAAATCAAAGAAGCAACACTATGGCTGACATCAGGACCAGATGCAATGACCAATGGCCCCATACCCGCGTGCCAAATAATCAGTAGAGACCAGGACCCTCGTCCTATACACTCATTTTGATGAATCTGCATATTGAAGGACACACCTGGAAAGCTGATGAATAGTCTATTGAGATCCTCCCCTTACACCTCCCCTAAAATTCCTGCCTTTAGAAAACACATGAAAACCCTAAGAAAAGGACCCAGTGTGCAGGCTCTCTCTTTCTAGAGCACACACACGCCTTCTTTCTTCAGGGGTGTATCTTTGGTTTCTTTAGGTATGTTTCCTTGCTTTTTTTTCCTAAGCTCTAAGGGTCCCCACAAAACCCGCAATCAGAAGACTAGTGGACAGCGGCAGCTCTTCCTTGGTCAACCCCCTGAACCTCTCTCCAAGGGCCCTTCCTTTGCCTCTGTAACTTGTTTCCTGAGTCCACGCAGCCCAGCTGGCTCACTTCTTCTGCCTCTGTGACTTTCTTTCTAAAAGGCCCAAGGCAGCTCTCTGAGAAGCCTGCTTGAATCTTCTCTTTGAGTGTACTTCCACTTTTCATGCTAAATAAACTCTTTTTTGTGCTAGAGTTCTTGACTTTGAATTCTTTCTTTGTTGAACTCAGAACCAAGAGCCAACATTGGGGGTAATATTTGTACATAAATAATGCCATTTTATGCTTTGTGTTCTTATTCTCAGAATTATATTTTTCATAACATATAAATTAATAATCTTCCAGACAAAATGTTCTTCCACCTCTCAAGTATCAAATCTAAGGACATCGCCCAGTCCATCCAATTTCTATATGAAGTTTAAATTCTAGCATTGATACTAGTAGAAGTTTTCTACCCTTACTTGTAATGTTTAATCTACTAGGCTCAAATTTAAAATATTCTAAATACTCTTCATCTTCTTTTTTTTTAATTTATCAATAATAATCTTGCACAAAGATCCCTTTTAACCCTAAAGACAATTTTCTTTCACTTAATAGTAGTCATTTCCATATCCCTAACTAATGTGAGAAACTAACACTAACTAGTACTTCACAGAAATAAAAATTTATTAAGCCTGAGATGGATTAGAATCTGAACTCCTAGTTTTCAACTAGTATAATCTGACCAAGAGTCCAGGCCAATAGACTCTGAAAACCTTATATAATAGAGTTACAATCAACCTGACCGCTCTCACTAATAAACATCAAAAATCACGGCTCTCTCTGGAATTTCACACAACTTTAACATGAGTTTATTGGAGCAAAGACATAAAAGAATTAGCAAATTAACTCTCACAATGGGCTCTTTCTTAGTGTGGCTCAAAAATTCTTTTTAAAATTTATAGTATCTTCTTAATTGTGTTGTTAAAAAGAGCACACACCAAAATATAGAAAATAAACTTTAGTGAGCATTTAATTGAAATGAATAAATAATGTATAAATAACATGTATTATTCCAAGAGAAAAGGATGAAAACTGGTACCTAGCTGCGGTACTGTCACAGGTAAAGGATGTCAGCAGAACAACTGTGATATTAATGATTACTACCTATGCCAGGCCTGCAGGAATTACTGAGCACCCCTCTTACTTATCTTCAGGTGTGTACAGAAAAAAAAAGGGATGTGGGCCCTCAGTTAGTATTGGTTGTGTTCATTTATTCAATTTTTGCTTTGCTGATATAATGATATCATAATAGGATAAAGGCTATTTTAGAACCTCAGCCAAGAAGAGAAGAAAAAGTTGATTAGTTTTTGCCTGCATAGGGCAGAATAACTGTGTGTCTGCTTCTTTTTAATTATTATTTTTAAATTCCATTTCCCATTAGGAAGTCAGAAGTATAAATACTTAGTACACTCATATTTAGCTCAAAAATAAAATGCTCTCCTAGACCCATGAATTTCAAGTCTTTCTATTTGTTGATGTTACAACTGTCTTTATTAAAGAGCTACTCATTTTTCATGAAGTAAATATAAAAGCCTGGTCATCTTTTTGTATCAGTTTACATGTTTTTGAATTCATGCCTGCTATTTATGAGATCATAGAGTTGATGTGGCACTGAATGGATCAAACATATAAGGGTGATTAGTTTGTATTAACACATACACCTTCTGTATTTTTTTATTGACTTCTAAAAAATAGGTTCATAAATTTCTTTTCAAGTTGATTTTATTCTGCTGAATATGTTGAAGCTGAGCAGAGGTTTATGAGAGTGTTGACTCAACTAAGGCACGATGATCCTTAAGTGATTCAGGGATATAAATTGTAATAGTATAATTACCATGATAAACAACCACAGTGCACACAGTGCCCCACCCCTGGCTCTTACAATTCCTCACATCAACCAAGTCAACCCATTTCACAGATCAAGAAAGTGAGATCCAAAGAAGTTGAGTAACCTCCCCAAGCTGTCAAAGCTGGTAAGGAGCAAAGCCCAGGCCTGACTTGGCTCAGAACAATACTATGTTCCTAACAACCAGTCCACACTGCCTTTACAGGTCAGATGCTGTATTCTGCACCCAGGCCAGAAATTAGAATCATTTGGGGGACATTTTTAAAATACTAATAACTCAGTCCCTCAAGATAAGCTAAGAACACCACTATTTTTGAAAGCCCCTTAGAAGATTTTAGTGTGGATCCAGGGTTGAAAACAACTGGATTAACAAATGCCAAGGGTGGTTTTTTTTGTTTTGTTTTGTTTTTGAGAAAATATCAGTCTCCATAGATGGAGGGCAGGTGACAGCTAGTGGAGAGGGGAGGTGAGAGGCTGAAGGGAGTGAGCAAATAGTAAAAAGGACTCACGGACGTGGACAACAGTGAGGTGAGTGCTGCGGGGAGAGAGGTATAAGGGAACTAAATAGTAATGGGGGAAAAATATAATAAAGATTAAATTTAAAAACATACCAGGTTTTCTCCAAGTAGTGCAAGAACAACCAAAACTCAAATTGCTTATCTAGACCAGAAACACTAGGTGGGGACATACATCAACACCAACATCATCAGACCATCCTTGTTTCCTCCCAACTTGCTTCTCCTGCCTCCTAGGAAGATCCCACATGGCATCTTAGTGCTGAAAGAGACCCAGGAAACTGTGTAACCATACCCTCCAGCCATGAGTGAGGAGCCCAGAAAAGCAACAGCTTTGCCCAATGTCTCACAACAGCAGTAAAGGCAGAACAAGAGCTGGAGTACCCTGCCTCCTGTTTCAGTGCTCCTTACACAGAAAGATTTTGGAAGCAGCAGGAAAACAACTGGGGCAAGGAGTCAACTAAAGCATCTGAAGAGAATTTCAAAAACCAGAGAGATCAAAGGAAAGAAAAAATCGTAACAAAATGAGAAAGGAGAACAGCCACAATCTGAAAATGATGGGTAAATGAGAAGGAATACATAATAAAGCAACAGAACTGGCCAGCGAAAAATTCAATACAGAGAGAACCAGCCATTGCAATGCTGTATCAGCAAAACAAGGGAAAATACAAGAGAATCCCCACATCTTTCGTTCAGCTTTGCAAAGCATGCTGAAGTCTAAAGTACTTTCAAAGTAGAAAAGTAATATAAAAGCTAACACTAACTGCAGGAAAATCACCTGACAGAGAGGCATGGGCTGCCAGAAACTCCCAAATCTGTATCATCTGCTAACATTGCCACTCAAAGTGGAGTTCGTGAATCAGCTATTTCAACGTCACCTGGAAACTTGTTAAAAATGCAGTATCTGGGTGTCTCATCCTGGCCTGCAAAACCCAAGCCTGCATTTTAATAAGATCCCCTCAAGATTAAGATGCGTATACAAAGCAAAGAAGCCCTGGACCTACTATAAGAACTGAATTGAGGAATTAAAACAAAGAGCTATTACAAGCAGAAACCAGTACGTACTAGAGAACTAGGTAGAATTCAATCTAAGTATATTACTTGTTAATGAGCCACACTATGCCAGACCCTGAGCTGAGCATTTTGGGAAACGGGTGCTTGAGGTTAGGCATGGTTGGCATGGTGCCTTTAGGGGTGAATGCAGAAAGTACATGTATGTGAGGAGGACCATGGCTTGTGCTCCAAGAGGAGGTCAAGCAAAATGGTTTAGACGAGCAAAAACTGAATTCAGAGGAAGATCAGGAAGCCTGTAGCAATTGCACTGACTGACAGGCAGAAATGGTCATGGGAAAGTGGGAGGCCCTATTTCAGGCAGAGGGAACAGCATAAGCAAAGATGCAGCACTCAGAGGCCTGCAGCCTGTTCAAGGAACATTGCCTTCATCCTAGAGCAGTGTTTTTTGAATCGTTTCAAGCAGACTCATGACTCTGTGATGATGCTTCAGAGACTACTTGGGGTAAGAAGGGGAGGCTGATGGGATTGCTGGGGCTCCATTTCAACTGCATGAGATTATTTTCTAAAGGCAGATTCCACTATTGAAAAACAAAATTAGAAACCTATCACTGAGCCAATACATAGGTACTTCTAAAATTATTACCTACAGCTGTGCCTGGCATGTAGCAAGCACTCAAATACCCATTGAATAAATTAACAAATGAGTTGATGAATCTATTAGATCAGAGTGAGAAAATGTAGAGCTACTTTGGGGCTGGACTGCAAAGGGTCTTAAACATCAGAGGAGAGATTTATATGGCATTTGGTAGGGCACTGGGGAACAGTTTATTAGCCAGCGACTGGATTTGGCTCTGCTCTGAGAAGCTTATTCTGCAAACCAAGTGTAAATGGATTGGAAATGAGAGACTGGAGATGGGAAATTAGTCAGGAAGACACCATGGTACAAAGACATCACCAAGGAAATAACAAGATGAAAAATCAGGCATCGTGAGGCATAGTGGGAATAGAGTTTCTAGAATTTACCTCTGTGGTAGATGTGGAAAGCAAAGATATTGGGAAAGTCCTGGGTGACTGGGAGAAATCCAGAAATTAACAGTCACTCATGTTCACTGAAGGAGAAAGGTGTTGATTAGAGTTTAGACATGTTAGATTTGAAGCACCCAAGAGTAATACAAAGCCATCTTGTAGGTGTTTCAAAATGTCAATATGAAATTTAGGAGGGAAAGTAAAGATAAGGATGTTACTTTAGGAAAATATCTAGCACTAATTAGAAGACATCACAGAATAAAAAATAACATGCAAAAAAAAAAGCAAAGAAAAAACATCTCTAAAGCAAAGAGGATCGAGAGAAATATACAGAATTTTGAAATGAAAAAGAAAAGGAAGTATAAAAAGACCATATTGAGACATATGGGAAACAGACACAGGAGGATGGAGGTGGCAAACTAGAGACAGTGAAATGGTGGTTGGGTGAGGGGCATCACAATAAAATCCTAGAAGCAAATAAAAAGCACTGGGAAACTGGGACACACATGCTCATTGTTCTGTAAACGTTTGAAGACATAGGACCTTATAGGAAGAGGAGACAACCAATTTTGCTTTTTATTTCTGGTAAAGCTTTCTGCAAACAAAGCAGTCACACCTGTGAGAAGTAAGTTAATTGCTTGTATTTTTAATATAAATTGTTAAAAATCAAGCAATAGTATCATCAAATTCAGGTGGAAGAAATAAATCTAAAGGTTGGGGGTCAGCTCAAGGATTTAAGATTATTTTCTCCTTCGTGTTAGAAGCTCCACACACATTACTCTATCCAGACATCTCCCCTTGTAGAGTTGTTTTTGTTTTGCAGGATTTTTATTTTCTGTCTGAGCCAGGTCACTGGCCTAAGAAAAAGGATTCTGAGAATGCTTGATCTACTTTGTTACATCCTCATAGAATAGTTACACTTCGTAAAGGTATTCTCGAGCTGGCTTCAGGTCTCACTAATTGGCCATGTTTGGGTGACAAGTTCCTTCTCTGGTTTGACTGTTTAGGAGACACCATCCTTGGTTTCCTTTCTACCTCAGTTTAAGAAGGAAATATTAAGTTCACTGTTCTATTATTGCTCTGGGAATCTGTTTATTGGTCAAATGCTGTAAAATATCAACATTTTTTTCTCTATAGATGTTTCCTAGTGGTTACTAAACTGCTATAAAAATATCATTACTTAGGTAATGTAAAATAATAGAATGCAAATGAAGTACTTAAGGAATGATACTGCAAAATATTTATATCACTAGGATGGCTCCAGAGAGGGAAGTAATTTTTCCTTTGTTAGGAGGATTCACCTTCTCAAAAGAATTTTACTACAAATACAAGAGAGGTCAAGGACAGCTACGAGAATAGCTATTTGATTTGTGGTTTTCATTCCAAGCTTCCTCCAATCACTTTTGGAAATGAGTAGGAACGTAAATTATAAATCCACAAATATTTGATTTATGGAAATACAGAACCTGAACTACAACACACACTTTGACCAAATAAACATTTGTCCCAACTTAAAACCCTCAAGCAACAAAAGAACTTGCAATGCAGTATTTGCATCCTCAGGACATTTCTCTAATATACGGAAGGGGTGGTCCATACTCAAGGAACACATGACATCAAAATAAAATAAAAGGACTCTGAAAACAGGTGAAATCGGGCCCTGAAATATTTCAAGAAACTCTTCCAAACCAAAACCTTAAACTTTATCTAAGATGTAGCTCATTAACTTTATGAAAAGCCTCCTTTTTAATTTGATAAATGCATTTCCTACAGTTTCATGCATTGTTCCGAAGCTGCCAGTTTCTAATCTTTAGGCTGGACCCCACAAAGCAAATGTCTTAATTCTTCTTTTTGAGCACCTTTGGTCCATCTTAACAAAGTATGGGTTCACCTTGGTGTGATGCTCCTAAGCAAAGCAAAACCAAAAAGAACTGCACACCACATCTCTATAGGAAAATGAAAACAACATTCGCTGAGCCAAGAACTTCCGAAAGCATTCCAAAACTGGGTTTTTTTGTTTGTTTGTTTCTGTTCTGTTTTTTTGTTTTTGTACCCATGGGGGCAGAGGGCTTGATGGCAGTTTATTTTCCTTGAAGGACCACAATAATCCCCATCCAGCTTCATCATAGAAAATGTTTGTCCTCCAGAGCCTGTGAAAGCATTCAGGGAAGCCTTGTCCTGCCAGCTCTTCCCACCGGCCCCCGCAAGTAACTGTCGAAACAGATGGTCCTGCCCTGTCCTTCTCCTCGTCCCTTCCGCAGTCCCACAGTGTCCTCGCATTCTGTGCTGAGACCTTCATCCAGCGCTGGGTAGCCTAGACCCCCCTCGGGGATCCCAGCCGCTGCAAACTTTGGAACCTTCTTTTTGTCTCACCGCCCCCGTTTCACCTTCATTCAGCAGCAGAACTCTCTCAGGACCGCAAGCTTCGATTGACTATTACCTTCCTCCCACAGCCCCTTCCCGCAAACACCGATTTCCCTATAATGAACAGAGAGACGTCCAGCCCCAAACTTCCTAGTCCAGGTGGCGGAGGCACTGCGGCTAACCACAGAGGGGCACTCTCCTCGTCCTCCCCGCTTCTCCCTCTGTCCTTGGAAATCAGAGCCCAGGAGCCCACCCTGGGGACTCTACTACTCTGGCTTCCATGACCTGCTCCTCACTCCAGGGGCTCAGGGGACCCTAACACGCTACAACCCCTGCAAGAGGCAGCTGGACTTCCTCCTCTACAAGTGGGACCGCGGGACAAAGTGGAAACTCCATCGGGAGGGGGGCTCCGGGCCATTCCCGGGGGCGGCGCGCCCAGGTGCAGGCTCGCCCCGAGGAGGCGGGCGGGCACTGGGCGGAAAGGCGGCGCCGGTACAGGGGACGCGGGGCTGGGCTGGGCGCCCGGAGCTTACCTTGGTGCACGAGCCGCTGGAGCGTGGGGCAGTGGTTCCTCCAGCCGGGAAGCTGTTGCTTGCGCTTTGGCGGCTGCGGCGGTCCCGCTGGTGCTGGCTGGGGCTCCGCGCAGACGCTCTCCCGCGATCTGCGGCAGAGCCCGGGAGGTGGCGGAGGCGGCGGCAGCGGCAGAGCCGGCGACAGCCCGGCCCCGCGCGGTCCCGAACAGTCTAACTCTTGAGGACGCGGGACGGAGGCGCCGGACCACGGCCCCAGCGCCGAGCGCCTGCGCGCCCTGCCTCGCCCAGGTGAGGGGCGTGTGCCCGCAGCCCGCGGGGCGCGCCCGGCCAGGGGCTGCGCTCCGGCCCTGCCCAGCTTCCCGCCTGGCTCTCTGGCCTGGCCGAGGACTCCGGGGGTTAGACACGCCAACGCCGCTCCCGCGCACCGAAGCTGGCGACGGTTTACCAGGCAGGGGGACTTGCTAGGCACACACACTCGGGTGAATGAGGCGGGACCGTTCAGGGGCTCGTTGACACTGCAGAGTCTCCCGCAGCATCGCCGCCTTTAAATCCCGCCTTTCCAGGCGTGCGCGCACAGCGAGGGAGAGGAGGCTACCTCCCGACCAGGGGGTCCTCGCTGTCCTCGGCCTCGGCCCTCCGGCCCCCGATAAAATTTGTGTCAATGGCAGAGGTCCCCAAACCAGGATGCCAAGAGGCGCAGTGGGGCGTATCTTTCAAATATTAGTCAAACCAGAGTGAAACTCTCTTCTTGAAGATCGTGTGACCGACTATTTGTTTTTCCTCTTTAATGGGCTCTCTCTCGGCTGGAGGACCACACGGAGCAGCCTCCGTATTTTTGGCGGAGCCATGAAGGCCCACTGCGCTGAAGGCATCGCAGCCTCGCTGGGATCTGAAAGTCCAGTTGAGGGCGGGGGGGGGGGGGTCCCCTGCTCCTCCGGATTTCCCTGTTTATTTAAGTTTTCAAACCTAAAACATGTCATCGATTACCCTGATGTAAGGCGTCTTCTGAAAACAGTACAAATGTAGCCAAGGTGCTGAGTTCTGAAAGGGAGAGCGCTTGGAAAGAAAACATTTAAAGGGAAAGAAAAAATAATTTAAGAAGAGAGGTTTTCTGAGATTACTTCTTTGGCTGGAAAAGTGCGAGAGTAATAAAGGACAAGAGAGCTGTTTTGGTGAGTTTTTTGTTTTGTTTTTATTTATTTATTTTTTAACCTGGTGATTTTAAAATATTATTTTTTGGTTTTTGTCTCAGATGATTGACACTAACTCCATCAATAATTAATCCAGCAGCTGTTAATGTCTTGGCATAATCGTCCAGAGTAAATATCTTAGCGTCCCGCCGAAGCCAATGCTATTCTCCAGGGTGGGCTTGAGATCTGACAAACACATGCACACCATCCGGTAGCTTTCAAAAAGGAGCAGGTTTGTTACCTTGGAATGTAGGGTTGTGGCAGGCACTGGGACACCTGAGCTACTGGGTGAGAAGGAGCGTTAATCTGACAGGTAATTTTATATTGTTAGAATTCTAAATATCTTCACATCCAGGTAGGCATTCTCACTTACTCATTACTAAGAACAAACTGTACCTTGTTTGAAATTGCTACAGGAAGCAAGCATCAAAATGAAATCATCACCCAGAAGAACAAACATGAGCTGATAAATAGCTTAAGCTGTCTTTTACAAAATTATGGTCTTAAGCTCTCTTCCCATCAGTAAAGGCTATTTTGAAAAGAAGGTTCATGATGCCCTGAAGGTCAGTAAGGTGGGGTTCCAGTGGACTAGGATGGGCAGGACATTTCATAGGCAAAAACCTTCTATGAGAAAAACACCCAGCTTCCAGTAGTACCATGCACTTCAGAGCTGGGAACAGTGTGGTTGCTACTGAGCTCAGATAAGTATTGATATCTCCAGATACCTGAGGTACAGAGTATGGGAGAGGGGCCCTTAAAGCATCAAGTCAACACCTTGGATTGCACTTGGAGGCAAATGAGTAACCTCTGCAGAGTGGAGCACCTGTGAGAAGTGTTCCCTGTGGCTTGCGCAATTTAGCAGCATGTGCATTTCTTATGTCCTGCAAAGTACAACTATATCCCTCTCTCCTTCCTGTCTATTTTTAATCACCTATGGTGGAGAATAATTTGAGCGTTGTCTTCCTAACAACAGCTGAAAGAAGCATAAAATACATGCAGACAACTCCCAGTTTTTCCCATGACATAAATAAGAATGTGCCTTCATGTCCTCAGCCAAGCGAGATAAAGGCCTCTGGAAGCAGTGTCTTCCTTCTAAAGGCACATCAGCATGGATTCAACATTAAACTGAAAGCCACGAGATTTGAATGTATGGGGGAAAAAAAGATAGCTTCTTTAGATTTTCTGATTCCAAATTTGTGCCTGTTGGGTAACAGCATTGCCAGTGCCTTTCCAGTGCTCTCTAATGTAAGGGGTCCTCTTGTCCTCAAACCCTCCAACCATAGTTTTCCTAGAACCATTATTATTAATTCCAGGCAAGAATGGAGTAAATCAACTTTGAGAGCTATTAGCCTCAGGTGAGGAGCTTTGGGAGGGCTGTCAGGTTAGCAACACAGAGAGATCATGCAGCAAAGAGAGGTCCCTAAACATGGAGGAGGAACAGAGCAGATAAAGATTGATTTAAGCCTTTTTCTATTATTTGTATTTATGAGGTGTGTGGTGCACTGGTTCCTAAACATTGATTATCATAGACAGACAAACTGCTTTTAAGTATATCCATAAATTCACCTTCCAGTGGATAAAGAACATGGTAGTAACATGAACAAATTCAAAGACTTGATAAATCAGTTTTACTCAATAAGAAATAAGTGAGAGCTAACACAGTAAGATGCTATGAACAAGGCCTTAAAGACACTTGAGATTGCTCTGCAGACATCAGTACCATCTGGTACTGAGGCTGGAGGCCATATTTTGAAAACTACAGTGGAAGAAAACCGGGAATAAAAGACTCAAATTCCAATTTCAGCTGTCAATTTTAAGCTGAGAGGCCTCAATTTTTTCATTTTTAAGTCAGGACTAATTATATCAGCCTGGTCTTAATGGGTTACTATAATATTCAAAAGATATGTGGCATATGAAATAATTTAGAAACTTTAGAGATATATCAGTACCATTGGTTGATAATTGTCCTGCTCGTAGTGTGCTTTTTTTCCCCCATTGCTTTTAAGATATTTTTGCAGACTTTTCCTCAGAGCGTCTTATAGCTCCTGTTCAGGTCTCCAATAATTTCTTCTGTGAATCTTTCCTGATAACTCTACTTTTGGATGGCTCCAACATCATGTAATGGGGAAAGCAAGTGTTCTAGAGTTAGATGAGCAGGCTTTGAGCTCTGACTTAGCATTTACTCACTACCTGAGTGATATTCTTCCTTCCCTCTAAACTTCAGTTTCCTCATCTATAATGAGGAAAATAAATATACTGTCTTCATAGAGTTAACCCAAGGACCAAAACAAATGGGAAAATATTTTACAAGCTGTAAAAGATCTGACAAATATTCATTGTATTTGGGAAGTAAATAGGAGGTTTATTTCCATATTGAGTAATAAAGTCTAAAGTGTCTTAGAAATACAAATAAAATTATATCTGGAACTTTCATAGCAACTTAGAACTAGATGGAAGATAGTATAACTTTTTTTTCCATAGGCTACTAAATTGTATTTGTTTAAAAGTGGGCAGGGGCCTGGCCCAGTGGTCCATATGGTTGGAGCATCATTTCATACACCAAAAGGCTGCATGTTCCATCCTAGGTCAGGGCACATACCAAGGCTGCAGTTTTGATCCCCAGTTGGGGCATGTTCAGGAGGCAATCGATCATTGTTTCTTCCTTACATAGATGTTTCTCATTCTCCCTTACTCTCTCTAAAAAAATAAAAATAAACATATCTGCAGGTGAGGATTTGAAAAATAATAAATTAAAAATGGATAAATAAAAGGGCACGAATATTGCAAATATCAGAAAATATATTTTCTTGTGATCTAGTGGAACTGGTGCTTTGCTCTGACACTGTGCCTTTTCCAAGACCATAATATCTTGTGTTCAGAGGTGATTACTATTGTAAATATAGTCCTTCTAGACCCTAACTACAGCTTTGCAGTAATAACTGTGCCTCTTTTTATGCATCTGTCCCTTTGATACTTAATCCAGTACTGCCTTGGGCCCCAGGATAA
This sequence comes from Furipterus horrens, assembly GCF_987537825.1. Lineage (NCBI taxonomy): Eukaryota > Metazoa > Chordata > Mammalia > Chiroptera > Furipteridae > Furipterus > Furipterus horrens. The sequence continues at coordinate 173,701,664 of NW_028327171.1, forward strand.
AGGTTGCACCATCTTCACAATCCCCCCAAATCCTTTCCTGATTAGATTGCAAGGTGATTACCCTGGTTAACATGTATTCCCATTTGGCGCTTAGCTCAGAGATAGCTATATAATAATTAATCTTCTTTGAACTATGTTTGCAATTTTGATTTCCTTCCACTTCTTGTAAATCTAAAGATGTGGTAATATGCCTTTCAAAAATGATCCATTTTTCAGACTCAGTCCTTCAGTTTGCTCCCTTGTACATTTAACTCACAACTGCCTAGTAACTGGGGAAGCTCCCCAATGACTAAAACTTTTTAAAATTTTACATTTTAACCTATGTCATAATTTTAGATAAATTACTAATATTAAACTGAGTGTGTTGAATGATTTTCAGAAAGCTCCAGTGTCTGAACAGCCAACACTTAGCCCTTATTGAAAAATCTTATGTTCCGCATACTGTAATATATTGTCTCATTTTACTATCATAAGAATCCTAAAATGGAGAAAATATTAATACCATTTTACAGATGGGGAAAGTGAGAATCAGCACTTTTGTGATATGCACAAGGTCAAAAATTGATAGAGCTAAAATTCTAATTCAGGTTTATCTTTTCTTTAAAAAGCTCTTTATATGCTGCTTATTGAGGTTAATCAAGATAGTGATTAGACTGTAAGTTCCATATCATACTTGTTTTTTATTTAGCTCCTTGTAATACCTAATATATAGTACCTTACAAATAAATACCTGTCTGCTGTGTCAGTGATTTCTCATTTTCTGTTTTTCACTTGCTACAACTACTGTCACCATAGCGTTTGAAGCCATTCTCAACTTAGCCACCGAACATTGAGTTTTTGGAAAGGAGTTGAGAGGGCTAATGAGGAAAATCTCTATTTCTTAACAAACTCCGTTTACGTTGTCACCTTTAACCTCTCAACATCCTTCTGTTTTGGACACCCATCTATAGCTATCTCATGTCTTACCTTTCCAACACAACTGTTGAGGCTGTTACAGCCAAAGACTGTTTCTTATATTTTGTGTGCATCCATCCTCCACCTGCAGTGCCTAGGACTGAACCAAACCGGTTCTAGGCAAGCTTGGATGAAGCTGGTGGTTTTCCAGTCTCACTCACACCTGTGTGAAGAGCTGACTCTGACTCTGCTACAGCAAAGGAAGTGATGCTCTGGAAGCCAGGTTCAGACAGTCATTCAAACATTTCTTCAGTAAATATTTGTTTAAGGCAGAAGTCTGTGGTAGTCACCTGCGGTAAAGTGGAGAATGACACAGAATTCTACAATCTATAGAAATGAAATGGTTTTCCTATAGATCGAACAATGGTTGCTGCTGCTTCTTCTACTTCAATATGTCCTGCTGTTCTCCCATTAGTACCTTACATTTTTACTTTGCCTCTCAGGTCCTTACTTTTTCCCTTGTTTCCTAATCCATCAATCTTTTTCTTGTCTCTCATTCTTATTAAAGATAACATGCTAATAATCTACTCAATGTGAAAATGGTTTTTGCTCACATTTTCCACATTTATTCTACTTGCCAAAGTTTGTGTCCTTCTTATAAGGGGCCAGCTCCACTTGGCAAGTTCAATGGACCATCATACTCCTAACAAAATAATTCAAGATGCCACTGAAGCTTTTCTAGTTGGTGGTATTTTGTGAGTGCCTTTTGTGGTCAGAACCCTTTACCAAGTACCCTCCAAGATTTTTCAAGCTACTGGGATCAAGCCTGGAGTACAAGTGACAACCACTTGAACATCAAACAGCCAAAGAACTCCATGCTAATAAAGCCATACTCTAGTGGAGAGGTTGCAATCATTGTTGCTCAGGACCCAGCTGAATTATATTGAAGAGCCACGGTGTGGGATTATGAAAAGATCTAAATCCTGGGGGACAAAGACTTAAGTTCTAGTCCCATGTACTTGGAAAGTAACCTCGGGCAGTTGAAGTAAATTTCCTGAGCTATTGGGTTGGCCAAAAATTCTGTTTAGTTTTTTCCCTAAAATAAAAGAGACGTTTTTCATTTTCATCAATAGCTTTATTGATTTGGATATTTTGAGTATATTGGCTGTATCCTGCTATTGGCAGTGGGGAGAGGCCAGCACAGCAATGAATTATTTGGCCAAAATGTCAATAGTGCCAAGAAACTTCGCAAACAACTTTTGATATGTTCGATCAGTCACAGCACCTTCTCCATATACTGCACAGATCTTTTATTTTTTTTTTTGCATTTCAGTTGCATTTTTACCTTTCTTGAAATAATAAAGCATAATATGCCAAAATGTTGCATATCTTCTTCCATCTTCAATATTAAAATGGCTGCACAAAAACTCACCAATTTTGATAAGTTTTTTAAATGCATGCTGATATGACAGCTGTCACAATATAACCTAATGAAATTGTTTCAAATGAAGTTAAAGACAACTAAGCACTACTAGAGCCATTGTACAGAAAAAACTAAATGAAATTTTTGGCCAACCCAATGTGAACGTAATGCTAAACATAGAGAAAATAATGGGCCACAAAAAATATTTATTGTAGCTTTACTAATAAGAAAAACTGAAGACAATCTAAGAGGAATAGATAAGTACATCCCACTAAAGGAGTACTGTGTAGCTATTTTAATGATGTTTGTTAGGACTGTAGTAACATGGAAATTATTGATTGCAACATAAAGAGGAAAGGAGAAAATAACTACAATATAGCATGATCACAACTAAGCAAAATAATGCATGAAAAGATTGAAAGAAATGAAAAACCCATCCATATAAATTGACTTACAACAGTTTTGATTGACACATTTTAAGCACACTATAAAAGTCGTATAATATAAACTTGGATATATCTTCATAATTGTATTTCGTAATATATATCATCTGATATTTCTTTCACATATGTATGCTATGTTTTCTTGACTTAAACCTAAGAAGACAAAGAGTTTGCTTTTTATTTTCTTCATCAAACTGAGGATGTAGTTATATGTTATATGAGACTATTAAACAACCAGCATGCTCTCATGCACTATTGATGGGGCTGTAAATTGATATAACCTCTCAGGAAGTTACCTTATTATTGTGCATATCCTTCAACACAGCAATCCTGCATTATCTGAGAGACCCACTAACAGATCTAAGCAAAGCACTATGTACAAAGATGTTCATTACATTATATTTTGAATAAGAAAAACATTGGAAGAAAACTAAGTGTCCAACAACAGAGGAATGGTAAAATAAATTATCCTATTACACATTAACTAAACATTTTATAAGCATAATACATCCACATAATAACATTTGTTATAAAAGTAATGAATGCTTTTCAAAGGCAATTAGCAGAGAAGGAAGTAGTATATACTCAGTTTTAGCAGTGTGGTGATGCTCAAGTTAGTTCAAACATCTGCTGAAATGTCAGGGTGTTTAATACCTAAAGATCATCTGTACCTGTCTATGTATTTATTTTGCTTAATAGAAGTTAATAAATATTAAGCACAATCTGGACAAGAAATAAAGAGGTATAGTCTATCTAGGTTAGCATTAGGATGCCACCTAAGCTTATCCTGAGGATCATTAAATTATATTTCATTTGCTTTACTCCTAACCAATCATTATATTTTCTATCCTATATGAGCTTCCCTATTGCTGGAAACTTACCCTTCTCAAGAAAACTCTGCTGTCTCTTGACTGGGCCAATTATTAAATGTTTCTTCTTCATAGCAGTTCCAAACTTACATTTTAATTATCCTCATTTCTATTTCAAAATCTTATTTTCTTTCACTCAAAGAAATACTATGAGGTTGGAGCATCCAAGGTAAAATTTGGCAAGGGGTACCAGCACACCTTTCTGGGCCTGCATATTCTCCAAAAATAATGACTAAAGATTTACCCATTAAGCCCTCCCTCTCCTCTATTCCTAACCTGTAACTCACACTCAGTCTTCCTTTTCATCACTCCTGATATACTGATATGCCTACACCAGGTCCTTTTCAACTATCCATTTCTTATCTCATATTAACTTCTCACAGAACATTCAACCATCTCAAAACCCCCAACTCCTATTATCCAGCAGGAAAAGCTTAACTCTTGCATTCCTGGAAGGTAGAAAACATCCTCCTTGAGCATCATCAGCTTTTTCCCTCACCACAAGGAACACCTTGGACTGTTCTAACTTTATCTCTCCAAGGCGAAGTCTCCTTCATGTACACCTGATGCCAATGTCCCTTGTTTCTATCAGTGTAACCCTCTTCTATATTTTTTACCTCATTTTCTCTTGTCTCCCTCCATCGTTCAAGATAATAACTGCATCTCTGAAATACCTTCAGTAACCCCGATTTTATTCACTCTGCCCTCTTACAATTAATATATTCAGGGGTCTCTTATTTTCAAAATAAGAAAAAAAAAAACACCCCTTGACTTTGCTTTCACCTAAAGCTGTTGTCTTTTTTTTTATTCTTTCCTTTGTCATCCACATTTATTTAATTATTTTAACATGATTCCCTCCCATGTGTCTCTGTAGTAGAGCTTGATGTATAAAAATAAATGAGTACAATCTCTGATTTAAAAGCATAAACTATTCAGGGAGGCAAAGACACAAGAAACTTCTTGGAAGAAATGGACTCCGCTTGCTGCTTGCACTTCCCCACCTTCTCCTCAGTCAGATCCATCATTTCCTCAGCTGAATTTCCACTTCCACTAAAATCCATGATCTTCTGATTCCTCAGCTCAAGACTTCTCAGTTTCCTCTTCCTTTTTGACCTGTCTCATGTTTATGATTGCAAAAGTATTTTCATATGTATGCTCCAAGCGAATTCTCACCATAACCCTGTAAAGGAGATATACCACCACAACCCCAACTGCCCGCTCTCATGTATCGGCTGAGGCTCAGGAAGAGCGCATCATTTACCTGAGGTCACTCAGCAAATACATGACAGAGCCTGGACTTGACCTCATATTTATGCCTTCCATGGCTGACTAAATAAATGCCTGGATGCACCTATATTAATCAACTGCATGCATACAGAAAGCAGACTGTTTGAAAACATCTTCCTTTCTCTGACCTAATCTGACAGCATTTCATGCAGGCATGGAATTACTTAATACCCAGTAATTGTTGCTCTCTAGATTTCAACACAAAATGCATGCTGACCTGAGGTAACTGGATGGGGAAGTTGGTACCTAGTTGTACTAAAAAGCTGTCCTTAGGATTCTTGTCACAAAAGGGCTTAATGCAGATATACCTTGGAGATATTGCAGATTGGGTTCCAGAACACCATAGTAAAGTGAGTATCACAATAAGGTGAGTTATAATCTTTTTTTCTAGAGGAGGGTCTTGCCTTTGAATTGTGGGGGCGGGGGGGGGCACAAAACAGGTGAAGCTCAATAAAGTACAATAAAACAAGGTATACTGGTATATGAATCAGCTTTAAAATTAGGATCTTTTGGTGTCTGAGTAACTCAACAGTCCCAGGCTGAAGAGCAGATGAACTTTCATTTTATCTGATTTCACTACTAGAAAGTAATGTTTTAGTGAAATTACAATTTGCAAATAATCACCTTTATTCAAGTATTTTTGAGTAATCAGAGAAATTGGACATTTATAAAGGCCAAATTTATATAACTTTATATGTAAAAGTTATATAAATTCCTCAACTTACACAACTTTTAATTAATAGGTTAATTCCCACCTTGTTATATTCTAATCATCCTGAAACTCTTATGATTCTGGTATCATCTAAAAATGTTTAAATCAATGCTCCATCACTTTCTTACCTTCTTATAAAAATCATGAACACCAGCTATCTAAAATTGCTGTCTCTTCTAATTTGTTTGTAGGTAACTTTTTTAATTGCCTGCATCTGTTGTCCCAGGAAAGTTGTTGTCTGGTAAAGGTAGCTCTCCACCTGCTTTTTTAAAAGTAAGACATATAAACACATCTGGAGTTTTATCTTCTAAACAATCTCTTGTGTATAGTCCTAATTAGTTCAGTCATTTACTTTCTTTCTGCCATTCTATTTGAATATTTTACTGCCATTTGAAATGTTTTATGAAACTTGCTGCTTATTGTTTTCTCTACTCCAATATGTAATTTTTTCTTAATTTGGCCTGTTTACATTGCTTTCTTCCTCCTTCACAAATTCTTCATAAATGGATATTTTTAAATCTCTTCCATATGTCTCTATAACAGGCTGAAGATTTCTGTTAGGCATTAATTTGTTTTATCTTTTTTATTTCCTTGGATAAACTCACCTTAATTTTGTCCTATTTTTGAAGGATTTATGATTAACATGAGTAAAATCTTTATGTTTTCAACCAACCAGACACTTGTTGGGTACCCCTCTTATGTATAATATTGTGCTAAGCCATGGGATAAAAAAGCTAGGTAGAAGGAAAATCATGAAATTAGAATGGAATATGAGTTCTTAAATTCATGAAAAATTAAAATGTTGGTTGGGTACAGGGTAGATGGGGTATCTTAAAAATCAGAATTTGAAGAAATAAGTAAATATAGGAACCAGGTATAAATGGACTCTCTATAAATACTAAGGGAATAATCAGTAATGAGTTGGAGTCATCAAGGAAGGTCCCTGAAAGTGATTGACTTAGTCAGGGAAGTGTTTAGGATGTGAATAGTCCAGTTGGTGGTGGCAGTAGTCCAGCTGGAGGAAATGACACAGAGGTGGCAATGAACTACTTACCCAGACAATGTTTGATTTGTTCTTGGATGGATGAAGGAATCAGAGTCACTGAGAGAGCAGGGGCAAGTTGGTAAGAAAAGAAGAAAAGAGAAGTGTTTATCATTTTTAATTTGTGGGAATTCTTTACAGAATTTTGATTCTGATCTTTATTAGTTTTATGTTCTGCATAAGATTATTATTTACTTCACTCCAGTTTCTAGCTTGTCATCAATCACTTTTTAAAGATTACCTGATGAGCACAAGGTCTTAATTTTAGAGTAGTCAAATTCATCCACCTTCTCCTTTTTGTGATTAGCATTTCTATACCTTGTTTAAGAAACCCTTCTCTCCTTTGAAATTAGAAAGATATTAATCTATATTTTCTTCTAAACATTTTCAAGTTTATCTTTTGATATCATTTAGGCTCATAACCCATCAATAGTCAGTGTTAGTGACCCACAACTTTTTCCTAGCTCAATTGGTTTGTCTTTCCTTTCCCCAGTGACCTACCATAAACTCTCTAACTTGTACTAAGAATTGCACATGTCTGTTTCAGGTTATGTGTTCTGTTTTTCTGGCCAATTAAGAAGTTATGTCCTTGACCATTGATTGTTTTAAATGTTGCCTTAATAAAAATAAAGTTATATTTAGTACAATAGTATATCTATAGACCAGTTTGGATATGGCAGTTCTAGAAGTAAGTAAGGTAAATAGATGGACAAGTTGGGTGAACCAATGATGATAATTTTCATAAAAGCAGTATTATGATTAATCTAATTCTATGAGCTTGAAGTCCAAAGGTTGCTATGAGTAGGGAGTAAATGAGGATGCTATTGAGTGCATTTTTGTTAGGTATTTTTTTAATTCAGGTTGTATTTTAGATTATAGAATAAATTCCATTGAAGAAAAGAGTAAGCACAAGATACTGTACCAGTCAACTCAAAATCCGACAATTTAACTATTAGTCTGAATAAACCACAATTCTGAGAAAACTCTATTACCAGCCATATAGCTCACACTTTTTGAGGGTACACACTATGTACACCCAGAACCTGAAATAATAATCAAATTGTACCCCTTCTGCATTTTCATGCAATTGTGTTAACAGTCAGCAGCACTTAGCAGCCATCCAGAGGAAGAGACAAACTGCTAGATACCAGGAGGAGCTGTGAAAGGAGATACAGGAGTCAAACAGTCATGGCCCCTGTTGTTCCAGTTTTCATTCGGGCTGAGAACACAAAAGCTAACCAGAGAGAAAATGTCAGAACACTTAGAGTAATGAGTGCAAATTAACTCTGTGAGAACTGTGTGCATTGGTGTTGAGAGAATGCAGGTGGGAGCAAAGCTTTGTTCTACTGCAGAAGGATTTACTGTAACTTATTGTTTTTCAAACTGTGCTCACACACCATTGGCAAGGTACAATTAACACTTATTTCAATAGAAAAATATATATTATCTATAGTTCATGTCTAATAGATAATATAAATCTTCAATTTACCTATAATTTAGACTGATTTATTATAGATTTCTTTGTATATAAACAGAAGGGAATAGTTCATAAAGTACAAAATAGAACGCATGCATGTCATTACTAAAAATAGGAAATAAGCATAAGTTCATTAAACTTTTTATTTAAGTTACTTTATATTTGTAGGTGTGTTTTGGGCCTTAACATAAGCTATATTTCTTCCTGTGGAGTGATACATGTTTGAAAGCCACTGCTCTTATGCCACAGTAAATTGAGCAACAAAAGGGTCTGTGCCGTGAGCTGAGAGAGCCAGTAAAAGAACAGCCAGCCTTTCTGTTCTGTAAACACAGTGATAACTTCTCATGGCCAAGTTCTCGTCACTCATTGATAGGCTCATACTTTGTTGCCTTGTCTTTTCAGATTTACAGCTAGACAGCAATCTTTGCTTAAGAGAATTTCCCTCACTTCTTGTAAGTGTTTGCAAGGCTGGGAATTCTGGTGGTAGCTTCCAGATATTTATAGCTCTGCCATCAGTTAAGAAGTTGTTGCCCCATCTTTCAAATCTTCATTCTGCTTACTTAACCTAGAGCAAACCTTCTCGGCAATAATATGTGGATCCTGTTGCTCCTGCCTGTTCTATTCTTTCCAGTCTGGCAGAGCAATGTCAGGATGAGACTGTAGACATGAGAGGCTCTCATACTGTAATTTCTTAATAGGGTGTGGTTTATGAGTATTTTAACTATATCATGTAGAATGAGTTTTTATCAGTTTAATGGAGTGCACAGGCCATTATGCTAGCCTTTATGGATACATCTGTAATTATTCTGTAACAACTGCCTTACATCATTTCTTTTCTAGATAAGCTCTGTAAGTTTTTGAAATTGATACAATAACATTTGGACTAATAAAGTTGAAATTGTCAGCATTTTTCCTCTAATGCTCAGTTGTCAAAAGTTCTTGAAACAATGAAAAATAAATCTGTGAAGAAACAGAATAAATGGATTTTATCTATGGCAACCAGTTGTATTAGTTTTTTGTTTGGTTTGGTTTTTTAGTATCTTTCTTTTTTTTTTAGTGAAAGTGAAACAAGACAATCCAAGAACGAAGATAAGGTCAGTTTTACAGATCAGTCCTGAATACATCAAATGAGCACGTAGCACATAGTTAGGAGGTGTCTGCCAAATTAAGAACAACCTAGAAACGAATCAAAGAGAAAACAGAGCCAACAAAATGTAGTAGGCCAGTAGGTTAGAAACCGAATGCCCAGTTTTTACTGTTACTGAGCGGCTCCTGACTTCAGTGAGAATTCTGTGCAGCACTGGAGTTCGTGTGCTCCCATGTGAGCAGAGACGCTGCACCTGCAGGTGACAAGCAGAACGTGAAGCCGCAGTTATGTCAATTATCTGTTACAGGGCAGAGTGCTAGAGAAAAATAGTACAAGGGATAATTGCTTTTAACTAATGCTAATACACCTGAGTAACTAGAATGTGCTTTTAAATTTTATCATTGATTTTTTCATAGAAAGAGAGGTGGAAAATCAGGAGGCTTTAAAAATGATATTAATTTTTTTTTTTTTTTTTTTTTTTTACCGAACCCAATGGATTCAATGCACTAAAAGGTAAGTTCTGAAGGTTCAAAACAGGGACATCTTCCTAAGGATACGTTCTATCCAAACAAGACTGGTTCTGTCCTTTCCTTTGGTGCGTGAAGCTTTTGAACATTCGTAACAGAAGTCTTTTTCATAATTCTTTTCTATTGTTTTCCATGCTCATCAGACATTTCCTCATAGTGCACTTTTCAAAGACAGTGGCCCATGGAAGTCCTCCAGATTGCCCTTGGGAGGTCTTAATATACCAGTATTTACAACTATAACTACACTGTTATTTCTGGAATAACTTTAACCTGTTGGTGACTTCTCAAATGACATATCCTCAGAGTCTGTTATTCTATGAGGATACACTATGAACCCCTCTGAATCTGGGAAGTGTGGGTTGCCTAATAAAAACTACAAATGTAATTCTCAATAGAATTAAGTAGGTTTGATAACTTCATTGTTGGTACTAACTGTATAAATGATTAAAAAAAGAACTTTCCCTATGAGTGGCATGTTGGTTTTTCAGGTGGTCTTCTTTTATTACATAGAGATTACTTTGTAGTTAAGAATTAAAATTACGTAACTTTAAAAAATACAATATTACTAACTATATTCTCTATGGTGGACATGACATCTCTGTGACATTCAACAACTGGCAGTTTGTACTTCTTAGTTTTCTTCATCATTTTCACCCATTCCCATACCACCCACTTACTTCCCCATCTGACAACCATCAGTTTGCCCCCGCTCTCTCTCTATGGGTCTGTATATGGTTTTATGTTTGTTTATTTGTTCATTTGTTTTGTTTGTTAGATTCTACACTTAAGTGAAATCATATGGTATTTGTCTTTGTCTGACATATTTCACTTAGCATAATACCTTCTAATTCTATCCATATTATTACAGTAAATGGCAAGATTTCATTATTTTTTAAGGCTGAGTAATATTTCATTGTGTGTGTGTGTGTGTGTGTGTGTGTGTGTGTGTGTGTGTATCACATCTTCATTATCCCTTCATCTATTGATAAACATCTAGGCTGCTTCCATATCTTGGTTATTGTTAATAATACTACAGTGAACATAGGGATGCATATATCTTTTAAATTAATGTTTGTGATTAATTTGAATAAATACCTCGAAGTGGGATTGCGGGGTCATATGGTAATTCTATTTTTAAATTTTTGAGAAATATCCCCACATGTTTTTAAATATGCATACAGAATTGTCCTTAAGTAAAAATCTTAGTTGATGTCCTTTTATTTGTTTGTCTGGTACTGAATTAATTCTCTTTATAGCCTAAGGACTGTATTAACCTTGTAATGAACAAACATTTGATTCATATTCTCTGAAGCCACTTGGAATCAAGTCAAATGGTGCAAATTCTATTGTGAGAAAATACACTCATGATATGCTACTGAGAAATAAAGCTTTTCTGGAAGAACACAGTATTTACCTAGCTGCACAATGGTTCCAACTGGGATATATTTGACCCCTTATCTAGTAAGCAGCGTTCTCCATCCTTTTCACCATCCGCTTTTCTCTGGGGGTAAGAGTGGGGATGGAGAGTATGCTCTGTCCTCAACTCCACTGATTCATATTTATTGAAGGTCTACCATATACAGAGTTCCTCCTAAGAACTTTAATATCTTCAGGACTTTAGTGTCAATATCGCTTTCTTTCTATAGCTTCAAGACTTTGGAAAACTTTTAAAAAGCTCTCCTTGCCACAAAATTGAGGACCTCAGATCTGAGAACTGAGTTTAGTCCATTCTCCACAGAATCTTTTATGATAATTAGAAAAAGAGATTCAAGTTTATCTCTAGTTATTAGACCTAGACCTGGAGTACCACCTGTATTTTAAAAATTGTTTAGGAAAATAGAAGCGAAGTATAGTTTTGTTAAACTGAACCTTTATCTACATGGCCAATAGAAAAATGTAGATTTACTTTAAAATGGTTTTATGTAACTAACATTTTGTAAGGTTTCCTCTAAGAGGAGAAAAGGCAAATGACACTGCATAAGGTCACAGAATGAAGGACTTATGCCGTTGGGGTCCTGTTCTTGGAACACTAATAGGCTCCAAAATCAAGACAGATGATTAATACTGGTGTTCATTTGATCTATAAACCACAATGACAGGTATAGCATGCCCCTGACTTTGCTTGGCATTGTGATTTAATAAAAAGAGAAAACTTAGAAGACTATGAAGGAGAAAAAAAAGTTTCTGTGCTGAGTCAGAAACTTCTTGATTGATATACCCATCTCTAAATCTTTATCAGAGGGGTTCTGTGTATGGTGGATATTTTCTTTATCAAGATAACAGGGTAAAAGGTGTTAGTTTTTTTAAATACAAATGAAAATTTTATAGAAAGAAAGTGAAAGACAGCTTCATATATTCTAAAGGAAATGCATTTGCAAAGAAATGTTAATAATGCTGAAGGGAGTAGGGGAAAATAAATGTCCAATCATGGATACACTTCTATAAGAAAATCGCCACGAAATTTTGGTTACCTAACATCTGTTTGGAAGACTATTTGTAAGGGTGAATTAGAGAATGGTTGAGGCCACAGAATACACCAGTCTGAATGAATGTACCAGCCATGCTATACCAGGTCTCGGGGGTTTTAACTGGGGTTGAAAGATCACTATATGGATAAGAAAGAAAGACTATTCAAACCTCTGTGTAAAAGGTAGAAACCACCTGGAAACATTGATGCTCTCACAAAACCAAAGCGAAGTCACCTCCATTGTTTTTCTTAAAACTCTTGCCCAGCTGTTGTTTACCAAGTTCAGAACTTGGCTCCAAGGTGGTCTATGCCCCCTAACCACCTGAACTGCCCTTTCCGTGTCTCACCCTGGCTCCTGAAATGCCTTTCCCCCCATTCTGCTCTCTGGGCAGTTCAGTTCAGTCTGAGCCAGATCCAAGGTGGCCTGCATGCCTGGCCTGATTTTGCTTCCAGAGATTTCTTCAAAGACCATCGTTTCTTCCCTACACTGCCTAGCCATTCTCCAGGGAATTCATGGGTCAGACCAAATGAGGATGTGCTCTACACTTTCACAAAGAAATTCTTTATCCAGTAGTTATTCACCTCTGCCTCAATGGCTGGTCTTAGTGTTTTTGTATTATTTTTTAATCACTCATTTTTCTCCATATATATTGGGCATCTGCTATATGCTCCTGGACATGTCTCAGAGTTAAAATGTAGTCCTCATTCCCCTGAAGAACTCAACCTGGTGAGAACAGCCAATTTAGAGATTGCAGTAGAGGGCTGGTGAATGCTCAGATAGATGTAGACCTAGGAGATGTTGGGCCACTTAACCAGCCTGCATGATTAACCTGGCTGCCTATCACAAACTCACTGGGTTGAAAGGCCATACAATGCCATTTTTCATGAGCAAGTTCCATCTTCAAATATCTTGGGAATGCTCACGTAAAAACATTTTTGAGTATCTACAATGAGCTGGGACTGTTCTAAGAATATAATTTTGGTACTCACTTCTGCCCTCGTGACCTTACATTTTGCAGGATATATCCACCAGAGACTGCATGAATAAGTAAGATATAGATTAGGAAAGATAGTTTTATGTGCTAAAGAGAAAAGGAAAAATAAAGAGGGAGGAAGGATATGAAAATTGAGGGACATCAGTATATTAGGGTAACTAGGGAGGAACTTGCTGAGAAAGTGATTTTGCATAGGGATCTGTAGGAAGCGGTAGAGTGAGCTGTGATGCTATCTGGGAGGAAAGCATTCTAGACAAAGGGAGCAGTAAAACCACGGGCCCTGTGGCAGGAAGTTGTCTGGTGTGTCTAAAACAGGAAGGAAGTCAGTGTGGTTTGAGATCAGGAAATGGGTTGGGGAGAAATCACTCTTAAAGACGAGGAGAAGACTAGCTTCCCAACCCACTTTCAGGACTGTATTAGGTGAGAGGGCATTCGCAGAAGGAAGTACTGTAGTGAGGCTATGATCGAGCACAGCAGCCTGGGAGGGTAAAGCCCTGCTCCCTGGGCCTGGAGTCAGCCTTGTAACCTTCAGTCCTCACTCTCTGCTCTTGTTATAGCCTTTGATGTGCACACCACTTCCAGAGAAAATGAATGGAGGTAGTAATCTTAACAGACAACAAGGAGGAAATCAATTACCTCAGGCTGTTTAAGGAAAGGTACAAAAGTGATGGTGAATCCTGAGTATTTGGTCCCCCCCCACCATCCTCCGCCTGCAATGTCCTTTCTCATGCCGATATCATTTTGCACAGAAAGTCACCATTGAATTTCAATGAAACAACATTCTACAAGACCTACACCAACTGCAATGAAGAATTGAGTCTCCAGAGAACTTTCAACAAACGTCTCGTAGAAAAACACCAATGAAATGATCTGTTCTCTGACAATTCAAAACCAAACACATGCACACACACATACATTAAAAAGCAAGTCAAAATTCTAGACAAAAAAGGGTACCTTCATAACAGTAGTTCTTAAGCTTTCATCAATTATGAATCCCTTGGAGAATTAACGAAAGATATGGAATCTGTTTCAGCACAAGGCACATTTTTTTTTCTTAATTTCAAGGGGTTTATAAACCCCATAAAGTCCATTGGTGGATGGCGCTATACATCTGGGATTCAAATGATCTGCTTTGAAAGAAAAATTTTTTTCTTTTTTGAAAAAACAAAGTTTTTTGTATATAGGTTCATTAACATTGCTAAGACATCAGAGTTACAGCCCTATTCTCCCCATTTACTACAAACACACTACAGTTTACAATTTGGTAATCAGAATCTAACCTCCCTCCTGACACCAGAGCAGATGTAAGGCTGGAGCCAGGGGAAGGAGCTGCTGCCAGAATTCAGTCGCAGTGGAAGGAGTTACCCAGTTCAGAGATGCCACTATCAAACAGCTGCAGGACCTGGGCTCTGTGACCCCCCTCGACTGCATCTCTGCAACCCTGCTAGGAGCCCAGGTCCCAGGAGAAGGCCTGCGTCATGCAAACAGATTTAGCTGTCTTGGAAAGAAGCTCTCCACACCCCTCTCTTCATATCAGTGGGGGTTCCTCTGTGGTATCATTTATTCACCACACTTACCTGGAATGGCCTCTAGAATCTCTGTAAGCACTGCACTCTGTTCCAGTATGTGAAAAAGGAAATTAAGGAGAGAGGAAGAAAAAGATTCTGCCTGCTAATATTTTTCTCATCTGTGTACCTGCTAACTTACCAATGGCCCTGTGAATTTGAGCATAAACAATGAGGTAAAAAAGAAAAAAGAAAAAGAAAAAAACCCCACAAACCCTATAAAATGATACATTTTTGCTGCTGGGAAACAGTCCAGAAGAAGGAGGAGTTTATGCATGCATATACACTGTAAATTGCCTTTTCTTTTTGTATTAAAAAAAGGTGCTGATACTCTTATTTTAATAAAATGCAAAATGCTTCTCCCACTCTTTTCTTGTTCCCACACACCGTCTTTTCTAGCCTCAGTGGTTTGTGAACTTGTTGTTCCCACCAAAGGAAGAAAACTAATTTACCCAGGATGATTGAAATCAACACTGCCTTTACAAAGCAAGATCTGTAGCCCTTACTTGTTGGTCTGTGACACATTTGCAACCCATGCTATTAAGAGTGGGGGACACTCTGCCTTTTTATAAATGCCTCCCTGCTTCTGAGAGGGAACTATATCTGTCGGGGAAGTTGGGCAGCTCCCTCAGAATCAAGGACAGGGCTCTTAGGTAAAAAGAAGTCTTCCTCTCCTCTGATTGGAAGCTAGAGCTCAGCCCGCTTAAGAAGTGCTGTCAGCTGAACTGACGGTCCTTGAGGAGGGCATCGCAGCTGAGGCTTCTTCAACAGCCTCTGCTCTATGGAGAGATTTCTTGTCCTCATTCAGAGAAATTCTTGAGCATGATACAGAAAAACACAGCAGCCACAGAGATGAGGAATGGGACTTGCTAAGTTCCTTACCAGGCATACCTAGAGGGTTTGGGGTTGGTGCACACCTCTGCCTGCACTGCACCTGGGAACTGGGTAAAAGTATGCCGACATTATGGAATATATAGTCAGCCCCTCCCCCACAGAATGGTCATGCTAGAGCAGTGGTTCTCAAGTGCGGGCAATGTCTGGAAACATTTTCGATTATTGTGACTGAGAGAAGGGATGCTATTTGCATTTAGTGGGTAGAGGCCAGGAATCCTGTGAAATATCGTGCAATGCACAGAACAGCTCCCCAGCAAAGACTGATCACCTCCCCCAGGTTAAGTGCCGAGGCTGAGAAGCCCTGTGCTAGAGCAATGAGGGCATGGAGATTTGCGAGGTGGGAGAAGCAGGATCCGAGGGAGCCAAATGCAGCAGGTAACCCTGTAGGTGGCAGAAGTTTGGCCTTTTCAATCAAACCTCAGAGGCTTCGGAGACTTCAAAATAGAGTGGGATGTTTTTGACTGAATATTTCACTTCAGAATCAGGCAATAGTATCAAATTGTTGGTAAAATTTGGTATATTCTCTGTTGGCTGCTTAAAGTTAATGACTTCGCCTTCTAGGTGAGCTTTTCCTTTTCTGTTTGTACATATGTATTTATTGAGAAGGGCCAGAACAAATGCAAATAGGTGACCCATCTGGAAGGAGGCAATATATAAGCTGTAAATGAATAAAACCTGAGTCTTTTGTTCCACAGACAATGCTGATAAAAAGAGGTTGCACATCCTTCTTTGCCTACATCACATTATCGACAACTGTGGGCTTAAGACAAATGAGCTGTTTCCCGCCCCTCAAGACTGCAGCACTGAACCTGAAAAATTTCCTCTGAAGGACTTCTCAGGAGTGACTTTTCAAAGGCTAGGCTCACGTCCATGAAAAGAGCTCTCTCCTCCATCCACAGACATCAAGGTTGTTTTCTTACCTGAGCTATCCCAAATAATAGTGCAATGAACAGGGAGTGCACATATCTCTTCAAGTGAT
Source organism: Furipterus horrens (assembly GCF_987537825.1). Classification (NCBI taxonomy): domain Eukaryota; kingdom Metazoa; phylum Chordata; class Mammalia; order Chiroptera; family Furipteridae; genus Furipterus; species Furipterus horrens. The sequence goes on from NW_028327171.1 coordinate 173,718,325, forward strand.
TTTCTTTCCTTTGGATATATACCCAGAAGTAGGATCACTGGATCATATAGCAGTTGAGTCAAAAAACAAAATTCAAGTGAGTAAATTTATTAGGAAAAGGAAAAAAAAAAAAAGGATTCTTTTTAGGCCAGCACATCTTTTAGAGGGGAAGGGAATGGCAAGGACTTTATCAAGCAGATTACCTCTTTTTCCTCTGGAGGGTAGAGAGGGTCCATGTAACTGATAACCTTACTGGTGCTTGACCAGAATATATCAAAGGATAAAAACTTTTAGTTATAAGATAAATAAATTATGGAGAATACTATATAGAATGGCGGCTATAGTTAATGAGTGTGTATTTAAAATTTGCCAAGAGCCTCTCTCATTTTCTCACCACACAAAACGAAGAAACTATGTGAGGTGATGGATATATTCATTTATTAGCTTGATTGTAATAATCACTTCACAATGTATATGTATATCAAATCATGTCATACACCTGAAATATATGCAATTTTTGTCACTCACACTTCAGTAAAGCTGGAAAAGTAAAATAAAATACAAATAAATAAATAAGAGCTCCCTCCTCTACTCACATGAATATTACCCTGGGAGAATGTACTGAGGACAGAAGGCCAAGATGTGTGATTATCAGAGAGAGAGAGAAAGAGAAATATGCACAATGAGAGAGTGTAAGTGTACATTTTCCTGCCTTTGTCTTAATATACTTTCTAAGCAGAGCAGCTTAGCCAGTAACGATCATGCCATCTCCTCTTTGGACCTCAGCTTCTTCATGAAGAAGGTGAGTTGAATTCAACGATCTCTAAGGTCCCTTTTCAGCTCTAATGTTTCCGGATTCTATGTAAACAATCATTTCGTGCCTGCAGAAGAATGCCAAATGGCTGTATCTCTGCTTCTCGTCCTCAGTGGCCTTGCATAAACTTTTCAAGCACAGCAGGCTGCTCTGTGGGTGACTAGCACCCAGCACATCCATTCCTCACCTCTCGTTCTTGCTCTGAAGTAATGCTTTATATCCCTCCTCAAGATTATGTTAGAAGGACTTCAATGGGCTGATTTTATGTGAGGATCCAATGATAGAAAAACAGATTCTAGTCAGTGTTTTCTCAGAGGATCATTCCACAGAAGCTGAGCTGTTTCTAAAATAGTCCCCACAGTAGCTTAAAAAATAATGGAGATTCTAAAACCAGATCATTTCCATGAAAATTCTAGGCCTGTTCAATTTTTAATCCTTTCTAAAATCAGAATGGTTTTTTTCTCATAAAGAAATTTAGAACGACGTCCTTGAATTTGCCCCTTGGACACATTTACAGGTTGTGTCTAATTTCCTAATTTTTTAAAATCAAGGCTTTTCTAGCTTTAAATCATAGTTAACTGTTTTCGGGGGAATTAGGGTGCCTATTCCTACTTGTCTGACAAATATACAGCATCAACTTATTCATCATTTAAATGCAATTAAAATATAGAATCACAAAAACATCATTGCAATGATTTTAATTGCTAGTTTTAATTAAGGGATTAGGGCAATTGGGGATTAGAGCATAATATAATGCACAATCAAGAAGTCATATTTTATAGATTTTTAATAATTTAAAACTCTTATGACTTCAAAGATAAGAGGTGTGTGGATGTATTTGCCAACAATGAATAATAATAACACTTAAGAAGAATAGAAGATATGTATAAAAAAATATGAAAACTCAAATGTGCTGAGAAATTTAATGATCTATCTGCCCAGTTCAAAAATCCTGAAATTCTTCCAGGTTAAAAGCAATAAATCAGAATAAAACTTTATATATGAGGAGAATATGGACTTCAGTCAAGTTGTTAGGAATCATATCTCTATTTTTTTAAATCTTACATATTATATTCTATTGCACTAGTATAATCTTAATTTCTTTATGGCTCTGGGACTTGTAGACCACCTTAATCTGAATGTTTGCAATTGATCTAGAATGTGGTCTGTAGATGATAAAATGTGATAAAAAACTTAAAAATTAATTGACACTTTTATTATTCAGCTAGCCTCCAAAATGACTCCATATAAATTATATTGCCAAATATAAATTGTTTGAACTTTAACTGCCACATTTTCCATATAAAGCAAGAGCAGCTATAAACAGTGTTAACTGAAGCGAAAAGTGGTTTTTCTATGGAGGCTGGAAATGTGAAGTCCCTCATGATTTTTAGCCTCGTATAATTTTATAATCAACATCTCTTGTCACATTTTTAATTAAAGTGGTATCAATGCTTAATGCAATACCTAAGCTTGTTGGCTACCTGAGGCATCTGTGTAGCACTCACATACTGAGACAGGTATGTGCTGGTTCTCACTTGGACCAATCTCAGATCACTGAAGGGCTAGTTGTACACCTGCCAAGGCCTGAGCATTGACGTACTGGCTTCAATGGGCATCTGGATCCTCAGAGAATTTTTGAACAAATAACTTGGGAGTTCCTCTTGGCATTTAGCATAAGTATAACTGAGCTACCTATATGAGATAGTGATCTAAATCAGTACTGGACCATAAAAGTGTAATGAAAGCCACTTTTGTAATTTTAAATTTTCTGGTAGCCACATTTTTAAAAGTGAAAAGACAGGTGAAATCAATTCTAATAATATATTTTATCAGTCCAAGTTATAATCATTTCAATAAGTAATTAATATAAAAATTATTGAATTACTTAACATAATTTTTATGCCAATTCATTGAAATCTACCATGCATTTTACACATGTAACCCATCTTAATTTAAACTAGCCAGATTCCAAATGCTCAGCAGTAACACGTAGCCAGAAGGAGCCACTGTGTTATAGTGCACCTATGGGCTACCAAAGTGGATCAGATGGTTTTTTGACACTGAAGAGATAAAAAACCTGGGAAGAGACAGTCTCTCCCTTCAGAGTGCATCTTTGGCCTCAAAGATTCAGGCAAAGCCATTAAAGTTAGACTTTTTTAGTTGGTTGTAGAAGCAATGTTTCTAGAAGAATAAATTTTAAGTATAGAAGAAGGTATAAATGAGTAGTGGTCTATTCATACAATGAAATATTATACAATAAAAATGAACAATCTACAACTAATAGAACAATAAAAATCAATCTTACAAATATAATATTGATTGAAAAGAGCCAGATACAAAAAGTATGTAATTTATGCACTCAATTACATACCATACAAAACAGGCAAAACTAACCCAAGAAATAAAAAGTCAAGACAGCAAGTACATTTGGCAGGGAGCAGTGACTGGAAGGGAGCACAAGGCAAGCTTCCAGATATTGGCCATGTTCTGTTTCTTGAACTGGATGTGTTTTACTTATGAAAATTCAATGAGCTATATACTGGTAAAATATTTATTTGATATTATACATGCCATACTTCAATATTAAGTTTTTCAAAAGAAGCATAAGAGTCAAAGCACTAAGTTTCTACATATTTCTATTTTGGAACATTAACACATATTGTACCAAAGAGCATTATTAAAAAGATATGTCAGTACTCCTGATCTTTAAAAAAAAAATTTAGATTACAAAATAAATTATAAATATAAACAAAATCAAAGCCAATATATATTAATTTCTGAAGATCAACTTCAAAAATGGCCAGGGGCATGGGCACAGGACAGAAATGGGACCAGGTTCAGAAACAGTCTCATACGTCTCTGGGTGGGATTGGACATAGAAGAGACTTGGCAACCCACCACACCCTCTCCTTTCCTCTGAAGAATGTTTTATCTTCTTGTCCTGATATTCCCCAATTGGCCCTGCATCTCTGCATTTAGAATCTGTGCACCTGAACTCTAGGGACAGGGATCTTCAAGACAAAACTTGCCTACAAAGCCCTGTAACAACTAGTCTAAGGAATATAAACTGAAGAATTTTGGTAGATTTAAAACATAAGTACATCTGATTTTGAACTATACTCCAGTGGAAATATTATGTTTGGAAAACTTGTCCTAACTTTATCATTAAAAATACTTCTTTGTATTTTGAAGGCTTATTCTTGAGAAATGTTTACCCTTGAGAAAAATGCCAAACAATTATTTTTAATTGAAAAAAAAAAAAAGAAAGAAAAACAAAAATCCATCCTGTAACTCAGGATGCTGTGATTCACAGCCACCCCAAGGTCACTTCCAGAGAGTCTAATTAGGATGTAATCCCTGGGTTGAGAGAGTCTAACAGGAGAAAGACCTCTGCTTGTCACGTCTGCAGAAGCTCCTGCATGTACTCGAGCCTGACCAGATTCTGCATCAATTGTACTATGTGCTCTTGCCATTTGGGCATTAGAATAAACACTGTACCTTAAGCCCTGGCTGCTGTGGCTCAGTGGATTGAGCGTCGGCCTGTGAGCGAAGTGTCACTGGTTCGATTCCCAGTAAGGGCACATGACTAGGCTGCAAATCAGGTCCCCAGTTGGGGGCGCAAGTGAGAGGCAACCACACATTGATGTTTCTCTGCCTCTCTTTCTCCTTTCCCCTCTCTCTAAAAATAAATAAATAAGCAAACAAACAAATAAATAAATTATTTAAAAAAAAAAAAACACTGTGCCTTACAGAATAGCTAAAAATGCTTACTGCAGGAGTGTCTCAGCCTTCCTGCCCATACATTTCCACTGACCATTCTACTATTAGAGTCTGCTGTCCAGAGCTCCCAGATGTGCATGGCTGACACTTGTAGATATTTTTGAGGAATGTCTTAATGGTTAATTGTCGAGGTGTTTCTCACGATGAAGGCTAAAGCAATAGTTCAGTTATTTTTGTATTATCACAAATGCTTTTGCTTAAAGTCCTTGACTCTATAAATCTATTTTTGTTGACTTAAATTCATAGGATTCAAAGAATATGGATTGTTCTGTAGTAAAAATATGGGCCATTTCTAAAACACTCCTAAAATATATGGCTTTGCTTGTGTAATCATTGACAGCCAAAGATGAGGTTGCCTATGTTCAAATGTAAAACTTACACATTATGACCCATGTAAGCCAACCTAGGAGTGGAATGGCAGTCAAGTCACAGAAACTAATTTTCCAACAATTCAAGTTCTTTGTTTATATTGCTTGAAGGGGCTGTGTTTGGCACAATGATATTTCTCGAAAACTTGTTTCCATCCCAAATACTTTCATTATTTGCCACAGCTTCTCCTGTACATCTTCTCATCAGCATTCTAACCCTCCCCACCACCTTTCCCCTTTAATTAAGACTCTGAAGAACAGTAGGCTGCTTAGAGGAGGCTGGAGGGCAAGAAATGAGACAGGCAAAGTCAGACTCCTCTTTAAAGCAATAGGGAAAGTAAGGGTGGAACAAGCATATGTTGGTATGCTTGCAAATCTGATACTAACAGTGTTAGTATTAGGTTCCTGAATAAAGAGACTCTGAAACAGTGATTTGCCTGCAAGAGGCTCATTGAGGAGAGCTCTCAGGAGTAACACCTGTCAGGAAATAGGGAAAGAAGGATAATAGGGCACTTCCAGAAGGACTGTGAGGCAGATGTGACAGAGGCCTCCTACAGTCCTACAGGGGAACGATGAAACTGCGATGGCTCTTCAGAGTTGTCCCAAATCAAGACAAGGGGGCCAGGTCTTTGGACCCCATAATCAAGAGTCCCTGGATGAGGGCATGACCTTGGGAAAGGCTGGGGTTAGGAAATCAGCTATGAGCTGACAGCAGCTAGTGTTCCAGGCAGCTGAAGGAAAGTACACCTCAGCCCCAAAGGGAGCATCTAGGTGGCATTTAAGAGCATCCGCTGCCAGCATTGTATTAAAAGTTGTCTTTTTATACCAGGTAACAGGAATCACCTGTCCCGTTGCTATCTACGATCATCACTCTTCACTTTATGATCTTTGGGACATCTCTGTCCCTAAATATTGTTTTGGAAAGCCTCCTATGAAGTGAATTTGCTTAGTCTGTTGTTTCAAACCAGGTAACAGCTATCCCTTCCGTGGAAATTGTTCTGCAAATGTCTGTGAGGAGTTCTTTACGCTCAAGCCTCCTCCTGTGAAAGTTTCTCTCTAATTTCCTGCGGTTTGGCTCTCTTCTTGCCATTTACCCTCTGCACATTTTCAGGCCAAGAAAAGTTCATTTTCAGCAGTAAAACTGCAGTGCAAGTTTGATGTTCGTGATGGTACGTAGCTGGCCCAAATGGAATAGCTCTAGAATTTAACTGCTCAATACTACATGCCAAAGTCCCCCAGGCCTTTAGGAAATTTGGTTTTCAGCATATCTCAAGTCTGGCTTGAATTTCCCCAGCTATGCTGATGCCAATCCAGTTTTCAAGCCATAGACTGGTTTGATTCTATTTTTCCTTCCCAATCTATTTAGCATGTAGGTTGATTGGATGGCAAAAGTGTGATTTTGTTTCAGTTGAAGTGCTTAGTTTACTTGTCTCTGGTACATACCCTGATATATAACCTTAAGTTTCTTCAGCCTGATATTCATTTAACTTGGCAGTGAGTCTATGCCTGCCCTAATGGGTGTTAACGTCCAGCACAGGGATAAATATAAAGTGGTCCTAAATCAGTTCTCAGCTAATGACTGAAAGAACCATTAATGAATTCTAATTCTAATTCAGATCTTCTCATTGAATGCAACCGGGACATGATTCATCATCCCTGACATGACAATCCATACCATCTTATCATGTTTTAAAGGAACTGTTAGAACTTTCTGGTGAATAGATTTAATTGGTAGTTTTTAGAATCACCTGATTGTCAGTGGGACCCTCTCTGTTCAGCCACAACACTAGGCATTATACAGCACAGGTCAATAGATATTGCATCTTGGCAAATTCTTTCCTTATTGTGGGATCCCCATCCTAGATGGTGGGAGGTATATCAACTCCAGGCCATTGATTAAGTGTGTTGCAGAGTCAGACTGAGCAGCCAGAATGTAGAGAAACAACACCGTCATGTTTTGGTACAAAAACAAGAAGGATCAAAAGTTCAAAGTCAACCATCCAGCCAATCACAAATTTGAGGATCAGAGAAATGAGAAGTCAGGGAGCAGGAGCCCTTGGAGGTCAAAATAAGGCAAGAAACAAGAAGGAAGCAACTGGACTTTCAGTAGTGACATGGGCATGTTATAAACTCCCTTTCATGTCTCAAAGTCATTGGATTGCTTAGCTTTGGCTTTCCAAAGGTAGTCACATTGCAAACCCTTCCACTAGTTTACCTTTCATATAAGAAGCTATAAAAAAGAGTCATTCTGCTCTGTTCAAGGCTATAAAAATTAACTTTTTTTCTGCCCCAGCTGAGTGGTTCAGTTGGTTGGAGCATCATTCTGTACACCAAAAGGTTGCAGGTTCAATCCGTGGCACATACCTAGGTTGAGGTTTGATTCCCAGTTGGGGCGCATATAGGAGGCAACCAAGAAATATTTCTCTCTCACATTGATGTTTCTCTCTCTCTCTTCTCTCTCTAAAATCAATAAAAGCATATCTTTAGATGAGGGGGAAGATAAAAACTTTTTTTTTTGTCATCACAGAGAGCTTTTAAAAATTGACTAATAAAGTTTCACAGTAATACATTGAAAGTACAGGCCCCTACTGAAATAAAGCCCCATTTGGAACAGAAGCTTTTCTGAGCTGTAACTAGACAGCAGTTTCAGACAGAGTGCTGAGGACAACATATGGGACAGAAACCCAAATAGATGGAAATAGAAAAATAGGACAGGAAGCTAAAATAGCTGTGCACTCGATTCCTTTAGTAAAAATAGCATTGTCTGTAATCTCAGGTATACGATTTGGCAACTGCTAATGGAAATCATTTCCAGTATGCAAATGGGCAAGCAGCAGGTCTGTGGATTTTTCTATAAAAATGGGAAGGGTCTCTTAGAGACTGAAACACTCTAAAACTTCAGTTGGGTTACATTTTTTTCTGCTTGTTGATATAATTGGAGTCCAAATCTCCTAAACTAAGTATCAATGACTGTTTACTCACATAACAGTAAGTTTTGATTGCCAAAGGAAGCTAACCTTAGTAAGAGTGGGTGCAAAAAAATCACAGAGCTCTTGGCCTCATTACAAATTCATGACTACCACACTCACCCAGGCCCTCTGCCACTTCTTCACTCCTCCCAGGATGAATCTCTGTCTCATTCACAAGCAGACTTTCTCTCTTCCCTCTTTAGTTCTCAGGTCCTATGTGCAGCCCTTATTCTCAGCATAGCCCCTCACTGTCTAACCTGAATTGGTCCAATGTCCTTCTCATCCATATCTAAATTTAATTTTCACTCATCCGTTCCTCATTTCTTTCATGCCTGAAAAAAAGCAGTATCCTTAGTCACTTTCAAGACCAGTCCTTGCACTTGATTCTCTCTCCCCTTAACTCCTTTGGGGCCCCTCGAACATCTTTTTTCTTTTTTTCTTTCCTGTTTTCTAAAGCACCTGCTCTGCACACCTGTTGCTGCATAAGAAGCACTAAAAAGGTTTAGTAGCTTACGACAAGAATCAGTATTTGCTTACAGGTCTGCAACTGAGCAGAAGAGGGCTCCTCGGTGATCCAAGTTGTGTCTTCTGGGGCTGGAAGGCCCCAAGTTGTGTCTTCCGGGGCTGGAATACCCCAAATTGCTTCACTCATGTTAGAAGAACTGGGAGCTGGCTGGACATGTCTCTCTCCCGCTCCCTCTCCCTCCCTCTGTGTGTGTGTGTGTGTGTGTGTGTGTGTGTGTGTGTGTCTGTCTGTCTCTCTCTCTCTCTCTCTGACATTTCCATGTAAAATAGTGTGGGTTTCCCATACAGAAGGATGGTGTCAGATTCAAACCTCTTTTATGGTGGCTGGATTCTCGAGAGTACAGAATTGGAAGCTGCCAGGTCTTCTTAATGTCTTTGCTTAAAACATTACATTCTATTGGTCACAGAGCCACTTCAAATTCAAGAGGCGGGAACTCCAGAAGGACATGAATAGAGGGAGATACACCTCATTGGAGGTCAACAAGGCAACAGACTACCACCTGGCCTCTTCACTGTCTTCTTGGAATCAACTTTCCTTATGCTAATAAAACTTTCTTTCAACCTTATTCGCCTCAAAGAGGTATAACCTTCTCTCATTTATACTTCATCACCATTTCTCAAAAATAAATCTTTACTTTTGTTTCCAATAAAGTAACACCTCTCATTTACTCCTCAACCCACTGCAATCTGGCTTGCAATCTCATCACGTTATTAAAAACTAACAGCAACTTTGTTGTTAAATCTACACATTTCCTCTTTGTCCTCCTTTTACTGTGTTTCCCTGAGTGATTTATTTCTGTTGACCTCCTTCTTGGAATCCTCTCCTCATTTGTTTTCTGAGCTATTGTGTAGTTCTTCTCTAAACTTGCTCCTTCTTAATATTTTTCTCCAACTCGTTCTCTTCCTCTGCATAAATGTAGGAGGCTTCTGCATCACCTCTACTCCCATGTGACTCAGTCTGTCACTAGGTTATCCTAATCCTACCCTGGTAAAATCTAGAAACCACCCCCTCTCTCCATTCCCATTGCTCCTACACTAATCCAGAGCCTCATTTTCTTTTCATTAGTCAAAAGCAAGACTCTTGTATTTAATCCTGAACACTCCAGACTTTGCTCCTTCCAATCTTACAAACTTGCATAAGAGTTAGTTACCTTCATTAAACAAAACAATCAATGCTCAAAAACTTTCCCCACATACCTATAGTCAATCAGAAGAAGTTTAGTCTTCTTGTCTTAGTTTGCCAAACTATAATTCTGGTCCTGGACCATACTTTCAAATACCACAGAAAATTTCCATGGCCTAAGTTTTAGGTCCATGGGACATTTCACAGTCTCTAAAGATGTCTTACGTTTTTCTCTCCATATATGCTTCCTTCAGAAAATTATTCTTCATCTTCTTTGCCTATTGAAAACTTCCTCATCCTTCAAGGTGAGCCTAAAAACTATATTTTCTACAAAGATTTCTCAGAACAAATGACTCCACTTGCTTTATACCTATGGAATTTTGTTTAGCCATTGCTTTTAGAGCATATAAGCTATAATGGGTTATTTTAGTGTTTCTCACTAAATCATAAACCCCTTGAGACTAGAGACTCAACAATCTATGCATCTAGCACAGTTGGTAAGAGCTTAAAATTGTTGAGTTGAATTGTATAAGCATTATGAAGTATTTATTGGCGTTCAACCTTTAGCCAAGGAGTCATGTAAAATGAGAAATGTTTCCTTTAACACATGTGATTCAGTTGCCAGCTTAGAACAAGGGCTCTCTGTGGACAGGGTTACTACAATCCTGCCCAATTCAAGTCACTCAGTGGCATAAATATTAAATTCTAGAGAAAAACTTAAAAATATATTAAATTTTCAAGTGAAACAACTCTTAATTTTTCCAAATTACCTGGATAATTGTCTTACTTTACCATCCTGTTATACATTATTACTAGAATTTATCACTACCTGATGTTCATTAAATCTTAACAACTCTCTGGATATATGTGACAGTGCACTTTCACTAGCAGCATGCAGATATAGAAACATTATAATTAAATGTCTAAAATAGTATGCAGATAAATCTATACACAATGGAATAAGAAAATATTGGTACTTCATGTTACAAGAAGAAAATACTCAATTACTCCCAGTAACAACTACAACATAATTATACTGTGTCTGGTGAGCAGAAATTAAGGCTCTATCTCACTTTCACAAAGAGATTTATTCCTAAGACATAGAGATCAATAAATCAATTCTATTTTTCTATCTCCCTAACATTTACTTAAATATTCATTCATCTTTGTCTAATAATTTCCAACTTTTGTACATTAGACTGCTTAATCCGTCCTTAGAGTCTCTTTCAAGTAGTTAATGGTCTGGAAACAAACACTAAAGAAGTTCCTGTTTTAAAGGAATCCTAATATGAATTGTTCTGCAAACTGAGTGATTAAATTCTGATTCGTGCTTTGAAAAATCAACTTTGCATAAACTGTTCATGTATATACTTGTAATTTCTTATTACATTTGATTCCAAAGGTAGTTTGAAAATTGATTACTAAAAAATTGAAACAAAATGTTACCATCTCAATCATTTTAGCCAGCTTCCACAAAATGATAATTTTTAGTTCGAATGTTGGGGACTTGTAGCACATAAGCACCATTAATGAGTAGATCAATTTCAGGATCCTGGAACCAGAGAGCATTGGCTGTCAATAGGAAGAAATAGAATGGAGAAGTTTCCTCTTTTCAGTCCTTGCTGGGTGGTTCCAAGTAATACTTCAAAAACCCAAGATTTTCTACCAATGCTCATCTTCTCCCTACATTTATCTTTTTCTTTCCTATTCACTTCCATCCTCAGGCTCTTGCCCTAAGTTTCTTTTTTTACAGTCTGTTGCTTGAATGACATTAAAAGATGTATTTCAGGCTTCAAAATGACTTAAACAAAACTACCCTCTCTCTTCCAAATTGCTCTGCCATCCGCTTGGACTAAGAATGTAGGAAGCAGAGACTCTGGTGGGGAGAAGAGAGAGAGAGAGAGAGAGAGAGAGAGAGAGAGAGAGAGAGAGAGAGAGAGAGAGAGAGAGAGAGGGAGGGAGAGAGAACTTATTTCTTAGAGATATACTCTCACTCTCAGATATGACAGATGAAATAATATCTAGGATTTGTTTCAAAATAATACAGGGTAAGTGTGTGCATAGCAGAACAGATGAACAAAATTGCTAATTCTTAAAGGCATTGATGGGTATATGAGGTCCATTGCACTATTAGCTTAACTTATTTCTATGTTTAAAAATTTTCCATCATAAATTTTTTTTAAAATTTTCAAAGCTACATCTGTTTTTTATGTACAGCCTCTTTCCTCACTGGAGCAAAACTCCATAAGACCCATCTCCGCTTCCTCCTCTCCCATCTTCGGTCATGCCAATCAGGCTTTGTGTGCCGGCTACTCCACTGCAACTCCTGTCACCCAGAGTCCCTGTAACCTCCACCTTCCAAATCCAGCCTTCTGTTCTCATCTCATGTAAACTTTTAGCAGCGTTTGACAGCAATTTGACCATTTTGGTTTCTGGTTCTCTCCCAGTCTCCCAAGCTTCTTCTTAGTTCGCCTGTTTAACCATCTTCGGTTCCTCTCATACTGCTGGAATGCCTCCAGACTCCCTATCAACATACCTTGCTAGGTCATTTTGTCATCTTACTCAGTTCCACAGCCTTAAACATAATCTAAATGCTGGCGACACCCAACTTGGCATCACCCTTCCTATGCCCCAATGCATGTCCAGCTCCTTTGCAGTGTCTAGCTGGCAGAGACTTCCACCCATCATTCAGGAAAAAAGTCTCAATTATCTTTGATGTTTTTATCCCCTTACTGTACTCATTTAATCTGTCAGGAACTCCTGTAAGCTCTAATTTAAATATATCCTAAACCTGATGTCTTAGTCAGGTTGGGCTGCCAGAAAAATAATACCATTGTCTGGGTGGCTTAAATGACAGAATTTTATTTTCTCATAGTTCTGGAGGCAATGAATTTGGTTTCTGGTGAGAGCTCTCTTCCTGGTTACCAGAAGACCACCGTCTCACTGTGTCCTCTTACAGCCAGGAAATGGAAAGAGCATTTATGAGGGCACTAGTCTTAGTGAATAAGGCCTCCCCTTAGAACCTCACTTAACCAAAATTACCTTCTTTTAGGCCCTATCTTTAAATACAGTCACAAATATGGATTTGGGGGATGAGTATAATTCAGCCCATGGCAAATGATCACAACAATGTCAGGGCTTTTACATTTTCCTCCCACCTAGAATGTTCTTCTCTCCAGTCTCCTCAGGCTAGATCCTTTTCAATATTCAGATCTCAGGTAAAATGTTCCTTCCCAGGAAGTCCGTCCCTGATCATCCTGTCTAAAGAAGTCACATAAACCTGATTAACCCCGGTTACTGTTACCATTGTCCTAGCTTTATTTCCTTCGTAAGTCTTATTACTACCCAAAATCGCACACATTTATTGACTCATCAAATGCTTCCACCAGGAGGAAGGACCCTGCCCGACCTATTCTCCCCAGTGTGCCCTGGGCCCACTACCGAAGATGCCTCAAAGCAAGTGGTCAAATACTTAACAGCAGGATCGTACCAGTTTTGGTCACCTGAACTTTAGTACCTACACACTTCTAATAGCAGTAGATACTAATAAAAAGTTGCTGACTAAATCAGTGATTTTCAAACTTTTTCATCTCATGGCACACAAGAACTAATCACTAAAATTCTGTGGCACACACAAAAATGTACCTTCTGCCTATCTGACAAAAAGATAGGTATAATGTTGATTCATTCACACCAGATGGCTATTATTGTGTTGGCTGTTGTCATTTTTCAGATTTGACAATCTAAGGGAAAATAGGTCAGTGCTCCTGACTTAATAGTCAGGTATTGTATGTTTTAAAGATTCTTGCAGCACATCAATTGAAAATCAATAGGCTAAATGGATGAATGAATCAATACATCTTTGACTTTTACCTTTCACCCCTCTATCTCTGCCTTAACTTTCTCCAAAGTTGTGATCTGTAGAGCCCTCACTAAAATACTTGTTTTTTTCACCTTTTATTAATGAATGTATAAGTTCCAGACTCCTGGATATTCTCAACAATTCTAAAGATAATTTAAGAGTAAGTGACTAGAGGCTTACATTAAAATTATAAGAAATATATGATCTTCTAATAATCAATTAGCCTAATGCTCTGATTTTTATTTCTCTAATACTAAGATTGGAAAGTGGGACATACAATATTTCTAACAAACCAAAAGTTGAAAAAAGTTGTCCTATTCAGTTTTTCTACTACTTTTCTTCTTTATACCTATACATTTACACACACACACACATACATGCATAAATATGAACACTTCTTTTAATAAAATAGGATTGTTCTATATATACATTAGTTCAGAGCTCATTTTCTCACATAGCAATATACCTTGGCTATTCTTTCTGGGTTAGTAAATCTACCTTGTTCTTTTTAAATGCTGTGTTATATTCCATTGTATGAACCACTGTTTCTTTATTCATGCCTCTACAGATGGCAATGATCTTGTTTCAAATAATTTGTTAGAGAAGTCTTTTATACATGTCTACTTACAGACTTGTGCAATTATTTTTGTAGACTAGGTTCCTAATATTGAGATGGCTCTCTTAAGTAAAATGAACATTTTCATTCCTGAATTCATATACCTATTTCAATTTCCTCCAACAAGGTATGGCATTGTTCTCATCAGCTCAAAATTCTATCACACTTGTACATGTGTGCCAAACTGATAGACAAAATTACATCATAGTTTTAATTTGCATTTATTTAATTATCTGTGAGATAGAACCTATTTACATGTATCCACTGACTGTCTGTAACACAAGTTTTATATTCATGCTGTTTTGTATATGTATAACAAAAAGGTCCTACTAAGAGTTGAGAAGACTTACAACAGAACACATATAGAACTACAGAAATGGATAAAATGAAATGTTTGGGGAGATTAAGCTGCTGTGTTGCATATAAGGCACAAACCCACTTCATATATGTGCATTTCAATAAACAGTTTTGGGATGATTAGTACAAACCAGGTACCCCTCTAAGCCCCTGGAGGTAAAGATTAGTATATCACCCTGTCCCTGAACTGGCAGTATTTCCATATAATTAACTAAGCATTCTATCAGGAAAAATTAAAATATAAAAATGATCAACTTGGCAACTCCATGTAAAAAATTATAAACTTACAATCACATTAGGATACAGAATCAGAATTTAGATCAATGGATGTGCTAAGGCAAAGCTTCACACAAGAAAAAATGCAGGATTAAGTTTTCACCGTATGGGTAAATTGATTGCAAGGTAGCATTAAACACATATTAGATTTATATAATAAAAGTGTGCTAAGGTTTCAGTAGGTGAAAACAAATTTAATTTCCTCAGCAGTCAGGATAATATGCATGAAGAGTTGATGAATTGCCTCTCTTGCCTCTTAAAACCTCTGCCTGCACATTCTCTGACGGTTTTACAAATGGCTGAGTCCACTGGGAGACTGAGTTTGGATTCTCAGATGTATTCTCTCATAAGAGAGTCATAGTTTGTAATAAAATCATTCCAAATACTAAAAGAAAATGGTAGTGAGAACCATGTGTGCAATTCTCTGCAAACCTGAGAAACAAAATGCTCTCACTTCAGACACCTTATCAAATGCTCCAGAACTGGATTTAGTTCAGGACTTGACACCCAACAGCCTAGATGTTGGCACATTTAGAAAAATGGGGCTGCCCTGATTCAGGGACACAGGAGAGGTGTTCATGAAACAAAATGCCATTTCTTCCCCCCAAGTTGCCCACAGATTATACAGGGTCCAGAGATTGACATTACGGATGGACCTTTCTGATTGCACAGGACAATAAAATCAACTGAAGGGGGAGACAGACTGGCAAGGATCCTTCTCATCTTCCCACAGGCCAGGCAGCCCCTGACCTCTCCATGAGAAGGGGGTTTATTTTGTTGTTGTTGTTGTTGTTGCCGTTTTTTCCTTTTCACGAAGCTTGAAAGTCCTCAGGAGGCTAGATAGGATAGGTTAGAGCAAGGAGAAAAGGTACAGAAACACAGAGGGAAAAGCCATGGGAAGATGGAGGCAGATATTGGCATGATGCTTCTACAAGCCAGGGAATGCCATGCATTGGCAGCTGTCACCGGATGCAAGAGAAAGAGATGGAAAAGATTATCAGAGCCTCCAGAAGCAACCAACCCTGCAAATGCCTTGATTTCAGATGCTGGTCTCTAGAAATGTGAGAGACTAAATTTCGATTATTTTAAGCCATCCAGTTTATTGTAATTTGTTAAAGTAGCCCAGGATACTAATACGCCCCACAAACTGGAGTTAGTGTGCTCTGTACTGACAGACTGCAATGAGAACCCTGTGAAAAATCACCCTTTAGGGCACAATTAGGATACAGAGGACAGAACGCAGTGTTTGGAATCAGACAGACCTTGTTAGTTACAGCCATGTGTACTTGGCAAGTCTCTCTAGACTTCTGTCCCTTCATGTAATACCAGGAAGGCAGTCTACGAATATGGGGCAGAAGTCAGGTAGCATAAGCCAAGAATATTTTTGACGTTATCAACCCTGGCTTCACATGAATATCACCCGGGGAAGTTTTTAAAAATATTGTTAATGAGACTCCCCTCCAAACAATTAAATCATAGTCTCTGGCACTGAGCCATGAACACTGGTCATTTTTTTAATCCTCTGGGTACTACTTCATACCTAGCATAGCTATTATCAAAACAAACAAACAAACAAACAAACGGACAACAACAGAAAAATATTGGCAAGGATATGTAGAAATTCGGAACCCTTGTGCATTGTGGGTGGGAATGTAAAACAGTATGGCACTTCTTAAAACAATAACACAGAATTACCATACGATCCAGCCATTTGACTTCTAGGTATATACCCAAAATAAGCAAAAAGCAGGATCTCAAACAGATATTTGTATGCCCATGTTCATAGCCAGTTTATTTACAATAGCCAAAAGGTGGAAACAACTCAAAGGTGGATAAGCAAAATAGATAAACAAAGAGGATAAGCAAAGTGGGGTATATACTCAGTCTTAAAAGGGAAGAAAATTCTGACATACTACAATATGGACGAATCTTGAAGACATTGTGTAGGCACTAAAGAACAAATGTATAATTCCACTTATACAAGGTACGAACAATAGTCAAATTCATAGAGACAGAAAGTAAAAGGCTGGCGTCCAGGAGCTGGGGAGAGGAGGGAAGGAAGTGGTCAAAGGGTGCAGAATTTCAGTTGGGAGGATGAAAATGTTCTGGAGACAGACAGTGGTGACTGCTGCACAACAATGCATTTAATGCCACTGATTGTATACTTGAAAGTATTTAAAATGGTAAATTTTAAGTTATACGAGGTCTTTCCAGAACATATGCAGCCATGTAACATGAAAAATAGAGACATTTATCGAAGAAGATACAAGATATACGAAACATTGTACACAGGATAATGACACCTCGGTCCCCTTCAAAGTAGGCATCTTGGGACCTCATGCAGTTCTCCCAATGTCTCTTCCACTGTTCAAAACCCTCTGTAAAATCCTGTGGTGGAATAGCCATCAGTTATCCTGTCATACTTTCCAGAATCTCATCAACAGTCTGCAGTCTCTTCCCATTCAAAGATGATTTCAGTTTGGAGGGAAATCCAGAAGTCGTATAGTGCCAAATCTAGGCTGTAGGGGGGCTGAGTCACCTGGGTGATTTGGTGTGTCACCAAGGAACTCTGCACAAGACGTGATGCATGAGTGGGCACATTGTTGAAATGAAGCTGCCAATGACCAGTTGCCCATAGCTGCAGCCTTCTCAATCATCCGAATAGTTTCCACAGGGGAATGTTCCAGCTTAACGCAAAACCTGATGAGATTTGTTGCTCTACTTGCTCAGTCATTTTGAATGTGATGGCCACACTGAACACACACACTCTCAATGGTGTCTACCACCCCCACTGACTAGTACAGTGAGATTGTCATTGTCCACACTGCACATTCCAGTCCATTGTCCTTGGTTGCCAGGTTACACTGATGTTGCGCACATTGTTCTCATTATATTAACAATGGCTGGACTTTTTGCCATAATAAAAAAAGGAAATTAACTACACCTATTGTGATAATTATATATATATATATATATATATATATATATATATATATATATATATATAAAACCATCATGCTTTATACCTTAAACTTACACAGTGATGTTTGTCAATTATTTCTTAATACAACTAAAAAAAAAAAAAAGCTTTCCTATGCAATGGTGATATGCAACAGAGTTGAGAAATGGGAATAAGCAGCCCCAAATTAAGAGGTTAAAGCAGGTCAGGCAAGAAATGGAAAAGACCATCTTGTCAATGGCCAGGCAGGAAATTCATGGAGCCCCAGGACGGGAACTCACACCAGCAGTTGAGAGGCTGAGAATCAGTGGCAGGAATGTAGTCACTGCAAGGCTGAGTCACTAAGGTCAGAGAAGGACCTATAGCATCACTGATGTGGTTCTGAATCGAAAGCTATTTAAATGCTGTTCCTTTCCAGAGCTGTGTATAGCACGAAACTGGTGCCGACTATGGGGCAGAGCTGAAGTGGTGGGGAGATGGAGTAGGGGAGCACACCTGACAGGTGATCAGGAAACAGAGAACCCAAAGACTGTGACAGTCCAGAATCGCTTTTGTTTTCTTAACATTTCAACTCCATAGATTTTCTTCATGTACATACAGACCCCGTGAAACTTCAACTCTTAATCCCTTGGGCAAACTCCCACTCTGAACATCAGTCTGCGAGAGGTTTGAGAGCCTGTAAGCCTTGCATAAGTCTGACAGAGCAGTCTATTGATCTATTTCCAGCACAGAGTGGGTTGCAGGGAAAAGTTGAGCAAGGGTGCGTGGGTGTGAGGTGAGGGCGTATGAGAATAGATGCTGATCGTATTCCTTTCAGTTTCAGAGGGAATCGTTTCTGACCTTGTCCCCAGGTTTGGGCATGCACCCTCCTGGGAATGTGGACTCTCCTGGCACTGCTTTTGGACCCCCTCCCTTTCAAAAGTGATAACAATAGTGTTGAAGCCAAATTTCAGCCCTTTTATATGAAAAGATTTCAGCGATCTTGTTTCCAATAAAAGAAAATATGGAGCTTTAGAGTCAGCTTCTGTACATATTGACTCTTCCCTGAGGCCACCTCTCGCCAGCGTAACAGCTCCACTCCGAGTTCTCTCTGGCCTTGCCTTTGCTCACTTGTGATGCTTCTGTGAGAGGAGGTAGCTGCTTAGCACAGTTCAGGAGGGAAGTAAATGAGAGGGAAGCAGGTTTTCCCTGACGCATGCCAGCCCTGTCAGCTTCCCAACAGTAGCTCATGAACAGAAGGAAAAGTATTTCACTTCTCCTATTTAATAAAACTGTTAGGAATAACTGTAACACTTCCTTCAAATAATTTAAAGAGAGAAAAAAGAATGATATGCAGCCTTTTGTGTTTTCCGTATCTGTTGGATTAGTTAGTCCTGTGCTCAGGGTTGGAGCGAGGACAGGCCACAGAGGTAGGTCCAGGTTAGAGGGACAACAGAGTGCCGACTCAGTCAGGTTAAGGCTGCTTTCTCCCTGTGTCAGTGTGGGACCAGCGAACAGGCTGTGCGAGAGGAAGGATGCACACGCTGTGAGTGGCCATGGCTCCCAGGGCTCCTCGCTCTCTGGGACGCACTCCCAGGGTCTGGAGTGCTGGCAGCTGTGCAGAGTCTAAAGTCCAGCAGGTCAGAAGACCCCATAGGTGTGCCTGCTGCATTTTGTGCTTTTCTAAGAGGAAGTGGGTGGGCAGGGGCAGCAGGGGCCTAGCAGCCTGCACTACTCAGGCCTGGTGGTTCAGGACGTCTTACGTATCACAACTACATTATTGCCTGTGGCCTCCTTGGCTTCTTGTTGAGCCATACGGTCTACCTGGGGCTTTGGTGCACGTGGCCTAGGCATAGCCTATCATGGTTGTGAGGAACAAATAATACAACAAGTAATTAACTCCAAATTCTTTACCATTTTTACCAAAGAAATTCTAAGGTGAGGAGTAGCTGTTTGTCACAGTATATGTCTCAGACAGTAAATGTCTCAACACGTGACCCCTGTGACAATGTTTAGAGGCAGGGCTTGTTTGATGGCTAATCCAGAGACGTGACTCAGAGTCTGCTTTGGAAATCTGAAGTCTCTGGCGGCTCTGAGGACTATTTCATCCAATGACTCTCCCATATACACCATAAAGTGGACTTCTGAGTGACTGAAATAATCAGGTCTGCCAGACAAAGCCTTGGCTAATACTGAATAACGCCTATAATTCTTATTATCCACCTCATGTTCCTTTCTGGGTTTTATCCAGACCAGGGCTCATTTATGTAGCTTCTCACATTCTCCTGAATCAAGACTTAATCCTGTGGTTTTGATCATTTTTATTTACCTCTCATATCATATTCATTCATATGTTTATTAATTCACTTTTTTAAGAAACATAAATGAAGTGTCTATTATTCACCAAGTAGTGCTCTGGGCACTGAGGGATGCAACAGAGATAGAAGACATCATTTTTACTTTTAAGGTACTCACATTCTAGTTGGCAGTGAACAAAAACACCCCTGATAGAGGTCCGTACATGTTCCTGAAACCAACTATGTTGTATATTATTTTAAATCATTCTCTTTTTGGATGGTGGGGTATCTAATCTCAAAGATGACTTCCAATGGCCTCACCTTCTGATCTTTATCCTTTAATAAGGTCCCTTCCCACATTAGACTAGGGCAGTAAAGTAGATACCAAAGAAGCGACGTCTAATGTCATAATCTGTATCACAGCTTTCACCATGGTCTCTTGGATTGCTCCTCAGTGAGCCACATACTACAAGGACACTCAGGTGGCCCATGGAAAGATTACTTGAAAAAGAATAGAGACCTCAGCCATAGCAACTCACCAGTCATATGAGTTGGCCACCTTGGAAGCAAATAATCTGCCCTCGTCAAATTTTCAGATGAGTACAGCCCTGGCCAACATGTGACTACAACCTTGCAAGATCCCAAGCCAGAAACTGCCAGCCAAACCAATCCCAAATTCCTCACCCAGAGGCACCATGAAAAATATAACTAATGAGTGTTGTAGTTTTAAGCATGTCATTTTGGAGAAAGTTTGTTATGCAGCATTAGATAACTGATACAGAAGGACTCTGCTGTGTCTTCTGAGTTTCTCATCTGTCTGAAATCCCTCTATATGTGCCCTCCCATTGTAGCTTCCTCACCTTTTAAGCCACAACTCAAATTTCACCTAATAATGGTTCTCTTAGTTATACCAGTCTCAGATCTGTACTGGCTACTTGGCACATCGCAAGTATTATAATTACTTGTCTATTTTGTTAGAACTACTTCTAGATTATGAGAAATCTAAGAGCAGGCTGTGCTATATCGAAAGTTTACAACATCAAAATGCTAGCCTAGGGTGTTATACATCATAAGTGTGCAATAAATATCTGTTAAATGAGTGATATGAGTGATCATTGGTACCTACACAACATGTGCTATATTAATTTTTATATTTTGATGTTTCATGTCAAGAGATCTTTTGTATACATTTATTTTTCCTATATCAACATCAAACTGGCACTTAACATCATCTATTATATCTTTTCTGCCTGCCTACAGCATCTAATATAGTGCTAGATACTCAATGTGTGCTCAGGCTAACTAAGTATTTAATACCTTAAAACAGAAATTCAGTAAGTGTAGTCCCAGTGACCTAAAGAGTAACATTTCTCCTTGTGTCTAATGGATTACCAAGGAGTATCTTAGAGCCAGGATTTTAGAAACAATTGTCAATGTCAGACTCAAGGACCCAACTATCATCAGAAAGGACCTGCTTCAGAAAAAGATCATGACTAAAGGATAACGAAGAGCTGAAGAAATCAGCCTGAGGTCAGTCCATAGACTCTTTAGATACAAAGGACTCCCTCTGACTCCTACACCCACCCTGAAATCCAAGACTTTCTTGCAGGAGAATGAATATCACAGCCTAGGTTAGGGAACAGTCAGCACCTAAACATCATGGGTGATTTCCACTGTGGATTCCTGAAAGCAACACCTACTACATCCAATTATAGTTGGCTCAATAGCCAGTGCTGACTCTGCTCACCAGGAAGGCATCTTGCTCGGGATGCTGCCCCTCAGTGCACTGTCCTGAGAAGTCACCTTTACCCTCTAGGATACTAAGCCTTTAGCTCTAGCCCTGCTTATGACTGGCTTATTTCTCTTCATTGGCTTTTATCCATGCTGTGCCTTAACCTTGATTCATTGACTTATGCCTCCTGGATGAATTTCCTTTCATCCACTCAAGTGCCACTTATGAACTTGTAACTAATTAATTCTTTCTCAGTTTCCAAAATAGGAGTTTTATTCACTGGGGAGTAAATGCTGATAATATCCAAACTTTGAAAACAGAAATCAACTGATTTTTAAAAAGAAACCAGCCTGAGATCTGATGATGAAATTATTCTTCAAAAATACTTCTTTATAATATGATATAATATAACTGGGGTTATGAAAATAATAATATTTTTGTCAAATGAGAAAAAAATACAAAAGTGGGAGAAATATAATAAACGTTCAAGCCTTATAATATACTAACATTTACCATTTAAATTTTCAATAATTTAATAGAGCACCAAAGCAGGTTTTTGTTATTCAACATATTTGCCTTTGGATTATCTGTCAGAGATGTAAATGCCTCTTATTCAATCATGTGTATCTTCTAGGTATATTAATAACTTCAGTGTTGATGGCTTTTGTGTTTTGTATTCAACTGTATGTTTGCTATTATGAGAAAAATAAATATAATTTTATAAAAAAAAGGAGACAAAATTATATATAAAGTTGAATTATATCAGAAGGAAATGGAATAAAGTAAAAAATATTAATAGGACATTAGGAAATAAATTGATTTTAAAATTAACCTTACGGTACAGAAGGTTTTTTAAAAACTTGTGTACCCTACAAAGAATTATGATTCATGGATGTCTTTTGGCCCTGAAACTTACTTAAATTTAATAAGTTAGCCTGAAAAATCCTTGGTATTTAATTATAAATTTTAATAAAGTATAGCAAATAAAACATGATCATCACAGTCTTCAAGTGGTATATATTAAGCTCCTGACTGCTTTCTTCAAAATTATAACAAGTACATAAATAACAAAATAAGCGTGCATTAAAAATTGATCTTCATGTAGCTTCATGTTCATTATATGCTCTGTGCATTTACAGCATTTCCTACCTCCACCACCACATTTATAAAGTGCCCACCATGGTCAAGAGTTCCACTAATCACTCTGATGCCTCATTTAACAGTCCAGACAATCCTGTGGCTAAGTACTTAGTATGATGTGGAAACGGAGAAACTGAGAAGAACTGAGGCATAGAGAATTTAAATAAATGGTCCTAGATTACACAGTTAGAGGTGGCAGGGCCAGAATTCAAAACATATCTATTTGATTCCAAAAGCTGAGCTCTTAGTTATTCTACTCTGACAGTAATTAAGAGTGTTAAGTCTCCTTTGAAAGACTTTCCTACTTTTCTACTCCATAAAATGTCACTCCTTTTTCTGAATCAAAGATAAGTAATGTATATCATGTTTTGGTTATATACTGCCTTATATTGTTACATACATGTTTAAAGTGTGTAAAAATTGTTCTTCAACTAGACTGTAAACTTCATGAAGGTAGGCTTATAAATAATAGGTGCCATACTATTATCAAAAAACAAAAATAAAAGATAACAATTATTCGAGAAGATGTGGAGAAAAGAGAATTCTATCCACTGTTGGTGGGAATGTAAATGGATATAGCTGTTAAGGAAACAGTATGGCGTTTCCTCAAAAACCTAAAGATAAAACTGCCAGGTGGTACAGTAATCCCAAAGGAAATGAAACCAACACCTCAAGGAGAGATCTGGACTTCCTTATTCCTTGCAGCATTCTTTGTAATAGTCAAGATATGGAAACATCATACATGTCCACTGATAAGTGAATAAAGCAATTGTAATAGATATGATGGAATATTGTTTAGCCTTAAAAAAGAAAGAGATCCTGTCATTTGCAATGAACCTGGAAGACATACTAAGTTAAATAAACCAGGTGCAGAGAGAAAAAAGAAAACTGCATGATCTCACAAATATGTGCAACCCAGAAAAGTCAACTACATGGAAGAAGAGAGTAGAATGGTGGTTACCAGGGACCAAGAGGTGGAGGAAATGGCAAGATACTGGTCAAAAGGTACAAAATTGGAGTAATGTGGGATAAATAAATCTGGGGAACTAATGTACAGTATGATGATTATAGATAATATTACTATATTAAATAATGGAAATTTATGAAAGAGAATAGGTTTCAGGTGTTCTCATAAAAAAAGGAAAGAAAGGGTAACTATGTGAAAAGATATGTTCATTAGCTTGATTGCAGTAATCATCTCACTATGTATATATATATAACAAATATACATATTATATATACATAAATATCAAATCATTATGCTATACATTTTAAATATCGTCGGCGGCGGCGGCAGCCGTCCGTCTCGAGAGACAATGGTGTAGCTTCTTAAGAGTCTATCTGCACTGCCGAGAATGGCTGTGCAGTCCGACTCGGGAGTGACACGGTATCTGTCTCCTCCCGTGTTGAATCGACATCTTGTGATGATGCTGGAGTGTCCTCTCCAGTGAAGCTGAAGCTACAGAGCCTGGGCAGGGTGATATGGAGGGTCTGCTGTTGCCCATGCAGCAGACCCCCCCTCTCTTCGCAGCTGAAGGGTCCAAGGGAAAGACAGAGTCAATACAGCTTGGCTTCAGGTGCGCCGCAGGAGTTGCCGGTGTTGACTACAACGTCAAACCGCCTTAGGGACTCCGGCTCCGGATTTTCTGTCGGGGTTTACTTCCTTAGCCTTTCCCCTGAAGAGGTACGCCGCAAGGCAGCGGAGGTTTTTTGGAGTCAGAGTTTTCCTTCTCTGATGTGCCCTGACTGGAAGATCGAACCAGCAACACTTAGCTCGCAGGCCGACGCTCAATCCACTGAGCCAAACCAGCCAGGGGCCACATTTTAAATATATAATTTTATTAAAAATAAATACAATTTTAAATGTGCAGTTTTCCAAACCATCATCTCACACATAAGTACTTAACAAATACTAGATGGGTTGAATAGAGTGTGACTATTTAAAATAGACATTTATGGTTAATAAGGTATGTAGCCCATTTAATCTTAGTAATGTACTAAGTTATTTACATATGTTATCTCAGTTAATCTTGGAGGTAATCTGTGAAGTAGGCTTCATCATGTGAACCCACTTTGCAAATAAAGAAGTGAAAGAAATATTAAATAATTTGATTAAAGTCACACAGATATAAGTGACAGTCTGGGACTCAAATCTAAATTGTCTAAAAAACTATGTTTTTATTATATACTGCACTGTTACATTAAGACTTGACTGGGACAAGTGATACTAAGAAAACTATTTTTGCTTCTTGGTAAGGCTGAACAAGAATTGATGAAATAGAAGAAAGATATCATTGTTACATGCTATGTTTGAGTACATGGGAGTGAATATGAGGGGTGCGAGTAATGGATAATTTAATACTTACTGTGAAATAAGGGAGAAGGAGGTATGTAGGAGAGAGTCTTTCTAGATATTTCACTCATCTGGGGGAGGAAAAATTGAATTTAGTCAAATGTATTACCTGTGATCTTTCTGGAGGTAAAGCCTGACATTTAAATAGCCTCTGATTTCATTTGAGATTACCAACTATTTCTGTTGGTGAAGTAAAGTTACTTACTTTTCTACAATTTGACTTTTTGAGATGAACTGGCTTTGCTATGAGAGATAGTCTATAGTCCATTATTACTGAATTACTAAAAATAACAATCTTGAATGCTCTTTTTGATCACAAATCTCCTGGGAAACATCACCTACTCTTCCTATCTTAAGTTTGTATTACAGTAAATATTTTATTCTTTTTCAGTGGTCAACCTAGAATCATTCCTTCACTTCCTCTTGCTTTGTCCTTTTCTGATAGATGATTCACTCAAGACAGTATTCAGTCAAAACAAGTCACAGGGCAGCAGGAGAGATGCAGAGTGTTCAGGGAGAGAGGACTGACCTCCATTGTAATTTCTCATAAGCTGATGACTCACTGCTGTTACAAATCACTGAGGGCCTCTGTTCTGCCAAAGACAGACACAATGGATTGACAATATCTTCATATCATGGGAAGCAATGCTTTTGATAGTTTACAAGGGGGTTATATCAATAGTTAATAGAGTCATCAATATCCAGGAGCAGTATTGATTTTAAAGAACACAGAACTAGAAAAAAAGACTTAGAATACTTTTCCTTTGGCCTTTTTAAAAAAGTGCATGTAAATATACATATGTATCTATAGATATATATTTATATATAACTCCCATATATAATATGCATGATAGCATTTCTTAAATGGTTAATATGTTTGTCATACAAAGCAAAAATATAGATATATTAAGGATTACTAATGATGAAGAATTAGAGCTACAGTAGGCAGAAGTGAATTGCTGCAGAATGTAATACAGCTGAGCAAAGCAGAAATAAGAAAAAAGAAAAATGGTCTAACACCATAGAGGAAGATTGTCTCAATTCCAGAATGGGAAAAAAATGATTGCCCTAGGGAACTGACCAGAAGCACACCTTTTACATTCATTTCAGCATTATTTATAATAGAGAACACTATTATATCATAAAAATGGGTTGTAGAAACAAACATTTTATTAAATATTATAAAAAAATAAAAACCAGATTACAAAATGGGAGATACACCATAATAGAAACTAGATAAAACACACAGAGATGTTCATCTGCCCACACATAATATAAAGATGGGAAAGATATGCACCAAAACGTTATCTGCATTTAGCTCTGGGTTATGAGCTTATGGATTATTTTAATATTCTTATCTGTATTTTGTCTATATCTCAAATTTTCTAACATTAACATTAACATGTATTATCCATATGAAGTACAAAATAAAAACAATACATTGTATTTTTTTAAAAGAAGAAAAAAACAAAGAGAAGAAGTTCTATTTTTGGCAAGAAGGATGACTATGGATCCTATACAGCCTCTTTGCTACAAACAAGAAATTCTAGGCTAAAATAAAAATAAACAAATAAAACCCCTCCTTTTAAAACATATTGCCAAGCTGGTAGAGATATGGAGAAGCCTAAAACAAAGTCAAAGAGGAATGCAAGAAGGCAATTAATTATTCAACTGTTTTTCACTCTGAGGGATATTCCAAACTCTCGTGAAATGATCTTCAGTTTTCACAGCCATGTAGTGCGTAGGCAGTAGTGTGATGGAGCTGCCTACCACCAGCCCTGAGAAGTGGCTGTACATACTGCTTCCCAACTTCATATTCAATGGCATCCCATTGGTACTCAAAATCAGCCATATGAGTATTTATAACACAGAACTTGGTAAATTCAGAGTTTTTATTTCTGGAGAGCCAGTCCCTAAGCATTAACCAACATATTAATAAGCACAAAGTTTGGGGCCTATAGAAGATAGTCTAATTGTAGACCCACATAAAGCTGGGGTGACAAAGAGCTACAGAATGAGAATAAGAGGTCAGTAGAGAAAAGCCTTCTCTACAGAAGGAATCATCAAGGAAACTAATTTCATGATGGGGTGGGGTGAGAGCAGCAAAATACCATCCCTGAAAATTTAACCACAAGGTTACCCTCATGGAAGATTTAGGACTTGAAACTCATACTACCTCTCTGGCCCATATAACTTTAAGTCAAAATTAAAAAGTCGTCCCAGTTGATAGTATCTCCATGCTTCTGACTCATTCAAATATAGACCCTTTATGTGGAAACACTACTTATCAGTCAGCCTCAAAAATAAGCACAGGTAAAAATTATTAGCTTACATTAAAAATAAAAATAACACCCCAGAAAACAAGGCAGTAAGAAACAATAGACAGCAAAATCAAACTTGCTAAAGTTGAATGTATGTAAGCTAGTCATAAAACAGAAAACAAGTTAGATATGTTTTTAAAAGTAGAAGATAGAATTGTAAATATGAGAACAGTGTGAGAGTCTATTAAAATAGAAGAAAGCATAATAACAGACACATAAATCAATGGAACACAATAGAGAGCCCAGAAATAAACCCAGGTCTCTGTGGTCAATTAATATTTGACAAAGAGGGCAGGAGCATAAAATGGAGTGAAAATAACCTTTTCGACAAATAGTATTGGGAGAACTGGACAGGGACATGCAAAAAAATGAAATTACACCACCAACTTACACCACACACCAGAATAAACTCAAGATGGATCAAAGACTTAAATGTAAGACGTGACACCATAAAAGTCCTAGAGAAAAACATAGGCAGTAAAATCTCAGATATTACATGTAGCACTATTTCGCCGATACATCTCCTAGGGCAAGAGAAATAAAGGAAAGACTAAACCAAGGGGACTACATCAAACTAAAAAGTTTCTGCTCAGTGAAAGAAAACATCGGTAAGATGAAAAGGGAACTAACTGTATGAAAAAAACATATTTGCCAATGATACCTCAGACAAGGGTTTGATTTCCAAAATATATAAAGAACTTACATGACTCAACACAAAGAAGACAAACAGCCCAATTTAAAAATGGGCAAAGGACCTCAACAAACACTTCCCCAAGGAGGATATACAAAGGGCTCATAGGCATATGAAAGGAAGTTCAACATCACTAGCCATCAGAGAGCTACAAATAAAAACCACAATGAGATACCACTTTATACCTGTCAGAATGGCCATCATCAACAAATTAACAAACAAGTGCTGGTGAGAATGCGGACTGGGGGAAATGCAGACTGGTGCAGCCATTTTGGAAAACAGTATGGAGTTTCCTCAAAAAACTAAAAATGGAACTGCCTTTTGATCCAGCTATTCCACTGCTAGGATTATACCAAAAGAACCCTGAAACACCAATTCAAAAGAACCTATGCACTATTTACAATAGCCAAGTGCTGGAAACAGCCTAGGTGCCCATCAGTGGATGAGTGGATTAAGAAAAACAAACTGTGGTACATTTACACAGTGGAGTACTATTCAGTAGAAAGAAAGAAGGAACTCCTACCTTTTGTGACAACATGGATGGAACCGGAGAGTATTACGCTTAGTGAAATAAACCAGGCGGCGAAAGACAAATACCATATGATCTCACCTAATATAGAAACATAATGAGCAGAACTAACAAATGAACAAAATAGAACCAGAGAGGCATGTAACAAGAAACAGACTGACAGTGACCAGAGGGGAGGAGGGAACGGGAAAAGGTGGGAAAAAAGGAGGAAGGGTCTATTCAAGGAACTAGTCTAAATGACCCATGGACATGGACAACAGGGTGGGGAATGACTGTGGGAGAGGGGAGACGTGAGTGGGATAGGGGAGAGAAATGGGGTGGGGGGGACAATATGACAAGTGTAATAGAAAAACAACAAACAAACAAATAAATAAACAAATGACAGACTCGAGAGAAACCAATGTAACTTCTAGAAATAAAAAATTAAGTAATAAAAATGGAAAACTCAGTGACTACGCTAAAGAGAACACTAGACACAGATTAAGAGAAAATTAGAACAATCAGAAGACAGATCTAAAGACAGTATTCAAAAGCATGCAAAAAAGGTCAAAGAAGTAGCAAATATCTTAAAAAGTTAAGAAATATCATAGAGTGATTAGAGGGTACACATATGTAGTAAATCCATAAATAAAAGCATTGAAATGATAAATATTAAATTTAGATTAGGAGTTATCTATGGGATGAAATAAAGAATTGGATCATGTAGGCATACAGGGTTTTAAATGTAGTGGCAACATCTGTTCAGATTGGCAATGGGTACCCAGGTGTTGCTTTTTATTATTGTTATATATGCTTTTAAAATATTATAGATACTTGTTTTAAGTTGTCAACATTTGATAAAAACCATTTTTAAGTATCCTCAAAGGAACACTCCGCAATGCTAACTATAGTTGCATTTGAGTCATGAGACTATGAGTATTTTTATTTTCCCATTTTTTCTGATACTTCAAATTTTTCTTTCATAAAACTGTGTTAGATTTTCAATAAAAATATGATAAATACAGTTTAAAAAGGGAAGCCTATGTTTTCCCAACATGATAAATATCTTTGCATAAAATAGCAAATGCAGATAATCCTCTTATCTAGGATCTTGTCTTTGTACAAGTGGACAAATTTTAAAGTCCTGTACACCAAAGTGGAAAGGCTCCTCTGGGCTGTTTTTTCTCTGGTGGGTAAAAACATGGTATCCAATTGCCAATGAATTAAAGAAGCTTTTTAATTACTCTTTGGAACTTACGATGGTTCTACACTGAGTTACTCCTATTTCTTAATTATATTTAATAAGAAATTAATTAGAGATCTGGGACTGGTAAAATTATAATAAGACTGCTGAGATATAAAGATGCTCCAAACAGAGTATGTGGCAAAGATAAAATTGATTTAATTTTTGACTTAATTTGTTTATAGAGAGGATTAGACTAAGGCCCAATGGTAAGAGAAGCAGTGATACTGGTGTGTTTTTAGAGAATTTAGTTGGGCTTTAACACATTTTTAATAACTAACTGTATAATAATATATGCAAGAAAGAAAAATGCTTGTTTAAAATCCTGTATTCGACTTACTATAAAATATAGTTTTTAAAACCATTTAAGGGAAACAAGGAGATAACATTTTTAAAAATCTTATTGGCAGTTGCTTCAGTTTTTCTAATATTAAAAAAATATGCTGGAGGTATAGCTTCGTACGTTGAAGGACACAGCCTGAGGAATTTGTGATTTTTGCAAGCTTGAAATCATGGCAGGTCCAGAAGCTGATGCTCAGTTCCTGTTCACTGGTATCAAAAAATATTTCAACTCTTACATTCTCACAGGTAGAATGAATTGTGTACTGGCCACATATGGAGGCATTGCTTTGCTAGTTTTATACTTCAAGTTAAAGCCCAAAAAAAATCCAGCTGTGAAAGCAACATAAAAGGATTCTAAACTGTACCTCGTCTGTTAATTTCCCATGCCTGGAGAAGCTAAAGTCAACTCATCATGTGATACTCAATTTGTACAATAAATTATGAACCTGGAAAGAAAAAAAATATGCTATTATGTAATATGCTTAAGGGTGATAACGGTTTCCTATTTTAAAAGTATAGCTTAGTCTGTATTTTTTAAGTGTCCTTAATCATCATAAAGATTCTTTTGGTTTCCAGCCATGTTTATTGAGGTATAATCATATACAGTAAAATACACAGATATTAAGTGTAAAGACCAATCAAATTTAACAAATGCATACACCTGTGTAACCTAAAAACCTATATAAAAAACTTTTAAATGTGAGGGTTAAATCTCTCCACTTACCTGCCTTTTCCCCAGTTTTTCTAGTAATCACTCAGTGAAGGCCTGTGGAAAAGATTTGATGAGTAGAAACATGGTGTATGGGGATCTTAGGGAAACTGAATCATCACACCAGCCTTTACTCAGCCTTTAAAAATGTGTTAAAAGCTTAGCCGTTTTCTTCTTACCTCCTTTTGCGGCAGCTTTCTCCTCCTTCAGCTGTTCCTCCAAGGAGAGAACACCTGTAGATCTCTTCTCTCACTTTCCAAATTACAACTCATTAGGTTTTGTTGCATCCTCAACCTTCTTCTGTGCCCCAAGGAGGGGAAAAAACCAAAACTATGAACTGGTAAGTTATTCAGATTGCTCCTGTTGTTAAGTTGGAAGCAATGGTTTCTTGTGACTTTCTATATCCTACATGCCGACTGGACACAAAATAACATGACTTCCTTAAGTCCTATACAATACTATGTTCTTCAAAATAAGTTTGTTACTACTCCTGTCTCCGGAGAGGACTCTGATTACATTCACTTGGCTTTGATCTCAAGGGTTCTCAATCTCTTCTTGATGAAGTTACTTTTAATGTAATAGAAGTTTTCTGTACTGTTGTAGAGATTTTGTCTAATGTAAGTGAACATTACCTTCTGCAAGCCCCTCAGTTGTGGCTCTTCTCCCTCCTAACGTCTCTCCACTGTCCTACCCTGACACTGAGGCTCCCTCCTCTAATCTTGCTTATTCTCCAAGTCACTCCCACACACCGCTGGGAGATAATTCCTGGAACACAGAACAATAAATAGTTTGAAGTCCTTCAATGGCTCCCATATGGCTCTGCATCATATATACAACCTTTCTATTCTAGACCAAAAGATGTTAATCTTATTTTCATCCAACAACTCTCTGGAAATTGTTCTGTTTAGTGGCAGAAAAGTGAAGTCATGGTTTTCTTGCTCCTCATTTTCTCCCCTAGAGTTTCTCACTCTGGATTGTCAAGGGCAGATCTTGGAACATTTCAGTTATCACCACTCTTCTGTTGAGGCAAATCCTGCAATGTCTGAATTCTCATCTAGTGTCTAGTGGGTTGCACACTGAATCTGCTGCTGTGCCTTTTTCTCCCCCCTCATGAGGCCCCAAACCACAAACCCACAACTTTTCGGGGTCCTATTCACAGAAAAACCTTTTTGTTACTTTTCTTTCTTAGTTGAGTTGGAAGGAATCTAGATTGCTTTGTCTGTTCATTGTTTGGACATTTCTAATATACTCTCCAGGGCTATGGTGAAATAAAAAATTCTGCAGGGCTTGTCACCTTCCCAGAAAACCCTAAAGAACAGCAAGGTACAGGATTCCTCACCTCAGAATTTCTAATTTATATGAGGCTCTCCATTGTCCCTTGAAGTTCAGTCTTTATCTTAGACGAGAGTGATAAAAAGTAATTCATCACATATTCTTCCAAATATCTCTGCCCTACTTTTGAACTATATCTTTTGAAACCCAAAAGCCAGGGCTTGACACCTTTGTTCTCCGTTTCTACTAGGGCAACTCTCATTGAGCACAATAAGGTTCCTGTCTAATGACTTAAACACAGAAAAGGGTTCACAGGATAATAGAAAGTGATGAGAAGGAAAGAAGAAAAAATACCAGTTAATATTTCAAAATATCTACCACATGTGCTTGCTTTTACCCTTTTCAGATTTAAAGTATTTGGGACCAATAGAAATATTATAGCAACAATAGAGGTAACAGCATTCTCCAAGAAACAACTCTCCGCTAGCAGTTATTTAAAGATGATGCGATTGAACCTCCCTCAGTAGAGCATATACCTGGGTAGAGTTTATCATTGAGGACCCATTCACCAGTTTCCCCAATCAGTAATACACATCAGAGGACAGGGGCCAACAGATAAGGGTACAGCCTACAACGGTACAGCAGTCAACAGAACTATGATATAGGCTTTTCCTAAAAACTCAGATTACAAACCACTAGTTTCTTAGAGTTAAGGGCATTATGAAAAGTATTGTCAGTCTTACTACATTGCCAAGAAATGCATGCTAACTTTTTTCTGGGCTTTCTCCTTTATGTTTCATTTGAAATCATAGAGCTGGTAGGGATCAAGAGATACTCTGAAGATATGTCCCACAAGGAGAGTTCTTTCTGTCAAAGGATTAAAGGAAAGGACAACCACAACCCTCCATAGTAAACTTGTTCAACATTTTTCTGACAGGAAATGTCTTCCTTAAAAAAAAAAAAAAATGGTGCAGCTGCTGAAGAAAAGTTTTGACTATTATTTTTTAAACAGATAAATCAGCATGGTTTGTGGGGAAAACCTTATAGTCGAAGGTCATTCCAGGAGCTTTCAAAGAGGCTGGTATCATACAAGAAAACAAAACACCGCAACAAAACAACAGCAATTTAAAATATTTAACATTGGTGAAACTAAATATTGTGATTTATGTTGTAAAAGTGACTACTTAGGAGAAAAGGCAAGAACAAGAAGAAATTTCCATCTCTCCATCATTATTAAAAGCATTTATTAAGTGTGGTATATAGTATGTGGGGTTATGCTGCTTTGCAAAACGTTCAGCAATCATTGTTATACTATCAATTAACTTTGGTTGTATATCAAACTACTCCAAAACCACTGGCTTGAAAGAGCGACACTTATTAGTTCTTAAAGTTCTGAGAATTGGCTTGGTTGTTCCCTGGTCTATGCCAGACAGGTCAGGGCACACTCAGGTCTGGTACTTGGCAGGCTGATGCCCTCAGAGGGAGCCGGTGGGGGGCGGGGGGGTGGTTGCGCTCACTTATATGTGTGGCAGTTAGCTCAATGTGGGCCAGGGGAATAGCCATAGTTTCTTATTATCCAGTAAGCTAGCCTGGGCTCATGAACTTGGTGGAAGATTTTCAGCATCAGGAGAGGTGAAGCCCCAGTGAACAACACATAGATGTTAGTGAACAAGCTTCCTTGTGCATCATGTTTTCTAATGATCCCTTGGCCAAAGCAAGTCATATACCCAGATTCAAACCTCTCACATGGACATAAAAATATATTCCTATTATAAAAGGGCTGAATTTCTAACTAGGGTTCAGATAAAAACTCAGATTCAGTGTTGGGTATCTCTTTTGGTCCCAGTGGTGTAGAAATTGAGCATACCTCTTAATGGTAAGCGGCATGCAATGAGAGATCAGAAAAACTCATGGCCACGACGCTATCTCCTACATCATGTACCTTTGCTTCTAGTAAAGAGGCAGTGATTACGGCTGTATTCGAGTCAGAAAGAAGGTCAAAAACACAGTTTACTATAGGAGATTTTAGACATTTATATCTTTTTTTCTTTTAGCTTGTCTTTGCTACTGAACAGAAAGTGTACAAGTCCTAAGTGTTTGCCATTCAACACATTAGCACAAAATGAAGAAATGTGCATAACTAACATCTATGTCTGGAAATAGAACAATACCAGTACTCCTGTGGTCCCATTTATCCCTCTCCCAACATCATCCCACCCTTCTCCCCAAACGTAACCACTATTCTGACTATGCTCGTTTTGCCCGTTTTCCTACTTCATGTAGTTGGGCTCATCTAGTGAGTGTTCCTTTGGGTCTGACTTCTCTTGTTCAACATATGCTCATTAGGTTTGTTGTTGCATATAGCTGTGGTTTTATTGTTTATTTTCTGTAAAGTATCTTATTGCATGAGAAAAACACAAGTTTATTTATCCATTCTACTATTGATGCACATTTGGGTTGTTTCCGTTTTGGCTATTAAGAATAATGCTGTTCTGAAAATTCTTGCATATGTCTTTTGGTGCACATTTGTACATATTTCTGTTGAGAAGAAAGAAGATTGAAAATGTTTGTAGTGTTCTTACTGTTCAGGTACCTAAGTATCCAACTTTTTTTTTTTTTGGTTCAACTTTATTGAGGTATAATTGACAAATAAAATTGCAAGATTTAAATTGTACAAAGTGATGATTTGCTATATATATGTAT
The DNA here is from genome assembly GCF_987537825.1 of Furipterus horrens. Taxonomy (NCBI): domain Eukaryota; kingdom Metazoa; phylum Chordata; class Mammalia; order Chiroptera; family Furipteridae; genus Furipterus; species Furipterus horrens. Next base: position 173,753,246 of record NW_028327171.1, read on the forward strand.
ACATTGTGATATATAGATAAGTCTATCACCTCACATATTTATCCTCTTTTTGAGAGAACATTTAAGTTTTTTTCAAATATACTCATTATTTTATTTTAAAATTTTATTGCTATTGTTGACACTATTACACATGTCCCCATCCCCCCAGCCTTTGCCCACGCCCACCCAGCCTTGTTCCCCCTTCCCTCTGGCCATCACCACACTGTTGTCTGTGACTGTGGGCTATGCATATACTGTGTGTTTTTTGGTTAATCCCTTCACCCTTTCATCCAGTGCTCCCTCCTTCTCTTAGCAAATTTCAATTATACAGCATTACCAACTATAGTCACTATGTTATACATTAGATCCTCAGACTTTATCCATCATAAAACTGGAGGTTTGTACTCCTTCACTAACCTCCCCCTAGTCAATATGCAGTGCACCACTCTTCTGCTGGGCACCTAAGAGTAGAATTGCTGACTCACAGGGAGGCAATGTATGTTCAACTTCAGCTGACACTGTCAATTTTCTAAACTGACCTTACTCATTTATTCCCCACCACTTCCACACATTTTTTCTTTTAATACAATTATATATCTTGTCCTCATTTTGGTGTCCTAGGTTGTAAGCTAATGCATTCTTGCCTTCTACTTTGTCTTACTCTATCATAAAATACAGTTAGAATATAACTGCGTTAATAGTAGTTGATCCTGCATTAAATTTTCATAAAACCCCAAGAATATCAAAGTATACCCAATTGTTCTGCCTAGCAATAAACTAAAATTACCTGTTTCCCCATTCATTCATTCATCAAATGTTTATGGAGGACCTACAAGACATTTTAGATTTGAACCTAGGGATACAAAGGAATGTGAAATTGAACTTCTGACCTCCAAGAAGTATCTACAGTAGTAAATGACCCATCAGTAACTGTTAGCTCCTCTCCAGTCACTTTATCAATACTTGCCTCCAGCCCAGGCTAGCAATGCAGCATGTCTAATTAATGACAAACACAATTTTCCCTCCTCTATTTTCCTTCTTTGGATAACTACCTGTAAGTTTTATTTCCTCTTTTTTGGACAAAAATAGTATTAAAGACATGAGCAAAATTGTTCTCAGAACTTAAGGAATTGTGGCAATATATACTTTTCACATTTTACCCTGTATTTCAAGGAACAATCTCTGCATGTATTTGTAGATAATGAGATTTTCAGACTACATTTATTTTGTGTAAAAAGATTAAAAATGTTCACAGTGTTCTTACTGTTTAGTATTTCATATTGTAAGTGATCAGGAGAATACATTAGTTGTTAAGGTAATGTGCTCAAGTACTTTGTGTTTTTTAATGTTTTTCTCTTTCGCAATTTATTTTTTTATCGTATTTTTTTCCATTACCAAGTATTTTGTGGTTTTAAGGAGGTATTCCTGCCCCAAACATAACTTCAGTTAGTCCTTTTCTCTGGTAGTAGGAAACAAATTTTTGTTTGTGAATTGTAGCATCTGTGCAATATATTATAAACTCTGAGAAGAGTGCCTTATGAAAAATGAGGTTCGCCATTAGTTTTTTAAATGGAGCATTAGTAATAAAATTAACCCCATTTAAAATTAACCTAATTTAAAATCACAATTAAGAGGCATCAAAGGTCCTTTGTTGTATATTTTTTCCACAGGCCCCCTTTATTGGGCCCACATTTACTCCCTCTATCATCTAAAGAAGGGCTGCAAGGGGAAGTATGTACGCGAAGGCACAGTAAGATGGAAATAGCTGTCCTTCACACCCAATGATTCCAACCTGTGCATCAACAGCAATGACCCTGAATTAGTAAGGACTTGTTTTTTTGTTTTTTGTTTTTGTCCAAATGGTACAAATCCACATCAAAGTAGGTTAAGTAGGAAAGTGTCATTAAATGGAGAAGTCTAGCATCGGTGAATTCAACTCAGAAACTCAAGCAAAAGTATTAGGACCCACCCAGTGGGCTCTGTTTCCTTTTAGGCTGCACTGATACTCTCTGCTGCAGATTAGCTCTGATGCAGCTTCAATGAACACCCTTCTTGGTCTGTGTGCCCTTAGACACGGCCCTGTGCTTCATGCTCTAGATGGAAAAACTACTGGGGAAGGACTCTGAGTGGCCCAGATTCGGTCACATGCATACTCCTGAACCGATGACCTTGCCCAGGGGGATCAGGTACCATGTAAGGCCAGGCCAGGGAGTTTTCTACTTGGCAGGTTCAGCGGAATGATCTGACCAGAGAGAAGGCATAATCCTCAAGCAAAAACAGAAAACATTCAGTACAGCCCTCACAGTGGTTCATATGCTTTGGTCATAAAAATAGTGTTAGGGAAGGGAGGATATCTGGTTAAGCAAAACAAGGTGCTATATAACGTATGGGACTCCTAAGGACTCCTAATTCATATCAGAGATCCATGTTCCAAGATTCTTTCTAGGACAGAAGTAAACTCGCAGCAGATTCAATCCCATTTGCCCAATATTTTAGGTTTTAGAATGCATGAAATTACTCATTAAATGGCTAGTTAATTCACTTTAATAATCACTGACTGTCCCTGAATTGTTTAATCAAGGTGTTTGGATACTGAATAATTTAATTATCTAATATAGGATTAAAAATAATACAGCAGTCTCAGCTGGTTGTTTTCCATTTCTAAAATGAGTTGGTTATAATAAACAGCTACAGTGAGAAACCAGAATCTATATGGGACAGTTATATTATTACATAAATTTAATATTTTATATTATATTAAAACCTACCTTTAAAATGTTAACCAGAATGTCTCCCCTGTGATATCAGAATAATTTTTCAAACAAAAAGCATTGGAATATTGCTGTTCTCCACTCTATTAAATGATGGACTCCTCAATAACAAAACAAGAAAAATACCTTGCCCTTACAAAAACAAGAGAACAGTGTAAGTCACTGCTTTATATGAGGGGACACAGTGGTACACTAAAGCGTATTTTCTAAGTGCCAGGTCTATGGCAGTAGTAATCAAGTAGGAACAATTTTGCCTCCAAGGGCATATTTGGAAATGTATGGGGACAATTTTTGATCGTTAGGACTGAAAGATTGGTGCTACTGTCATCTAGCAGGGAAGGCCAAGGATGCTGTTAAACATTCTGCAATGAGTGCAACAGTCCCCCAGAATGAAGAATTAACTGACCCAAAACGTCAGTAGTGCTGAAATTAAGAAACCCTGGTCTATAGCAAGGTTCAGGCAGAAAGGCAATAATTTAGACACAACTCCTGCCCCCGATAAATGTATACAGTAGTCTACTTGGGGGGGGGGGCTAATAAAAAATAAAAGTGAGCTCACTGTACAGCATGTAAGTGCTAAATAATAAAGCCTTTACCATGTGCCTTGCATGACACTGAATGCTATAGAAGGAAAAACCATTGTTGGATTCTTCATCAGAGCACCCCCTTCATGTTAGTAGCAAGGTAGTTGTGAAAGATATGATTTGGACAAGCAACCAGAAAAGAATATTTTGTGTAGAGGGTAAGAGGGCGGCAGAAATCCAGAGATGAGAGAGAGCAGTCTCTTTTCAGAACAGTGAAATAATCAGCTTGGCTATATCAGAATTTGTGTGGTGAAAAACTCTTTAAAAAAAATGCTGTCACCTGTCATTTGAAATAACATGGCTAATGGCTAATGGAGTCCTGGCTTTGCCATGTTTTAGCTAAGTCAATGCCGGCATGAGAGCTGTAAAATTAGGATTTCTCTTTCCTTACAGTTGTTGCTATAAAAATTAGGTGCTCTAAAATGCCTGCTACATAGTAGTGTTCAAAGGATGGCAGCTACTACAACAAATACTAAGATAGACAGGGTGAACTTGAATTTAAAAAACAACAAGTAGTTAACAGGCTGAGGATTTACATCTGTCCTGGAGGCTAGAGGACTCATTGGACCTCAGTGTGTAAGGGAGAGACAGGATGAAAACAAAGCTTCAGATCAGTCTGAATTTGGTTGGATACCACTCAGGCGCTCACTGCACTATTCTTTTGGCTTATCTGAATAGCTAACATTTTTTCAAAGTATTGTAAGTTTTTTGTTTTGTTTTGTTCTTTGCTTTCTGTTTTCCCTACAAGAATTTAGGCTCAATGAGAAACAAGTTCTCTGTGTGAGTACTGTTACATCCTCAGAACAGTACCTGGCACAAAGAAGATGATCAATAAACAGTTGTCAAAGTCCAGCCACAAAGGAAAAAGGGCCAGAACCATGTAGATACATTTGGGTGGGAAGATAGGGATATATACCAAAGATTCCCAAAAGCAATATTGATAGAATTTGGTGATTTGGGGATAGAGAAACAGCTTTGGAAACTCAAAAGTGATGGGGAACTGGCGGATTCAGTTTTAGTTAAGTTAGAAAACATGCAGATTTGAGGGAAAATAAATTGTATTTTGAATACATTAAGTGGAGAACAAAAGTTTTACAGCAATTTAGCTAGAGGAGATTGCTGAGGTTAGCAAAGTAAGGAAGTTTCCTCAAGAAAGATGAAGGGTCTTCTCCTTCCACTATAATAAAAAGCAGAAACGAAAACAATGATTTTCATTGTATAACAAATAGTGTTGCTTCAAAATTAAGTCATAGTTTTTGATGGTCTAGAGGGGAATCACAAAACTAGTTACTCAGATTATTTACCTGTAGAGATCATTTTTAGATTGTATAGTTTTGGGCTGCTTTAAATTAAAAAAAATCACTGTCTACACTTAAAAATAATACAGTAGTCCCTCTCTATACCGCGGTTCACTTATCACGGCCTCACTGTACTGCGGAATTTTTAAAAATATTATGATTATTTATCACGTATTTTTCGCTATATCATGGGATTTTGCAGTACTGTATATGTGTTGTTAAAGTTACGTAGGTTTAAAAGTGTAGAATATATTTAAGAACATAAGTAGTGTTTATAAAAGTGTAGGAAAGGTTAATAAGGGAGTGGGAAAGGTTAATAAGGGACTGGGAATGGTTTATAAGTGTGTGGGAAGGGTTAGTATAAATACTAAAATAAATGTAAGGTTCCTATTTCGCAGATTTTCACCTATTGCGGGGGGGAGGGGTCTAGAACGTAATACCCGCGGTAAGTGAGGGAATACTGTATACACAAAAATTCTGATTCTTTAATTCTCTTGAAAACCAGGCAGCTATATCAGCCTTCAGCCTTCTTTTCTACAGGCACAACTGGATGGAGCTGAGCAATGGCTGCTATCTTTAAATGATTCTAATTCACCACGCAATTCAATTTGCCTCGTTTCTGCCATTCACCTGGCCCGTCCAGGTGTTTCAGCTTGCAATTCCTGGTCTAGGGCCACTATGTCCGCTTTAATGACAGTAACAATAAAAACAGTATCAGTAATAGTAGCACACTGAGCACTCAGTTCCAGGCGCTGTTCTAAGCCAGCCACAGAGCTCATTCACTATTTGAGGGAGTTACTATTAATATACCATTTTGCAGAGGAGGAAACAGACATGGAGGTTAAAGGACCTGCCCAGAAGTCAAAAGCCAGCAAGTGGGATAGGTGAGATAAAAACCCAAATATAAATGTGCAGCCAGCCAAAAAATAGTCAGATTCAATGGTAATAAATTATCGTATATGGATCTGAGTCTTTTTCTAAAAGTAAGCATCTCCACTTCAGCCACAGACTTGTGCTTTTCTGCAGTGTACATATGCAGACATGCACACCCCTATGCGACTTTGAGTAGCTACTCTCTTTTTACCTTGCATTCTTCTGGCCTAAGGTGAGCACAAGTTTCATCTCTCTTCAGATAAAGCACAGCCTTTTCGTGGTGAGGAGGGCATGCGGTAGAGATAAACTAGTCCTCACTTTTATCTGCAGAACATAAAATGCATAGAGGACTAACTTCAAGAAATGAATGTTGTAACTTTATATATGCAATGTACTCAAAGGTTTTTACAGATTTAAAAAGAAACGTGTGGGTGGGTATAAATGGAAGTTGTAGAGCATATCCAAGGCTGCGGGGACACAAGAGTTCAGAATAAAGAGCCAGAAAACCACCGGGAAATGTTTCAGTTAGGGTATGGAAGTGTGCGAGTGAAGATGCGCATATTAAGTAAACAGGTTTCCCAGAGGTCCCCTGGGCACTCTGGGCTTTCTCCTAAATTTATCAGTGAGCGTTCAAGAATGCTTGACTGAAGAAACATTCAATGGAATAACCATGGAACAGAATGAGAGAATCTGAAAGATCAGAAAGCGTATTTTCCTATCTTGGAGAGAGTGAGAATTAGGGGGGAAAAGCATCTGGGTTCTAAAATGTTGATGCTGGAAAGCATAGAAGTATGAGGCAGACGTGAATTAGGAAAAGAACACATCAGTTGAGTCAGATGAAAATGGCATAAACAAAGTACTGAAGAATCAAAAATTCACTCATAACCATCGTAGATGAGCAACATTTTCTCCTTTTCTGACAACATACTTGGGAAATGTGAAATCATGAAATCAAGGGTATAAGAAGTGATTGGCTGGAGCTAAAAGAATATACTCGGATACATCTGGGAAAGAAGTACAATAGGAGAAAAGCAATGGAGGATTACTGTGTCATATTCTCTGTGTAACTATCTTAACTTCCCCCTTCCTATGCCCCCCCCCTTTTTTTTTACAAAGTACTGTTTCTGACACAATGAAACAAAGCAATCAAAATGACTCAGTTAAGGAGCTTGAATTTTCTTCTAAGTCTGCTGTATACTGGGAAAAAAAATACAAGAAATATTTACCAAGTGTGCACTTGGTACTACACACTACTCCGGGCCCCTGACTGCATTACTTCACTTAAATTATTACTGCTTCTGTGTGAAGTGGGCACAATAAATACAGGGGAGTGCAAAAGTAGGTCAACAGTTATTCATATGGAAAATAATAATACAAGACAATGCAGTAACAATATGGTAGTGTGTAAAAGTTTATCCTTATATTACTTTCCATATGAACTGGAAACCTACTTTTGCTCACTCCTGTATTTTTTTTATATTTAAATCCTTACCTGAGGGCATGTCTTTACTGATTTTAGGGAGGGGAGAAAGGGAGGAAAGGAGGGAAGGAAGGAGGAAGAGAGACAGAGACACACAGAGAGAGAAACATTGATGGGTTGCCTCCTGTACGTACCCTGACTGGGGACTGAACCCCTAATCTAGGTATATGCCTTGACTAGGTATCGAACCTAAAGCATTGGAGTGTATGACATGAGTCTCCAACTGAGCCAGCTGGCCAGGACCCACCTGTATTTTAAAGGTGAATGTGAAGGTCAGAGGGGTGGAAATAACTTGCCCAAGTTCACACACCTATAGGTGACAGAGCTGGAACTCAAATACTCTCAATCTTCTTTCCATCCTCCAGTTGTGTTTTGGAATGATGCTGATCTGGGTGAAAACCTGCACCTACCACTTCTTTCCAGCTTTGTGGTCTGAGCCCAATTAACCTTGCTGGACTTCAGTCTCCTGTAACATGAGATGATGTCAAATTTCATAGGATTGTCCTGTAAAAATTAAATCAGTTCATTCATTCATCCATTCAAATGATGGACCACACACAAGGGAAGTAAAGAAAGGGGGGAGGGTAACTAATGAAAACAGTCAATAGATCCAAAGTTTTGATAAAATGAGAGAGTCCAAGAATAGCAGTACTAAAGCAGGTGAGCTGGATGGGTAGTGGTCAGAATGTGATGCTTACGGGAAAGCTTTCAGAGGTGGTACAGATTGTGCAGTCAACATAAAGCAGATAACCATGGGATCAGCTGGCTAAGAACATAGTAGGGATAGAGAAACGTATGCAAAATATCTAGAACTCAGCTGATCCTTTAGAAATGCTAATTCTAAAAAGTAAAAAAATAGATACAGGCAACCTGTTTCTTGTCTGTATATTAAAAGGATTAAAGTGAAAAATCTGCTTGACTGGAAGCCAGTGCATGTGAACACAGTGCATCTGATGCTGTAGAAACGCATCATGATGGCAGAACGGTCTAGTTCTGCACTCTCTTATTCACTGTGTCCTGATATGAGTCACTTACACTCCAATACTTCTGCTTGGAGGTAGTCAGGTGTTCTGTTAGCTGATTTTGTTAACAGTAAACCAAACAGTGAGGAGCAAAGAAACCCAAATAAGCAGAACTGAGGGAGGGCAGGAGGATTGGAGGAGGAAGACAGGATAATATTTCTTTATTTACATGGACTTTATTTTTGCTTATACTCAAGCTTTAAACAACAGAAATAGAAAACATTTTGAATCAGAATATGACTGAAAGTCAAACATTAAGACGGTGGTCCCATTATTCTTGAACCCAGGCATGGGGTAAAATGGATTTTATCAACTTTTAAAGTGAACAAGCACAAGTAGTCTATTAGTAAGTAGGGTTAGATGTCTGTCAACAAATCTAAAATTTCAGCGGCAGTATTTTATTTCAAAGGTAATAAATAATATGGTCAGATAAAAACTGGTGAGTTACAATAATGGAAACTTTTGAAATTCTTATAAAAAGTTGGAATTATTTCAGTTAGGCTGTTCACATTTCTCATGATTGTATGTTTTCCAATTTTGTATTAATGTAAATAAAAAATTAAAAACATAAATCACCAACGATATAACTTTAAGGCTGAGAAAAAGCACTAGTCACAAAGAATTTAATTTAAACATTAATTTAGCAGTCTGGAAAGAAATGTTATGAGAGAAGTCCTAATTATAAATAATATAGCTGTGTATCTGTTGAAAGACTAATATACACCTAGCTTCACCAAAACACTTGTGAGAAACAATTACATATACCTCTTTTGTTAAAGACAAAATATGAAACTGCTCTATTTTTTAAAAATGGTGACTTCCAAAGGTTCATAACAACTCATTAACAAAGTAAAAATGTTACACTGAAATGGTTTATTTTGATCTTCAGTTACAAATAAAAAGCCAGTAATAACTAATTATAATAGTTCTATGACAATTGGAAACACTATTATCAGAAAAAAAATTTTTGTCAATGAAAAAAATCACTGATTCAGGACGTTTATTTAATCATTTTATTAACAAAATATATGCAAGAATTGCATCCCTCTCCAGTGAAACTTTTCTCTTCAAATAATTTTATGTGGAGGACCTTGAAATGTAGCAATTATATAAAACATGTTAAAATGAAAACATTTTTTAAATGTACAATACAAACCACTACTTTATACAAGAATTCTCTATGAAGTTCATTAATCAATGTAAAAAATAATTTGTTTTGACAGAATATAAGGCATGTTGAGTTTCTGTAATTTTGTATAATTATTTTTTTTGCTTTGTTGGAGACTTTTCTCTTCGCCGGTCTTGATTTCTCTTTGATTCTCTGGATTGCTCAGAGTATCTGCTGGGTTTTTCCCACTGCCTATCGGCACCATTCTGACACCTGTCTTCATCACTCCTAGAGTCTGAGTGTTTTCTATTCTTTTCTCTTGACTTTGATCTGTCTCTTCTTCTAAAATTCTCACTGTCCTTATTTCGGTGCCTATGCTCATTTTCAGAAAAAGAACTTCTTTCTCCTCTCTTCTTTTTGGGATTACCATACTTATTTTCCAAATCTAGGTGCATTTCTTGGTCTCTGTCATTGGAGATTCTACTGTAACTATTTCGTTCAGAAGGAACACCTCTGTCTGAAGTGTATTTTATTATGGGATCTCTCCAATTCGGATCCCTTGAATTTTTATCTCTCAGTTTTTCTGACCTTCTTTCTCTTTCAGTCCTTGTTTCTTGGTGTCTTGGCTCTGAACTTCTTTCATCTTGTTTCCTATCATTTGTTTGTTGTTTTCTGATCAATTTATCTACTTTACGTCTGGTGTTCCCTTGTACCTTCTTTCTTACATCTTTATCTGCACATGTAAAATGAAATATAGTTAGCTTTAATTTCATAATTTAACAATCACATTTATTAATATAATGTAGGTTTACTAATTCAGATAAACTGGATGCAAAGCTAAACTGACTGAATAAAAAGTCTGACAGAACATTTCACAAACATTTCAAGAGTATATGGTATATCAACATTAGTTACCAAAGTATCATTTTGATTTTTAGACTCAAAACAGTGAACAGAAACTTTTAACTACAGCACATGTTGTAAAATCTTTTATGAAGTAACTAAAATACATTTTCACTTAGAAATTTCATTCAAAAACAGGAATTCTAGTCCATGTGCATTTTGCCATATGAAATATTATGTCAGTTCTGGTACATAATCAAAATACAATGATCACACACACCAGCAACATCACTTCCCACAGGTGAGAGGGAGTGGGATGACTAAGTTTACTTATATACATATATATGTATATATTTCAGATAAAAACCTCTTCCTATAAAACAGCAGTTTTGTTTTCAGTGCTATTAGAGAAGTACTAACTGTACTGCCAGGAGAAACTATGTTAAGACACAATCACAGGCTTTATAAGAGCCACTCAGGCTTGATTTCTGAGAATACTCTTCTAAAAAGGCCGTGAACAATTTAATTTTACTGACATTATTGCAAATATAAATATTAAGTACTTACAGTGAAATAACTTACCATTTTCAGCTATTGAACACACTTAACTGCTTTATCTGTGTTACTTAATTTGGGTAGGTAAGTCAATGGTGCTGAAATGACCAAAACTTGTCACATTCATGTGTGTACAGAAAGAAGAAAATAAGGTAGAAGACCACCTACTGTCATCCTACCTCCACCAAAATCTCACTGTACCAACCTGCATTTCCTCTGCCAAATGCCTACCCTTGAACAGTCAGTTAATTTGCCACTAAGGACTTTTCCTCTGTTCCTATCAAGCAGCTCGGCTGAGCTGCAGCTACCCAAGCAGAAACCATCTGGCTCTGTGCTAAGTCAACGCCTCTGACACCACCCCACACGGCTCTCAGCGGTTTGCTGACACGAATGCCCGTGCCCCATAATAATATGCAATCTCTTCTCTCTTTGGTGTCTGCTTTACAATTTTCCATTTTGGGGGCAGTTCATACTGCCTTTATGCTATTTAATATTTTATTAACAAAACTGAAAGCTCTCTCCTGAAATTGTATGATGAGACAAATTAATTTTGAATCAGCAAAGCCTCCTTATTGCAGCAATTCATGCTGTGTATCATCTGTTCTCAAAACAGATCATGAAATAACAAATTCTTCAGAATTAAAAGAGGTGAATGTTAAATGAACAATGTTAGCATATTTTAATTCAAGAAGACGACGTCCTGTGAGCAAATGGAATCTTGCTCTAATAATTTAAAACACTGAGAGCCCACAAATCTGGCTACCACATAGTAGGTAAGACACTTCCAAGTGTAACAAATCAGGGAATAAGAATAAAAAGACTAGGCTTCCAACCTTTTGAGACTATAGGAAAAAGCACGCACTCTCTGAAAAAGAAGTAACATGCATTTTGTACTATTAGACTATCTCTAATTCAGACTAAAATACTATGATGAAAGAAAGCAGAGCTGACCCTGCAGAAAACAACAGAGACCTTTTCAGAAAATGGAACATTTGAAAAAAATTTTTTACTACAGCACTCCCAGTTCCAAGTAGAATAGAGAAGCCTGTGGAAGATCAGCGCTCTTGTTGAAAAACAACTAGAAATGCTGGATATAAATTTAAATCTTCTGCTTAAAGGCGATAAAGATCTTGAAAAACCTGAGATGCTACAAAGGAAGGTAGTGCTCAAGAAAAGGACAGGGATGGGTATGTCCAAACAACAGAGGCATCAGCCTGAAGGAACTCCTAATTGCCAAAGCTGAAATGATTTGAATAACAAAATAAATGATGGTACTGCACTTTAACCCACAGAATAAGATAAACATCCATGAATCCACCCACACTGATAAAATGTAGAGTTAAATTATTAAGTAAATGGCAGGAAGGGACAACTCTTTCTTACAGAAGAAATTCAACTACTAAATGCAGAAAAAACAAAAATCACCATTCAGCAAACACCACAGTAATAAGTGTTCCAGACAAAATCTAAAGATGAATGCTAAAATTGGAGATGAAAGGTAAAAGAGATTTGCATAGTATCAAATTATCTACTTACAAGATTCAGTTTACAGAGAAAAATCTTTCCATGAAGAAATCCAGAAGACATCACCTTAACTAAGTTATCGAAGTTATTTTCACCAATAACTAAAAAACACATTTCTATACTCTAGCCCAAAATGCATAAACCCATTCTAATCATGAGAAAATTTCACACATGTCTCCATATTGAAGGTCATTCTATAAAATAAGTGACCATAGGACTTCAAGTGTCAAAGCCATTAGGAAAGCCTGAGAGGAACTATCACAGATTATAAAGACTAAGGAGAAATATAATTAAATGCCAAATAGCACCCAGTACAAGAAAGAAAACACTAGTGAAAGGCAAGATTATTAAGATCTGCTGTTTGGTTAATTGCATTGTCCCAGTGTCAATTTCCAGGTTTTGATGAGTGAACCACGGTTATGTAAAGTGGTAACATTAGGGAAAGTTGGGTGAGGCTATGTGGGAATTCTCTGTAATATTTTTGCAACCTTCTTATAAGTGGAAAATTAGTTCAAAATAAAAAGTAAACAAGTAAAGACATCAGAGCTGGTGAAAAAATAAGGACTAGAAGAGTCAAGACTCAAGAAAAGGCAGAAACACAGAAGGGTACACTGCCATTCTACAGCCACTCTCCCTGAGAGCATCTGCTGATCCCGGCTGCTGCTGACGGGGAGGCCAGCAGAGCTCTGGCAGCCGGGGACAGACAAGAATATATATGACAAAGGACATACATCCAGAATGCAAAAGAACTCGCACAAATGAGCAAAGACTTTAACAGCCACTCAACAGAGAGAAAATTTCTAAATAACCAGTAATATATAAAATGCTGCTCAACTTCATGAGTGATCAAGGAAATACAAATTAAAACCACAATGCAATGCCTTTACACATTGACCAGAATGGCAAAAATGAAGAAGATGGTCAGATACAGTGGTAGGGAGGACAGTCTCTAAGGGTACTCGCAGACCTGGCTGATGGGGGAGTAAACGGGATAATCACTTGGTAAAGCATTTGGCAGTATATTATAAAGCTAAATATCCACACAACCTATAAGTCAGTGAGTCCACCTCTAGGTAATACATACCTAACAGAAATGTGTATGTATCCAGTCATCAAAAGATATGTACAAGAGTATTCACGGGAACATGAATTACACCCAAATTGTCATTAGATAAAAAGGATGTTAAATATACGGAGGTATATTCATGCAGTGGAAAACTATTCAGCAAGAAAAATAAATGAACTATAAATGCAGTAATATGGATGATTCTCACAAAGTAACTCTGAAAGATAAGCCAGACATAAAGGAGATCATAATACATAATTATAAAGTTAAAAGACAAAACTAATTTATAGAATTACAGATCAGAACAGTAGCTGCCACAAGACAGTGAATGGGAGGAGTGGCAATAACAGGGAGAGAGAACAAGGAGGACTCTGAGGTACAGGTACTTCTTTTCTGGGTGCTGGCTGCATGGAGGTGCTCTCTCTCTATAGATGTACATTTATGACATATGCACTAAATGTGTGATACATGTCAGTAACTACCATAAAGCTTCACTGTTAAAAGTAAAACCCCACATTTCTTAAAACTGAACATCAGGAAAGCTCCTATAAACTAGATTACAGACATTATGAATGGTATAAAATATCTTCATCTCTATGAAAAGGCTTCCAAAAGGTAATCTTAGCATTGTAAATGTTATAATTTTCAATAGGCTGCAATAGTGATAGATGATCATTTATGTTATTAATTGTGGCTTTTATACAACTGAACACTAAAATAAGAAAAAAATCAAATTATTTACTTCTTTCACTATAAACACCACCAGCAATATACTTATTAGAGAAGAGCATGATTGATTATGAGTTTCAATACCTGAGGCAGAGCTCTGACTACTGGCAGATGAAGAATCGCTCTCTTCGCTGGAGGTCTCGGAGCTGCTGTCGCTGCTGTCAGAGGCAGAGGCAGAGGACTCAGACTCTGCAGAGGACGCAGAGGAGGAAGAGGAAGAAGAGGATTTATCTGGCTCAACTTCTGGTTTCTGTGGCACAATAACCTTTGGTGTATTTTTGAGATGCTCACGTAATTCATCCCTAATTAAAAATATAATCTCTGTTAGATTTTGCTTAGAAGGCAATTGTGAGATAATTTTGTAAACTGAAAATACAATTCTGAAAATAATCCTTACGTTAAACCTCCAAGACCTATAGAAGTAAAAAAGTTGATGGCAAACCGAGTGTTTCTGGGATTATCTCGGGGTAATAACCCTTCAAAGAACGGCTGCAGGGTTCTAAAAAAAAAGACAAAAAGAAAATGAACAAAAGAAACTAGATTGCTTAAAAATGAATTTTTTTGCTTAAAGTCAAAGTTCTTATACAGTCACTGTTCAGATCTTCTATGTATTAAATTAGTAAATAAAATACAACCAAGTAAATGATTTATATAATTTAGTAGGTTAGGCTACATGGTATCTAAATGAAACGTGTAGGGTCCATTCATAATTTACTAAACTTGATTTGTATAATTATACAACAGGTTTTTAAAAAAACTTTTTATACACACAAGGAGAACATATATATGTATGTAACATACACAAAAGTGCATATATGTGAATATATATTTAGAAAAATTAAAAAATGCTCTTTTGGGGTGTGTGTGTGTGTGTGCAGAGAGAGAGAGAGTGTGTGTGTGTGTGTGTAGAAAGAGAGAGAGAGAGAGAGACTGTGCAAGGTACTGGGGTAGGAGGAAAAACAGTCAACGAAAGGGAGAGATCATGTTTATTCGTGATTTACTGATTTATTCATGTTTATTGATTGCAAATAATTATTTTTTCTAGGGAGGGGAGCAGAAAACAACAACATAATGTGGTTTTGAGTGCCACAGTGAATGGCTAACCGGCAGAATCAGGAAAAACTGTTTCACAGAAAAGGATGACAAATAAGAATGACTGAGAGTGTGCTGGGTAGAACAAGGGAGGGACCTCCAGCTCTGGAGATAGGGGGTAGAGAGGCATGAATGAGCCAGACCTGCTTAACAAGCAGGGCAACGTTGGGGTGCTGGAGTGGGCTTTACCAGGTGAGCCTGGCAAAGCAGGCAGGGGCCAATGAATGAGTTTGTAAAGCCAAGGGAAATGGACGGACCAGCACAGAGCGAGCACGGAGAACCCAGGCCAGACCTTTGGTATACACTGGAGGAGCAGGCTGAGGACAAGGGAAGAGCCTGGCGAGAACAGGGAGAATGCGAAGAAAGTGAGGAGCCACAGTGAGCAAGTGGTCAACTGTGTGAGGCTGAGAATCCGAGGGGTTTGAGGACCGAGAAAGACCACCTGATTTGTCTGACAAGCAGTCACTAAGAGATTTGAAAGAATGATTTCAGCAATGTGAATGGAGCAGAAGCCAATGAGTGGCGAGGGGTAACCTAAAGAAATAGCAAATAAAGCTAGAATAGAGAGTACATCATAGTCCTGGAACAAGACCCTAGTCCAGTGTAATGATATGAACAATTACATTACATATTCATCTGTATATAATATATATGTAATAAAATGTTAATTATCATTCTAAGGCTCAAAATTAGGGAAAAAATGAAAATAAAACTATAAATACTCACCACTGAAGACCTCCAGTGAGCATACAAAAATAATTTTCTGTGTTTTAACTAAATTAACTAAATTAAAATTGAGGCATTAATTCTGTGTTTCCTTTACCGAACTGAAAACCATCATTAAAAACTGCATGCTGTCCTGGGCCACAGAACACGAGATTCATAGCATAACTAATGAAGAAAGTCCTAGGTGCTTAACTCTTGCTTTACAACCAACAGTGGACGTGTCCCTAAAGTTAAGGAAAACCCCTGAGGACAGTAAGGATGCGAAGTGCTTAATGATAAACTTACTCATCCTTTAATCTTGCATTAAGTTTAGGAAGACCCATGTATTCACACAGTTCTTGGAAAAATATTTTAACAAAAATTCTACTGGAGGACGTAGTGGTTTCTTCACTCAGCTTTACACATTCAAGAACCTGAAAATTAAAATAAAAAAAGACAATTTTGTTCAAAAGATAAGACAAAGTGACCAATATCTATAACTTGAAATTATGATTTAGTCTCATCTTCAATCAGCATCATCTCTGAATATCTTCCCTTATGCTGATATGTATTGTACTACTGCTTGGCAAAGTTTAAGACTACTTCTCTGTGCTAATTTTAAAAATATTAAGATGCTACAGAAACAGAGTTCACTCTCTTTCTTGAGCTATGTGCTTTTTATAGAAGTGATGTATTGTCTCGAGTATATAATGCTGAAGTGAAGATTACCAGCTCCTAAACCTAACCCATCAAAATGGGGGTAGATGAGGGTTTGAGGCAAAATGCCACCTACAGCATCAGGCTCTAGTCCTGTTTAGCACAAGTAATACACGATAAGGGTAAAGACAGAAAGAATGGTGGCTTGTCCTGAATGCTAAGACAGAGGCTTAGATGCTGAAGCTCATAGAAAGATGTTTTACATTAAAAAATAAATAAAAGCAACCTCCAGTTTGTCAAGTTATGCGTTCCAGGAGCCCCTTTGCTTCAGTGAGTTAAAACTTTAATTTCATTTTCCCAAAGAAGGAAAAAAATAAGTAAAACAAATTATTATGATTTGACCCCTAGGTTAGCTTACAAAATGCCTATTAATGCAGCTGGACATAATTAGTACTTAAAATATTACAAAAATCTATCCATTGTTTATAAGCTCAATGATGTTGCTTCATTCTTCCATTAGATTCTGGTATTCTACAATGAGATCTTCTTTCTTTTCTCATGGATGCAATTTCTTTCTATTGGTGGCTAAATAAATGGTTGTTGAATGAACAGTAGTTGTACAGGAAATGCCAGATTAATGAATTCACTTCAAAGTCTAATCCAGTGTACATTTCCTCATTAAGAATACATTTCCTTGTTCTAACTGTGACAAGAACTCCTCCCTATCGCGTACCGAAATTCAATATCTGCTAAAAAGAACACAAATGCTAGGACAAACATTTCTCTCATGTCCTAACTAGAGGAATCACTGATATTTTAGTCCCTCAGGAAACACGCGGTGACTCAACAATAAATTACTACCGAACCTCGCTATACATTATTAATTTGAGTGTACACACATGTATGTATACAAAGATAAGAATCTATAATAATTTCCATTAAAAAACCTGTAGCTGTCACTATTACAAAGGACCATGATGTTTGAACTGCTAATATCATCCAGAATGGCATTTCTTACTCTCATATATTTATGCACTCAGCTTTCTGATACCACGTTATATGAACATAACCTTAAAGTTTGCCACACATTTCATTTTAAAGTACATTTCCTAAGAAGGAAAAGTATGGCTATATTATACTTAATACAAATCTGAGAATAACAAAGGATTAGGAAGAAGTATAAACACTGACCCCTATCTACTTACACTCCATGGAAGTGAATCAGTGTATAGAAGATGGGCAAACATCTTGGCAACATTTCTCAATTTGTTTGTTTCCAAACGATGGATGGTATCATACTGTTCTTTAAATATACTTTCAAAGGATTCCATATACTCTTTTTTTAGCATGCAAAATCGCTAATAAATAAAAAAAGTGAATGTCAATACCATAAAAAATTGAGTAGCAATACAATTATGAGCATATAAAATCCTTCTAAATTTAATGAATAAAAAAATAAATATTTTCTATATCATACCTCTTTGTGCTATATGATGGGATGCTCAAAAAAGAAATTAATATGTTACCCTTCTCTATCTAGAATTTATAAGCTACAACAAAATTATACAAAGCGTAACAACACAAATTATACAAAATTATGCAAATCATACACATATACCTGTATACTATACAAATATATTTCTCTGTAGGTAGTTTAGATTTAAAATATTATTTAAGCTCATGCTCTTATTTGTGGTGCACAAACATACACCTGAATTCAGAAGCTGCTTTCAGATTTTGGAAAGACAGCATTTAATTGTCCTTTCCGGAAAATTTTTACAAAGCACAAAGAACTTCAAAAAGTTCTGAAGAGTCATATGCAATGGTAAGGGACCACAAAAGTGAAGAAGGAAAGAAGGAAGGTGCAGAGAGTGGGAAACCTGAGGAAGGGAAGAACAACTTACTTTTAGTAAAGATATGCTATTACATTAGCCTAGACCACAAAGCAGACATGTTAGTTCACAATATTCATGTTAAGAATTCCCTTAGTGACTCCATTAAATTTCAACAAGCAAGACGAGGCTGGAACTCACCCCAGCTAATAAGCCAAAAAATTTCTCATATGTTCTTTGTTGAGCACAGCAATCAAGTATCATGTTGCAGAGTTCTTTCTATTTGGAAAAAAATTACAATAATAATTCAAAACAAAACAAATCCATGTTGTATGATTATTTATCAATATGATACACATCTTAAAATTTTAAGTAAGGTTTTAAAACTCTGTGAACTTTAGTGATTAGACAAAATAAAAAATCTATGCTAAGAGTAGTTTTTAAAAGCCTTCAGTCTGGCTGACAGCTTCCATATATCATCCATGCTAATTACATTGACTATAAAATTCTAAATTCATATAAGTATGAACCACTTTAAGAGAACCTAGTATATGAAACAGACACATCAAAAAGAGAGTAAATAAACTGTATTTTAAAAAGATTCCACAGAGAATTCTTTTAAATATAGGTCACCAATATGACATCTCATCAATACATCTAACAATTCAGTTATATACCTTTCAAAGATTTAAACGCAATTATTAGGAAATATATTTAGTTAGTGAAGAGTAGGCAGAACATGATGAGTCTTTTATAGAAATATAAATAGACACAAACTTCAATATCAACTTAAATGACACTGGTTGATAAAGAAAAAATATATTTAAGAAAAAAAAGAGAAAGAGCTCGGTGGCTAAATTTTCCAGTCTCAAAATAAATATTATGCATATATCTATAGCTTAATCTACACAGATAGGTGGAATCATTTCATAACTACTGGAATAATATATTGTCCAATCAGCTATCTGTATGTCTTGAAAACTCCTCTGTGAAAATGTGTTAAACTAATAAACTCAGGAATAAATCCAGGATCGGAAAATATCTGATTTATAATTAACAAATGTTATTTGTTAATTCCTGAAATAATTCTAATGAAATATGTATTGATTATAGCAATTTCATAGATGAAAAAACTCAGGCAACATGAACAAATCAATGGAGACAAAATGAAAAAGACATAAATTCATTCTGACCACTGCTGTAAAATTGACTAAATATCTTTTTCTACAAAACATTTCTTACTGAAGTTTAAAATTATTTTTTTCCAAATATAGTAACTGCAATATATTTGCTTTCTATAACAGAAAGCAAGCTTATAAAATATAATGTATACCCTTTCAGTTCACTTTTACTTTAATTTACCTTTATATTTTTCATTAGCAATGTTGATATTTAGAAATAAAAGATGCAACCTGTTAATATTGTAAACACTTAAAATAATTAGGTCAATAGATATTTACTGCATATATTTATGTGCAAGGGAGAGGAAGGGGACCATGGAGAAACACAGAACAGACACTCTTAACTGTACTGCCTAGGATGGTAGCCCACAGCTACATGTAGTTATTTAAATTTTAATTATTTCATATTGCATAAAGTTAAGATTTTAGTTTCACCATCCCACGAGCCACATTTTAACTACTCAAAAGTCATATGTGAGTAGTGGCTACTGTGCTGGACAGGGCAGAATATGACTATTTCCATCACTGCAGAAAGTTCTTTTGGATGGTGCTATTCTTGATAATCTACTTATAAACAAGCTACTCAAAGGCCTCATTTCACAATATTGGTAATTTTTAGATGTCTTGATACTGCTAGTTTATTATTATTTTGTTTAAAGATTGGGTTCAAGTTACCTCAAGTAAATGTTTATAAATGTATAATTTTGAAAAGATGTACTTGGTCAAAATTTAATATAGTACTAAACACTTAAAATGAGGCTTTTCTGACTTCTGCTTTATTATGCTAATTTCCTATGTTAAAAGGCATTGTCAGCTTTTCTACTAACATTGTATTTTACAATAAGAATTAATCAGGTTGTAAACAGTGTAATATGGTAATACGCTGATAGTATTGCTAATGAAGTCAGCACTACTTACAAAACAAATGACTTTCTTCCCCAGACTAAATGTAATTACAAGAGTTGTTCCCTGTGGCTTATAATAACTAAATATTTTAACATTTTAATTAAATATTATAGCTGTTTTAGGAGTCTTTTGAGTGCATAAAAAAAGACACACTAAGACAGTCTTCCAAATGTTATCGAAATATAGTGAGGTTAGTCCTAATATTATCCTCTGGGTTAATATTAATAAAATTTATAATGACTTAATTATATTCCTCAAATAATATGGTAAGATCACATAGTAATTTCAGATTTAATTATAAAGGTTAATTCACAAATTTATTTCCTTCCAATGGCAGCACATCAAATGCATTTAGAGTACAAACAGGTATACTATTATTAATATACTAGTAAACTTTAAGAGGGGAAAAATGTATATTTTCTAATTTGAAAAGAATAATTTCCTCTCAAAATTCCATACTGCGGCATTTCAAGAATAAATCTGTATTCTATAACAAAGGTTGGCAAACTTTTTTCTGAAAAAGGTCAGATAGTAAATATTTTAGGCTTTGGAGGCCATATACGGTCAGTCTCTCTTGCACCTAGTCAGCTCTGCTGTTATAGGCAGAAGATGCAATACACAACCAACGGGCACGGCTGCATTCCAATAGAATTTTATTTACAAAAATGGGCAGCGACCTGGGCCAGTCTGCTAATCTCTGTAACAGATCATATTTAAAGTCTTAAGACATATGACTTAACAGTTAATGGTAACTTAGCTCAGACAGTTGAGATTTTTTAGACAGACGAGAAACCAAATAGCCTATTATAGTCCGGCATCTCTGCTGGGTCTAGCACATGTACAGCAAGGTGTAAAAAACAAAACCCCAGAAGTGCTGGCTCAGGTTCCAAGGATCTGAAGTCTAGATGGACTGGGAGTAACATAACAATAACACAAATAAAAAAAAAATATCGAAGATAATCTATTTAATACAGTCTTTATTATCCTTGGCATTAGAGATCTACGATAGTCTGAATAGTGAAGTATGTACATACCGAGTTATGAGACTATGAGTCCTATAGGCTAAAAAGGGTCTAATATGTATTGTACGAATTGTTGAATGCCTGACACCTTGCCTGACATAGTATATGCTGAAACACTTTTGTGAATGAATTTTAAAAAATGGTACAGATTTTTCTATACCTAATTAAACAATGTAACGCCATGTATAATGATCTTCATAATTTCTACCCCAAAATAATGCATTAGTCCATAAATGTCCTATTATATTTAAGCTACAATTTGATTTACAGGCAACCACTCAGAAATTCATGTACAGTGTGATGATTCAGAGAGACAGTCTCCCTTTCCCATATCGCATTCCAGCAGCCAATTTAATTCACTGGAAGGAGTAGCATACAAGAAACATGCCAGGTCTCCTAAGTTTTGAGTTATTTTAAATTTTAATTTTTTCATGTTATTTTAAACTTTGATTTATTGTAAATTTCAGAAAATTTACTTTTAAATAATATTTAGTACTAAGATTGTTTCAATTCATGAAACCTATTAACTGTCCTAAATATTTTTATAACTGATATACATATTTCCTAATAGAAAAAAGTATTAACTTACTGTTTGGCTTTCCGGAAATTCCATTTTCAGCAATTTGTGAGCACATTCTTCAAAATCTAAACTGTAGAGATACAACACTCATAACAGTTAGGTTAAAAACTTGGAGCACAGTTAAATTACAGTACTCTTTTATATACAAGAATCTTACTTTACAACAGGGGAGGGGATATGATTGTGGGAGAAGGGGTGGGCTGGGTGGGGGGGAGCAATTGGGGAAAAAGGGACAACTGTAACTGAAAAGCATAATAAAAATTCTATAAAAAAAAGAATCTTACTTTAATAGTTGTTTTAGATACTTTTTAAATTATAATTTTATATTATGTTGTATATATAAAAAAGACATAGCTCTTAACTCTACAATGAACGCAGTAGTGATAACATACTACAATATGGATGGACCTTAAACTATTCTAAGTGAGAAAGGACAGACACACAAGAACACATATACTGTACTAAGATTCTGCTTGTATAAAATGTCCTGAATAGGAAATCCATAGACATAGCAAGTAGACTTCAATTTTTATTACACTACTATATTATTTCTACTTATCTCTAATCCAAGTCAGGAAGTGGTAAAACATGCTCCGGGAGCCCAACATGACATTTAGTGCTTAATCATCATTTTTACAAGTTATCTTGATTCATACCCAAACACAGAGCATCTACATTTTATAAGTATAAAAATAGATAACAACCAAAATCACCTACAGTAAAAAAAACTGCTTTTATCAAACTTTCATTGCATTTAAAGTATCTTTCATATGCTATGCTTCATCTAAGAAAATTATCAAACTCAATGTGAACTCGATTTAGGAATAATGTTAATATATTTGCACTTTCTATAAAATGTTCAAATCCTCATCCTTTTGATAACAAGTAGTATAAAATAATTACCCACTAAACTATAATGAATATGAATTTAATTTTATAGTTCATCTGCATTTCTCAGCTTTTGTTAATAACTGGGTTTCATAAACACAACAGGGTAATAACCCAGGATAATACAATGTAATAGAACTTTTTAAAATACTAAAATGGAAAAAACTTATTTTAGGAAAACTTATTTATCAAGAAAGTGATTTTTAACAGATATTAAACTATATTTAGCACTAAGATTAAAATATTAAAGTGTAGTTGACAAACTTCAATAACATGGCAATGCCAGAAAGTATTTTAAAAGATTTGACTTTTCTAATGTATTATTTCTAAAAATCTGCCTACCCATTTGTCCAGTAAAGATAATACTATAGGTACAGTACTACTATATATTCTATTGTTTTTTTCCCACCAATCATTATATCAGACCACTTGCCCATATCGATAACAACGCTCCATTCGCCTAATTTTCAGTGGTGACATAAACCAGATATTGTGATTGCGCTGAACAGTAAGCTTGTCTCCGTTTTTTTATTTTTTTGCACTGAAACAATTCTGTCAATATGTATTTCTTTAAGAAATATAATAGTGAAAAAGAAGAGTCAAATGGAATGGACACTAAGACCTTGATTCATGTTACTGAAAAAATTCCCATAAAGAGTCAATTTAAATTTCCACTAATATTGTTTATATCTCACTAAAATCATTAGTACTGAGTACTGTTGCTTTAATTAAATAAACCATTTTAGTTGTTTTAATGAATGATAACAGCAGATATTATTGATTTGACTAATAACTAATATTTTTGTTTCATAATCCATTATATGAATCTCCCAACCATATCCTTTAAATACCTTATTATCAGTCTTTGTGTTTCTTTACTAAAGTTTGTATGAGCTTTTAAGTATACTAACCTTTGTCATATTTAAATTATTTTTACTAGGCATTTAGAGGTTGAGAACTTAACAAATACCAATACATAAGGCAGAGTTACTGCAATGAGTACCACTACACGATAGTGGCTGTCACTATGCCTTGATGCTTTAATTTTTAAGTCTTTTGTGTGATCTGGAAATTATTAAGGTTAGGTCAACTTAAAGCAAAACAAAAGAGGTTGCTTTTAAGTAATTATTTAAAGAGCTCCACTGTAACTCTTATAATTGCAGTATTAAAACAATATATCTGCTGTTTACAACTTATTACTGTTGAATTTCTAAAAAGGACATACAAATGAAAAAGGTCAAGTTCTAAGAATAGTTATCTATCACAAAATTTTCTCATCTTCCACTTTAATCCTGCATAAAAAAAATACTTAATAGTTTTTTCTTTCATGTGAAAGGCAAAGCACTAGGTAAGGATAAACCAAAAAATTTCTAACCAATGCTTGCTGTTTAACTTTCCTTTCTGAAAGTGAATCTGAACCAAAAAGTTTTCACAGACTAAAAACAAGATGACTCCTACTTATGAATCACTACTGCTATTACATCATACTAAATGGAAATATACAAAACCTAGTAACAAAGAAAAACAGAGAAAACATTCCTCCTCCAGTGTAAAATGTAAACACTGTGACCACTAAATCAACAGATTGATGCACATACAAAACAACAGATGTAATAAATATTTAACATTTTCATTTACTTTTCTTCGAAACCAAACTCACAGCCTTCAAAGGGAATAGGTTTTGTTTTCATGACATGATAGTTCTTATTTAACACAGCTCAAAAGGGTCCTAAAAACCTTCCTAAGTCTAATTTCTATTTTCATTTATATATATTTCCATCTGAACAACAAATCAGTGTCTGAAAGTTAAAGTAACAGTGCTTCTCTCCTTAGAATTAGAATTAGAAAACAAATTAGAAAGTAATAAAACATTAAATTTCCACTACCCTATTAAACACTGTGCTAGCTCTGTGATATAGTTGTTTTCTGGTTTTAATTAGTTATCTGAAACTATAAGAAATGGCATGGCTAAAACAAACAAACAAAAAAAACCCAACCATTTAATTATGTAACATAGTTAAGACATTCCAAATAAGTAAAGACAATTTGCTTTTGAAGCAAAGAACCAACAACAGGGATCTATCAGCTTGGACTTGGGATAAGGGGAAGCAGCAGGTAGTTTGAGAATCCCTAAAATAGTACCAAGTGTTCTGTCATCATATTCTAAAAATCCCATCTTCTTGCCCATTTGCTATCAAAAGTAAAAAACAGCTGAACTGCAGTTATCTTACCTTGACTGAATAGCAAGATAAATTGTACGACGAAATGAGACTAGATTAATTTCTGTCTTGTCATGAATAGTCACCTTTTGTCCTAAAAGAAACATAACAAAATTATGCAACTACAAAAATAAATGTGAAGAACCTAAATGTATTCTGTATAATAATTTTCGAAATACATTTAGAATCTATGAGTTTAATAACAATAACTTCTTTTCTACAGTGTAAAATAGTTTTTGTAGAATTTAAAGTACCTATTTCAAGTCTTTCGCATGTCTTAATGCATTTTAGTAAGTTTGTTAGCGCCAAAGAGTCCAGAACCAAGTCAGGAAAACTATTTTTGTTTCTGTGTCACCTGCTCATTTAGATACTATAAAAGGCTGCACTCATGATGCTGGGTGGTAAGACATTATTTCTACAGTTCTAAACAGTTTCTTCTCAATTTAAAAGAACTGTAACTTGTGAGTAGAAATATAGTTTCAGAGAACACTGGGATTATCATGACAATGTGTATTTGTCAAAATTTTCTCTTATCTAATGCATGAAAACTTCCCTGTGAAATATTTAACCAGTTTTATTTGAACAGTATTTTCACAGGAAACAAAGAAATTCTAAAGTAAAATTTAGTACATAAATAGTAACGTGTTTTAAATAAGGCAATGGAAAAATTAAACTTATTTTTATAAAATATATTACAGAAGAGCAATTATACTCTAAGACAGAACTAAAAAAAGTACATTATGCCCTAACAGGGAAAGATACTTTTGACATTTTCAAATATGTAACACAAGTAAATAGTGACCAGTGCAGGCATGTTCTGATGTTTAAACTGAGGCTCAACCAAAATAGTGAGCTCATTTCTCTTTGAAATATAATGTAATCAAAACTGAAAAGGAAGAACATTGTGCCCACTTTTGTATAAATATAAATTTTGACCTCTCCAGTCTATTTGGCCAAAATGAAGAGCAAATACCCATTCTCATCTGTTACATTAATGCCAGGGTTACATAAATTATATGCACTGAAATGAATGCAGCTTTTCACGGTTTATAATCAGAGACATAGTATGTCAAATTAAAATTATGCTGATGTTAAAAACAAATTTCCTTGTTTAATACTTTTAGAGCAAGGTTTTCAACCTTGGTGATACTGACATTTTAAGCTGAATAGTACTTGGTTGTGTGTGAGGGGACAGTCTTGTGACTTGTTGGATATTTAACAGCATTCTTAGCCTTTACCTAGGAGATGCCAGTAGCAGCCCTCCCAACCCCACAGACTGAGAACCAATGATTTATAGAATTACAGAATTAATTTCAGAGTATTTTATAGTACTATTTAAATAAGCTATACTTTTACCTTCTTCATCTTCTTCTCCCTCTTCCTCTTCTTCTTCCTCTTCTTCACTACTTTCAGCATCTTGGTCTGTGTTTGAATCACTATCGCCTTCATCAAGGATTTCTAAAAGAACGAAGTAAATTTAGTGAAATATTAACAAGCAAACGATACTCACGCATTTCATTCTGCAAAGGTAATTTTCAGTTCACCGAAATCCACAAAGGTGCAAGTGTTTGTCAACCAGTAAAGATAATTACATAGGCCTCCTGTTGCTGCCTCTGTGGTCAGAGAGCAGTATAACTAATTTGACCAGAGAGCCATATGTCAGTCTTCTGACAGACAGAAAAGTAACCATGAAACAAGGAAAGGATCAAAGTTTCCAAAAGAGCAAGAGCATATTGGAGTAAAAATATTCTTAGTTCATCATCAGAAAGAACAGTCTATTTTCAAAGGGTTGATATAGAAAACAAGAATTTAGACTAAGAATGTTTTTTGAAAGACAAAGAAATAACTGTATAATTTAGCATTCATTTTAAATAAACACCAATGAAATTTTTATTAAAATGTATACCTACTAAAAAGAACATTGCACTCAATCCAAAAGCTTTAAAAGCATTTAAGAAAACTGGTAAAATGAGTACTTCGTTGGATTATCACTTCTTAAAATACAACTCACACCCGGAACTAGGTGAAAATAGTGATGTAAATAAGAGACTATAATAAGGCCAGTCACTATATTAATAGTAAACAAATAACAAAAATTAAAATTATATTTTGTCCAATGATGTGTACTCTATTAGCCTGATAAAAAATTTCACAAACCTGGCTAACACTTTTTTTTTTTTCATTTTTATTATAATCAGAAAATTTATAATAAAAGGTTTGGGGCTAATTCATTTTTAGGAAATTTTTAATGTCTTTCTATTGACTAAGCTGTATAAATGGGAAGCCACATATAATATCTGATATTAGCAGAGAACTTCATACCATGAGGAATAAATCATTTCACAGTCATTCAGCCCTTAGCTGACATACAAATCTCCTCAGGAACACTTCTAACAAATGTAACTTCAAGAAATAATCTGGAGTGTCTAGTTTATTATTACATAACATGGTTTAGACAGACTTTTAAAAGAGGAAACTATTTAGTATTCAATAGCAGGAAGACAGGCACTCCTGCTGTTTTCCCAAATGCTGTCAGACCTAAAACCCAAGTACACCTGAGTCACTCTAAGATGCTAATTACTAAAGCTATGCCCAGTTCCTGCTGTGGTCATTTTTTTTAATGCCAGCTCTAGAACAATTTTTATGAAAGAATGAAGGTCAAATGAATTGTCTAATCATTTACATCATCTTCTCCTCATCTGCTCATTTTAGAAGCTTCTTACTCAATTCACTTAGGCAAAGACAATTGGATTTCATTAAATGAATAAAGCAATGGTTTCCAAGTACGGTCTGTGAGTCCCGGGGGGAGAAGGAGGCGATCACTGACACCTGTCAGGTGGCCTGTCAGGTTAAAACTATTTTCATACTAATACGAAGACATTATCTGCCTTTCGCTGTGAGGACACCTGCAAGGATGGTCCAAAACAAGGAGAGTTCAAACTGCTGCAACCAGAGCACACACGAAAGCATCGCCCTGCACTAGTAGTGCAGCTGTAAGATGATGGCATAGCGCTAAGGAAGAAGATACACAATTATCTGAAAAGACTATTACAGGACTCCTTTCTTTTTGAACTATGCATCTGTGTGAGACTAAATTTTTTTCATATACTCCAATCAAAACAACCTATTGCAACAGACTGAAATCAGAAACAATGAGAATCCAGCTGTTTCCTATTAAGCCAGACATTAAAGGGTACAAAATATAAAAACATGCCATTCTTCTTAAATTTCTTTGTTGTGTAAAGTAACTTTCATAAAAATGTTACATACTAATGGGCACTGGGTTTATTATTGTTACTTTAGCATTTTTTATATTCTCAGTTTTAATTTCTAATAAAGTTAAGTGTTAATAATTATAACCCATATACACAAAAGCTATTTGGAGTCTTCAATAATTTTTAAGAGTTCTTGAGACTAAAGCGTTTAAGGGCAGTAATGAAGAACAGTGCTTCTTTCCTGGCACTGGCCAACTGCCTAGACCATAAAGAAACAAATGGAGAACTTCTAAGTTAAAAAAAAAAAAAATCATAAAAGATATAATAAATAATTAATAAAACCATTTAGCATGTTTTAGGAAAACTAGAAAAAGAAGTTCATAAGAAAAAAAGAAAATAGGTCTAAGGAGTTCTCCATGTTTGGAAACATTTAGTTTCTGGCTGATGCACTAAAACACCCTGAAGAAATCAACATCTAAGAAGAGAAACCAATTTATTGTACCATATTTTTAGAATGATATATGGAAATGGAAAGCATCTTACACCCTTATTCTCCACTTCAACATTTCACTTCTAAGAACGACTGAAGTACAGAGTGCAGGCAGTGACGTCACTCTAGGTCTCTGCTCTCCCTTCCTAGGAGCTTTCAGAGCAGTGAGTACTCTCAGGTGAAATCACAGGTCAGGAAAATAAATCCATAAAGTCATCATATATTTATAATATATAAAGAAATATAATTATCATATAAATATAATTATGTAAGTAGCACTGAACATTAGTTTTAGAACAAAAATGATACAAATGTGAAAAAAATATCACTGTATAAATACTTGCTGTGTGACAATATTAAAGCACTGTGTCTTATTTGTCTTTATACAAACAAGGAACATTTACTCTTAATCAAACAAGTAACTTTTTCTATGTCACTTAGCTAGTAATGGCAAAGACAAAATACAAACGAGTTTGTCCAAAGTTAATGCTTAAAATATATTAATAGTGTACAAATAATAATTACCAATTTATTAGCACTGATAGCTAACACTGTGATTGATGTTATCAGAAGGCTATCAACATAGCGTTTAATGAATATTAAATTAGATGTCATTTAAAGCAGTAAGTGGTAGTGCAATTAAAGTCCACTAGAAATACATGAATGTTTCTTAAGAGGGATAAAACTTAAGGGTTGCATAACTGAAACACAGGGAAAGAGAGTAAAATTATGTAAATAATTTAGAATGAAGTGATACCATGGATAACAACTAGACTGAAAAATAACGCATGCAAAAACCAGTGATGAGCACAACTTCAATAAGAGCAGAGATTTTATTAGGTCAGCAGTGATCTATACCTTTTTACCATATTATGTAACTACAAAATTGCTTCTACTTATCCAAAATAAATCATTTAATAAAATTCAACATACCCTTCTTAATAGCTTTGTATTTCTCTTCATTCTCCATGAAATTAGGATCCATTTTGAAAACATCTTAAAAAAAGAAATTCAAAGTTTAAGTGTTTATTTTCTACATTTACATTTGTTGGTGTCCTTCCCAATCATCACCCTGACTCACTAAGAACATCTTCTGGATTATAGTCATCTTCCAGAGGGAGCATATGGGTGAACTGATCTTCTTCTTCCACTAAGTCAAGTCCTTCTAGGATAACAGGGTGGTCCTTGAAGCCATCCTTCCTTACAGCAAACATCACTTCAATCATATACTGAACTCTTTTGTCAATTTCAGACTCATGGAGGATATTTCGAAGACGTTCAAATATAGCTAAACGGAAAGAAAAGAAGCAATGTATATTATAATACTCAAACAAAACCTCAGTATCAAAACAAGAATGTAAACTTACCATTGATTCCTCTTGGTGACACCTGTGTTAATTTGAGGCCACATTCCTTGAGAAAACCAATAGCTACTTCAACACTATCATCTGTTGGTCTTTCCAGGAGCAAAGTAAGCATCT
Source organism: Furipterus horrens (assembly GCF_987537825.1). NCBI lineage: Eukaryota > Metazoa > Chordata > Mammalia > Chiroptera > Furipteridae > Furipterus > Furipterus horrens. Next base: position 173,783,346 of record NW_028327171.1, read on the forward strand.
CTAAGCATAAAACTTCATGTGCCTTAAATAAAATAAAGACATACGGAATAGAGAAAATGTGTACACACACACACACACACACACACACACACATCTACTATTGAGAGTAATTTTGAAAGTTAGTAAATCTGCATTTTTCAGTGATATGATTGCCAAAGTTTTATAATGTACATAAAAATACTGCAAATACAAAATAAAATTTATTTTTTCATTTTCATTATGCATCCATTAAGAATTTGACTTATCTTCAGAAGAAATATTCTTATATATAAAAAATATAATATACATTATCGACAGGAAATGCAATAATTAACCTCAAAATATAAGTTAAGAATCATGACTAATTTTTAATTTGAGATATTTTCATAGTCATTATATGATGATAGTAATTCTCCATGAGCACAAATCTTTATATCCATTTTCCAATTCATTCTATCAGCAACTGTTAGGTAGAAAAATTACATAATTATTTTATCAGAAAATATCTTAGATCTGGTATGCAATGACAGTTTTGAATGTACACCCCATCCTCTTTTTATTTCCCTTCTACTAAACTATTTGCACTGGCCACATTAAAAAATTTACACTTATAAACAATGCCTCATAGAATTGTAATAAAATCCTACTGGGAGGCTTTACTATGAAATAAAAAGAACTAGGAAGCATGTTCAAAACGACCATACATAAAAGTCTTTCTGAAGTCAGATACTTAAGATGGGAGGGAAGAAGTCTCAATCTCAGCTCAGGAAAATTAACTTTTTTACATTGAGCCCAAGATGAAAAACACACACTAGCTTCTTGGAGAGGGAGGCAAACAGTCTTATAAGTGACAAGAAAATACTGTCCTGTACCATAGTTGGGAAGATCTAAAACATTTATCATTTTAATTGTTTTCTGGCAATGCCCAAAGTATCTCCAATGTAAGTAAAATATACATTCAAAAACTGAAACATATAGCTGTGCTGATACAAACATGTAAAGTTTTCATAGTCTTAATCAGCAAGTTACATTGTTATGAGTAATTAGGGTAAAATCTAAAAGGTTTCTAACTATAAACACTAAAACAATTCTATGCAAGAAGGAATTAAAATGATATTTAATGTTAGTGAATTAAGATTAAGTATGACTTCAAAATTTCTCTTTTTATAGATATATAATATATTGAAAGAAACCTTTGAATATGAACAAGAGAAATTTTACTGTTTTCAAGTTAAACAGAGCTGAATCAAAATTCTCAAATGGTGACTGAACACAAAATAAACATAAAAACTGAATAAAAAGAAAATTATTTGTACTTAAAACTGATTAAAATTATAATCTGCAATACTTTATAAACTGATTCTATGAATATAAGGCTATATGCACTAATGTAGTTTCAGGAACCACGGTTTTTAAGTCAGACACTTAGTTTCTCATGAATACCATGTACAGGGAAAAAAAGTGGAATAGATACCAACTCTATTGCTTTATAAAAACAAATTCAGTTAATTTCTCTAAAAAAAAAAAATGATTTGTAGTAAAGTAACCATACAGAGAATTAAGAGATCGATCTGATAAAACACTGTCTGGTTCTTCCTCATATTAAAGAATATTAAAGGTATTTATTATAGTTTTAAAACTAAAATATTACCAAGGTAAGTTTCCCAAGGACTATAAAATCAAAACAAAAACAGAAATGTGTCACTGAAGTGCATCAAGCCTGTGGTCTAATGTCACAAAAAGGCACTAAGCCTTAAAAATAATTACTTACCACGTTTTGGTTAATAAGATGTGCCACAAATTTTGAAGCAGTCAGACAAAGTTGCTGAAAAGTGAAGGTAGAGAAAGTTAATCTATAAACTAAAACCGATTTTCATTTATCTACAAAATCTACAGCTTACTTACACACTCTATTTAAATATGTAACACATAAGATAATTTTCACATCAAAATTAAATAGTAAGAAATATATGCGAAAGAATGCCATATCTGGCAAATTAGTTATAATTCTACAGCTGTAGCCATCATTTTTGTGGCTCATCATTTTAGTGGCCACAGATATTTAATAGAATACAGGAAAGTTCTCATGAAATATGCAGTTTTAAAAAATAATTCCTACATCGAAATCAACACTGCCCACTATTGCTGACACTGACTTTTTAGTCTGTCCTTATGTGGCAGTCTACTATTCATAAGCCCATCATAAATACCTTATCATTTCTTCGATAGCCTTTTCGAAAATTAAGAATTAACCTCTTGAGGATTAATTCTCCAATTTGTGGAAATTTTGAGTTGATAATCGCAACTAATGCTGCATATACATGGGTGAAGATCGGAGAAGCACTCTGTGCTTGCAAAACAGATCTGGACAACAGGCCTCTGTTAAAAAAAAAGAAAAAGTCAACAATAATCACCAATTTAATTAAAAGAATAAATACCTCATTTAAAATCCAGTAATACTACTCCTCTGTAAATAATCACAAATGCTAAATCAGGAATAAATTTATACCACTTTATCTAGGATAAGAGTTTGTCTTCCTAATAAATAAAAATGGGTTTTGAGAAAATAAACTTCAATTTGTGCGTTCATAAAACAGATTTTACCACAATATTTTCTTCAAATTTTTTTCTTGAAATATAATTTCTCTTTCCCAGTTTAATTGTTATATCTGGTCACTAATTTGAGTCTTTTAAACTACTTAGAAATAATTAAACATTTTCAAAACAGTGAAAGCAAAAAAGGTCTGCTTCAAAAACACTAAGTTAAAACAATGTAAGATTTCCACCTTCGGTCTATTATTTTGCATAAAATTATGTGGTTAAAGACAAGTGTGGGTTGTTTCCGTCCTTAAGCTTATTTTCAGTGAAATAAAAATGAAGATCTGGAAAACTCATATGAAAGATAAAGACAATCAAAGCGCTACAAGAATAATGCTGAAATAGTGACAGAAAAATAAAAGGTTCTCCTTTAATTCATTTTGAAATAAACATGTTTCTATATGCATTTGATAAGGAGAGAGATTCAAAGTAGGCTAAATAGTTATTTTTAACAATATAATGACAAATAATTATTGGACTGCCAAAGGCAAGAAAACATTCTTAACAGTTCTTACATTTAGGTGTGACAACTAAATACTTAAAGAGTAGAAAATGAGAAAAGAGAACTCTACTAATAAATTATAAGATCTTAAGCAATCCACATAACTTCTCTAAGTCTGCTTCTTTCTCAATAAAATAAAAGCTCTACCAACTTTTGAGAACAGTGGCTGCCTCTGTATACCCCAACATGCTACAACTGACTTTATGTCCCCAATGTTTTTTGAGAAAAGAAACCAGGGTCCTGCAAAATGACACGGGAAAATAGCCTTCAGATTTTCACATAAGTAGACCAAATACAGGATATCTCTATTTCCTGACCCTTTTAAACATCACAATTACTTAAAACCACATGAGAATGCTAAGTCATTCTCTTCTGTTTTTCTAAAATTTATTACTGATCTTCCTCGTTTCTTTCACATTATCACTGTGCTTTCATTAGAAATGAAACTGGTCTGAGGTCATACATATAAAAAAATATTCACTATTCCTCATAAGTTTAAATTACTGGAAGTATTCAGTAAATAAATGTCTGCAAAAATCATTACATCATATCAAAGTTTCTTCAAAAAGCAAAAACTTCATACAATCTCTAATAGTGAAGTACAGGTTGTTAATAGCTTAAATTTTTACAAAAATGGCATTTTAAATATTCTCAACTATCTTGAAATAAAATAGCATAATACATCAGTGATGACTGTTCATGTACATTTTATGTTCCTTTAACAAACTAATATGCAATACAACAAATAAAATAGCTGATACTTACCTTCCTCTAACTATATTTTCTTGAAGAAGTTCTTGAATAATAATTCCTATATTAGAAATGTTGACTTTGTTGATAAGACCATTGATTGACTTTTTTAGGGCTTCCCAGCTCATCCTCTGGTATGCTAAGCTAAAAAGAATATATTTTAATAAAGATTAAAACTTGGCCAACAATCACAATAATAAGAGGTTATAAATAAGAACATAAAAAATACTCAGTTCCTTTATTTTTTACATGATTTTCATATAACCCCCAAATGCAGCAAACTATTACTAAATAACCACACTACTGTATTTTAAGCTATTTGATTTTTATGTACATATAATGCTTATATACATACTGCTTCCCTTTAATAACATAGGACTACTAAGGATATGTAAGCATAATCTTTTGTTCTTATGATCACGTATATTGCAATTTACATTTAATTCATATCGGTCAGATTCAATACATGCTTATTTTACATTATTACACTTCATTCAAACTTGCCTCTAAAGAAAACATTTTAAAATAAAAGCTATTAATTTTTTATTTTAAATTATTATCTGAAACAGCCACATATAAGCCATAAAAAGGAAATTTTTATTATGTCCCTTTCGGTAAAAGCATGACAGAGAAAAAAATTAAATGTTTTAAACTACAACATAAAGAAATAATAAGGGACTTCCGGCCAAGATGGAGGCTTAGACGGACACGCTAGGTCTCCCTCTACAACTATAGTGGAATACAACTACTTTAAAACGAAGGATAACTAGAAATTCCAGAAAATAAAGCTACACGGAAGCCCAACATATGAAGTTATAAACCAGCGGTGCCATTTGGGCAGGTAAGAGTTAAAGAAGGCAAAGCTGTTTGCGGAGCGGCGGGGCGGGGCGGCGAAAAATCCTGGAGGTAATCAAGCCCCTGGCGTGCGCGACTCCAATCAAGCCCCTGGCTTGCGCGACTCGCGACTCCGGGCGCTGGGGAGCAGCCGCAGCATCGCCTTGATCCAGGTCTCCTAGCTGAATAACTGTGTGAATCCATCTTGGACCCCCCGCCCCCACAGAAAGCACCACAGGGCTGCGAAATAGGTCGAGGACAGGCAGGCGCCGGCGGTCGCTGATTTGTGACGCGGACGCAGGCACTGCCCCCTGCCCCCGACAGCCGGCCCAGGAAAACAAAACGCATCTGTCAAAATGAGGCAGGCAACTATAGAGATCCCGGTAACACAACTCACCAGGCAGCAGATAGAGAACCTGACAGATGAACAGATAAGAAACCTGTCAGAGGCTCAGTTCTGGGCCATTGTCATCAGGTGGCTTACAGAATTCACAAAAGAGCAGGAAAAAGATATGAAAGAAGCGAAAAACTTTCATAACGAAAGGAACAAAACCACATACGAGACAGATGGTGAGGAATCCAGAGTCCATTTCAACAAACTGGAATATGGAGAAGGAACAAGCAGTCAACCAATGCAGCGAGAGGAAATGGCAAGCAACAATGAGAGGATCAGAAACCTCTGGGACAGCTATAAAAGGCCCAACATAAGAATCATTGGTTTGCCAGAGAATGAGGAAGATGAACTAGAACTTGAAAAATTGAGTGAAAATATAATAAAGGAGAACTTCCCAGACTTGGGGAAGGGAATAGACTTGCAGATCCAGGAAGCAAGGAGAGTTCCCAAGAGACTGGACCCAGGGAGAACCACTCCAAGACACATTATAATCAAAATGTCAAAAATTAAAGATAAAGAGAGAATCTTAAAAGCAGCAAGAGAGAAGAAAAGAATTATGTACAAAGGGGTCCCAATTAGACTATCAGCTGACTTCTCAAGGGAGACCCTGCAGGCAAGAAGGGACTGGCAAGAAATATTCAAAGTAATGAAAATCCAAAACCTACAACCACGAATACTCTATCCAGCGAAATTGTCATTCAGAATAGAAGGACAGAGAAAGTGTTTCCAGGACAAAATAAAACTGAAAGAGTTCATTAGATCCAAACCACTGTTATATGAGAAGTTAAAGGGACTGGTTTAAAAAACAGAAGCTAGGGAGATGAAACAAAGGCAAACGAAACAGGCAACGAGAATGGAAAAGGAACTGTGGGTAAGGGAAACATAGTGGGGGGAGGCCAACAGGGAGGGGGAGTGGGGAGAGGGAGGGAGATGATATAGGAATTGGGGATCATGGTAGGAGGGAATGGAATAGACGGAGAGAGGTTGGGAGGAACTGTAAGCACAACTAATGGACATAATCTAAAAGGGGGGGACAACTGGAGGGAGGGGGCCACCGGGTGGAGGGGAGCAGAGGGAAGGGAAAGGGGCACAAATGTAATATTTTAATCAATAAAACACATTAAATCTGAAAAAAAAAAAAAGAAATAATAATTATAGGAAAAAGGGAAAGTCATATGAAATCATGAGGGTGAAACACTTTTAAATATTTTAAAGAACATCTCTACATTTATGTAATAGTTCCATAGCTATGCCAGCTGAATGTTATATAGTTAAACTCTTTTCAACTAAGATCTTAGGTAAATTCTTTAGCCTAATTCGGTTTCTTTGTTTGAGTGTGATGATGTTGAAAACCTTTTAATTTTAAAGCTCTAAAATTCGATTGCTTTTATAATTATTTCTCTGTGAGATATGATTTCAGATGTAGCCTTAATTTTTTTCTTACATATCGCTCTCTGATGAAGCTGATATTTTTTGGAATAATATATACAAATACACTGGTTTACAAAGAATAGCAATACTACTGAAATAGTTTTTAAAACATGAAAAGAACAACAGTTTGATATAGTATTCTCTGTGCTTCTGAACACATTAAATAACAAGTAGTGGTAGGCCTAATAACGTTATCTTCCAGGAATCTACTTAAAATTTCATATTCTGCTGATGCTGTCTACTTTATTCATAAAAAGATTTGGATTAACAATGTTTCTGGTCTTTTACAATCAGGATTGCTTTGGACTAGACTGGAGGCAGTAAATTCTTCTCACTAATGCTGTCACTACTGCTTGCTACAAGAGCAAAAAGCCTACATGATCATGAAGCTCCCACAAACCAGAAACCATTTCCAAATCCCTTCTCAACATCACAAACCAAGCATCACTACCAAGTGTTGGAATATGGCACATAAAGAGAAACTTACCAGTTTTAAATTCAATGTCATCTAATGTCCCTTTCTAGAACATATCTTTTATTTTAATTTACTTCAAATCTTTACACTTTATTTTACATAAATGACATTTCTATATTAAGCTCATTCTTTAAACAAAGTTAATTTCGTTTATTGCCACTGAAATACCCATGAAAGACGCAGGAATACTCTCTCGGCTCACCCAGAATCTCTTTTTCTTAAAGTATAAGCTATCTTCTAGCCCAATCTTTTTACTAACTACCTGGCAATTGAAAGACCATTTCTGTCTTGAACCATAGTTGTCCTAGACATTATTTCTTTCCATTAGAGAAAAAGGTCTTGAAAACTTAGCTGCACTTTTCCTATATAATGCCTCAACATCCCAATTATTTTGAAAGGGAATGAAAGGTATTTTGAGTGAGAATATTCATATACGAATTTTGATTCTTTGCCTTAGTGTAGTAACACATTATAGTCTAAGATGTTATGGTCTAAGAAAAGGAAGGAGAATAGAAAATTCTCAACTTAGTTTCATGGATTACTACAGGGGTTGGCAAACGACATCCATGAGCAAAACGCGGCTCATGGCCTGTTTCTGTAAATAAAGCTTTATTGAAAAAAAAGCTACTCATCTGTTTACATATTATCTATGGCTGTTTTCCCAACAGATTTGAGTAGCTGCAACAGAGATAGAATAACAAACAAAGCTTTAAATGTTGACTATCTGGCCTTTTCCAGAAAAAGTATACCAACTCCTGGTTTGGTAAAAGTGAGAAGATTCATTTTAGATCAAAAATATCAATACTCTTGTATATCCAGGAAAAATAGACATTAATTATATGCAAGCATGCAACTATGAAAGAAATAACATAAAAGTCTTTCCTCCAATTTTTAAATTCATAGAAGTAAAAAAAAATAAAGTTATGAGCTAATATCAGGGCAAATAGTGTGAAAGCTTCAATGGAGCTTATAGAGTAAAGAAGTCGAATTTGAGGGCTCTATCACCATGGACCAATGCAAATTCTCAACATCCAAGGTTAATTAGACCATACTTGATTTTTTTTTTTTTTTTTTCCAACGAGGGTATCTTTGCCTTGGATACTTATGTGATATCAACATACCTGTTTTTGTCTGTAATCTGTTCCTGCATCATCCTGAGCTTTGCAGGAGGAATATATGCTCCACCAGTACGAGTAAGGAGAGGATCCAGTTCATCTTTCTTCTTCTTTGCAGTAGGTTCATCCTGAGCAGAGGAACTCTGGGTTACCGATGGTTCTGGGCTTCTTCTCCTGGGAGATGGGGATTTCCGGGACCGTTTCCGATCCACGTCTCTTTCTCTTTCTCTTTCTCTGCGTTTTTCATGGTCCCTACTTCTGTAACATCAAATTTTTGAAAATGCAGAAAAGACAACATAAAATCCATTCTTAAATTTATTTCTGCATACCAAATGTGTGAAATCCTAAGTGGGCCCCAGAAATTCAGACATGGAAAAGTGGTTTGGAATGTTGAAAGTGCTTTGCAGAGAAAATATAACTTAAATTAGGCCTTCAATGTTTGACAGAATTTATATTGAGGGCAAGAAGGAGAGGAGGGAGTGGGAAGGAGACTGGCTTTCTGCAAGCAGAAAAAGACAGAATAACTGCTGAAAAACTGAGCAAATGTGTTCAGGCCAGAATAAAAAGAACAGGACAGAAACAATAAAGAGTCATGTGTAATGATGGTTAAAAGGACGAGTTCGAGTCATAGTGAAATCTTAGAAGACAAGCAACACATTAACTTTTTAAATTAGAGGAATCATTACTAGTTTCTGAGTGGGATAGTGACATGAAAACAGTGTTTTAAGAAGACAGATTGGCCTGTGATATAGATGATGAACTATATAAAAGAGAAACCAGAGTTTATTTTCAACAGTGACAATTTAAGTGGAAGACTATTGTAAAAAAAGTAACATTTGAAATTATTCTTGATATGATTGGTATTTTTATTAGAAATCTCAGGATATCAGAAATCCCTGTATATTTGAGTCAGTTTTCAAAGAAAATCAACCATTTCCTAGCGACAATTACTCTTCTCTACTAATACAGGTGAGTATTCTTTCTTAATCTACCACTTTTAAAACAATCAGAATATTGTTCTCTGAAACTATCAAAAGCCAACAAAACAGGATAAATCCTTGTTTTTTGTTACCTTTCCCTAGAGAAGAGTTTGTCCACTTAGTTGTTTTTTTTAAATATCTATACTGCCTTGGAAACTCAGATCATTCTGCTTATGCTCTGTGCAGCCATGAATTATATAAATACAGTAAGTAAAATCAGTTTCATATTATCATTATATATATATATATATATATGTAATTTATTAATTATAAGAGAGAAAGGGAGGGAATCACTGATTTGTTGTGCCACTTACTTACGGATTCATCGGTTGCTTCTTGTATGTGCCTTGACCAGAGAGCAAACCCACAACCTTGGCATATTGGGACAACACTCTAAGCAACTGAGCTATCTGACCAGGGCCAAATACACATTTTCTATAGTTAAAATTTTCAATACTAACCGTGACTCCATGCTACCATCGTAAGAACGTCCTCTTCTTGAGCGCTCATAGTCTGACCTGCTGTAATCGAAGTGATCTCTGTCCCGAGGGGATCTTTCGTGGTCTGCATATCTAACCACAGAAAATAAGAAAACCAAAGTTGAAAACAACTGTATTTACGAAAGTCATACACTGGTAATGTAAAACAATTCTATGACTGAAAATGTCTTAGCAAATTGTTTTTAACAGAAGTCCATTTTTGACACCGATTTATTCAGTCTTAATTATAAAAGATTTCAGTTTGTATACCACAAAACGACTGCTGGAATTCACTTAACCAAACTTCTCATCCTGATTCACACTGTCCTTAGTAAAAGATATATATCTAGATATCATATATAGTTAGCATGAAGAATATCCTGCAAATGACTTCTTTTGCTTAGTCTATATTTACTCATTTTATCAAAACACTGAACAAATGAGACCAGGGTCATCAAGTGGTCTCTATAAAAACCAGTTTAATTCCACTCCAAAAGACTTTATTAGCTATTAATCTTGAAACCGCATTTTTGGATAGAGGTCACAATGAATTGAAATTACAAGCAAACAAGGATGAATAGTGTAAGATCTGCTATTTGAATCTTAGAAGTCAGTAAAATCAGAGAAACTCAAGAGAAGTTAAATACACACGCACATAATAAAAACATATAGTAACATACCTATACTGTATTTTATATACATGCCTATAATTAATTTATATGCATATATAGACCTATGTGTGTGTTTTTGTGTGTAGGTGACTGATGAAAGATAATAAGCAGTTGCAAACCATGGCAATTAATCTGTCCATTAAGCAAAGGTTTTTAGAGACAACAGAATGGAATAAGAAGACAGTACATATGAAGTGAGAAAGAGATTATAGAGATGAAAGAAAGTTTATAGAGGGTGCTTTTCCCTTCATTAATTTTTAATGGTCTCAGTTTACTAAGTGAAATAACTGAAGTCCCATATGAATGCATGATGAATATAATGGTAATACTTCTGGATTTTTGATCTTAACATGATTATGATAAAATATACAAAAAAAAAATACTATTTAGTATTGAAGATACTAAAATTCTTCCCTCTCACTTAAAAAAAATTATTTAAAATCTAGAATTATTTACTATAAAGTCCTAGAACAGTCAATAATGATTTGTCCTCAAGCCCATTCAACTAAAGTTCTTTATAAAACCATAAAAAAAAAAAGCTTTTCACACTAAAATTAGAAACCTAAGAGCTAAGTAATGTCTTAAGCTTATTATAAAATACTTAAATTGAATTCATAATACATAAAGCTGTTTACCTGTCCTCTGGAAAGAAGTTCCTCTGATATGAATTACTGTTTTCCCTTCTGTCATGACCTGAAGAATGCTTTCAAAGGCAAAAAAAAAAAAAAAAAAAAAAAAAGAGAGAAAGCATTAAAAATTGTTAAAAAACACAAGACAATGAAATATATATCTCAGACAATTGGGAGTGCTTTAGAAATTACTTTAAAAGTATTTTTTTAAAACTGTTCTCACAATGGAGCAAATAACCTTTTTAACTAAAGTAGATAAAAATATTTTTCAAATTTTCAAAGCCACTTAGCTGATATTTTATTCCTATATAAATTATAAACTTATAGACCACCATTTTTATAGACATCTCCTGCTAAAAAATACGATAAAGCTTTCTTTTGGTAAATACGAAGCCAAGGGCCAGATATTTTCTGACAAGAGCTCGCTTTTGTGGTTATGCCCAAGTCTTAATACTGAACTTATCTCCTGGTTTCTTTGGCTTATAATAACCACAAATTTAGCCCAGGTTAAACAATCTAGGTAAAATAAATGGCTATTAGAAACAAACTTTAATATATTTAGGAAATTCATTTTTGTTTTCTGCAAACATTATTTGAATGTCTGATACGTATGGCACTACATTAGCTCTAAGGATTTGAAAGATTTAACTCGAAAGATACAGCTCCTACATCAAATCTTTTGAAAAAGAACAGACATACAAATAACTTCAATATAACATGAGACTGAAGAGACATGTCACATGAGACGAGACATAAAGCATCCAGTTTGAGAACATATCCTAATTTAAAAATTTATACCACTGGTCAATATTTATATTGATATGTTTTTTTTTAAAAATTAAAATAATTTTAATTATCCTAGGAAAAACAGTACATTTTTAAAAGTATCTTAATCTTAACATCTGAGAAAAAGTAAAACCAATAATGAGTAACTCGTTTTGTATACTTGCATCCTTGCCTCCTTAATGGGAAAAAGGTACATTTAAAAATAGAAAACTATACTGCATAGAAATGTAAACAATTGTTCAAACTTCCCCTTATTTTGATTATCTAATTAACAGAAGCTTGAGTCTAACATTATCACAAATAAATTCCCAAACAGTCTCATTAACTATTGAATTTTTTAAAATAGTGTACACAAACCACTCACCTATGTAAGTGAATTAGCATGTGAATAGTTTCAATTTACAGTAGCCAGTTAGGCTGTTATTTTACACTCAATGCAACCATTTTAAAACCCTGTTTCTAATGTATATAAGAAAGTTTTAAAATTATTTCACTTAGCAACACAATGAAATAGAAATATTCAACATTTATACATAGGTTTCCATAAAACCTGACTTCAATATTTTAAACCAAATATAAAGCACAAGATTCAATCAATTCATGGTAACATCAAACATAGCATATACTGATGATATACTATAATTCATAGCCCTTCCTGTGTAGACACTCTGGAGGATAAAAAGATAGGAATAACCTTAAGGAATTTATGATTTTATAGGAAAAAGATGGTTATAAAGATTTCCACAATTATATATATCAGATCATACGCTCTTGAGAGAGAGGAAGAAAGAGGGAGGAGGAGGGGAGGGGAAGAAAAAAAGAAAAGGAGAAAGAGACAATAAAACTGCAAAGTCTACTGTTTTTTTTTTTTTTTTTTTACAAGGCAGTGCAATTATTTTGATTACATTAGGGAGCTGGCCTCAATTCTGTGCTAATGATCTTTCACACATTTCTGCAACATCTGTTGCGAGCAAGAGGGAGAAACCAAAAATATTGAAGTCATGAATCAGAATTTTGGAAATACGATCAAGTTAACAGATGACTGGCACAAACAGTTAAGTGCTAGCAGGACAGCCTGAATACGCCACAATCACTATGGTATAGAGAGTACTGAGGGATGACAGTGGGTAAGGGGGACCTGAACTGGGCTTTGGTGGCTGAACAGGATTTCTCTAAGCTAAATATCATTTTCAGGTGTGATTCAAATAATAATAACCATAATTTCATTTATCATAGAGTTTAGATTATAAATTAGAGCAGTAGTTGAAAATAACATATTGTCAAAATTACTGTTAAAAATTCTCTAAATTGTTCATCTAGCAAAACAAATATGGTACACCATGTAACGACTTGTAGTCTCTAATTACAAGGAGGCGAGTAAAGCAGGGATCCTGAGTCCAGAGGCTCTGAGCATCCATTAGGTTCAGGGAGCAAATCTTCAAGAGCAAGGGACAGGAGGGGCTGAAGGAGGTGGGTAGCTTGCTTCTAGCCACACATGGAAGCTACAGTAAGACTCAATGGAAAAACAAGGGATCCTCAGCTCAGGCCTCTTGAACCATAGATGAGTCCTCAGAACATCAAGGGAAGAGCTGAGCTTCACCCGAGGTAAGACTGGGCCCAATCCCAGTAGTGGACCTGCTTGTGGCTGGCAAGATATAGAGAGGGAGGCAGACTAAACTGAGAACTGGGCCCTAGCCAGCTAGCTCAGCTGGTTAGTGCATCATCTCAATATGCCAAGATTGCAGGTTTGATGCCCAGTCAGGGCACACACAAAAACAACCAATGAATGCATAAATAAGTGGAACAAAGCAATGTTTTTCTTTCTCTCTCTTAAGTTAATAAAATAAACATTTAAAAAAATAAACTGAGAACTGACTGAGAGGCCCAAGCTACTACGAAGTGTAAGTGTAAGGGATGTGCTGACTGAAGACACCTGCTTCTAGGCAGAGGAACATGAGAGGGAAAGGAGGAGAAGCACAGTCTAAGAGGAACAGGAAGAAGACTCAGAGAGACTAATTACTCCTCCTTCTGTATAAATGGTATCAGTCTATATCTCAGTGCTCTACTCTAACAAGGCTCACTCAAGAGTCAGTTCCACACAAGGTCTTCTTCTTGTGTTCCCAGCTCCTAATACAGTCTGCCACTTACTAGGCCCACAGTTAATTAATCAATCAATTACTTGAATGCCAGTGGATCAATGAGTACAAGTCCCAAAAAGGCAGATTTCAGAACATACAAAAGTTACCTACTAACAGACGGGGACAGCTTCAGAGATGGTGAGCCTCGAGCCAAAGGAGGTATGTAAGCACAGGTGGGATGTCTACCTAGCAGGGAGGCTGGAGAATGTATCTTCTCGTGATTGAAAGAATTTAGAAATGCTGGCAGCAGAGCCTGCTTCAGTCTGTAAGTCTATCAGTTCAGTTTATTAAGCACTTACCATGCACCAGGGCCTCTACCTGCTGCCTGCTGTTAAGGAGCTCACAGTCCACTGGTTCTCTGCCAAGAAGGAGGTTTATGGGTACAGAGTGCGTGGAGGAGAGGGAAGGAGAAGTGCCTAGACTTATAATTAAATAAAAAATACACCTTCCTCTTTAATGACTCTGAGACCCAGGAAATGATGTGCCGGCTTGTAGATCCATGAAGTTGAAAAAAAAAAAGGAAGTAGAATGGTTTGCTCTTCCACTAAGTCCACGGCAGAGAAACAGTTCTGAAAGCAGCTGGAGTTACTGACCTACTATTACTCAGCCCTCATCTCCTACTATGCTCCCCTTTTCATAAACTGCTCCGGCCACACTAGACTCTGCATTTGTACTTGCTATTCCCTCTGCCTGGCACACGCTTCCCCCAGACATCTGCATGGCTAACTTCCTCATATCTTTTAAGTCTCTGCTTAAATGGCTAACTTTTCAATGGATCTTCCCTATTAAAAATTGCAACCTCCAATGCTACTGATCAATCTTACCCTATTTCTTTTCTTCATAGCACAAGTCTAGCACTCAACACTCTAACATACTATGTAATTTACTTATGTTTTAAGTTTATGATTTATTTTCTGTCTCTCCCCACTGGAATGCAAACTCCATGAGAGCAAGGATTCCTGTTTTGTTCACCCTTTTACCCAAAGTAGTTAGAATAGTCACTGAGAGACACAGTAAGATTTCAGTGAATATTGTTGAATGAATGTATAATGTCTAAAGGACAACACAGGATAAAGAGCTCACTTATACATATAAAACATGAAACAAAAGGCTCACCTGCAGATAGGTACGCAGGAACTGACCAATTAAAGACACAGTTCACTTCATGCTCATTCAGAAATGCATGTTCTTTAAGAAGAATAGTGGAATTTCAAGCTATTACTATTTTTCTTTTTCATGTGACCACTCACATGCACCGTTGATTCGTGCAGGCAGTAATGCACCCCTTCTCAACTATCCTTTTGAACACTATTACTCCCATTTCACCAAGTATCTACATTTGAAATTGTGTTTTTTAGATGTGTATATGATGCCAGGCAACTGTCTGTGTCTAATGTCCAAATTCTATAAATGTATTTTTGTTTAAAGGATAGGTAATTAACTACAAGTTGTTTTTTATTATAAGTTTCAAATACTTACTTTTATCTGTGCCACACTACTTTTCATTTTCTGATGCCAGCTGATCCTATAAATCAGACTCCTTAAGCTGGTCCAAATAACAAGTACCAAACGGTATGAATTCTTTGACAGTTTACTTTTTCTTTCTGCAAGGGTCACCTATAAAATACACCAAAAAAAGTTCTGTTAACTTTGACCATCTCAGTTTTCTTAGTCAATAGGCACAGATATAATCAATAATTTAAAAAGTCTAAAAACTCCTTAAGGCATTCCACATAATTTATAAAGAACACATATTAGTAGAAAAGATTCTGAACAATAAGCAAATAATAAAAAGGACATATTAGGCACAATAAAGTATTTTATTCTAATGACTGAGAGGAAGTTAATTTAATAACTGATGTTAGATAACTTTTTCAACTTGTTCTCAGCGAGGGATATTTTTATCTACATCATAAAACAGTATTGTGACATTAGGAAACACAAGTGAACAGAGGAAACAATTATAAGAGACACTATAAACTGAATATAAACTATCCAATGTTTCTATATAAACTAAGAATGAAATATCCAATGTTCTTGTAATAATGATCACCCAGAGATCAAGTCTAATCAAGTTAATTGCCTAAAAGGCGACTACTCCTCAGATGAATGTAACAGAATCCAGTCTTCGCATAAAAAACCTTCAACTTATCAGAAAACTGTGGCCTAAACTTAAGGAAAAAAACAATCAAAGACACCAACACTGAGATGACCCAGATGTTGGAATTAGCACACAATGTTTTTAAAGCATATTCAAAAAGGTCAAGGAAAACAAGCTTGCAAGGAATAAAAACAGAACATTTCAGAAAAACAAAGACAAAAAAACAAATAACAACATAGAGGATATAAGAGAAGAAAACTGAAAACTATATTAAGGGAAAAAACTCACTAGATAGATTTAACAGCAAAACAGAGAGAAAGGAAAGTCAGTGAGCCTAAAGGAAGATCGGTTGAAATTATCCAATCTAAAGAACAGAAGGCCCCCCCAAAATTTTAACAAACAGCATTGGGATATGTTGAACAATATCAAAAGGTGTCATATATGCATAATTAAAGTCCAGGAAAAGAGAAAACATGGGATAGAAAAAATGTTTTAAAATGAAGAGCCAAAGTTTCCTCAAGTTTGATGAAAGGCATAAATTTATCCATGAAGCTCAGAGAATCCCAGGCAGGATAAATATAAAGAAAACCACTCGTGTGCATGTAGATATAGATTATATATATATATCTGTCAAATCAAACCACTGAAAACCACAGATAAAGAGAAAATTCTGAGAGCAGCAAGAGAATAAAACAAACATTACCCACAGGGAAATAACAATTGAAGTTACTGCTAACTTCTCATCAGAAACTAAGGAGACCAGAAGACAGAAGAACAATCTTTAAAATATTGGAAGATAAAAAAACTGTTAACGTAGGATTCCAACAAAAATACTCTTAAAGTAAAGATAAAACAAGATATTAAGCAAACAAAAATAACTAAGAGAATCAAAGAGCCGGTATCACCAGCTGACCTGCACTATAAGAAATGCTAAAGGAAGTTCCTCAGGCTGAAGAAAAATACCAGATAGAATTCAGATTTTCAGGAAGAAACGGAGAACACTAGAAATGGTAATTTTCTCAGGAAGTAAAAAAGACTACTTTTTATCTAAACAAATTATAACAGCTTAAGGAGTTACAGCATAGATGTTCTAGAGACAGAACCATTTACTGTTCTAGTAACTCCAGTTTACACATTCTGCCCAATCCCTATCAAGACTGTGATGACTGACTACCTCCAGTCTCACAAACTCTTTAAGGTTCTTTCTTAACCATCCCTCTGAGGCACTATGTGATTCCCTACAGCACGCTTCCTCCCTTGGTGCAGAAAATAAATTAACTTTGACTACTAATTAAGTAGCTTACTGGTGAGTTTTCTTTGGTGGATTTTAACATACAAGACAAATGAACCAATTTCCCCAATAATTGAATGGTATGGGAGACAAAAAGAATAAGAATTGGGTGAGATTTGGAGTAACAAAATTACTTGCATTCTTATAAATACATATTTTCTAAAAGAACTTAACTGAGCACATAGTTAAAATAAGACTTATTTCAAAATCACCTGTTACTTAAATGTTAACAATGCTCAAGTTAATAAGAGAGCCACTCTAAGCACTAATACCAATAATATACAAAGTTTTAAAAAGCATTTTCCTCAAATACATATCACATATTTCACTGAGACAAGTCATTTTAACATAACATGGTGACAAGTGTCCCAAACGAAACTGGTGTGCAATAATGCACGCAAGCTAACCACCAATGTTCAAAACCACAAAACCAGCCAACAGAAGGACTGTCAATGTATGCAGTAACTCTGCAACAAAATACAGTATCTACACTAATAGGTTCCACAGCACATTATAACCATGTTCCCCAGACATCCAGAGGTTAACTAATTAACTACACGCCCTTGTTTTAAAAGTCAAAAATGAGTAATTTTGAATAAGATAACAATAATGAATAATGATAAATTATTGCATCTACAAAGACATTATATTAGATGCTTCTGTTATATAATCTTTTCAATCAGATGTATCCTGCTTTGGCAATTTTCTTTTTTTCTTTTCTTTTTTTTTAAGAGAGAGGAGAAGGGAGGGAGAGAAGGAAGAAAAGAAACATCTGGTGGGTGCCTCACTGGTTGCCTCTGGCAGGCATCCCACTGGGAACCAGATAAGCAACCCAGGCATGTGCCCTGACCGGGAATCTAACCAGCGATTTGCAGGATGACACTAAACCCATTCAGCCATGCCAGTCAAGGACTGTTTCGCCGTGTTTTTCAGTTGGAGAACTAAGATACAGAAATTTGAAGCAACGTGTCCAAATAAATTACAGCTAGTAAATGGTAGAACTAAAATTCAAAAAGGTTTAAATGCCAAACTATCCACTATTGCATCCCAACAAAAATGCCAACATTAACAAATCAACACCAAACTGGCAAATTATAAAATGTAAACAGGTATGGTCTCTACTATCCAGAAAATGTTTCTACCCTAAACTGATCCATTCTTCCAAAGTTCCAGATGGCAAAAGTTTTGATGTTAATATAATGAGACTTCTTTTTAAACATGCATAATAATTTTAAGGATGCCTTTATTTAGTTAGCATACCTATAATTCATTAAAACTAGATATAATATGAGCAAATCAGGTGATTCTATTGTGCAAGATTTAGCATTTCTTTTGATATTCTTCTTGGATCTTAAACCTGGTTTCTCTTCTTAACCTACCAACACATCAAAAAAGTTTTTTCTATGTATTTTATTTCAAATTTACCTTATTTAAATTTAATGAGTTTGCTTTCTGATCAGTGTCACCTTTCCTCTTTCTACACTTCATCATCACCAAATAACATTCTGGCAATCAAGCACAGTTTGTTACATTCCCATGACCCAAAACGAAAGTGTGAAATTAACAATATTGTAAGGCAGACTGGTGCTGCAGTTCTAACAACAACAACAACAAAAGTATAAGGTACTATCACCATTCAGATTTACATAGAATATGCCTCTAGGGAAATTCTGAGAGTTCACCATGTACATGCTTGATACTTGGACCAATTGGAAATTCCTGCAAAGAGAACAATTTATCTAGAGTTTACAGCTCAAACTGCTCTTCTTAGCACCACTATGAGGATTTTATGATGAATTATTAAATTTCTCTCTCCTTGTCACAACTAAGCAACTCAGCAAAACAACACCTGCTGTCCTGAGAAAGGAGATTTTATAAGGACATGCAATTTAAAAATGATGAAAATCTTTCTATCAGTTTTAGCAAGGATCAGAAAGCAAAATATTTAATAACATTTGTAAGAAGGAATTTAAACTGTTAACTGAAAACTATGAAACTGTAAATTCTGCAATGACCTCAAAAATTCATAAAATGAGAAAAAACTCAGCCATTGGCTGAAATGCACTGTTTTCGCTATTATTTTAATAGAACACTTCTACCATTGTCCCTTACGAGAACTCAAACCAGGTTAGAGGAACTCTGACCAAAATATACTATCATAAAATTGTTAAAAGGAAAGTGGATTCCCGATAGTTTCCTCTTCTGCATTCTACACAGTAACAACAGGCTTGGCAAACTTCAAACACTGTATCGGAGTTTAAAACACAGCAAAATCTTAGTTGTCCAATGGGGGAAATGGTAGTATTAAATAATATACAAGTAAAACCTCGGTAAAATTTGTTCTAATGCAAAAAAATACAATGGGGGGGATGGGATACTCAGGAAAATCCCCAAACAGAATCCAAGCCCCTTTCGAAGAGCGCTTTTCCGTCTCAGGGAACACACAGTAGCAGCAGACTGGCCGTAGCTCTTAAGCTTTAATGACAAGATTGCTATGGCCCTTGCCTGTCTGTACTAAGGGAAAACCCCTTTGTTTAAGAGAACTGTTTTCTTATCTTTTTCTATTTTTTCCCTTTGGATATGTACATGTTAGTGAGAAATTTGCCCCATGATATGCCACATAAGGAAAATGAAGTAATCTGACTTTAGCATAGTTCACAATTTCAGGAAACTAAAAAGGTCAACATACTGCTATCCCTCTTTCAGGAAAAGTCACCAGGTACAAGGTGAGACAACTCCTTATCTGCAATTCTGAAATCTGAAAAGCTCTGAAAATAGCATTTTTCTTTTTAAACTTATGGTGAATTCAATAGCCAGCAAAACCTGACATACACCAACAAGACTTCATGGGACTCTTCATTTGATGGGTAGCATAAATATTAATGTGTTTAGTTACAGGACGTTGCCCAGGACCCCAAAAGGGGGATTACCTAATATAGTTGTACTGAATTTCTTCTCTAAAATTTCAAAAATTTTGAATATCAGAACAGTCTGACTCTAAGGGTGCTCCCATTGTTTGTTCCTAGTCACTGCACACCAGGAGTATGGTTTGACTCATAACCATTTGAATGACTGAATATTCCTATGTTCAAGTACAGGACTGGAAGCTGTGCAGATAGTATCTGGACACTGTTTGGGTTTTGTAAGTGATGAGGAATAAACTCCATAGAAAGCCTTTGATGCGTCTCTGACTCTGTGTAGAGGAGATGGCACCAATTTTGGGTCATTTCATTAAAGACGCAGATGAGAAAAAAAGAAAAGACAAAAATAAAAAAATAAACTCATTGTAAATTGGGAATAGTTATAATACCCCATTCATTTCCTACAACATAAAGCCAGTCCATAATGGTTGGTATTTAAGTAACTAAAGAACTCAAAGTTAGTGATATGATACTTAAATCATTTGGATATGCTACCTAAGTTTTATTTTTTAATTACTTTGCTGAAACATAGGAAGATCCTCTAATGTGCTACTTTTTACCAGAATATAGGCTCTATAGGAATTTGTTAATTTTTGTATGTTTCAAAACTTCTATCAACTATTTCTTGATTTATAGTATTGATTTCACACTGAGTTATAAAAAAATCCTACATGTCGAACTTATTTACTGATTCATTTAAATAAATTCTGACATTTATGAGGCAAATTCTCTTCATCCTGTCCCCTACCTAGTTCCAACCTCTTTCTTTAAACAGCCAATTTTTTTTGATACATAAGTCTACTGATGCTGCCAATTCTTAACCTGTCATTAACTCCACTTACCCATCAAAATGTTTTCCAGTCCTCCTACTCTGAAGTATTTATCAAGGTGATACAATTACCTTTTTGTTGCTAAATCCATGACTTCCTTTTATCTAACACTGTTCTAGAACAGCAGTTCTCAACCTGTGGGTCGCAACCCCTTTGGGGGTTGAACAACCCTTTCACAGGGGTCGCCTAAGACCATCAGAAAACACATATATAATTACATATTGTTTTTGTGATTAATCACTATGCTTTAATTATGTCCAATTTGTAACAATGAAAATAGATCCTGCATATCAGATATTTACATTACAATTCGTAACAGTAGCAAAATTAGTTATGAAGTAGCAACAAAAATAATTTTATGGTTGGGGGCACCACAACATGAGGAACTGTATTAAAGGGCTGCGACATTAGGTAGGTTGAGAACCACTGCTCTAGAATTTGGTAGTGCTAACTACTTCTTCCTGAAGTTCTCACTTCTCAACTTACAGGGACACCAGTTTCATCCGGTTTTCCTCCTGTCTCTGTCCCTCTGTTCACCCCTCTAACATTTACTATTGCGTAGAGGTTAATCTTTGCTCATGGATTTTTGTCTGTTTTGTTCATTGCCATATTCCCAATATAAAAAGCTCTCCATATGTATTTGTTAGATGAACAGCCCTCATTTTATGTCTGTATTCCCTCTACCTCCACACTTTCAACTAACTTTATAAGAATGACATACTCCAGCCCAATCTCTCTAGAGTTCCAAATCCTTACATCCAAATGCCTACAGAAAACCTCCACGTTGGTGTTCCAAAGGCCCTCCAAACTAGGAAGTCCAAACTGGACTCATCATCTCCCCAAACCAGCTCTTCCTCTAAGATATCACCTATAAAGCCAGAAGTGACATTTCCTTTTCCTCACACCCAGTCCGTCACCAAATTCTAATGATTCTACCTTCTCATTTAATAGGAAATAGGTAGGTGGGAGCCTCTGTTTAGGAAAGACCCCATAATGAGTCAATCTTCACTTCATTTCAGAAGGCAAATTGTTTCGGCGATCTCTACCAAGATTTCTCACAAGGTCTTCCTTATCTGCAGGCTATCAGGACGTTTAAACTTGCCTCTAAAAATATAAATTATATACGCATACTACTAACAGGTAGGGCTCCACTGTATTACACCCATGCAGGGCAATAGGACCCTTTAAATATCTGCAAAATTGCCCTCAGGGAAACCCAGGCCTTAAAGTGAAAGCACATTCCTCTACAATATAGGCAATAATATTTCATACTTTTCAAATTTCCTTCTAAGTTTTTATTTTTTATTATTTTTAAAGATTTTATTCACTTATTTTTAGAAAGAAGGGAAGGGAGGGAGGAAGAGAGAAGAGAAACATTGACCAGTTGTCTCTTGTATGCCTCCAACTGGGGACCTGGCCCACAGCCCAGGCAAATGTCCTGACTGGGAATTGAACCGGCAACCTTTCGGTTCACAGGCCAGCACTCAATCCACTGAGCCACACCAGCCAGGGATCCTTCTAAAATTTTAAAATAAAAATTTTGTCTCTATGTCTACTGTATCAACAATTTTATCTTCATGTATTATTCTTTTAAAGAAGAGTTTTCCAGTAGCAGTCCCTCTAGTTAGTGAATAAAAACAAACCCTAAGGAACATCTCCACTGCTACTAACCCCTCTATCACCTGTATGTACATCCTCCTAAACCCACCATGTCTTGCCTTAGTTTCCCCATATATCCCTTGGTTTACAGCTGAACTGCATGACAAAAAGATTTAACTTTCCTCATTAGCCCCAGTATCTCATTCACTGAACAAATATTACCTATATGGGTTTTCTTGGTCCAGTGATTAAGTCACATTGATATACATTTTCATTGTGAGACAAAACCTTAAATTTAAAACCTATACCATAACCCTCATCACTTTACTTAATATATACCTTGTAGTTAAGACATAGTTCCAATGCTTCTAATCACTCACTGAATGCTTCCTTTTTCATTTCTGTGTTAAAGTATGTATTTGTGCAAAAGAGTCTCCTTTGTGATATCATAAAAATTAAAAAATTTTGTCCAGGACAAACAGGAAAACAAAACTTAAAAAAAAAAAAAAAAAAAAAAAGAGATGAGGCTGGGGACTAATTGATAGTTCTGTTAATAAGTGCTTCAGAAGGGTACTTACAGAGAAATTGAGAGAGTACAAGCTTAACAGAAAGAGCAGTATGGTCATGGTCTTTTTCTTTACCCCATACTTTCTGGAAACAAATTAAGCATAGAGGGTTAAAGGCAGTGTCTGTGTATGTAGGAAGGTGATGTATACCCTAAGCTGCACTCAGGCATTGAGGTCTGAGAGATCAAAGTTCCTTTCCTCTAGGCAGAGAAGTCTAAGTGTTACAGCAATGTTACAAACACGATACTACTGGAAAAGAGGAATTGCAACTAAGTAAGTGGGTCTGGGGCATAAAAAAAGGCATGGGTCTTGAACCTGAATCTTGAAGGACAAGTATGAAAGGGGGAAAGGTCACTAAGGAAATGAGATCAGAATGTGTAAAGACTCAGAGATATAGAAGAATTGAGGGGGTTCACAGTTGTTTGCATAGAGTACAGGGTGCGAAGATGAAGCAGAAATGAGATGGAACACAAGAGATTCATGAAGCTAAAGCATAAATGAACTTGTAGGAGAACACTGGCTACTTGAACTTATATGGATACACTGGTCAGTGCTGAATAACCAGAACCTAAGACAGTGTCTGCTACTTAGTAAGTTCCAATTCTAAACTTAAATATAAACGAGGGTATGTGGACTTTTGGTGAGTATTCCTATTTCTTCCTACATAGAACTCCCTATAATGATATTTTAACAACTCATTTACCAAGGAATACCCCAGCAGCCTTGTCAGACCTATCAACCCCCACTCCTAGGACCCCCCCCCCAAGCTGTCTGTCATCAAACTGCATGAACACAGCACTACCAGGTCCCATCTCCCTATTTGTCTTCACCCCATGTTAACCTGGTGAGCAGCTTGAATAAACCTCGCTATTGATAGGGGTGGGAGGAAAGTTCCTTTGATGGCACTGCAAGAGGAAATGGACCCTCAAGGTGCTGTCACTTCAACTTACAGAAAAAACTCTCATCACTGAGTGTGCACTAGGCCTTCAAACATTCATACAACTTTGTCCCCCCTCCCAAAAACTCTGTTCCCCAGCTTGCCCAATTAAGTACATGGGCTAGATATGTTCTGGCAACTCTCAGAGCACAGCTCTGAAAGTGGGCTTTCTAAGTATGTAATTCAAGGGCCACTTAGTAAACCACATTCTAAGTCTTCAAGAAAATTTGAAGGTGGTGGACTCCAGAGATGTATGAAGTAGTCCCTAGACACACACCACTGCATTCCACTCCAGAGGCTCCTGTCACCAGCTGTCCTGATAAAAAGCTGTCCTAATAAAACTAATTCACGAAAGGACGGTCAGGTAACTTTTCAGGTGGAAGTGCTGAACTCTGTCTAGCCAAATCCACTTAAAAGTTAGCCTCCAAGTCAAGTTAAACATGAATCTCCACAGGGTCTCTCCTTCCCATTAGCTCACCTGTTCTGTATGATAGAAGCCCGTATGTCCCCAGGCCAAAGCAGACCAAATTATCTTTTTGATATTTATTCACTGGGAAAGACTTACTAGTTTGGGAACAAATAGAAAAGGCCTGCTTTAATCCACTGCTTCCTCCTGATGTATTACTTTTGAAGAAAACGCTCTGAAAGTTTATACTTTATTGTAGGCACTGAAATGTCTCTTTCAATGTCCACTCAGAAACTGCACATACTGAGAAAAATATTTAGGCTATAGGTTAAGGAAGTCTGGAAGTTTGCAGAAACTACTACGCCACAGGCCTTTTTGTTTTATCACCCTCCCATGCTAGGATTCTCAGACTTGAACTGAAAAGTAGAGAAATGCAACAAGCCCTCCAAGTCGTCAGTGGGATCAGCTTAAACTAGCTCTAGGCCAATCATGACTAATACCAAGTTAAGACACACCAGGTAGTACAAAATTCAGACTAAATACATATGGGCAAAAGGCAGAGAGTAATGTTCAAATTAAGGCACGGACTTTATAAATACACAATGTGCCACTGTGTACTCTCTTAGATGGTCTCAGGCACAACAGCCACTGTAGACCACTTGGCAATGCACAATCATAAGGGAGGAGAGTTAACCTCTTAAGAATTTAGCAGCTGTGAAAACTGACAGAGCTAAAGCTGGTTCAGGAAAGACAAAGTTAAGTAGTCTAGGAAGTGTTAGAATTCCAGAAACGTTAAGACACTAAACTGCCCAAAGTGGGGAAGGAAGGGCGGCATAACAAAGATATACTGGCTGGCCATGGACTAAATCCTCTGAAGCAAGGAAGGCAGCAAAACCTGATTCTGGGGGTGGCGGTGGGCCGTAACAGATCCCTAGATGGACTAGAAAAATGGCTCTCAAACTGGCATGAGAATCAAATGGATGGCTTGGGGAAGAAGAAACTGAAGGGCCCTCCATTCCCCAGTTTCTGATTCAACAGGGCTAGGATAAAGCCCAATAGTTTACATTACTAATAAGTTCCAAGGAGATATTAACGCTGCTGGTTCAGGAGACCACATTTTCAGAACCACTGGGCCAACATTCTTTGCCTCTGAAGTCTCAAGAGCCCCAGCCAAATGAGGTGGAAAAGGCTCCATGTAAGCAAATGGGCACATAAAAGTGGAAGGGCAACATTCAGAACCAAAGAACAAGAACAGAGGCAGAAAGAGACTTCAGCAACTATATGGTAGTGGTAAAAACAATATAATAGCTAAAACTGTATGCTAGGCACGCACTGTGCACAATGCCCTCCTTATATGCATTATTTTTCTTCATCTTCAAAACAACCCATTGAGGTAGGTATTACTATTATCCGCATTTTTCAGATGAGGATGCTGAGAATAAAGATGTTAGTTAGGTCACCGGCCCCAAGCCACAGACTTATACATGCTGAAGACTGACATCTTTGGCTTACTACTCTTGTCACCGAGCGCCTACATAAGTAGGCCTTCTCCTCATACTTATACTGCCTGTAACAATGCTTCTTTTGATCAAAATCAGACTTTTAATGCTTATTCGAAATATGCTTTTCCATAGGACGGTAATTGAGGTTAACTCTCCACTTCACAGACAATCCTAAAATAAGACAAGTCTAAATACAGTTAAAGAGGAAGCAGATTAACTGGTCTTCTGAAGCCCAAGTTTGGCTGTTTATCTATCCGCTATTTCCAGTCTGGATATCTACACATGCCAACTTTTATCCCACTTTCAATGACCAAGGTCTTGCATCTGGAATAGCCTTTCACCAATTCTTTCCTTCTCCACTTATGTCAATTGTTGTAAGGATTAAGTGAAAACAGGTAAAGTGGTGTTGCAGTTAGACTCCGTGAATTAATCATTTTATTACCATTACATGCAAGTGTATTGTGGGATCCTGAGCTCAATGGAGAGATGGTGACTCGAGGGCCAAATTTGGGGGCGATCACGTTTTTTGGCGGTTGATCAATTTACGGAAGGATAAAGGAGGAAGAGCAACACATAGTGAACAAAGAGCCCTCAAGACTAAACACGAGGAAAAATCATTACTTTCGGGGCAAGAGTATGAAAGAGAAAGAACTAATGACATTTCAGAGAAGCAGTGACAGGGAAGTTACGCCGGAGAGAAGCCAGCAGTGGACTTTCACTATTTTTTAATCAACTGCAGTTCATCGATTCCAAGCCCATGTCCTGCGGCCCGAGAGAAAGGGGCCTCTACCCCGAACAGCTCGAGGGGCTCCAAGTGCTCGGCCCCGAAACACAGCACACAATGGAGAGAACCAGCGCTGGTGCTGGATGTCAGCAACGAAGATGCTGCAGAACCTCACTAGGAAGCTACGTCTGGCCGCGCAGGCGGGCAGAGATCACTGCCGCTCCTTCTCCACCCGCTGGCTCCTCCGCCCGACCGGTTCTCACGCCAACCTCGCGGGCCGCCGCGCGGCAGGAAGAGAGCCACGCGCACCCCGGTGCCGCCGACGGCCGTACTACCGAGCCCGCACCCACTCCTGAGTCCCCTTTCACTTTCCACCCAGTCTGGTCACCCACCACCCGCCCTCTCTGGTTCGCCGCCCGCGACGAGTCTACAGAACTAGGTATTTACCTGGAACTCCACCGCGCCGCCATTACACCGGATGTACGTCACTTCCCCCTCCCGGCCCCGGCAGGAGGAAGGCGGAACGTGACTTAAAAACCAGACGCCACATGGGCTTCGATACGTTATCGTAGTAACCTATTTTAAAAACCATATCGTAACGTCGTATTCACAGCGGTGGATGCGGCCACGCTCTCCTCTTCTCAAGACGGCGACAAAAGATAAGTTGACACACACTACAAGGTCCAGCATCCACCGCCTATGAGGGTGGAAATTACGTAACAAACGTAGTTTAGGCTGAGAAGTCCGCAATTGACGATGGGAATTGTAGTTTTCTGGATAAGCGCCGGAGAGTACGTTCTTGGGGCTGGTCGGAAACTTGGTAGCGATTGGGGCACAGCAAAATCTTTAAAACTATTTCTTTGCAGTTGCAAAAAGTAGACCGTAGTAGTCATTTCCCGTGAAAATCTCAAAAAGAGCAGATATCTTTTTTCTGACTTTTTAAAGTAATTAGACTGAAAATCTAAGCAAAATATTACCAAGTGTTACATGCCTACTAAATTCCAAGAGTTCAAGCCCAAAGTGAATGGGAGAATATTGGACCACAAGCAAAGTGAAGTAAAGAGGAGACAATAATTCTGTAGAGAAAACGATGCCTCTATTTTAGGTTAAGGTACTCTCTCATGAGGCGTGATGAGGATAAGGAGATAGCCTGGCCAACTTGGAAAGAGCGGTCTGAAGAGATCAGAGGTAACCAAAGTGTTTTCTTAAGCTTTACTTTTCAATAGTAATAACACCTTAAAGTTCACCTACTTGTTACTGTTTTGGGATCTATATTTTCATAAAACAATCGTATCTTTAAGTTCCCCAGCCCTTTACAAGCCAAGTCTGGTTTCTCCAAACACTTCTTTATTGCAATTTTAGTGTGCTGGTGCTACCAACTCTTTCCCAGAGGCAGAAGAGTAATGCTTATGGGGGAAAGGCCCTGGAGCTGGACTACTTAGGTTTACATTATGAATCTATTGACTTACTTATGGACAATTGACCTTGGGGCATGTTATTTCACACTGTTGTGCCCGTTTCCTGATCTGTTAGATAGGAATAATAGTAACTGCAGCCCAGAGTAGTTTTAAGAATTTAATGAGTTGATACACTTGATGTATTTGAGGTAATTCCTACTATGTAATAGTATTATCCATTTTTTTCATATTTAAGATATTTGGGTATAGTTAAAGGTGCATTTCAGTGCCTTAAAATATTTAAGTGGATGACTTCAGCTGTACCAATATGGAGTACAGAAGATGAATTTGGTAAACATTTGTGTGCATATCTGAAGAAAGCACAGTACCACCTCTACAGTTATCAATAGAAATAGGAAAGTTTGAGTTGAACCTAGAGGAGCTGAATGGAGCCGGAAAACACTAGGTTTGTCATTTGAGCCCTTTAGGAAGCAAATAGTGAGATAGAGTTAAGAATGTGAAAAGGTGAAAGGAAATGGGAGGAAAGTGGATGGAGCAGGGGTAAGAGTCCCATCCTGGGATAAATTGGTAGGTCCCTTGAACAGTCTTGATTAGCCATTGTCTGGAACCACCCCAGGAAGAATGCACCTCAACTCAAACCTGAGGTGGACTTGAAAGTGTTAACAGTTGAAGGCTGTCATCCAAGAACACTCCTCCCAGGTATGGAAAAGGGCCTTTTGTTGAAGAGGTACCTGAACAGCACATCTTTGTGTCTGCCATAGCTCACTCCTTGCACCATGTAGATCCACTCTCTATACACATTCAGGGAACAGTGCCTCTAAGGCCCCAGTGGGCCTCTCTTTCTGAAGAGGAACTGAGAGGAGAGAAGTTAGTGGGCAAACCACAGCTTCCATCTTTGCAATTGGTCTTGAGCCCCAAATAAACTCATTGCCTTTCTCCTCCACTACGCATTCTAAATTCCCCTCACTCTCTGCTTGCCTCAGTGATTAAACCAGTGATGTGAAAACCTTAATTCCTGAGAAATTTGAGCCCCTGGTAATAATCTCCTTTGCAGACAGGTGCTGCTGCACTTGCCCATTTACATTTACTATTGGGCCAGGCTCTCCTAAGAGATGCCCAAGTGGATCACCTGAGTACCACACACATGCTTATTTTCCCCCCGTTGTGTAATGCCAAGCCTACCTCCTCCTGCTGATCAGAGTTAGCATCTCCCGCCAAGGTGTTAACTCCTCGCCTACTTGTCCCTAAATTCAGGAAGTCCAAAGTACTAGGTAGCAGATGAAGCTTAGTTCAGTGGGACTCTTGCTGTGTCCCTTAGTAAGATTGTACTATCTTTGGGGACTAGGACTCTACTTCCACAAAGTTCAGACTTGTAGGAACAGGAAATACTATCTCCCCCAGCAACTCATGGAGAATTATGGTAAGTCGGACCATTTCTGTTTTAATCCCTTGTTTCCTAAACCCCAGTTTCTTACTGGGGACTCTGAGCCATATCAAGTTCTACTGCATCCTGAGGAACAGCACCTCATTCTTGCTGAGTATTATTTCCCAGAAGGCTCTTGAGCTTCACCTTTGCCAGGCCATTCCAGTGCTCCATTAGACCAGCAGCTTCTGGGACATGCAGCATGTGATATAACCAATGGAACCCATGGTAACAGGTATCCTCCTGCACCACCTTTGCTGTGAAGTATTTTTCCTAGTCGGATGCTATATTGTATAATATTCTATGTCTGTGGATCAGGCAGTTTGTAAGTCCCCAGATAGTGGTGCTGGATGAAAACTGGTAGGCAGGAAATGCAAATGCATACCCAAAATATATAATCTATTTCCATGAAATGAAATTGCTGCCCTTTTCAGGATGGGAAGGTCTCAGTGTGGTTAACTTCCCACCGAGTGCCTCCTCGATCTCTAAAGGAGTGATGACATCTCTCTCTCTTGTTGTCAAGCTGAGTTATCAGATGAGGCAGTAGACTGATCAGCTATGGTAGGTGGGTTTTATGATGATGGACCCATGCTTAGACTCTACATTTACCATCATAACCATTTCATTCAGGTGTGCATTGTGCTGCACTGATATGGCCACTGACAAAAACAAGCTAACATCAGCCAGATGAGTACTTTTGTCTACTTACTTGTTCCGTGCTTTTTCCATAAAGTTTTCTTTCTGATGGGCATTGATACATAATAAAGAGATATTCATGCTTTCTGCCCACCTTTCTTACCAATATGTAGTTTATCTATATACCTCTAACCCTCTAAAATCTCCTTGTCTATAATCCTTTAAACATCTTTCTTTTTAGATCTCTGACTGGCCAGCCAGGCTATTTGCCATTGCCTATTGGTCCATTTGTGTTGCAACATCAGGCCACTTTTCCTTCCACACAGGTGGATGACCAGGTGCGCCATCTGATGCTCTGCCCATTAGGAAATTATCCCTTTCCTCTGCTTTCAATTTCATTCCAGCATGGGGCTGTAATGTAACTGCTATTCAATTTCAGCTTTCATTCACATACTTAGCCAATTCATCTGTAAATTAAGCTTGGCCGTTTTTTCTTCCTTCAGCTGTTGTTCAAGACACCACTCTTACCTAATCTGGCCAACAGTGGGAGCTGAGAGGAGTTTTGATGCAACTGTGATGGTGATGTCAAGGTTTGTACTACTTGTTCATGTAAATTGTACCCTCTGGTCTTCTTTGTTCTTCATCTCTGTAATATTTTCATCTTATGAGGAATTGCACTTACCCCCGCCCCTACCAAGTTTCTGACATTATGGGTTCAACAAAACGTATTCCATTTGTGTCAGTCAGTGTCCCATGGTCAAGCATTTCTTCTTTACCAGTAGCATGCCAAGAGCTATTTTTTTTAATATATGCAGACTTGCTCCAGAACTCCAGAGGCCTGAAATGGGATTTTTCTCTAAGATTCCCATAAACGCCATACTACATTTTTTCCAAAACTGACAATCCTATAGCCCAAGTGTCAAGGGTGCTTACACCACTGCTCGGAACTGCTGCAGTGCCCTTTCTTTTGCCAGGTTGTTAAGTTGCCGGCTTTAATGTCACCTGGTCTATGGGCTGGAAAAATATTTCTAGGTGTGGGTTATGTTGCTTACAGAAACCAAAATGGTCTCCTAGGCAATGTGCTTTCTCCTTCCTTTTAGGGCAGTGGTCCCCAACCTTTCTGGCCTCAGGGACCAGTTTTGTGTAAGACAGTGTTTCCATGGATGGGGAGGGGTTGTAGACAGGAGGCAGAGCTCAGGCAGTAATTCAAGCAAAGCTTCACTCACTCTAGCACCACTCACCCACCTGCTGTGTGGCCCAGTTCCTAACAGGCCACAAACTGGTACCGTTCCACAGCCTGGGGGTTGGGGACCCCTGTCGTAGGAGATGCAAGGGGCAGCAAATTGTTTTTTACTTTAAAGGGAATGTTCTAGCATGTCCTGAATACTTGTCCCTTAAAACCTTTGATGAAGTGACAGGTTCCTGATTCTTCGTAAGGTTGGTTTCCCACCTTCTGGAGCACAAACCTCCAGCAAGCTAATCACCTCTTGCTCAGCATGTTTGATCAGTGTGATGTCATTGACATAAAGAATCGATATGATACTCCATAGGATTTCCACTTGATTCAGATCTCTTTGGCCTATATTATGAGAGAGACAGAGAGTTAACATAGTCCTGGGGCCCAAGTGTCAATGCATATTGTTGTCTATTTTATGTGGACCATTTCTAATTGTCTTTCTTGATTGCAATAGAAAAGAATGCATTCTTGAAGTAAATGGCCATATTATCCTGTGTTAGCAATGATAGTATGAGTGGCATGGCAGCTGCAATTGGGGCTGCTGCTTGGTTGAACTGCTGGTAGTTTACAATCATTCTGCTAATTCATCTGGTTTCTGGAGATGGGATGGGAACTATTATTTCTGTACCCTTTAAATATTTCAGGGTATTATTAATCTCCGTCATTCCTATGGCATTATGATATTGTTTCAGACTTTATTGGTCAAGAGAGGCAGTTTCAAAGACTTCTACTTGGCTTTCCACACTATGATACATCTTACTCCACGGGCCAAGGACAATATATGGAAATTATTCCACTGTGAGGTATATTGATCCCCATTACACACTTGGGACCACTGGCTTGATTTATGAACCAGACTGTGGCCATAACTCCATTTATTTCCAATAGGAGAGTTATGATGTATCAATATCAACTCTGACCGTGTATCCAATAGTCCTCAAAATATGTGGCTACTCCCCTTTTTCCAGTGCACAGTCATTAATTTAAGTGCAAGTGGGTTCCTTTGGGGAAGGTCCACGGGAATCATTACAATATATATTGTACAAGGTGTTGCATGGTGGTTCTTCCTGAGATCTAGCCAAGTCTTCAGTCAATTGTTTGGTCTAGGAACTAGGCAAGAGATTGTGAGTTTTTATTAGGGTTACCCACCTTAGCCTTCTGCTCATCCATTCTTTCTTGTATGTATATTAAGCAAGTCTCATTGGCTGCTCATATATTTTGTTCCTAGTGACACCGTGTTCTAGTAACCATCTTCACAGCTCCCTCTTGGCTGCTGCTCTAACATTCTTGTCACTGTAATTGTGACCCCGCCCCCCACTCCAGCTTCTAGGGGTTAAGTGTTGCCTAAGTCTCTGTTGCTTCAGGTACCCATAATTTTCACTGCTCCTAATGAACCAGTTTTGTGCAGCCTGTCCTATAGTCAGGCCTGACCTGTAAAGAGGAGCCGATTCTGGATGTCCTTGTGATGCTGGTGCCCTTCTTACTAGCACATTCCTGTTGGTCTTGGGCAATATGTCCTCTGGGCTCCTCTGTGGAAAATAATTTTCTCGTAGGTTTTTTGGCTGCACACAATATATTGACTCCAGCATGGCATGTCCACTTCCCTGAGCTTTTAATTTTCTTTCTCCAGGGTTAGCTATGGCAATGCAGGCATTTCATTTTCCCCAGCATGAGCCATTGCTTTCTCTAGGTGTCCAGAAGTCACCCTGGCAGGAAATTTGCTCCACCCCCTTGGGTTTGTTCCAAAGTGTTTACTCCTATATCCAAAGAAAGTTCCCCAAAGTCAATGAACTCTTCCTATGTAGTATCATGTTCCAGTGCTCTCTGCCAGTGATAAGTTTTAAGAATTGCACTACCATATCGTGCCAAGGACAAATGGTTCCCAATTTATCACCTGGGATAGGCTTGTTTTTGCCAGTTAGGCAATGAGGGATCCAGTCTCAGAATCCTAACTTGCCACTTTTTTGGGTCATTCTTGCTATCATTGTGCTACTTGGGTCCTCTGAGAAGTGAACGAAGATAGAAACAGAAGTTTAAAACATTTATTGGGGAATAATACCTGTGAAATGAACAGACAGGGAGCAAGATCGGGCAGAAATAGT
The DNA here is from genome assembly GCF_987537825.1 of Furipterus horrens. Taxonomy (NCBI): domain Eukaryota; kingdom Metazoa; phylum Chordata; class Mammalia; order Chiroptera; family Furipteridae; genus Furipterus; species Furipterus horrens. The sequence continues at coordinate 173,816,800 of NW_028327171.1, forward strand.
TGACAGACAACAATGCAGACCTGACAAGGATGTAGTGTATGGCACAGGAAATATTTTCAATAATATCATCATAACTTTGTGCAGTAATGGCTACTAGACTTGCCGTGGTGATCACATCATAAGGTATTTAAGTGTCAAATCACTATGTTGTACACTTGAAACTAATATAATATTATATACCAACTGTACTTTATTAGAAAATGTATAAAAAAAAGAATGTCAGGGCACCTGCCTCGGTTGCCTGCTGGGTCCCCAGTTGGGGGAGCACAAAAGGCAACCACACTTTGATGTTTCTCTCCCTCTTTCTCCCTCCCTTCCCCTCTCTCTAAAAATAAATAAATAAAATCTTCAAAAATAAAAATAAAAATAGAACCAAGTCTTGGGTACAATCTCCTAGGATAACACTGCTTAGGAACTTTCAGGCTGGACTAGTGGAATAGGTCAGCTATTCCAAGACTCTTCTGTGCAAAAGCAGACATACTACATCAAAGCTAACTGCTTCATCCGAGGCCCAGTGAAATAAGAACTACTGAGGAAAACTTTAATGTGGTAATTTATTCAGAATACTTTTGGTATTTTAATGCTCTGTTCTTTGTAGACATATGAGAGAGACTTTTCTTTTTCTTCTGAAGCTATTTCAAATCTTCATTTAGTATACTCTGCCTTTGGTATCTAATTCTTACTGATACCTAATAATTGAAAAACAAATTATTTTACTGAATCTCCTTACTCTCATAGCAACATAACTTTTTACCAAAAAGAGCAATGGGGGTAAAATTGGTACAACTGTAATTGAACAACAGTAAAATTTTAAAAATAATATTTTCTCCTTTTACCAGGGTATAATTGGACAAATCAGTTGTACAACAAAGTTATTCTTGAAGCAGCACATTGGAGAATAACTCTCCTTTAATCATGTATCAACAAGGGTTGACTTTCTATGTTATGACCAGCTTGTGCGTGACACTAGTGTTGACTTGAGCTGTGAAGGGCACTCAGTTGAGTGATGACCATTTCCTTGGAGCTCAGAGGACCTGGGAACGCTGCACTGATCTAAGTAAGGATCCTTACCGTCTCTTTTCCTAAAAAGCCCACATGCCTTCTTGGAGAGGAGGTGGGTAGGGCTGGGTCTGGCACACTAGAAGATTTGCCTAAATACCTGAGCATTACTTAGGGGTTTTTTTGTTGTTGTTGTTGTTGTTTTTCAGGGGGACAACAATACCAACCCACAGAGGAGTGTTTGGAAATGTGTAAGGGTGGTTAAGGTGATGTTGTCATGTTGCCATACTAGTGGCATTTTGTAGAAGAAGGAGGTAGGGATGAGGAGGGGGCACAGGATGCTAAATGTCTGCAGAGCTCTAGGAAGAACTGTTCCAGCTAATATGCCACTTGAATTATCATGAGAAATGCAGAAAGAGGTAAGTCATACAATCCATTTAGGTTGAGAGGAGTGGCTTAACAGTTCTTTTTTCTTTCTTTCTTTTTTTTTCCCTCCATACAACCCAATGGGTAGGACTTTTGAAGAAGGTAAGATTAATTTAAACTAAATAAAGAATTACCTTTGGATCCCATATCCAATTTCTAGTGTGAATGGTTCTGTTATAGCTATACTTGAAAGCTTAGTTAATCCAAATACAAAGTAATGGTAGCCATATTTTTTAAAAAGCTAGGAATATAGATTCCTGGAAGGAACCAAAAATATTCCCTAATTGATTTTCTGTAAGATGTGTTTTTGTCCAGGGTGCCTAAATCTCAGATGATCGTGTTATTCACACTAAAAATCTAAAATTTTGACCCACAGTTGTGTGACTCAATTCATATCTTATTTTGAACATTTTAACAAGTCTCCAGTGCTTATGTAACCCACATGTAATAACTTAAAAGTGCTCTTGGAACGATTTCTGACAGCTTCTATGAAAACACTTTAATTGGGGTGGCCAACAGCTTTTAAGTGCCACAGGGATGTTTTGATACGGAAGGTGGGTGGGAATGAAACAAGAAACCCACGACAGAATGGAGTTCTCTTGTACTGCCCCCACCTGTGTTTTTCTTTCTGATGATGTTTCCAGAAAACTGTTCTTTTCAGACAAATGTTAAGTTTCCAGAAGGCAAATAGTGCCTTTTTCTAAGTGAAAACAGAAGCAGGAGAAAACAGTTTACAGGAAAAAGTGGAAATGAAGAGGAAAATGGGGTAAAGAGTAAAAAAAAGGAGGAGCTTCAAAGCAGTGATAGTAGAGAAACAAAGAGAAATAAATGAATGGATATTTTTGAGTCATAATCCAACAGAAATGATCAATGATGATGCAAGTAAGAAAACCGGGGATCTTTCTTTGGGACAGGAGAAGGAGTTGGTTATGGTGCGGGCTGTGTACTAGAATCTCAGCATCACCCATGCCACTGGGACACAGGAGGGAGGATCCTGGGCTTAGCCACCAGAGGTGGCCTCTGTGAGGGAAGTTTAGAGAGCCAATCCCAAATCCTAGGGAGCAGTAGAGCATGTCCAGAGAGCCAAATCATCTAAGTTTCAATGTATTAGTTAATTACCCTAAAGTTTAGTGCTTAAAGCGATATTTATTATCTCACATTTTCTGAGAGTGAGGAATCAGGTGCAGCTTAGCCCAGTCCTCTGGCTCAGGGCCTCTCACAAGGCCATAATCAAAGCATTGGCCAGGCCTTCAGCCATCTGAAGGCCCAAGTGGAGAGGGTCCCTTCCAGGCTCGCTGACATGGTTGTTATTAGGCCTCAGGTCCTCATTAGCTGTTGGCTTGAGTTATCTCTTCTCAGCCACTGATGTGGACCTGTCCCCAGAACAGCTCACAGTGTGGCAGCTGGCTTCCATCAGGGGGAACAAGTGAGAGAGGGCACACACAGCCCAATTTCAAAAGTGACATCTCATTATTTGTCCTGTATTCCTTTTGTTAGATGCGAATTGCTAGGGGTCATCTCACACTTGGGAGGCTGGGGGAAGGGGAGAGGGGGAGGCAATGACCCAAGGGTGTGAATATCAGGAGGTTATCAGAGGCAGGCAGCAAACCTACCAAGCCTCAGTTTCCTTCACTCTCAAGTGAGGATAAATAATAGCATTTACAACATTTAACAACACAATAAACAACATTAGAGTTGTTTAAGGATGAACTAAGATGCTATATGTGAAATGCTGAACATGGTGCTTTACACAGAATATTTTTGAAGTAATGACCATTTTTGTTCCTAGGGATTTTGTTCCCTTCCCAGACACAAGCAGTTAGTTTCCTTGCTTCATTCCTTAGAAAAGAGATATGGCAGGATAGGAAGCTGATGGCCTGCTGGTCTTCCTGGTTTGGTTTCCAAAAGCCTTGATTCTTAAGGAAACAAAGTCTGAGGTGGAAACCAAATATATAGAAAAAATAATAAAGAAAGTGCAGTTTCCAGAAAGGAAGAATGGATTGAATGCTAAGCTTTCTGCTTAAATCAGGTATAACCTATTAAAAAGTTCTTTGTCTTCTAATTCTTTTGAATAAGCAATTCAGTGAAGGAAAATAGCCCAAGTATGTTGTGAAGAGGGAAGGTCTTTATAAGCTCATGCCATCTTGGGGCATGTGTTCTGTAATCCTTAGATTAAGTACCCTAAAAAAGCAGTAATAAGGATTTCACTGCCTGAATTTAGGTTTATATTGAGTTAAAATTTAATACCACTGGGGAGTATTTTAAAAGTCATACATCTGTAGTCAGTCAAAGCTGTTCTAGAAAAAGCGCTGACATTTTTGGAAGGCTTAAACGTTGGTGTCCAATATATTGGAGCACTTAGCAATAAAACGAATAAAGGATATTTTCATATTTGTGTGTTTTATCAGTAACTAGGAATTATTACTAAGCATAGGTCACAGTAAAAGTCATTATGAGGAACATGAAGTTTAGGAAATTGTTCTCTCCTTTCAAATTTCCCATCTAGTTGATAGTTTTGTGAAAGCTGATTTTTTTTTTTTTCTTGTATTATGGACCCTGAGAAAGAAGATGTCTACTAAGAAGGGATCCTGGTGGCAACCATTTCTATATAGGGGCCTCTCACACAAACTGGACTTCCCAGAGAAGCCTGCACTGAACTTCCTGCCCTGAGCTGTGTGCCTGTACTGTGTTTCTGCCCTCTGAGTCAGCTTTTTTTAAATGTGTATTTTATTGATTATGCTATTACAGTTGTCCTAATTTTTTCCCCTTTGCCCCCCTCTTCCCAGTACCCACTTGCCTTCCCTCCAACAATACCCCCTGTCCTTAGTTCGTGTCCATGGGTTGTGTATATAACTTCTTTGGCTTCTCCATTTCTGTTACTATTCTTTACTTCCGCCTATCTATTTTGTACCTACCAATTATGCTTCTTAATCCCTGTGCCTTTTGGCCCATTCATCCCCTTCTCCCTCCCCACTGATAACCCTCCATGTGACCTCCATATCTATGATTCTGTTCCTGTTCTAGTTGTTTGCATAGTTTGATTTTGATTTTGTTTTTGTTTTATTTTGTTTTAGATTCAGTCATTGAGGGTTGTAAATTTGTTGTCATTTTGCTGTTCATAGTTTTGGTCTTCTTCTTCTTAAATAAGTTCCTTTAACATTTCATATAATAAAGGCTTGGTGATGATGAGCTCCTTTAGTTTTATCTGCCCTTCACTTCTAAATGATAGCTTTGCTGGATAGAGTAATCTTGGTCGTAGGTCCTTGCTTTTCATTTCTCTGAATACTTCTGGCCAGTCCCTTCTTGCCTATAGTTTCTTTTGAGAAATCAGGTGATAGTCTTATGGGAACCCCTTTGTAGGCAACTCTGTTCTTTTCTCTTGATGCTTTTAAGGTTCTCACTCTATCTTGAACCTTTGGCATTTTAATTATGATGTTTCTTGGCGTGGTCCTCTTTAGGTTCAATTTGTTTGGGACTCTCTGTGCCTCCTGGACTTGTATGTCCATTTCCTTTGCCAAATTAGAGAAGTTTTCTTTCATTATTTTTTCAAATAAGTTTTTAATTTCTTGCTCTTCCTCTTTTCCTTCTGGCATCCCCATGATTTAGATGTTGATACTTGTGGAGATGTCCCAGAGTTTTCTTATTCTCCTCATTTTTTTTGAATTTTTGTTTCTTCATTCTGTACTTGTTGACTGTTTATTTCTTCCTTATGTTCCAAGTCATGGATTTGAACCCTGGCTTCTTGCCCTTGACTATTGGTTCCCTGCATATTTTTTTTATTTCACTTATGTGCTTACCATAGTCAATGAGTTCTCTGAGCATCCTTCTCACCTAGTGTTTTGAACTCTGCATCTGATAGGTTGGCCATCTCCATTTCACTTAGTTCTTTTTCTGGAGTTTTGATCTGTTCTTTCATTTGAGCCATATTTCTTTGTCTCCTCAATTTGGCAGCCTCCTGTGTTTGTTTCTGTGTATTAAGTAGAGCTGCTTTAACACCTTGTCTTGGCGTACCTGTTGTGTTATAAGTGGTGGAGCCTTAGCTATTTGCCAGGGTTGGGCAACTCCTTTCACCTCTTTGTGGCACTGTATATGGGAGAGGGGTCATAGGGGGAACAGTGCAACTTGCTCAGCACGCGCCCCAGTTCCAGTCACTTCACTCACTTCTGTACGCCTCTGGTGCCCCTTTAGCTGTTATCCTGGTGGTGGTCCCCAGAGTGGGTGGGTTTGTATACATTCTAGGACCATGGGGACCCTCTATAAACAGACACTTGAGAGACAAGCAATTTCTTTCGCCACCCCAAACCCCACTGGTTTTCTCAGCCAGCAGCTATCAGGATTATTTTCCTAGTACTGGAACCCTGGGCTGTGTGGCCTGGCCTGGGGCTGTCTTCGCTCCCCAGGTGTCCCTCCTGGCTTTTATCCTCCACACATGAATGTAGGACTACCTGTTCCACCAGCCGCCACCACTGCCTTGCCTTGCTGCCTCGCCACTGCCATACCGTGTTCTCTCTGCCCTAGCTTCCCATCTCCACCCCTCCTACCCATCTGGATGAGTACTTCTTTAAATCCTTGGTTGTTGGACTTCCATGCAGTTCGATTTTCTGGCAGTTCTGGTTGTTTTGTTTTGAGGTTAGTTGTGATCCTTTTTATAGTTGTACCTGAGTCAGCTTTTATAAAGGAGTTCCTGGAATCCTATTTCAACCAATAGTACTAAAGCTTTCCTGATCCAATTGGAGCTGTGCTTTATTCTGACAAATCAGGACTGCCTTTTGGACCAGTCAGATTGTGAGGATTTGGAGTCCTCATTTGCATGAGGATAGACCAATCAGGGACCAGGGGTGGGCACTTCTGTCTATATAAGCCAGCTCCCCTCTGGCATGTGGAGTGCATTTTTCTTTTCAAGTGAAGATTAATTTTTCCCTGGCTGGAGACGAAACACTGAAGGTGTCTCACCAGAGCAGAATGAAGCAGACCAGTGCAGGCCAGAACAGACCAGCACAGAGCAGGATAGAGCAGAGCAGAGCAGACTAGCAGAGCAGAGCCCTCTAACCAGAGACAGGCGTGGCCCCAGGGCTGCCTCACAGCCATGATGTTTTCACAGCAGCACTATATCACAATTAAACTATTTCACAGCCACGATGTTTTCACAGCTGTGCTGTATTACAATTGAGCTGTTTTGCACTGAATAAAGTTTCCTTCTTCACCACACCCCAAACTGGGGAGCCCTGTTGGCATTGAATTGGCTCCAGCAACCATTATCAGTTAACACTCTCTAGTTGACACCTGTGAAAGGCCTGCTTTGACACAATGTCTTTTACCATGTTTCCCTCCTGATTTCTGAAGATACACAGGAAATAGGTCCTTGTTCCATAAACCTGTCCCATGAAACACGATATCATAGTGGTTAAGGTGACTGGCTCCAGGGCAAATGTTATTGCCAGAATTTGTACCTTGACTCTGCCACTGACTAGCTGTTTGATCTTGGTCAAGTTATTTGGCATCTCTGTATCAGTTTTACTACCTATAAAGCAAGAATAATGATATTACTTATATCATATGGCTGTTGTGAGAATGAAAGGAGATAATCTGTGATAAACTTAGAACATTTTAGTTTAAACATGTCTGGTTCAGTAGACAGTAGTGTATTATTATTAGCTTGTCCTTGCTGACCACCCCCCCTCAAAATGAGTGTTTCAGGGTTTTCCGCTCATTACCATCATATAAGCACTTCATCTATTTTTGACCCATTTAGTTATGCCCCAAAGACAGACCTGGCTCCAACCCCTTAACTGCCCAAAGCAGAGTTTTGGTATTTTATACAACTTCACTGAAACATACACAAGATGATAATAGAATTCAGAAAAGGAAAACCTAAGATGAAGTATTAGGTGCCGTTTCTCCTAGAGTCCATTAGTCGTGCCCTTCCAAAGGGGCCCCTAGGGAGGCCATCACTGTCCTTTCCTTTGCTTTGACACCGTGGTCCAGGGCTTGACTCATTTTCCCTAAATGGCTGTTTCTTTACTCCTGCCTTCCCTCATGGTCCAGGGCCCCCAGCCTGCTCTGTCTTTAGCTTTCTCAAGGGAAAACAGAACCTAGCCAACGTTATCATAATCTCTGCAGAGAGAACACATACCAACAAGAAAAATGAAATAGATTTCTTTCTCATTAGCTCAAGCATCTCAATTTCCACTTTCTCCTTTGCTTTGCATAACCTAAAGGCCCGTAAAAATGTATAAATTTTCTGCTGTCCCTAGAACAATAGGCACACATTTCTGTTTATGCTAAACTCCATCCAAATAAATCTCTTTATAATCTCTATCACAATTCTTGTATCAGTGTTTTCAGTATGAAGGAAAGTGGGGAAGATATTGAATCAAAATGATTAGGTTGCTGGTGTGGGCATCTGCAGCTCAGTTTTGTGGGAGACTCTTTAATAAACTGTATACAGTATTATTCAATGGAAATGTAAAAATGCAAGCCATGTATGCGATTTTAAGTTTTCTAGTAAGTAAAAACATAAGGTAAAATTAAATTTTATATTATATTTTACTTAGCAAAATATTATAATTTCAACATATAGTCAATAAAAATGTTAATGAGATAATTTACCTTATTTGCCATACTGTATCTTTGAAGTCCAGTGTGTATTTTACATTTAAAGTGCATATCTATTGGACAGGCTACATTTAAGTACTCAGTAGCTACATTTGCTAGTAGTTGTTATACTGGAAATTGTAGAGAACAGAGCTTGGAATTGCCCCTAAGTAGACAGTGTGGTCCTTCACTGGTTCAAAGCTGCTCGTAGGGGAGTTAACTTCCTCCATCTGGTCTGGAATTCTGGCTATGCTTGCTCCACAGCCAGAGAAAGGCCTCAGGCAGAGATGGTAGTGCTTATGCTAAAAAGCCATTAGGGAACTCTCCACCCAGCTTCAGGTGACCCCTGCAGAGGCCAAAGAATATAATCAGGGTATCAACAGCATTTGCTTCAACACTTGAAATAGTAGGTGGCACCATATTGTCCCAAGCTAGCTAAAAATGGTCAAACTAGTTACAAAATTAGGACTTTATTAGGAAAATCACTAAAGAAATAGCCTTTTTTTCTCTTCAGTGAAAGAGGTGTTTTTGCTCTTGAATATGAAATGATAATGAGGTTCCTTCTCCCCGATACTCTCTATTTACCCCATATCAAATCTGTAGATAGCCTACCCTTGATTCAGGGAAGGTTAGCCATAGGGTAGGAAGTAGAAAAAACTTGTTTTCTGAAGGCCTGTACCTCTGGAAGGCACTATAGTCATGCATAGCTTGACTACATTCTGTGAAATGCATTGTTAAGCCATTTCATCATTGTGTGAACATCATAGAGTACACTTACACAAGTCTAGATGGTCTAGCCTACTACACACTAGGCTATATCCTATAGTTTATTGCTCCTAGGCTACACATCTGTATAGCATGTTACTCCACTGAATACTTTAGGTAATTATAACACTCTGGTATTTGTGTATCTAAATATTAAACACCAGGAGGTTAAATCAAGCATGAGAGAAAATGATGCAAGCAAAAGATGCAGTAAAAACGATGTTATTGCTACCAGTGTAACATGGTGCACTGTTTTAGACACAACTTTTTTTTTAATAAGTAGAAAGAGTACACTCTAAAATAACAATGAAAGCGTAGTACAGTAAATACATAAGCCAGTAATATAGTTACTTATTATCAAATATTTATACTGTACATAATTGTATGTCCTATACTTTTGTAAACCTGGCAGTGCAATAAATTTATTTACACCAATATCACCATGCACATGTGAGTAATGCATTATGCTGAGACATTAGGGTAGCTACACTATCACTAGGTAATAGAATTTTCCATTATAATATTATGGGGCCATTGTCATATATGTGGTCCGTTGTTACTTGAAACATTGTTATATGGCACATGTTTATACTATAATGGAGGGGAAGAGACAGGGAAAACTGGAGGGACCGAGGTGGGTAAGTCTTTAAGTAGGGGGAACTTGGGGCCCGTTCAATGGTATTGCCTTGGTATGTGGGGAGAGTAAAGATGGCAAGATTGCAAAAAGAATGACTCCTTCCACAGTCAGGTGGCAGGATCCCAGGTTAGAAAAGATTTCATCCTTTAAGCCTGGCACAGAAGTGACAGTCATCATACGTCAAGAGTCAGTGGGCATCTCTGCTGTGATCATTGTGGACCAAAGATTGGATGGGGCCTTCCTGGAGATACTGCTTTGGGTGCAAGTCTTGGTGGGCCCTAGTAGATTTGGATTCTTTTTAAAAAAATTTTTCCGGATCGGTTACTTAAAGGTGTCAACATTATCTCAAAAGCTCTTAGGAGGTTTTCTGTAAGTATGGGCAGGATTTTAAAAATTATTTTCAAAGACACCTTGAACATTTTATTTGATTCCTTCCTCCACTAGTAGGAAGTATATAGGCATTGTTTTTGCACATGGGAAAATATAAACACCAACAAGTGAAAAAGCAAATCACTTTCTCTTCCACATGTTCCATTCCCAGACTGCTTTAGAAATCCACTTAATAAATCAAGCCTCAGCTTTCTCTGACTCCATTTCTTCCAAGCTTAACTTTGTTTTTATTTATTTATCTATTTATTTATTTTATTTTGATTCTATTTTTTCATTACTGTTTAGTCCCCTTATAGCCCCCTCCTCCCAGCAATCAATGAAAAAACTGAACTAACAAGCTAAACAGAGACCAGAGACAGACTCATAGATGGAGAGCAGATGACAGTCAGTGTGTGTGTGTGGGGGGGGGGTTGGGGGTGGAGGGATTGAGCAGAAAGTAAGGACTCGTTGACCTGGACAAACTTAATAACTTGGAATGCCCATAGAGATGGTATACGAAAAGTTCAGAATCTATCCTCCTCACCATACCCCGCTAGAAAATTTCTATCACTAAGAGCCTGCTTCTTTTACTTAGCATAATTTGTTCAGGTTCATTCATGTTGCAGCATGTATCAGCAGTTTATTATTTATTATGGTTGAGTAATACATCTATTATATGGATAGATCACATTTGGCTTACCTGTTCATCAGTTGATAGACATGTGGGTCATTTCTACCTTTTGCCTTCAGTGAACAGTGTTGCTTAAGCATTTGTGTACAACTATTTGAATACCTGTTTTCAATTCTTTTGAGTATATACAAGGAGTAGAATTGCTGGGTCATATAGTAACTCTATGTTTGAATGTTTGAGGAACTACTAGACACCATTTTACCTTCTTACCAGAAGTGTATGAAGGTTCTGATTTCTTCACATCCTTATCAACATTTGTTATTATTTGGCTTTCAATTCTAACCTCCTAGTAGGTATGAAGTGGTATCTCATTGTGGTTTTAATAACATTTTCCTGATGAATAACAGTGTTAAGCACCTTTTTATGCATTTATTAGCCATATATATATCTTCTTTGGGGAAATGTGTACACAAAATATTTGCCCATTTTAAAAAATGGGTTGTCTTTTACTATTGATTCATAAAAGTCCTTTGTATATTTGAGATACAAGTTCCTTATGATATATATGATTTGAAAGTATTTTCCCCATTTTGAGGGTTGTTTTTTTCACTTCCTCGGTGTTATCCTTTGAAGCACAAATATTTCTGATTCTGGTGAAGTCAAACTGATCTATTTTTCCTTTTGTTGCTTGTGCTTTTGATGTCATATCCAAGAATTGTTTGCCAAATCTGAGGTCATGGGACCGACTCTTTGGTATGTTTTTGACCCATTTTGAGTTAATTTTTGTATGTGGTGTGGGGAAAGGGTCCAGCTTCAATTGTTAGCATGTGGCTATTCAGTAATTTCAGCACCATCTGTTGAAAGACTTCCCATTAGATGATTTTGGCACCCTTATTGAAAGTTAGTTGGCCATGACACATGATTTTGCTTCTTGATTTTCTATTCCAATTCATGTATATGTCTATCGTTTGCCAGTACCACCCAGTCTTGATTACCATTGCTTTGTAGTAAGTTTTGAAATGAAGAAGTGTAAGTCCTCATACTTTGTTCTTTTTCAAGATGGTTTTGTCTATTTTGGGTCTGATGTAATTTCATATGAATTTTAGAATCGGTGTGGAGTATCCAGCCCACAAGGCATTAAAGGGGATTTGAGGTCAGAGAACAAGTGGAGTGTAGAGTAAATGACGTTTGGTGGGGCAAAAGGAGACTCTTGTTTTTCATTAGTTTGCCTACAGCTGACTCTGCCCTGTTGACATCAAACTGGGCATCACCACTTCTGGATTTTAACACATATAAAAGTCATAATGTTATATGTTAGCTAACTAATTTTTAAATAACACCATTTATAATTTTGGGACACTTCCTCAGATTGCATCAACCATGACAGCAAGTAATGGTGGATATTTATCGCTTTTAATGATCCAAATGTGTACTCCCTGTACTTCCCATACTATTCCCCAGGGTTACCCAGAATTAAGTCTTGAGGAAGGCAGAGGTTCTGGATCACTCACTGTGAGTTGCTTATAGGACTTCCTGGTTTGAGAAATGGAACTTTAGAAACTTAATAATCTTTATAGATACATTTAATGCCCTGAAAGCAATAATTCTAAGAGGGAGTCTCCTTTTGGGGGCTCTAATTGCACACAGAATCACAAGAGAGGTGTTATTAGTCATGGAGGTAAAAATAATACCCAAAGCTCTGTCTGTAAAGCCCCAAACATTGCTAGAACAGACTGTCCTAAATCTAGAGGGTTTAAGAGACCAGGCCTCTGGGCATTGCTCCAGAGGCCTAACCTACATTAAGACCAAGGAGTTAAAGATTTTCGTAGGAAATGTTTGTGGGAATGTAGTATTGTGAATAGTGTATGTGTGTTGGAAGAAAGAAGCAAGGAGGAGGCCAGTCCCACAGCCTGTGTGACTTCAAAGCTTGAACCATTTTATTGAGCAAGTTAGAGCCAAATCTTCAATCTCAAAATTTCAACTGCCCTTAGAGTCATTTGGGACCATGCTTAGAACCTCATGAATAAGACAGAGAATTCTCAACTACTGCCCATGCTCATGCTCCATTCCTGATTAAGATCTAGAGTAAACTTAGGCCTAAGCTTTCTTCCAGACTTCTTTCATCCCATTGTTCCTTAGATCTCTCTTGATTATATTCTTCCAGGAGCTTAGTAGAGAGAACTGGTCCCTCTGGCTTGATTTATAATCCTTTTTTTTCTCCCTGTAAAGATCCAGAGGAAGGAAAGAACTCTGATCCCCTTTAAAATTCATAAAATCTCCCCTTTCCCAACCCTCTCTTCCTTCCTGACCCTCCCCCATGATAATGATAGTATTGAACCCTTGAGGGTGTTATTTCAGCACTGATCCAGTGAAATTCTTGCCCTTCTTAGACTTGGATGGTATCAAGAGAAGCCTCTACAAGGTCGTAGGTCAATTGCTATAGAAACTGAGAAGAGAAACTTGTTTCAAAAATTAACAAAAACAAATTTGGGGTGATATTTTTCTCATATTATGATTTTAGCAAATCATAGTATTCTTATGCTTTACAGATAAGAAAATTGAGTCTCAGCTAGGTCAAGAGGCTTGCCTGAGGTCTCAAAATGCTACAACTCAGGCTTCTTGACTAGACTAGTGTTCTTTCCATTGCACCACAGATGCTCTCTATGTTTATTATTTCAGTTTTATTTTTAAATATTGTAGCCAAGGGAATTTTCCCACCATAATGTGTGAAGTTAGTCTGATTCAGGTTAGAAGAATAAAGTCTTGGGAACATTTCTCAATAGAAAAAGAAGAGAAAGGAAAAATATGTAAATTAAGTATTGTATATCAAAGACTATTTACAATAAATAACCAATAGATACCACATGGTTCTTTTATTAAATTTAGATTCAATTTTAAGATATACAGAGACTAGCTCTGACTGGTGTGGCTCAGTTGGCTGGACATTGTTCCATAAAGTGAAAGGCTACCGGTTTGATTCCGGGTCAGGGCACATGTCTGGGGTGCAAGTTTGGTCCCTGGTTGGGGTACATATAAGAGGCAACCAATTGATGTTTCTCTCACACACTGATGTTTCTCTCCTTCTCTTTCTCTCTCCCTTTCTGTCTAAAAATTAATAGATAAAATCTTTAAAAAATAATATACAGAGATAACTGAAATAAAAGCATTGTTTGTAATTGGGTTACAAAAGAGCACTCATTCAAATAAGGGATATCTTTTTGTACTCATTTTCTTTTGATCTTGTTTTGTCAGTTACAACAGATAAATGAACAACCTCTGGTAAATGCCTTGCAAGGGAATAGAGGATGATGATGAAGAAGAAAGAGAAGGAGAAGGAGAAGGAGAAGGAGAAGAAACAATGTCCTCTAGTAATGTGAGTTTGGGAACTCTGCATATGTATATTTTGCCTCTTTTCTCTCCTGCACCCCATACCCCTTTTTCACCCTGAATTGCCATCCAGAGGGGACAGAGCCGATAGCTATTCCCACTAATTGTATATGTGTGTACCACTTTCTTTACTCTCTTGTCAACACTGGATGCTATCAATCCCTTTATGACATTTTTCCCTTTTAATACGGTAAAATAAAATCTTATTTTAACTTGTAGCTTCCTGATTGCTAATGAGGTTGAATCTATTTTTTATAATAGTAAAAGTAGCCAGCACTTACTGAGTGCATATACCATGGTATTTATTTACTCAATTTCTTAAATAGATTGCTTCCTTCACTCCTGAAAGACTTCTGTGATGTAGAATATCTGATCATCTCTACTTGCAGATGAAAAAACATAAAGAGGTCAGTGACTTGTCCAAAGTCACAGCTGGGGAGTGATAGCCTGAGTCTAGAGCCTCATGTTCTTCATAATGAGCTATGCTACCTTTTATTTTTTCATATTTTTATTTCCCACTTGGATTTTTTCTTATGCGAATGACCTATTTTTTAAATCCTTTGTCCTTTGTTTCCTTTATACAGCCACTTGATGATTAAATTTTATTGCCTAAATCAGACTGATGTTTCTGGATTGTGTTTCCAGTGCCTTGGACTTGTAGCAGATAAAACAAACAAAACAAGCTTGTAGTAGATCAACAGGAAATGACCTTAATAATTTTTAGAAATTCTCAGACTTGTAAAATTATTATGTAGTAAACTGTTAGGAACTATTTTATATTTTTGTTTTGATAATGAAGAAATTTCTGGGTCTTTATTCCTAATGCCCCGAAATAGTAATTTAGAATGTTCACAATGTTTTAAAAATGAGTAATTAGTGGCTATACCTACTTAAGATATTCTTAAATCAAGCACTTAAAAAACCAACTCTTAATCTTATTTTTCCAAGGAGATGTAGTTAGTTGCCAAGAATATCTTAATTTGTAAGAATATTGCACAATTTTAATTGGCAGAAAATATTTGTACCAACCAAGTTGAAAATTGCTCAGAGAGGTTTCCAAGCAAAATTATCAATCTGAGATGTTGACTTCCTTTTTCCCTGTTGAAATAGTGAAGGTCATAGGTTCCACTCAGTATGTTTTGGTTAGTTTTACAAAAATAAATACTACATAACAACTTCTTCCCTCTCTTTCTCTTTTTATTTTATTTTTATATTTTTGGATTCTTTTGTTTATTGGTTAACAGAGTTTTGCCTTTCAGTTACTTTATGTAACATTTTTTCTAAAGAAATGCAGAAAAGTTTTCTACCTGACTTCAGTAACATAAAACAGAACACACACACACACACACACACACACACACACAACTTGTGTTTGAAACCAAATGAATATTTCAAATGTTATTCTCAGTTGTTTGAGTCTAGAATTATATGACAACTGAAACCATTCTATTAAGCCAGGAAATAGAAAGAAATCATTGCTAAAAGAGTGACTAATCACAGGTGTTTCTTTGGAAATGCTTAGTTCACATCACTGATATGATGTTTGTAGAGTGCCCACCATGAATGCAGGTAAGAGATCATGAGGGATTTACTTGGCTGACATGGGCAACACTGGACTTTGGCCCAAAGAGATGATAGGATCTCCCATTCATCAGGGTGGCCTAGGAGACATAGTCCCCTGAGCTCAGGCTGCCCTCTCCCCTCTTCTCTACTTCAGTCTAGGTTAATTTCACCAATATCTTTCTTTTCCTCTTGTTTTCTCAGAATCATCTCATATATTGCTCATTCTTTATCTTTTAATGTAGATTCTAGGAAACATGAGGGAAAAGATTTAAGACAGGTGGGGGAAGAGTAAGCCTACAAACCACCGAGGCAGCTGCTGTTCTCTTTTCTATTTTTGTCCTCTCTCAGATTGTTGTACTATTTCCCATCATCTCCCAAAATGTACCCTTTGCCCCATTCTGTCCCCTCCCAAGAGACTGTGCCCTCTACACTGTCATAAAACGCATCAGGATTCTTCTGAACACAAGACAAATTTTACTACATAAGCCTTCCCTTATTACCTATATCATCTTTATCTTTTCTATTAGAGTTGAAGCAGGAAAATGAGAATAACAAACAAACTAGGTGTGTAGTAAACAACCTTTTAAGTCACATTTTATTCATTTATTTTTCAGCTTCATTGAAGTATAATTGACAGATACAATTATATATAAAGTGTACATTGTGCTGATATGATATACCGATACATTGTAAAAATCATATTTTTCCAGTTTTATTGAGATATAACTGACATATAACATTGCATTCATTTTAGGTGTACAGCATAGGGATTTGATATACGCTTATATTGTGAAATGATCACCACAGTGAGTTAACATTCTTTTTTTTAATTTTATTTTTTATTTTTATTTTTTTAAATGTTTTATTAATTATGCTGTTACAGTTGTCCCAATTTCTTTTCCCTCTGGTCCCCTCCACCCATTGGCCCCCCTCCCTCCAGCTGTCCCCTCCATTTAGTCCATGTCTATTGGTTGTGCATGTAGTTCTTCTCAACCTCTTCCTATTTCATTCCCTCCTACTATGCTTCTTAATTCCTGTACCATCTCTCTCCCTTTCCCCCTTTCCCCTCCCTGATGACCTCCCCCCAATATGTTCCCCATACCTATAGTTTTTTTTCCACTCTCGTTGCCTACTTAGTTTGCCTTTGTTTCGATTCCCTACCTTCTGTTGGTTCTTGTGATGCAGTTTTCATTTTAATGTTCATAGTTTTGATCCTCCTTCTTCTAAACCAGTCCCTTTAACATCTCATATAACAGTGGTTTGGATCTAATGAACTCCTTCAGTTTTACTTTGTCCTGGAAACACTTTCTCTGCCCTTCTATTCTGAAGGACAGTTTCACTGGATAGAGTATTTGTGGCTGTAGGTTTTTGATTTTCATTACTTTGAATATTTCTTGCCAGTTCCTTCTTGCCTGCAGGGTCTCCCTTGAGAAGTCAGCTGATAGTCTAATTAGGACCCCTTTGTACATGACTCGTATCTTCTCTCTTGCTGCTTTTAAGATTCTTTATCTTTAATTTTCAACAGTTTGATTATACTGTGTCTTGGAGTGGTTCTCCCTGGGTCCAGTTTTTCAGGAACTCTCTGTGTTCCTGGACCTGTAAGTCTGTTTCCTTCCCCAAGTTCAGGAAGTTCTGTTTCATTATTTTTTCACATAATTTTTCAATTTCGAGTTCTTCTTCACCCTCTGGCAATCCTATAATCTGAATGTTCGATCTCTTTTAGCCGTCCCAGAGGTTTCTGATCCTCTGCTCACTTTCCTTACTTTCTGTTTCCTCTTTCTGCACTGGTTGACTCTTTGTTCCTTCCCTATGTTCTGGTTTGTTGATTTGATCTCTGAATTTTATTTCCTAACCACTTGTCTCGTATGTTTTTTCATTCGTTTCAGTATGAGTAGCTTTCATTCCTTCCCTGTCTTGGTTTCAAATCTTTTGTTAATTCTGTAAGCCACCTTATAACTATATCTCTGAACTGAGCCTCTGAAAGGTTTTCTATTTGTTCGTCTGTCAGGTCCCTCATCTGTTGTCTGGTGAGCTGCATCACCGGGATTTCAATCGTTGTCTGCTTCATTCCGACAGACTTGTGTTTAGCTTTGCTTCCTGGGCACGTTATAGGGGGTGGAGCCCCATGCGCTCGTCACTACTCGGAGACTGGCTGTGATTAGCAACCTTTTTCACCTCACTGTGGCGCTTTGTGTGGGGGCGGGGGTCCAAGATGGATTCCTGCTGTTACTCTCCACTGAGAGACTGGCGTCACCGTCTGAGGCAATGGGGGAGCTGCCTTCCCCAGAGTTGGGATCGTGAGCTGCTGGGTGTCAACTGCAGCCAGGATTGCTCCCCTGACGTTTCTCGCAGTCCCGCCGCTATCCCCGCTGCTACCACCCACAGCTCCACCCGACCTTTCCGTCCAGATTCCAGTTTCGCCCCTCCTACCCATCTGGACAAGCACCGCTGGTTTATAAGTTCATAAGTTGGGCTTCCATGTAGTTTTATTTTCTGGAATTTCTGGTTATCTTTTGTTTTGAGGTAGTTGTATTCCTTTTTAGTTGTAGAGGGAGACCAAGCGTGACAGTCTAAGCCTCCATCTTGGCCGGAAGTCTAAGCTAACATTCTTCACCTCGCTCAGTTGCAGAATTTTTCCTTGTGATGAGAACTTTTAAGATACTCTCTTAGCAACTCTCAAATATGCAATAGAGTATTGATAATTATAGTTACCATGCTGAGCATTACAGCCCCAGAACTTATTTATCTTATAACTGGAAGTTTGTACTTTTTGAACAGCTCACTCAGTCTCCCCACACTACCCCCCAACTTTGGCAAACACAAATCTAATCTCTGCTTCCATGAGTCTGTCTTATTTATTTTACCTAGTATAACGCCCTCAAGGCCCATCTGTGTTGTAGCAAATGATGGGATTTCCTTCTTTTTTATGGTTCAGTAGTACTCCACTGCCTGTCATATTTTATCTTTGTCACTTTTCATCTTTAACTATAAAATGTAGAGCTGTGTGAAAAATACAAAAATTGTTCCATGCTGGCTTGAAGGCAAGAGACTAGGGTAAATGCTATGAGATTACTATGTTTCCCATTTGGCCAGTGAAAATCCCTAGACAAAGACAAAAGACGTGGTACTAGTAGAAGTAGCTTGGCCAATTCTTGAGGCTTTCAGCAGATAGGAAGGAGGTGACAGGGCACTGGCCAAGATGGTGGCCTTATTTATCATCACTCCCGGAAACTTCTGACCTAGTTCCTTAGATCCCCATCAAGTCATATTCTGCTGGAGCCCTGCCGTGAGAACTGCATCAGAAACTTGGATCTAGGGAGTGAACTGTTGGACCACAGCTGAGTTTACTCTGTTGATGTGTTTTGTTTGGCTGGAATTTCTTTTTTTTTTCCTGTAAAATTAGAGGCTTTCAGGTGTGGAATCTTTAGTTCACCATTGTCCCCACCACTCCCTGTTAACTAAATACACAGCAGTTTCAGTTGTTTATGTTGGAGTCTCAGTCTTACGGTCCTGATTCCAGTTTTATGGCTGGAGGTGGGGTGGGGTGTTCTTACTTCTTCCCGGTGCTTTTGTAGGATGAGTCCTTATACGGCTGGATTTTGGAAAAAAGAGGAAAGCTGCTCTGATACCCTGTGTTTTGTTTCGTTTTGATTGACTTTTAAAGCTAACTCCATAGACTGCATTCTCAACCATCATCTATATCCTTTCACACACAAGCACCTGTTTTGCTCTGTATTGACAGTGTTCATGCTGAAATGCTGAATGCAGTCCTATGGGGATATATATTGGGTTGGCTAAAAAGATCCTTCGGTTTTTTCCATAAGATGGCTCTAGTAGAACTTAATTGCCTTTAACTTCATTCAAAACAATTTTGTTAGATCGTATCAGCGTGCATTAAAAAAACTTATCAAAATTGGTGAACTTTTGTGTAGGCCTTTTACTATTGAAGATGGAAGAAATTCTGCATCATTTCTGGCATATTATGCTTTATTACTTCAAGAAAGGAAGGTAAAAACGCAACTGAAATGCAAAAAAACATTGTGCAGTGTATGGAGGAGGTGCTGTGACTGATCAAATGTGTCAAAAGTGGTTTGCGAAATTTCGTGCTGGAGATTTCTCACTGGATGATACTCCACGGTTAGATAGACCAGTTGAAGTTGACAGTGATCAAATTGAGACGTTAACTGAGGACAATCAATGTTATACCATGTGGGAGATAGGTGACATACTCAAAATATCCAAATCAATTAAGTTTTTGGTGAAAATGAAAAATGTGTCTTTTATTTTACATAAAAAAACTAAACAGACTTTTTGGCCAACCCAATATGTACATGTATATAGATATTGTTTTTTGTTTTAAATCAATAACAACAAAATAGAGCAAAGTACTGTATTTTGGCACTATAAGATGCACCTGACCATAAGATGCACCTAGGTTTAGAGGAGGAAAACAAGAAAAATAAATTCTGAACCAAATGGTGCACTAAAATATTTAATAAAATATAACAGAATAATATTTCAACCATGTAAAGTGTACAGCAGTCAACAGTGGTATTAAGAACCATCATCACTGTCGTTAACAAATGAGGAGAGACTTGAAGGTTCAAGTACTCTTCTAGTTTTCTGGGAACCCCAAGAACTCATCATCGCTAGTGTCAGAATTTATGAAGCTCAGTTGCTCACAATCACTGATACCACTTTCTTCGCTATCTTCATAGTGACCAGAGGCCCTGAGATTCAGCAGTGAAGTGGACATTTAAGCGTCCCCAGGAGTTTCGCGTGGATCCACTGCTTCCTCTTCTAACAGCTGTTGCCACCGCTGACAGGTCAGGTAGTACACATCATGGTCTGTGATGCAATATTTGCTCCATAAAATGCAGACGTCCCCGCCCCCCACTTTTGGGGGGAAAAAAAGTGTGTCTTATGAAGCGAAAAATACGGTAAATTCTGACACACATCTGTGTACCCCTGACTTTAGTGATTGTTTTTCTCCAGCAAAACTAGCTTAACTGAAAATAAATTTATTTGATAGTTGAAAGTTGTCGTTTTGAATTTCATATAGTCACATGTTAGTGAAATAAATGACTATTTGTTAATTATGATTTCAAATACATACTTTTTTCTTGATGTATTGCCCATATATTTTATAAAATGAAACAAAAAAGTATTACTCCAAAGAATTTCAGAACTTGACTTCATTCTTATTGTAACTGGCAATGTAATCTGAATTTTACTTTAGTTACTATACATAGCGTGACTATCTGGCTGAAAGAAAAGAAGAAGAGAGAGAGAACATAAACGAGTCTAAGAAGAAAAGTCTTTCTTTTTTTATGTTGGTAATTTCCCTGCAGAATGAACCAAGCAGTGAGCTATCTTAACTTCATTTCCAGGGAGGAGTAGAGTAGAAGAGAACTGGACAGAAATTGAAGAAAAATGTCTGATAAAAATAAATCAGCAAGTTTATTATTTGAGTTAAAAATGAAATTTAATAAAAATAGTGTGCTTTTTGTTGTACCTGTGAATGATATTTTATAGAAATCAGAACTGAAAAATGTTTAAAATAGTAAATTATGTTTATATATTCTTCCACCATAAAAAAAGTGGAAGAAAAAAAATCAGTAAGAACTGAGACATTAATTGTGACCTTTGATGGGAGATCTTTAGTTTCTGAAAATCACAGACTCACTATAAGAATGGCTGTTCAAATATAGAAGCCCAGTTAGCATGTGTTTAAATTCTTCAATGTCAAGTGCAATTAAGTTTGAATATTTCCCCCCTGTAACCTATGATAGCTTAATAAAAACAGCAGGAACAGCAAAGTAAAGAAAAAGAAACACAAAACTTGTGGCAGACTTTATTTTTGGAAATTGATACCTTCCACTGGCATCCTTGCAATTTGTAAACAAATGTTTTAATTGGATGAAAATTAATTAAACATCCATTAAGAAGCTGTCTCAATATCGCATCATTAAATAGTGGCAAGTGTTAATTTTTCTTAACCACAAGTAGGGAACATGGAGAAGAAACTGGAGTTCAGGGACGTTTTGGAATAATGTAGTTGACCTGTAAAACCTGCTCTGAAGTATCTATAATTCTGTCTGGCTCATTTGTTGTATTGGGTATTATGGGGAATTTTAGTGGTGCTTGTCAGTAGGGAGAAGAAACCTGGATGGGAAAAACAAGTACTTCTCCTGGATCTTTAACTTTGGGCGGTATAGGTCTTTTTGAACTTTGATGAAAATTCATTTGTATGTACTACACCAGACTTTCTATACATAAAATTAATATTGAGGGTTCATAGATTGTCTGAGACTCATCCACGGGTCATCCAGAGTTCTGTGCACCTGGAGATAAGAACCTTTCCTCCCAGGTTTACCTTCAAGTTGGGTAGTCAGAAACCTGCTCCCCCAGTAAAGTTCACTCCCGCAGTGGCCCAGCCTAGAAGATGGTATATAGCAATGGAGGATTTCAGCAGTGCTGACATGCACAGCTAGGGAGGCCTCACCAGATCACATTATTCCAAACCAGACTCCAGACTGCAGCTGAGAGTAGAGGGGACAGGGCTCCATCTTTCCATTAATGAGCAGTTTTATATAGTTAACCAGCTTCACAATCCTTATTAAATAGGAAGGTCCTATAGCAGACTAGAGCAGTAAGCAAGAAATTGAGGCAAATCTTATAGCCTGGGTTAACCCGTAGGGATCTGGATAGTATGCACTACTTGGAGGACCCAGTGGAGCCAAAAACTTATGCTTGCCAAACATCATACCTTTAGCAGAAAACTAAATTTACAAGGATAAAGGAAATTCTTTTTGTACTTGATGCCCTGGTTTTAATTATCTTAGGAATTTCTGAGCTAGTACTTACGAGTAAAGAATATCAGAAACTCCCTGGCTGCTGTGGCTCAGTGAATTGAATGCCAGCCTGTGAACCAAAGGGTCGCTCGTTCGATTCCCAGTCAGGGCACTTGCCTGTGTGAGAGGCAACCACACATTGATGTTTCTCTCTCTCTTTCTCCCTCCCTTCCCTGCTCTCTAAAAATAAATAAATAAAATATTTTAAAAAATACTTTACTTTAAAAATATTCATTGAATATGAAGGTAAATAATGTCTTATGAAAAATAAATATATTTTCAAAAAAATAATATCACAGATTATTATTGAATATGGCTAAAAATGTGAGGAAGAATTCATGGTACCTTTATTTTACTTCTGGGCATGAACTTGAACTGTAGCATACAGACAGTATGGCAGTAGCATTTACCCTTTATGTAGAAGAGGACATACGTGAAGCCACTATGTATAGAAACGGTATAGCAAGCACTGCTGTTCTCCTTCGGTAACAGGTAGATTAGAGCTTGTTATATTATGCTGTTTCCTAGCAGACTGTCTGTATCAACCCAGTTCTTAAGCATGACATTTCTTTTTCTAAGTCAGTAACTGAGGCTGTGCTTTAAGGAGAACATATTTATTACTTGGTGTTTTTTCCTCCCTCTTAATGGTTTGGATCATCAGACTCATCTTTCGGAGTACAGTCTGACTCAGTGTGTCATCTGGCATATCACACCTGCCATGTTTCAGCCCTGCTCTGTCCAGCATAAAAGTCCAAGCAATATGCTCTTTAAATGTAGCCTTGCTGACAGTTTCTGTTCATTCAAATAGCATCTGTGATATTTGCATGGATTAACATTCAGATGACAGAATCTAATTTTTATTTAAATAAAGAGATGAGGACTGGGTTGTTGTAATCATGGACAGAATCACATCTCCTCATTGCAATGAATCAGTGACTGTTATTTACCAGAGATTTTTCCATCTAGCCTGCCAGTAAATTTAGGCCAGGGTCCTCATGCCTTTTTAAAGAACACATCACTAAACATTCAAATAATACTATTTCCTTATTATTGGGAAATAGC
Organism: Furipterus horrens; assembly: GCF_987537825.1. NCBI lineage: Eukaryota > Metazoa > Chordata > Mammalia > Chiroptera > Furipteridae > Furipterus > Furipterus horrens. Next base: position 173,840,087 of record NW_028327171.1, read on the forward strand.
ACTAAACTAATTAAAAACCTCATTAAGTGTCCCTCTCTGCCCACTGCACTGGAAGAATCTACTAATGAAATTGCTAGATTTGCTCAAACTCATCTATATACCTTCTTCATTCCTCAAGAGGATGAAAGGTAAAAGGCTGTGTAGGGTAGAATGACAGCCACATTTCAGGGATTGATTTCGGTCAATCAGATACCAATTATATGCTCTGTGACCTTAAGGGAACTGAAGAGGATGGTGGGAGGAGATGGTAGGAGTAATGATGCAGAACATAGGGGTGCCTACTGATCGCCTTATCTCCACGTTGGGGCACAGATGCCTTGCAGAGAGCTGTCCATCAGCATGTAGAAGGACAATTTACAGAGCACCAGCCATAAAGAAGGTGGCTTTATGTAAGCTTCTTATTTGTGTGGCATAGGCCAGGTAGTCTTAGAGAGTAATTGCTTTTTGTTTTTCATTGTTGTAAATGCTGTATCATAAACATAAGCCTAGATATAATCCTAGAATATAGTTTCTTGAACTCTTTTTTCCCAGGCCACCCCTAGAGAAAATTGGGAGGTAGAGTAGAAGGGTCTGGTGACTTCTTGTTATTTGTTGCCACCCCCAGCACCTGCACACCCCCACAGACACTCCTTGGGCCTCACGTCTACCTTCTTATTCCCATCAAAGCCTGTACCTTGTTTAAAAAAACACTCAGAATCATATTCACATTCATATTAAGCTTAAAAAAACAACAGCTTGCTGACTTTTGCTTTGCCTGAAACAAACAAAAACTGGACAAAATATACAAACAATGGTTTTCAAGATAGTAGGCTATAAAGGACTGTGACCCCTGGGAAACAGGAACAGATGAGATGAGCCCCACAGTGGCCCCCACCGTATCACCATTGAGAGAGCACCCAGGCCATGGTGTGCTGGGAGGGGGACCCAGGTGCAGCCGGACAGACTCTCTAAGCTGAGAAAAAAATGGGGACGTTTTGGTTGTCTCTGGGACTGGGGAAGCTGTAGACTTCTAGTGGACAGCAGTTGATGGAGCAGTCCTAAATAACAAAGCATTTTCCCAGCCAAAGTGTGCAAGTGCAGTTAGGAGAAACACTGGCAGGTGCGCTCTGCTGGGAATGCCGGGGAAGGTTAGGGGGCATCCAAGACTTTCTACTGTAATGACACTTGGATGCTGAGGATAGACCTCTTTCTAAAAACACAGTAAGCATACAATGAACCCTGTAGTTTAAGAATTACTTAGTGAAGAAAATATTATGATATAGTATGTATTTTGACCAGTCTGAAGGATTCAGGGAGAATTTTCTTTTTGGGGATGTAAAAACCCATTATCCTGAAGCACTCTTTCCTTAGTAATATATTGTGATCTTGTTTGAATTTTAATTTTATCCTGGCATTGCCTTTTGTGAACAGGTGTCTTTAAATAAAGAAACATATGGTTTTAACATGGCTTGATGAACTGAGAGTCATATTCCTGCAGATGAAATGGCACTTCAGGCAAAGCGCAAGCTGCCCACCTCAGAGCATTCTAATCATTAATTGTAAGTAAACATCTTACCCTCTTGGTGATAAATGAAAGGAAACAACTCTTCCTATTTAATGAAAGCAAAAACATAATTATGGTAGAAAAATAAATCTTTTGTTTCAAAGGATAAGATTATTTTGTCTCACAGTTAACCATAGATAGAAATCAATACTTGTGTATTAACAGATGTTTGACATATTCAACAAAACTACTTTTATAAATAGCTTGCCTTTGCTGAGGGGAGTTGAAGGTCGTCGTCGGCAGCCGTCCGTCTCGAGAGACGATGGTGTAGCTTCTTAAGAGTCTATCTGCACCGCCGAGAATGGCTGTGCAGTCCGACTCGGGAGTGACACGGTATCTGTCTCCTCCCGTGTTGAATCGACATCTTGCGTTGACGCTGGAGTGTCCTCTCCAGTGAAACTGAAGCTACAGAGCCTGGGCAGGGTGATATGGAGGGTCTGCTGTTCCCCATGCAGCAGACACCCCCTCTCTTCGCAGCTGAAGGATCCAAGGGAAATACGGAGTCAGTACAGCTTGGCTTCAGGTGCGCCGCAGGAGTTGCCGGTGTTGACTACAACGTCAAACCGCCTTAGGGACTCCGGCTCCAGATTTTCTGTCGGGGTTTACTCCCTTAGCCTTTCCCCTGAAGAGGTATGCCGCAAGGCAGCGGAGGTTTTTTGGAGTCAGATTTTTCCTTCTCTGATGTGCCCTGACTGGAAGATCGAACCAGCGACACTTAGCTCGCAGGCCGACGCTCAATCCATTGAGCCAAACCAGCCAGGGCTGAGAGTTGAAGGTAACTCTTGGCTAATATGCATTTCTCTTCGTTCCCTTGATCAATGCTCCTTGATTTTATTCTATGGAGAGAACTGTGCCAGGTGCTGAGACCCAAGGTGAAGAAGACAGAGACTGCTTTGCTCTCCTCCTTAAGTTGCTGTCAGTTCATAAAAGTGAGGTGGTTGGGGGTAGAGAAGGTGCTTCTAAAGTGGGTGTGGTGTGGAAAGGATACAGGAGTGGAGGGGGAGTTGGGTCTAAGGAACAGCTCTGGCACCAATATATGATGCTGAGGAAATCACATTCCCCACTGGGTATCAGTTCTTTCATGTGTGAAATGAATGCATTGTTCTTTGGTTGGAAAGGGTTTTCTTCAGCTTTAGTTTATGAAGGAAAGAGATATTCTCTTTTCCCCAAGGAATGGGAGCTTCTCCCAAAGCCAACTTTATGTGCTAAGTAGAGGCCATATTTATTCCTTCTGATGATTCTTTCCCTGGTGCACTGCTGTAGCCTGTTGTACAGAACAGTATGACAGTGTGGCTGAAGTCATGGGGTGTTCCTTCCCTTTTGCAGGTCTTTTCCCCCAAGGTGAGAGTTAGGGTTGTGCTAGATCCCGTAGGAGACATTTCTGAAGGCTGAAGGCTCTGAGGTTCTGATGATTATTCATTCATTACAATGCACCGACAGGCCCAATGTTCTTACACATGTAATTCATCTTAAGGAACTCAGATGGTCTGGCCAGCCTAACTTAATACATGTGTAGCTTTATCAAGTATCTTTTCTATCATTCTGGTTTAGCATTAATGCCTTATAATTATTAGTATAAAAGCTTTGAATATTATTAAGCATGAAGAATGATATAGCATTATTTGTCATGGCAATACTTTGACCAATGCCTAATACATTGTAAGCATTCAGTAGATGATACCTGTTATTATTTATCTGATAACTGAAGTTTACAAATGGCCCAGTGTTTGGTAGAGCACCCTCTCATTATTTTAGCCTTCAAAAAATGATGGGCTGTTATCACCGAATAGTCTTGAAGATTACCTTTATAATGCTTTTACCAAGACCCAAAGGAAGTGAGCGGAAAGAGTATTATTGTCATCTTTACCATGTAAATTTCCTTGTTACAGTGACCTATTGCTGTGAGACAAGTTGCCATGGCACTTAGTGGCTTAAAACAAGAAGAGTTTATTATTTCTCACAATTATGTGGCTGTACTGGGCTCAGTTCGGCAGCTCTTCTGCCTCATGTAGTGTAGCTGTGGTTGCTTATGTCATTATATTCAACTGGGAGTTTTGTTGCAGCTGCGTTAGAAGGTCCAAGAAGGGCCCTCTCACATGTTTGGATCCTTAGTGCTCACTGTTACCAAGATGCCTCAGGTCTTCTCTGTATAGCCTTTCTCTCCAGCTACATTGCTTGGACTCCCTTCCAGCATGGCAGCATGCTTCTAATACTGCAGAGGAGGAAGCCATGGGTTCATAAAACCTGGACTCAGGACTTCACAATATCACTCCAGTACATTCTACTAGTCAACCAAAGTCACAAGTCTAGCTTAGTTTCAAGGGGAGGGGAAACAATTTCTTCTCCTTGATAGCAAGGGCAACGTACATGTCCAGGGAGGGGATAATTTGATGGAGTTTGGTAATGGGCTGGTTCCAATGTTAGTTAGCATGATCAGCAGTTTGGAGAAAAGAGCTAGACATGGAGCACAGGAGTTAGAGGACATGCTGGTATTTCTTGAAACCTCTATACCTGTCTCACTAACTTTTTTATTTTTAAAAAATTTAAAATTTTATTTTTCAGTTACAGTGTGCGTTCAATATTATTTTGTGTTAGTTGCAGGTGTACTGCATAGTACATATACTTTACTAAGTGTTCCTCTTGATATTTCCAGTACCCACCTGTCACCATACATAGTTATTATTGTACAATATCATTGATTCTATTACCTGTGCTGTACTTTACATCCCCATGATTATTTTGTAACTATCAATTTGTATCTTCTTAATTTCTTTACCTTTTCACCAAAGTTCCCAACCAGCGTCCCCTCTGACAACCATCCATCTGTTCTCTGTATCTAGGAGTCTGTTTCAATTTTGTTTGTTCATTTACTTTGTTTTTTAGATTCCACATATAAGTGAAATCATATGGTCCTTGTCTTTCTCTGACTGAATTATTTCAGCATAATATTCTGTAGGTCCATCCATGCTGTCACAAATGGTAAGAGTTCTTTTTAGTGGTGGAGTAATATTCCATTGTATATATGTACCACAGCTTTTTTAATCCACTCATCTGTTTATGGGCAGTTGGATTGCTTCCGTGTCTTGGTTATTGTAAATAACACTACAATGAACCTAAGGGTGCATATATTTTTTGAAATTAGTGTTTTGGGAGTCTTCTGTATATCTTTCTGTTACTGCAAATAATTATTATCAGCTTCAAAGAGCAAGAACTGTTGCTTCACTTTCACCTTCCAAATCCCATTCAAACATCTCTTTTGGCCAATTCTAACTCAGAATGATACAGAGAAGAGGAAACTGGGAACATGCTCTAGTTTTTTTTTTTTGTTGGTTTTTTTTTTTTGGCAGTTTTATAACTTTATTTGACAATCAGCAGTTAGTTCTCATCCACATTAACTGTTTGTAGATTTTTGAAAGTGGTAACAGGTACGTAGGTGACCAACATATAGAGCTTGTTTGGTGAATCTTCATCCTCATTACGTTTTCTGGACAACTGCACCCGGATATGGTATGGGACATTCCTTATTCCTTTGGCCCAGACAGTTTTGTTGAGCCTGGTGTCAATGCGCACATCTGGAGTTCCCATCTCCTTCATAGCAAACTTCCGGGTCTCTTTGAGTGCCCGAGGCGCACGCTTCTTGAAACCCACTCCATGGATGCACTTGTGGATGTTGATGGTGTACTCTCTGGTCACTACCTCGTTGATGGCAGAACGGCCCTTCTTTTTCTCACCACCCTTTTCTGCGGGAGCCATTAGGCCGGGCCCAAGTTGGAAAGAGCTCATGCTCTAGTTTGACTCAACGAAATATAGAATGATCCAGCACATTATTCAAGAACATGGTTTATCTCTATTCACCCAAATTCCTTTTTACACCATTCAGTGTTTTTTAAAATAGTTTTGTTTATATAACTCTCTTAATTTTATTTACATATGTTTAATGAGGTTTGTTGTCTTTATTACTTTATTGTATATTTTTCCTATTTTTTTGGTGATTGTTAGTATTTATGTATTGCTTTTCAAAACATGCTTTCTGTAACTGGACAGGTTATTGAAATAATTACTTCTCATAGCCTTCCCACCAAATACAATTCTATTTTGTAGATAAATGATCATTGAGAGTGTCACTTTTTTCTTTTTAAAATTTATAACATATATTTTTAAGGTTAGCTAGATAGGTTAGCACTACCAAGGAGGCTCTCTGCTTGAGATTGATACTTCAAAGTGCTCCACATGCCTCAAGAATACACCAAAATAAAATTATTAAAGAGATTATGAGTGTCACTGCCACTTGAGATTCTGTACCTGATGCTGATACAGTTCCACCTGTAAACTTAAACATCCACTTTTTGATTAACACTGTTCAGGCTTCAGAGAAATGCTTCTCCCCAGCTTTTGCCCACTATCCTTGAGACAAAAGCCAGTGTAAAGTTTCACTTTTGTGCCACTGTGAAGGTTTGTGGATTGTGCTGCTGCTAATATTGGTGATGGACCCGGTTTTGGAATGCAAGGAGGCTTTGCAAAATTTAAGTGCCTGGGTCATAGAAAAGACATATTAATTGAGAATACTGCCTTTATTTGGAATCTATTGTGGTGAGTCCATTTTGGATCTGGGTAAATGCATTTTAAGAGGGATTCTTAAGTCAGTGCTGCTAAGTAGGTGGCACCTGGAAACAGTCTCTAGACTACAAATGTTAGATGGATTGTAATGCTGTTTTGAGAAGCACTCTAAGTACAATTGTTCCTTCTTCACTCACCTGGAGATTGGTAACTGATGCCCACTATGGTACAGGGGGAAAGAGTAGCCACACACCTTCCATGGATTTGCCATCTCTGTGCTAAATCTAGTGGAAGAATGACTAGGATTGCAGTTGTATGCACTGTGAAGAGCAAATAAACAAGCTCTCTGGAGAACTGGAAAAGGAACCTATTCTGACCTCCCCCAAATGACACCAGCAAACTACGATTACATATAATTTCCAAGTTATGTATAGTACCAGCTTTCTTGCAGCTAGTCCAGAAAGCCTAAGTTTCATGTAACTGAATCTTGTCCTGCTGTAGTGGAAGAGAGGTCCAAGAGCCCCTGCAAACATTAAAAAATAGCACAGTGCTCAAAAAGAGGCCTGGTTGTATTGGAATGTAAGAAATCTAGAAGATGTAATCAAAGACCAGAAGTGTGGCTGAGATTTGTCCTAGTTATCTATGGTTAGAAAGCACTTGGGAGAAATTTGTGGTAGAAAAAGAACATATGTAGGACCAGGTGTTTATGGAAATTTAAGTAAACGGTAACTCTTTAAGTAACTATATGTGTCTTAAGTTATAAGCCCTTAAGGACAGGAACACTTGTTACTTTTAGCCCCAGTTCACAGCCTAGGCCTCTGTGACCCTCAGTATACATCCGCTGGAGGACAAGCTCTTGTCGTCTAATCCCATGACTTCCGGTTCAGGCATTTTTTCACATAAAGAGCCTAGAAGTATGCTGTGGGAAGATTCTGGCTACCCCATCAGTCTTTTTAGGCACATTGATAAATAGCATAACATCATTATTTTCAAGTTGGAAGGCCCTCATCTGAAGTTCTGGAAAATAATGTATTCCTTCCAGGGAAGTTATGAAGGTTAAATGAGATAATTCACAGTTTCCGCAGGTACTTTGTGGAACATAATAAATGTTAGTTTCCTTTTCTCCTTTCAAATGTAACAATTTAAGAAAACATATAGCATAATCTACAAGATGAGAATAAGATCGGGTAATGAAAATCAAAATGGCTTTTGAAGTTTATTAACGTTGAGTACTTTCACTGAGATATAGTTTTGTTTTGTTTTGTTTTGTTTTTTTAATGTAGCTTAAATCAGCTAAGAGTCAATCCAAACAACTTTTTAAATTAATTTTGGCATAAGCAGAGCTAGTTTGCTCATTATGTTATTAGTGTCTGAAATCCTGTTTTCTAGTTTCATTTATGACGCTCAGAAAAGCTTTTTGGTCTGATCTAATGTGCCTTTTGAGAACTATTAGACTTGAGTGGATTTCAGAGAAGGATTCTGTGTTTGTTTTGACTATTATCTTAGGTCTGTATTGCTTGTAAAAAATAAAGACATTGTTGTATATTTAAATCTTTGAGACATTAAAATTATGTTGAGTATTTTCTAGCATTTGTAGGATTATCAGAAGATTATAATAGTAATGAAATAAAATTCTTTTAGTTTTTATGTTATAGCATTATTCCCATTTCCTTAGGCTTAGGTAGGAAAATAAAACCTAAGCTGAATGGCAAACTTTCTATTAGCATGGTTCAGTCTGTGAAAGAATATTTTCAGTCTTTAGAACTATCACATAAGATTAATTTTTACTGAGTTTCTGATTTGTACCAGATAACAAGAAGTGAATTATTAAGAAGATAGAAAAGGAGGATTATTCAGTTTTAATAGAGCTTATTTTTTTTCCTTTTTAAGAGCTTATATATTTTTCAGATTTAAAATTTTTTTTCAATTAGAGTTTACATTCAATATTATTTTGTATTAGTTTTAGGGTTACAGCATATTGGTTAGACAATCATATACTTTATGAAGTGTTCCCCCTAACTGGCACCATACATACTTATTACAGTATTAGTGACTGTGTTTCCTATGCTGTACTTTATATCCTCAGGACCATTTTGTAACTACCAATCTGTATTTCTCAATCTGTTCACCTTTTTCACCCAGTCCCCAAAACCCCTCCCCTCTGGCAACTGTCATTCTGTTCTTGGTATCCATGAATCTGTTTCTGTTTTGTTTGTTCATTTATATTGGTCTTTTGATTCCAATATAAAATAGTGTGGAGGTCTGTCCAGAAAAAGTCCAGCTATTGTTAATATAACGAGCATGGTTTTTATACAACATCGATGTAATCTGGCAGCCACGGAGAGTGTACTAGAATGCACATGTGTGAACAATGATGACTTCGCTGTACTAGTCAGTGGGGGTGATAGACACCATTGAATGAGCATGTGAACTCTGTGGCCAAGACATTCAAAATCAAATTTTGCATTAAGCTTGAACATTCTCCATGGAAAATATTAAGATGACTCAGAAGGCCGCAGCTATGGGCAACTGGTGATTGGAAGCTTCATCACAACAACATGCCTGCTCATGCATCATGTCAAATCACCCAGGTGACTCAGCCCCCCTATAGCCCAGATTTGGCGCCCTGTGACTTCTGACTAGTCCCAAAACTAAAATGACCTTTGATGAGATTCAAGAAAATAAACAGGGTAGCTGATTGCAATTGGGAGAATTGTGTGAGGTCCCAAGGTGCCTACTTTGAAGGGGACTGAGGTATAATTGTCCTATGTACAATGCTTCATGTATCTTGCATCTTCAACAAATGTCTATTTTTCATATTACATGGCTGGATACCTTCTGGACAGACCTCATATAAGTGAAATCATATGGTGTTTGTCTTACTATGACTGACTTATTTCACTTAGCATAATACCCTCTAGTTCCATCCATGTTGTTGCAAATGACAAAATTTTGTTCTTGTTTATGGCCAAGTAACACACACACACACACACACACACACACACACACACCCCACAGTGTTTTTTTATCTACACATCTATTGATGGGCACTTAGGTTTCTTTCATAGCTTGACTATTGTAAATAACACTGCAATGAGCATAGCGGTGCATATATACTTTTGAATTAGTGTTTTGGGATTCTTCAGAAATATACCTAGAAGTGGAATCACTGGGTCATACAGCAGTTTGATTTTTAATTTTTTGAAGGATCTCCACACTGTTTTTCACAGTGGCTGCACCAATCTGCATTCCCACCAAAAGTGCACAAGGGTTCCCTTTTCTTCACACCCTTGCCAACACTTCTTGTTTGTTGATGATAGTAATTCACACAGATGTGAGGTGATATCTCATTGTGGTTTAATTTGAATTTCTATGATGATTCGTAATGTTGAGCATCTTTTCATATGTCTGTTGGCCATCTTGTGTGTCTCCTTTGGAGATGTGTCTATTCAGGTCCTTTGACCGTTTTTTAATTAGATTTTTTTTTTAATGTTAAGTTGTATGAGCTCTTTATGAATTTTAGATATTAACTCCTTGTCAGATGTATTCATTGGCAAATATGTTCTCCCATTCAGTGGGTTGTCTTTTTATTTTGTTGATGGTTTCCTTTGCTGTGCAGAAACTTTTTAGTTTGATATAGTTCTATTTTTTGTTTGTTTGTTTTCCTTGTCCAAGAAGATAACATCAAAAAAATATTATTAAGAGAAATATCTGAGATTTTACTGCCTATGTTTTCTTCCAAGATTTTTATGGTATAGACTCTTACATTTAAGTCTTTAGTCTATTTTGAGTTTATTCTTGTATACGGTGTAAGAAGGTAGCTAATGGAACTTACTTTTCAAAATTTATAGTTGTCTCCACAGCAGTTACAGTATAGGGGAAAGGCCAAAGTTAACTCCATGAATTAGAACTTATAAAGTCTGCCAGGATGATATTGCTATTTCATAAATTGAATACTAAATATTAAAGGTTCAAGGTTTATTAAAAACCACTCCCTAGATTTTTAAGCCTCTAGCATTTATTTCAAATATGAAATTTTAACAATTTTGATACCTAGTTGAACTCTACATATTTTTTATGTTTGAAAGTAATGTATTCTCTCTCTCTCTCTCTTTCTTTCTCTCTCTCTCTCTCTTTCCCCCCAAATAAGCCCCTGGCAACATCAGCCTGAACAGGAACACAGCAGAAACAAATTAACTTCATGTTTAAAAATCTCGGTGGAAAATACATTAAAGGAAGGAAGTATTTCCCTTCATTTGTAAAAATGGATAGTTTGAAATTATGCTTTTAAGAAATAATTTTAATACTCATGATGAATGTGAAACAGTATAATTTGATGCTTAATTGATATTCTACTAGAATATCTAGCGATTCCTCTTAAAATGATTGTAAGATTACCCAATAGGATCTTGGTTTTTTGCATTAAATTTCCAGAAATTTTAATGAAAAGGTCAGCAATTGCAGTCAGAAAATCTTTAAAGCACATGCAATTTCTCTTCTGTTCTGTTATAAAGCTTCTAAAAGCTATCACATTGTTTAAATGTCAGTGAAAAGATTGGAACCAGCTAAAGTTCAGAGTTATAAAGTATAGTAGGGTTAAGTTCATATTTACTGGCCAGAACTTTCTTATTATTTGGTGCCCTTTCTACATTCTTGACATGAGTACCCCGGAAACCCACATTTAATACAGACATACAGTGCTCATGTGTAGCCCTCTATATCAAAACTTGTCTGCAGATAAAGAGTAGATATTAGATAGACATAAATTTATTCAAACAAGTAACCTAGTGACTTATTGTATGTCTTTGAGAAATTTAAAAGCAAATTTTCTTTGCTGCTATCCGTGATCACAGAGGCAGGTATCTAAAAATACAAGACGCTATACTTTGCATCAACTTGATAGCTGCTTTCATAAACACTGTCCTGAATTACCAAGCCAAGGGAAGGCCTTGTGCCTTACCTAGTTCAATTTCTTTATTTATGGAGGTGATGGTGGTGGGTGGTTAGTGGGTGGAATGAAGTGGACCCCAAGACCCAGAAATGATGCAGTTTTCCCAGATTCACAGGTATAGTGTGAGTGGAAGATTGAAATTAAGGCCGCCCAAGCACTAGCGTAGAACTCAGCCTTGTAAAAAGCAGTGTATCATGTTCTAATTAAGAAAAGGAACGTGTATAAATGACTCATGGACATGGACAATGAGGAGGGATATGATTGTGGGAGAGGAGGTGGGCTGGGTGGGGGAGAGCAATGGGGGAAAAATGGGACAACTGTAATTGAAAAACCAAAAAATAAAAATAAATAAATAAATAAATAAACACAAGCTCAGGGGTTAGACCTTCCAGGTTTAATTCCGGCTCATCCGAGTCCTGGTTATTTATTTAACCTGTGCTTCTGTACCAATATCTACCGTAGTCTTGGTGAGGAGATTAAACTAGCTAAATGATGCTTAAGATAGACTGGCATGCTGACAACTCCATAGATGTTAATAATACCACGTGGCTTTGAGAAGGCTGATCTGCTCTGCCATTTGACCTATATTTAAAATTATTTCAGTGATTCTTATTTTCAGTTCATGCTGTAATGTTACATGTTTTACTTTTCAGCCCATTAGGTTATTCCTATTGACCTGTGACTTGACCTCTGCATAAAAGGTCATTAGAGCCACCGTAAAAAAGGAAGCATTGGGCTATATATCTCTGCTACTTTATATGAACCAAAGTTCATATAAATCAGTATTTTAATCATGGAGTAGAGAGTTCTTTGGAAGGATTCTTGCTGCCCTTTCCCAAGGCAACAGCTATTTAGTTTACTTGATATTTTCCAAGTAGACCCTATTAGTGTGGTGAAGTAACACGATGTTTCTTTTGCACCTAATTGCTGCTGCTTCTGAAACAGGGACATGCTCCCTAACCTGCTTCTAGTATGAAGACAGGTCGAGTAGCTGGGACTAGAATTAATTTGTGTTTTACCATCCTGGTTGGCAGACATTTAATCTCTACATCTGTGTTAACCCATAAACTTCTTACAGGAACTATTCAAGTGTTGCCAGAAATGTAGTACAGTGCTATGATTTGACCCAATGGCTGTGAGTTATAGCTGACATGGATGCTAAATTGTTTTCGTCTTGACACATCATTAAAAGATGTTCCATTGCACCTCCTCAGTGAATTACATTACTCATCTGACAGAGGAATTTTTTAAAGAAATACTGCCCCCTTGTGTTGTAATATGGTAAGCTATCGAATGAGGGTAATATGAAAGAAAAGCTTGTAAATTCTCCTTAAGCAGATCTTATTTAGAAAGAACGTTAAATAATGCGTACTGTGTCTAATACTTTTTTACACATTAACAAGTAGCAGCAGATAAAATACAGACAGGATGCCTATTTCTATTGTTTAGTATTAACACAGAGCAGCATAAATGTTGCACTTTAGAAAGATTATAATTTATCTTTACTGAAATTTTCTTGTGCCTTTTTTTTTTTGGTCTTCACATATTTTATTTGGGAGAAATACTACTAGCATATTAATTCATTTGTAATAGTGTTTTACAGATGACAAAGGACTTGATTCATGTCACCTCATTTAGCCCTCAGTCAACTGTGTGAGGAGAGGTATTACCATTATTCTTTCCACTTTATAGAAGAAAAAATAAACAAGGAAAGTTAAATAACTTACCCAAATCCATTAAGTTAGAAAGTGTAATTGGTAAGAATGTAAGAAAGTTAAATAATGTACCTAAACTCATATGATTAAGATCTTCTAACCTTAAATACTGAGCCCTTGGTATTATAAAGCACCGACTGCAAAATCATTCAGAAGTCAGGACTGCAGTCATACTGCTTAAATGTAGAACTAGAGAACTTTCAAATCATTAACCAAACTGAGATTCTGCTGCAATTTCATAGCTCTATATTTTATATTTATTTCTGTTTTATGAAACACAATATTAGATTGCTGGGCATGTCATTTGGTAAATTTAATTTGTGGGTTAGCCAGCATTGTAAAAATGCCATGAGAAAAAAAAAATTAAAGGTAATTGGAAATATCTCTTTAGTTAGAAGAAATCATTGAGCTGAAAAGTTACTCTGACAGAAATGATAAAATATGCTAAAATAGCACACAAATCAAGTATTATGCAGCTAACACTTTTTTTCTTACTTAAACAATGACTAAATAAATTCCCATAGTTAAACTTTTCAACAATACAGGAAAAGGAATTAAAAGGTTAAGGATCTTTTCTCTTTACCAGATCCCATTTTTTCCTCCCAAAGTAAACGCTGTAAGCAGTGTGATAGACATTTTTCCATTGTATTTTCTATTCATTTACACACATTTGCATGCATATTGACAAATGTATTGTTTTTTGAAGTCATGTGTAGAATCTATTTGTAAGTATTTGGTTTGTTGCTTTTTTCACTTAAAATTTTTTAATTCTACCCTTTCCATCCCTCCTTTTCTCCCTCCCTCCCTCTCTTTCTGTCTTTGTTTTATTCACTCTCCCTCCCTCCTTTCTTCTTTTTCCCACCTCCTTTCTCCCTTTCTTTTTTTCTTTCTCTCCTTCCAGCTAACCATCCTTTTTTCCATTTCTTTTTATCTTCCCTCTCTTCCTTCCCTTCCTTCTATTACATACAAATGCTAAGATCATCTGATATTATGCACCAGATTGTCAATAATTCTATTTGCATTATGTTTCAAAAAGTATTTTGACTGTAAGAAGGCCATATGTTCCAAGTAATTTTTGGAAGGATAGATAAAATAGGCAAGCAGCCTGAAATCCAAAGCAGAGTTCTCAGGAGTCATTTTCAGAGCATGGAGTACCCTAGCGAATGAATATCCTCCAGGTGGAAAGCCCGAAGAATAAAGCAGGAACTTTGACCTTTCCCAGTTACTTCAAATTGGTGCTGTATTGCTCCAGCCTCCTATTTTCCTCTAAAATATCTCTGGGGACTCTATTCTCTTTAGGGGAGTGTACAATCTTCCAATCATATTTGTTAAGTGCCAGTAGCTCTTGTGTCTCTGTATCCTCTGCTATGTTTTCTCTACTTCATAGAGATCCAGAAATTTGAAAGGGAAATGTTATTCTTTATAAACACTTAATTTAAAGTAGGAAACCTATACCACACACAGAAACTAACAGTTATTTTAGTAAGAATGTGGTAAGAGCTCAATTCATGTGCTCTTGTGTTCTTAGTGTTATTTTAAGACAACTTCATTCTCAGTTTTCTTATACATAAAATCAAGAGAAGAAAATAACTAACTTTCAGGGTTAATATAAAGATTAGAAATAATATTAAGTCCAAAGCAAAGCACAGAGCAGATGTTCAATAAATAGTTATTGTTTTTATTGTATCTTTAGTTCTAGTTCCATTCCCCTTCTCCCCCTGAAGCTCTTATAGTTATCTACTGTTCACACTGGGTAACAGTCCATCTCTTGACAGAAGACTGGCCTAGGGGTGTGTGTATGTGTGCATGTATGTGTGTGTGTGTAAAATTCTTAAAATCTTGGTTTAGAGATGTGCTACTCTTCTCTAGTCAAAGAATTTTAAAATTAAAGAATTATGAGAAGGACTTTAAATTCAAGAGAGTGGCAGCAAGGAATCAGAGGTTTATCTTCTCTTACATTTTCTCATGTTGATTCATTTTAATGCATCTTCATGATTCCTGCTTTCTGTGCCTGACAGTTATACTATAATAATATCGTATCGTATCGGCAGCCGTCCGTCTCGAGAGACGATGGTGTAGCTTCTTAAGAGTCTATCTGCACCGCCGAGAATGGCTGTGCAGTCCGACTCGGGAGTGACACGGTATCTGTCTCCTCCCGTGTTGAATCGACATCTTGTGATGACGCTGGAGTGTCCTATCCAGTGAAGCTGAAGCTACAGAGCCTGGGCAGGGTGATATGGAGGGTCTGCTGTTGCCCATGCAGCAGACCCCCCCTCTCTTCGCAGCTGAAGGGTCCAAGGGAAAGACGGAGTCTATACAGCTTGGCTTCAGGTGCGCCGCAGGAGTTGCCGGTGTTGACTACAACGTCAAACCGCTCCGGCTCCGGATTTTCTGTCGGGGTTTACTCCCTTAGCCTTTCCCCTGAAGAGGTATGCCGCAAGGCAGCGGAGGTTTTTTGGAGTCAGAGTTTTCCTTCTCTAATAACATATATAATACTTTTTATTTTAATGGTTATTCCATACATATATAATTTAGGTATATATAATAACCACTAAAATAAAAATTATTTCTCTGTATACACTTAAATTCATATCTTAACGTTATTTTATCAGTGTTGTACTTACTTAGTTTGGGAAGCTATGTCCTTATGAGCACAGTTCTCACTCTGTCTGCATTCTGTAATTTGTTACAGGTTTGAGTACCAACTAAGCAACCAGCTAACTCCCTCCCTCCCTTCTTACCCAACCTGCTGTTTATCCTACTATTTACTTATTCATTTCTCTACAGTTTAATGCCCTGTACTGTGCTCAGGATGTGATAGCACTCAATGAGAAATTGTTAACTAATGAACTTGATGCTTTCCAAAAATGATCTGAGGCATCATTTCTATTTAACTTGTCTTTCCTGTTTCTATTTACATTTTAGCCAGGATTTAAGTTATGACAAACAAGAAGAGATCACAGTTGTGCCATGCACACAGTATACTCAGTTTATCTGAAAATAATAATAAAATTCTTAGATTTGGTAAAATCAAACCATTTTTTATAGCTTAGGAGGAGACTTAATGAGGTGAAGTAATTTACCAGAAACCTCAGAGTTAATTTGTCCTAGATTTTGAACTTAGGCTACTTACTACTAAGTCAATCCCAAAATATTTGGACTTATTTCTCAACCACCAGCTTGGAGATTTGGGAGGCAAAGTTTGGCTGCCTGTTGTCCATTTCTCCTTCCTTTCCCTCCCCAACACAATCCGCTACCCCTATGTGCTCATACACATGTCAGTACTCCCTTTTCTACATTACTCTTGGTAACTGAGATAGAGACTAGCATGTAAATACACTATAATTTAAAATAGGTAACAAAAAAGTACAGCATGGCTTATTTTTCCAATTAAGGATGATACTACATTTGAATATTTTGCAGGTTAGTAGAATGGCCATATATTTTGTATTTCTGTCATTTGTATTACAGCAACATAGCACACTTTGTGTGGACTACAGTGAGCAAATTTGTGTTTCATAATCAAATAAGGATTGAATTAAGACCTCCAGAAAAAAAAGAATATTTCATTGACTTTGCATTCAAAGGCTCTTTTATATAAGATGATTTATATTGGGCCGAAGAGGCATGGTTCTGATTGAAAAGCAATCAGATGAGAGCAGTGTGCATTTAGTACCGCTGTGTATGCTGACAAGCTATTCCTGGCTTACCCCCGCTGAGCACTGTGGACAGGGATGCAGTTCTCCCAGGACGAGACGAGCTGTACTTTATTCTAATGCCAAGGACAAATTTCTGCTGCAGTTTCTAGTAGAGAGTATTTAACAGGAGGAACCATCTTTTAAAAAATACCTAAAACTCCTTCATTTCTTTCACTGATTAACCTGATGTTCTTTTAGTTCCCACAGAGGACTCCAACTATTGGAAAATTAAGGCCATAATTTTCGGAATATTTATAACAGGTGAACAGAATGAATTATTTCTGAAAACAAGAATCAGGGCTACCCCTTTGCAAAACAGAAGGTTGCCTGTCACGTCCAGCTCCTGGCTTTATGTTCACTGCTTTTGTGCTAGTGTGTGCATACACCCTCCTCCTCTTTTCTTCTCCTCCTCTTCCTACCTTCTTCTCTTTGTTTTATTGGTCCTTGGTCACTGTTTTAACTTCTTCTGGCTTGGGACCTGCCCAGAGGGACCGTGGTGACTCTTTGACTGCCCAAGACTACCTTTCTCTGTAGCTCATTTTCTTTTGTCAGCACTTTAATAATAGATCTTTTGGGCGCTCATCTCTTAGAGTAGGTGCTCTCACATTATCCAAAGGCAATTAGTTGATCTTCTAAATGCACTATTACTGTCATGCTAAGGATAAAAAGCTAGAGGATTATATCTTATTTTCTACCACATATGAATTTATAATCTAACTTATGGAAATAGGGACATGTTAGCCAGAAGGAGAAAGGCAGGAAGGAGAGATCACTTTGGACGTTTTCATCGTCTAATGATATATATAACCTATGGTCACTTTGAGGTGTATTACCTTGGCTACCTTAAAATTCCCCTAAGAAATTGTGTCAGATATTTGTCATTAAAAGGGAAAGTCTCCTCTTCTCTGCCTCTTCCCTCTTTTCTTTCCCATCTCTTTCCTTTCCGCTCCTTCCAAACTCTCATTTCTTTATTATGTAGTTTATCTTACTGTGATTTTAATTTTTATTTCTATAATGACTAGTGATGTTGAACGTACTTCACATGCATATTGGCAATTTTTCTTCTGTATTATTGTTTTCAAGGAAAATTTTGTGTTTTTGACTGAGAAAAACCTGGTGGCCTCAGTTTTCTTTCTTTCTGCTGGTATGTTAGCTCTCTGCTATCCGTAGCTATCTGTGCACTGGAGTGATGCTGCCAAAGAGGAAAAATAAAAGGAAGGTTTATGCTGATGTAGAATTAATTCACAAAGCCTGAGGTAGAGAAGTTAACCTCTGTGCCCGGGGTGCATCTCTGTAGAGTTCGGATCTTAAAGTCTGCTATTCTCTTAAAATAACTCCAGTGGGTGCAGATTTTCAATATAAAAGTATGGAGTGATCTCTTATATTACAAAGAGTATTTTGAATTTTTTTGAACAGTATGTTTGTTCCCTGTGAGATATTTTTATTGAAATATGTTAGATACATTTTAAAAGGTTTACAAGATGCTGCTGTAACATTGAAATTTGGAACTGGTGAGATGCATGTTCTGCTTTCACAAGGTTAGTTCCCTTCAAATAATCTTGAGCACCAGTATATTCTGTTTGTAATCTTTCCTATAACAAGATTTGCATGCACACAAACACAAAAGACAAAAATAAAATCCTATAAAATCCTAGTGTAGACATTTTTTTAGATATATTTATAGTCTTTGTGTATATGTGTATGTGAATGTATATGTATATACTTTACTAGGTAACTTTAGGAAAGTACCTGATATGTATGGTTTTTTAAATAAAGTAGAATAGTAATAATTTCACTCCACAAAATTCTTGTGACAGATAATAAAATAAAAATATGTAATATTTATGTGATGGGGTTTATCATCAGAGACAGAGCTGGGTCTGTCTCATAGAGTATTATGGAGAGAGAGAGAGAGAAGAGAAGAGAGGAGAGGAGGGAAGGGGAGAGAGGGAGGGAGCGAGAGAAGGGGCAAGGAGAGAGAGAGAGAGAGGGAGAGAGAGAGAGAGAGAGAGAGAGAGAGAGAGAGAGAGAGAGAGAGAGAGAGAGATGCATCAAAGGGAGGAGAGGAGGACAATGAGGAGGAGAGGGGAGGGATGGGAAGAGGAGGAGAGAGAACAAACGACATGATGGCAGTCCCTCCCACATTGCACTGAACTGGAGTTTGCTCCGGAGTGTGTGTTTCATGTGATCTGTTCATCTGCTGTCCCTTCCTTCTAACTCAGTTCCTCCTGGCATCTTGCCTTGCTAGTATGAATTTTCCATATACTATTATCCCCTACATTTACCAGGTGCTCAGTCATAGAAAGTGTGACATGTTCCAATAGTAGATGAAAAAAATGGCTTTTTTAGATTTAGAAAAGGCAGGTGGGTCTCCAATGTTTTACCATTTTAAGGGACTTTTGAGGGTAATTTTGACGGAATGTGATTTATCAGTTTTCAGATCTTAAAAGCTCTTTATTATCTAATCTCCATCTAAGAATAACTTCACTCACTTTACCCAAATGCATCAGGAAAAGCCAGTTGGCTTCTACAGTGCACAAAAACAGACATGTCAAGAAATCCTTCAGAGTCTACATATCTTTTCCTGTGCTCATGAGACTAGACAATCATTTCAGATAACTATCTCCATATAAGCATCTGACAAACATTTTTTTTAAAAAGTAAAATATTAATTGAATTATAACAAATAAAGTATATAAATCATAGAAGTACACCTCAATGATATTTTACCAAGTTTTAGAACAACCCCACTTAAACACTTCAAGAAATGGAATTTTGCCCTGGCTGGTGTGGCTCGGTAGATTGAGTGCCAGCCTGTGAACAGAAGGGTCACTGGTTCAATTCCCAGTCAGGGCACATGCCTGGATTGCGGGTCAGGTCCCCAGCTGGGGGCACATGAGAGGCAACCACACAGTGATGTTTTTCTCCCTCTCTCTCTCCCTCTCTTCCCCTCTCTCTAAGGATAGATAAATAACTTTCTAAAATAGAAATGGAATTTTACCAGCACCCAGAAGCACAGAGACTCCCCAACATGCACCATTCCAGTCATTATTCTTTCTTTGTTCATCCTCATCCTGTGTATTCTATGGTACAATAAGTTCTAACTTATTTATATACTCTGCTGGTAGACATTTGGGTTCTTTTTGTTTTTTAGCTATTATGAATAGTGCTACTATGAACACTACTCTGAATATATTTTGGTTACACTTTGCATACATTTCTGTTAGGTGTACATACCTAGGAGTCATATTTATATTCAGCTTCAGAAAAGACTACCATTTCCCAAAGTGATTATATCAATTTACATTTATGCTAGCAGAGTATGAAGCATACCCTTATTAAAATCTCAGTATTTTCTGCCACTTAAAATTTTAGACATTTTGGTGTGTCTTGTTATTCTTCTGTGGTTTAATTTAATTTTCCTGGTGATTAATGAATTTCGGCATTTTTCATGTTTATCAGTAGTATAAATACCTCTTTTATGAACTTATGCTGTTTTTGTTGTGTCTTTGTAATATTGACTTGAATGAATATACATATTCATTCAGATATAAATATAGATATAGGTACATATAGAGACTCATACTTTGGATATGAGTTCTTTGTTAGAAATATGTATTTTATCTTTACCACTCTGTGGTTTGGCCTTTCATTCTCTTTGGTGTCTTAAGTTGAATGGAAGTATTAAATTTTAATGTATACAGCTGTGTCCTTTATTCCTTTATATGATTATCATTTTTGGGGTCCTATATAAGAAATCTTTGCCTACCTCACATTCATGAAGAATTTCTTTATGCTTTATTCCAGAAAGCTTACCTTTCACATTTAAATCTAGAATCCATCTGTAGATTTTTGGGTGTGGTGTGAGTAAGACATCAGGATTTCTTATTTGAAAATACAGATGTAAAATTGTCCTAATATAAGTTTTGATGCAGTTATAATGGTATAATGTCAGATTTTTATTTGTGTTTGCTCTTGGTCCTTAGAAAAGGACATTGTTTTAAATGTTGACCTTACATCCTTGACATTGTGAAATTCATTTAGTGGTAGAAATTTTTGGATTTCCAAAGTGTACAATTATAAAATTTTCAGATAATGAGTTATTTTTGTCCTTCCCAACCCTTACTTATTTTTATTTCCTATTGCATTTTATAGAACCTCCAGGATACAAGTTGAGTAGAAGTAATGATAGGGGCACCTTTTTCTCATTCCTATTAGAGGAAAAGTTTTCAGTAATTCACCAACAGAAATGATGTTTGCTGTAGGGTTATTGTAGAGACTTAGTATCAGATTAAAGAACTTCCCTTCTATCAGATAGGATGCATTTATTAAGCTATTCATATGGTTCTCCTCCTTTATTATGTTACTGTGGAAAAATCACGTGTTGGTTTTCAAATATTACACTAATCTCATATTTCTGAAATAATCCCTAGAGTAATGATGTGTATTATTCTTTTTATAAAATGCTGGGTTAGATTTACTGCTGATATTTTGCTTAGGGATTTTGCATCCAAGCTCAGGGGAGGTTAGCTTATGATTTTCCTGACTTGTAAGGTTCATTAGCTTTTGCTTTATAGTGACCCCATAAAATGAGTTCAGAAATGTTTCCTCTTTTTCTAACTTCTGAAAGAGTTTGTGCAAGATTGATGTTTTTTTCTGATGATGTCATATAAGCCTAGAGATTTCTTTGTCTGAAGGTTTTAAATTACAGACTTAATATCTTTGAAAAAAAATAGACCCAGAGTAGAGTGGAATTAGGCTTTCATAGAATGAGCACTCTGTATGGTCAGGAACATCTCTGAACAGGTCATATTTGAGCTGAGAACTAAATAAAAAATAACGGCCTTGTACACACTTAGGGAAAAAGATTTCTACAAGGAACAGCAAAAGAGAAGGCCCTAAGGTAGAAATTATCTTGGCCTGTGCAAGGAACAGACACAAATCTAGAGGGGCTTAAACTGAGAATGAGGGGAGAGATGATGTGAAATGTCACCAAAATATACACAAGGCTCAGATCATGTGTGGACTTGTAGACCGTGCTTAGGGGGTTGAATTTGATTCTAATGCAGTAGACATCCATTAGAGTTTAGTATAAAGAAAAACTATGGATTATGTTTTAAAGAATCGTTCTGGCTGTACTGCTGAGAATAGTTTATAAGGCACTGGACAGGAAGAAGATCAGGGAAAGGGCACTGTGGACTTCCAGTTAAATATGGTATATTGGGTGCTGATGTTTACCTTTGTTCCTCCCTGTAACTCAAATGATAGAGAAACAAAAAGAAATGGACTCAGAAAAAAACAAAAACAAAAAAACCACCATGTGTTGGAAAATAACAATAGCCACGTTATATGTGTTAGGCAGGCAAAGGGAGGTTTATTCTCTGGAGCTTTGGGTGTCATCTTAAAGAACAATGAGGTTAAATGAAAGTGTTTGTATTGAATAGAAAATCTTCCAGCTCTCCCCCTTCTCCAGTCAGCTGAGATTGCTCCTAGGAAGGCTCATACTTTCCAGGCAGGAGATTGGAGCATTAATCTCTGAGGAGATTTAGCAGCTCAAGATTTTGTGTCTATTAGATTTTTGTGAGAGGCACCAATTAACATTTCTTCATGCTTTTTATCCAATTAAAAGAATGTATTGGGTGACCTTAGGACACTTAAACTCCTCAGAGGTTTTGATAATGGTTATGGCCACTATACCTTTCTTTTGAGCCTTGCTGAAATTCAGTTTTAATGAGCCTCCCTTATTTTAATACTTTCTCAATTTTATATTTTACTGTTTTTGTTTGAACATTGGTTGCCTCTTATAACCTATAATCTCCTAAACTTCTGTACTCATTTTCTTTCATTCTTTCCATTCCTACTTCTCATCTATTTCTTGTAATATTCTGTCAAATACTATCCACAGAGACATATCATAGAATTCAGTTCTATTTTTTCCTACATCTACCTTTGGAATGACAATATAATAACACAATCTGCCTCCCACTTCATAGTTGTACCAAATATTTTTTAACTTACCTTGTGCGAATTACTGTTTCCTACCTCTGATATCAATTTCTTCAGCACCTGCTATCCAAGAATTAGAGCAGTGTTACATATTTGGTGTCTGTTGTTATAGTAGTACCCGACCTGTGGTATCAATGATTGAATCAGTCGGGCTAGCATAATTTATACTGGGTTAACAAACAGCCCCCAAATCTGGGTGCTTAAACATAACTGCATTTTTCTTTGCTTGTCACTCAACATCTGCTGCTGGTCTAGGTGTCTCTCTCAAGCTGCTGTTGTGGATGTATTCAGTATTCCGATCTGCCTCGATCTTCCTATCGATACTTACTTTCACCATCACGCTAATGAAAGAGAGTGGCCGAGGATTAGAGCACGGCGTTTGAATGCGTCCACTTAGAAGTGGCACAGGTACCATATATTTCACTCCACAGACACACATTTTCCCCCAAAAGTGGGGGGGAAATGTCTGTGCATCTTATGGAGTGAATATTGCATCACAGACTGTGATGTGTATTACCTGACCTGTCAGCAGTGGTGACAGCTGTTAGAAGAGGAAGCGGTGGGCCCATGTGAAACCCCCGGGAGGCTTAAATGTCCCACTTTACTGCTGAATCTCAGGGCGTCTGGTCACTATGAAGATAGCAAAGAAAGTGATATCAGTGATTGTGAGCAACTGAGCTTCATAAATTCTGACACTAGTGATGATGTGTTCTTGGGGTTCCCAGAAAACTAGAAGAGTACTTGAACCTTCAAGTCTCTCCTCATTTGTTAATGACAGTGATGTTGGTTCTTAATACCGCTGTTGACTGCTGTTCACTCTACATGGTTGAAATATTATTCTGTTATATTTTATTAAGTATTTTAGTACACCATTTGGTTCAGATGATTTTTTTTCTTGTTTTCCTCCTCTAAACCTAGGTGCGTCTTATGGTCAGGTGCATCTTATAGTGTGAAAAATATGGTAATATTTTTTCTCAAATTATGTGGCTAAAGGAAAACTTATTAAGAAGTAGGGAAGTGCAGTCTTGCCTGTGTCTGCAACAAGAGGAGAATTGGATTTTAATTAGCAGTAGTTATGTGCAGCACAGAAGGTGGTGCACCCCCTAAACAAGAAAAGAAAGTATAAATAAGAGTACTTTAGAGAATAAAAAGAGCCCTTGGGGAACAAAATGATTGGAGGAGAAAATTTTTAAAAATTATTACAAGTATTCGAAGGATTGAGAAATCTCCAGAGAATAGAGCAAAAATAAGAAGAGATGGGACCTTTCTTGGAAATAAGGGTTCCAACATTGATAAGTGGCCAAAGAAATTCCTAGGATGAAAGTGACTGCAATGGATTGCAGTCAGATGTGCTGTGGGCTTAGAGAGCAGCTCTTCTGGATGAAGGCTAAATAAAAGGCTTCACGAGTAATTTCTTTAATAGAAGATAAGAGGAAATGCAGAGATTACCTTATATGTTTGAATCTATTGAGTAATTCTCATTTTGGGCTGTGTGTTTAGAGACAAATTAGGGAAACCGTCCACTAAAATGAGTCCATTGACTCGGGGTAAACAAAAAATATTCAAGAAAGAAAACATCATTGTAGGTCACAATATGGTTCAGCTGTGGATAAGATTTGCAAAATCACAAAAGCATAACATTTAATATTTATTTGTATCAAAAACTATAACTGTAAGGTGGGCATATGGAGTAGAAATGTGTGTGGGGGTGTGTGTGCATGTGTGTGTTATAAGAGATTGAAATAATTTTCTTCTAGTAAGTAAATTGATATCTAAAGCATACAGACAAGAAGTAGCCGTATAGGCACACTGTTTAAAAACATGGCAAGAAATCCCATAAGGAAAAGTTTAAAAATATGAAAACAATTGTCCCTTTGGTGTGGCAGTTGGAAGTGGGGATAGTGGACTGCTGGTTTTTTATATGTACAGTCTAACTTTTAAAAATTTTTTTCAATATTTTCCTTTAATGGTTAGTTCTTTTAGTGTCCTTAGGCTATAAAAAGAAACTTTTACAATTACAGTTTACATGCAGTATTATTTTGTATTAGTTTCAGGTGTACAGCGCAGTGGTTAGACAATCATTTACTTAACAAAGTGTTCCCTCTGATATTTTCAGTCTAACTTATAAAAGTATGTACCTGTTAGAAGGTTCACAAGTATTTAAGAGAAGGTGATGTCTTGAAACGAATGAAAATATTGAGGTGTAAAAAAAAAAATGCCTGGATTCTAGATACATTTTGAGAGTAAAGCCAATGTTATTTGCTGACAGATTGGTTGCTGAAATCTGGGGACTGGGGTTGGGGGGTTGGAGGAGGGAAGGGATGAACAAGAGTTCAGGTTTGGATATAGCAAGTCTGGGATGCCTAAGATATCTAGGTGCAAAGGACGGGTAGAGAGCTGGCTGTATGAGCAGAGATTTTAGGGGAGAGCTCTGAGCAGGAGATACACATTTAGGAGGTGGTGTCGAGTTTTATTTATTTTTTTAATTAATTAATTTATTTATTTTTTTTTAATTTTATTTTTTGGTTTTTCAATTACAGTTGTCCCATTTTTCCCCCATTGCTCCCCCCTCCCAGCCCATCCCTTCTCCCACAATCATAACCCTCCCCGTTGTCCATGTCCATGAGTCATTCATATGTGTTCCTTGACTAGACCCTTCCCTTACTTATCCCCCTTCTCTCCCTCCCCCCGCCCCTCTACTGACTACTATTCTAGTCTTTGCCTATTTAGTTCATTTGTTTGTGTTGCTCTTTAGTTTCCTGTATTAGGTGATATCATATGGTATTTTGCTTTCTTTGCCTGGCTTATTTCACTAAGCATAATTCACTGTAAGACTGAGTCACTAAGGGAGTGAAGGAACAGTTCAAGGACTGAAAGAAACAGCAAAGAGGTCTGAGAAGAGTAAGCTAGGGAAGTCAGAGAAAAACCAGGTATATTACATGTGTTGGAAATCAAATAAATAAAGTTTTTCAAGGAAAAGAAAGTGTCAAACGCTACCATTAGATTAAATAAGATGGCCTGGGATTGACTGCTAGGTTTGGTGGTGGAGAGGTCATTTGTGACCTTGATAATGACAGTTTTAGGGGAGTGGATAAATGAGGATGACATAAATGCATTTAGCTCAGTGCTAAATCTATATTTTATAATATATTTACGTAATACATATAAATACATATTTTATAATGTATATAATATGCATTTAAATATATAATTTTCTGTTTATCATTATTAAATATATTTATGATATAAATTTTTGAAAATAGAGAGCATAAAAAAGAAACTATAAATACCCACAACCAAAGGGAAAAAATAAATAAATTTTAAAAGAAACAATATTCTGAGTTCAGAGATAGGAGGTGAATGAGACTTGGAATTGGGAAGCGGCTGTGGAGACCGGCGGGACGGGCAGGGGGCACAGTGGGACTTGCTGACGGACTGGCTGTCAGCTGAGCGGGGGCAGAGGAGGTGATGACTCAAAGACAGGCTGTGCCTCTCAGAAACCCCTCACGATGGTTCTAAGTGCATATTTTTCAATGAAAAGTAAAATTTTTCTTAATTAAAGGTAAAGTTTGAAATAATATTTTTAAAAGATAAGTTTACCCCAAAAATGGCTGTCTTAAACACCAGCATTAGGAATCTGTACTTTTGCTGTCTGTGAAGATGGATTGCTCTCATCCATTTCTCTCTGGGTGACTGTGCTTCCCATGATGTGGTTCTTATTTTCTTCTTCCAGCACATTTCAACATTTAGAAAATTATTCTTAAATACCATAAATGTATTTTGGAATTAAAAAAAAAAAAGAAAAACCAGGGAAAATTTTATTTGTAAGTATATGAAAACTAAAATATCTCATCAATCTTCGCCTAAGATTTGAAATTAAAATTAGTAAGTAAAGTATTTACTTTTAAAAAGTAATTCTTAAAATTGTATCTTTTGTTAAAATATCAAGGCCCTAAGTGAGGGAAAAGAGAAACTGTGGCAGAACCTTGTGAGTTTGAATCTATTTTAAATTGGCTCTAATGGTACACTAGAAATTTTTTTTAAATGTTGTAATGATTCAAGCCTTATAAAATGAAAACAAAACCTTTTTAAAATCATTTTTGTGTTGTTTAATGAGAGACAATATAAGAAATGAGACCTACATTCCCATCTAAACTCTGATACTAATCAGCACTATTTTTAGAGAGAAATAAGCTAACATGTTTGAGTGTTATTTTCTTTGGTGTACTTTTTTAGACAATATGATATTGTGCTTTTTGGTCATGTGAGTACTGTCACTCTTACCTGTGCAGACCATGTAATTCCGAACTCACACTATGTTGAGGGTCTCCAGCATTAATAAATTAGAGTACTGTCAAGGCTTAGTTTCTTCCATTTACTCATTTTGGGATTAGTTGTTTGTGTTAAAGATATAGTGACTGAAATTTCTTCTCTCAGGACCTTGGAATGAAATCCTAAATCCTTTCAGTGAATAAGCTCACCTCAGTTCCTCACTTGCTGCATCCTGACCTTACAGCCACCTTTTCCTCTTCTTCGGTATGTGGGTCACAGTAGTAGCATGTAAGAAAGATGCTAAGGCTAATTGATTTCTTGGTGCTGCTGGGCTGTTGTTATGTCTCTCTTATGTAGAAAAGCAATATATTTGGGTTGACTGTCTCTTACAAGGAAGATACTGAGAGTGATGAGACACGAAGATATAACGCAGTTCTCAAGGAGTTTATAATCTCTGTATAAACAGAAATAAGTCAAGTGCACATAAAAAACAACTAGCAATGTGGAAAGTGATGGGGACAATAACTGCTATGAGCATTCACATCCAGGAGCAATTGTGGTAAGCTAGTACAGTCAGGAAAAGCTGCCTGGGTGGGACTGGGTATATTTTGGTAGATTTATTTAAGTGATAGAAAAATGTCAGAGATTGAGAATAAGGAGCGTATGGCATTAATAAAGACCCAAGAGTGGTAGTGGGAACAATAATAGTCGTAATAAGTACACAGTAATAATTATAATTAAAAGCTTAGTAATTGTTAGCTAATGAGGACCCATTCCCTACTCCATCCCCTCTATCATAACTATGGGCCCTACAGTATAGGATATTAACTAGTAGATGATTAGGAAATTTTTATAGTTCTCAACGTCACTAAAGCCACAAGAATCAGGTATTGTCTGTTCTGAAACAAATCTCTCTCAGAGAGAAAAGCTTTCACAAATACTTGGTAACATCCCAAATTTCCATTACTTCCCAAGACTCAAATCCCTCTTCCTCCCAGTACATCACAGAATCACCCATATTGCCATGACAGGAGCACTTGACATAGGGATGAAGGGAACATGATCAGTAGGAATTGCAACCTTCAGTTTTGGTTGGGGAGGTCTCTGATCTCACCTTATGAGCCCTTGACATTTTTTGTTTTCAACAATGAGGAATCCTGGCAGTTTAGCACAGAGCTCTAAAAATTTAGCCGTGACATCAAACTAAGTTCAGATCTTGACTCCACCACTCACGAGCTGTGTATCTTTGGGTAAGTTAATAAGTTCTCCAAGTTTCATTTTTTTCACATGAAAAAGAGATAAGATAATGCTTACTTCATTGTTTTTTTTTTTTTTTTTTTTTTTTTGGAGAGTGAATGAGATAGTTCATATAAAGCACTTGCTGCAGTGTTAAGCACTTAGAAATATAATACTTTATTACTGTTGACTATTTTTGACTGTTTACTTGACATTAGGCAAAATATTAGTGCCTCACATCAGACTCAAAAAACTTAAATATATATTTTTATTATAGTTATTAAAAAAAACTGGGAATGCTGTAAATTATCCTGGGGGGGTTAGAAATACTTTATAAAATATATATTCTATTACATAAAACAAACACTAGTCATTTCAAATTCATTCTAAGTGACAGAAAAACTAGAAAAAAGTGCCTATCATTTCTCACACTTTTTTATAATTAATACTATTTTAAAACAATAATAGGCAACATTTCTTGAGCACTTACTATGTGCCAGGCATTGAACTGGTACCTTATAGGCAATATCTCACTTATAAGGTAGAAACTGTATTATCTTCATTATTGTATTATTCCCATTTTTATTCCAGATAAGGAAACTGACTTAAAAAGGCTAAGCAACTTAAGTGCAGAGTACAGAGACAACCCCAGTAAGTGGAGAGTCTGGAGACAAACGCTAGTAGTAGGAGTTCCAAACTCTCTCTTAATGGGGTGGTGGCTAGACATTCTTGCTGGCTAGCAGGTACAGATAGGAAAGTGGTGGAAGATAAGATTGATCCGGTCAGTTGGGGCTGTATTATGCAGGGTTTTAAATGCAAGGGAACTCTAGAAAGCGTACCTTGATCACTCTTGAAAAATATTTATTTAATCTGCTTGTGTGTTAGGGGCATTATCACATGGAACACATCTCAATGCCTGCTAATATATTTAAATCATACAGATGGTCAGCAAAGCACTTTGCATAGTGCCCAGGGCCAGAGCGAGCTTTTCATAGAGTGCTCTTTTCCTTTTTATACTGTGTAAGTGTTTTCATCTGACCTCCACTCAATGAACTTGCCAGTCTAACCAATGCTCTTTATTTTCCTTGTGAAAGTCAAAAACATTTTGACTGATACTCATGCAGTGCCATGGCTGTGCCAATGCGGGTCAGCTCTCAGCAGGGGTCATGATGTGTTTGTGTTTGCTTCCTGAAGTTGTAATGTGCTGTTCTTGAACTTGTTTGTTAGTTATATTTGTTATTTTCATCATGTAATCTAAGTAAATTGTTATATAAACCAGTGAAACATGAATGTGGGAAGAAAGATATTTCTCTATATAACTAAATGAATGCTTTGGGTACAGTTGGTAAAGGCAAATCATTAAAAAGTTATGATATTCGTTGTGGGCAAGAAAATGTAAAAGATAAAATGTTTTTATAAAAATTTAGAAATACTCTGTAATTGAATTTCCTCCCAAGGGATTTATAATTCTTGCTTCACTTTAAAAGCACATTTATCATGGGCATATTTTTATGATATAGAACTTGGGTAAATACAGAATTAACCTGATTCTCCTATGAAAAGAAAAATACAGGGTAATTTGGTGTGCAGTTCACATAATAAGTATAAGAGCATATAGGTAGCATTTTTCTTGTTCTTCTTTACTCAAAAATTGCTATGGCATATCTCTGCAATGTCCTGTGTTTGGTTTACATTTCTGAGAAAAAGGAAATAAGAGAAGAAATATTGTGCTTTTATTCATGATGGTGACCTTTCATAAAGTATTTCAGTCAGCTCCTGAAGGGAGATGAGTACCCTGTGGTTGATACAGAGTCTTTTATTCAATGCAGGGTTTCAAGTTTAGAACTTCTCTAGTTTAGAAACTATAAATTATTTATGCAGTATCAAGCTTTTTAAACCCTGTTTATGACAGCTTGGGATTTTGCCCATCTCGGTTGAAACAGTCTAAATAATTTATCTTGTCTTTCTTCAATGTACAGTACATCCTGAAGCCCAAGAAATGTTAAATAAGTTTTCTTTTCTTCTGCTATGCTGAGGTCAGGGAGGTTAAGCTCTTAGATATTCTTTGGACATTTCTTGGTCTCTTGTCTTCTCTCAGTGTGCTAGGTCTTCTTTTGTTTTTGTTTTTGTTTTTTAACTTTCATGTCAAGACTTTCTTTTATATGACATTTTCATTTTATTGAATGTCTTTTTAAAGAATCTTTTATCTCCCAATAATTGTATCTACTGAATTTCTGTATGTTGTAATTTCAGTTATAAATAAGAGAATATCTTTGCAAGTAAAGAATTCAATTATTTTTAGATCCCAGTGTCTTCAAGGAGTATAAACAATGAATTAATCTGACTTGATTTTACTGAAATGTGTGAAACATTAATAATAAACATCAAAAGAGTTCAATGTTTAATTAAACAGCTAAAATTTGGGCATTTATTTAAATTTAATTTTAACATATTCGTCGTCGGCGGCGGCGGCGGCAGCCGTCCGTCTCGAGAGACGATGGTGTAGCTTCTTAAGAGTCTATCTGCACCGCTGAGAATGGCTGTGCAGTTCGACTCGGGAGTGACATGGTATCTGTCTCCTCCCGTGTTGAATCGACATCTTGTGATGACGCTGAAGCTACAGAGCCTGGGCAGGGTGATATGGAGGGTCTGCTGTTGCCCATGCAGCAGACCCCCCCCTCTCTTCGCAGCTGAAGGGTCCAAGGGAAAGACGGAGTCGATACAGCTTGGGTTCAGGTGCGCCGCAGGAGTTGCCGGTGTTGACTACAACGTCAAACCGCCTTAGGGACTCCGGCTCCGGATTTTCTGTCGGGGTTTACTCCCTTAGCCTTTCCCCTGAAGAGGTATGCCGCAAGGCAGCGGAGGTTTTTTGGTGTCAGAGTTTTCCTTCTCTGATGTACCCTGACTGGAAGATCGAACCAGCGACACTTAGCTCGCAGGCCGACGCTCAATCCACTGAGCTAAACCAGCCAGGGCACAATTTTAATATATTAACTATGAGTTAATGCAAATTAGATAGTTGGGTTTTTCTTTGCTTCCTTAATTCAACAGTGTTTTCAAGATTTATTCATGATATAGAAGCAATTCTTTTTAAATTTCAAAGCTGTGTAATGAATACACTACAATCTACTTTGCATTTGGTGGGTATTTATGTTGTTTCAAGGTTTTGCTATTATAACAATGTGCGTCCGATGCTACTGGCATTTCTCTCAAGTACACTCATAGAGGTGGGCCAAACAGTATGCATATCCTCAAATTTAATTTTTTCATAGAGGTATCATTGTTATATAATTATACTCATTTTAGGTGTACAGCATAATGATTCAATATTTGCATATATGGCAAAATGATCACCACACTAAGTCTAGTTAACCTCTGTCACTATACATAGTTACAACATTTTTTTCTTGGGATGAGAACTTTTATGATATACTCTTAGCAACTTTCAAATATGCAATACAGTACTAATTAACTACAGTCACCATGCTGTGCATTATATTGCCATGACTTATGTGTTTTATACCTGGAATTTTCTAGCTTTTGACCCCCTTCACCTGTTTTTTACCACCCCCAACTCCCACCAATCTATTCTCTATCTTTGAGCTTATTAAAAAAAAATTCCAGATGTGAGATCATGTTGTACTTGTCTTTCTCTGTCTGACTTACTGACGTATTTTACTTAGCATAACACCTTCAAGATTTATTCATTGTGTCATAAATGGTGAGATTTGGTTCAATAATATTCCATTATATGTGTGTGTATAATATACGCATTTTCTTCAGTTATTCTTCTGTTGGTGGACACAGGTTATTTCTGTGTCTTACCTATTGTAAATAATGCTGCAATAAACCTGGGGTGCATTTGTCTTTTTGTTAGTATTTTTTATCTCTTCAGATAAATAACCAGAAGTAGAATTGCTGGATCATATAATAATTTGATTGTTACTTTTTTGAAGAACCCCATACTCTTTTCCGTAGCAGTTGCACCAGTTTACATTCTCACCAACAATGCATAGGATTCCCTTTTCTCCACATCCTCGCCAGCACTTGTTGTTTGTTGTCTTTTGATACTAGCCATTCTTCAGGTATGAGGTGATATTTCATTGGGGTTTTCATTTGCATTTCCATGATGATTAGTGAGGTTCAAATGTAGATACTTATATTTTAGGAATCCTAGTCATGTGGAACTACCAGATTCTAGTAAGTGCAGAATTTTGATTAATTTTGAGAATAGAAAAATGTGAGAAAAGGGAAGGCATGTGATCAGTATTTGATTATGACAGCAAGTTTTGCCAATTTTAATGGCTCCATTCCAATAAGAAACTGTGGAATAAAAAGAATGGACAATGAACATGGCAATATGAAATTATCAATAAAATGCACGTGTTGTATTACTAGCACCATTTATTCTTTTCTGTCATCTATTCAGCTATTTTAGATAATACTTGTATGTTTATACTTGAAGTCCACTGATCACTCACTCTCAGTAAATGGGATTGGGTAGAGGGCCAGGGGGTGAAGTGTGAATCCAGTGTGGCCATCACATCCCCACTTCCCCTGTCTTTTGTGGTTAGTTCAGTGATGCACAGGTGATGCCATCAGAGCCAGTGACATGTCTTGAGACTTTCTGGAGACTTTTGGGATAGAGGGATATGAAATTAGCCACCACAATGGAAGCTGGAATTATGTAAATTTCTGGACTCCCTTAAGCTCTCTTTCTTCTGTAAGGGAGGAGCCTGTCTGCAAATGGACCAGGAAAAAGAAGTGGAAATATGCCAGGTTCTAGTGACACACTTTGAGCCTATACATTGAGATAAACCTATCTTTGGCAGTTCTGATTTCATTAAGTTCTTTTTTTAAAGTCCATTTTGAATTAGGTTTTTTCTTACTCGCAACAAAAAAGTTCTAATTGATAAAAATTGTACACAAAGAACACCAGACCAATCATATATCATAATATGCATGCTGGACTATA
Organism: Furipterus horrens; assembly: GCF_987537825.1. NCBI lineage: Eukaryota > Metazoa > Chordata > Mammalia > Chiroptera > Furipteridae > Furipterus > Furipterus horrens. Next base: position 173,873,040 of record NW_028327171.1, read on the forward strand.
ATGACAAAAATTCTTTCACTTGTTGTATTTATCAGTTTCCAGTTTAATTTTTATAAGAAATGAGATCACTTAAAAATTAATAAATACTATACACCCAGTACTGAGCTAAATGCTCATAAATACAAAATGTAGTGTCAGGCACTTTCTGAAGCCCATACATAGACTCCTGATTAATGACCCCCAAGCCTATGGTCAGAAAATGAACCCCTGAAATTCCTTATTTCTGGGATTTTTGAATGCTTCTTTGTTATCATCTATATGATTAAATTTTTGATATGTTCTAAGGATGCTTGAGAATAATGTATATTTATCTTTTTTATATAGGAAATTATATTTGAAATCAATCAATAGGATTCAAGTTCAATAACTTGTAAATATCTACCTATTCTTTCATTTTTCTTGTATTTATAATATTTGTATTTTTAATAATATTTAGTAATAATTGACTTATCTTTTCTAGAAGTCCTGGGTCTTTAATTTTAGAATAATAATGCTATCCCTAATTCTTTTTCTTCTACTTTTCCATCATTTTATTTTGGATAATTCTTTATCATGTCATTTTTAGATATGTTTCTTGTTAGCCACAAATTTTAACAAGTTGTTTTGAATTTAATGAGACTAGTTGAGACTAACATATATTTTTGCCTGAGAGACTTACATATATTTTACTGTAATGAGTGATGTGCTTGTTTCTCTGTCATCTTGCTTTTATGTTTCCTTTGGCTTTATTTTCTTTCTTTATAGAGACTGTGGGGTTTTGTTTTGTTTTTTAAAGATTTTATTTATTTATTTATAGAGGGAGGGGAAGGGAAGAAAAGAAACATTAATGTCTGGTTGCTTCTCACACGCCCCCAACTGGGGACCTGGCCCACAACCCAGGCATGTGCCCTGACTGGGAATCGAACCAGTGACCCTTTGATTTTCAGGCTGGCACTCAATCCACTGAGCCACATCAACCAGGATGGAGTTTTCTTGTTGTTTTGTTTTTGTTTTTGTTTTTGCTTTATCTTCTGCAGTAAGCATACTATTTTTTTTTAATTCTATGAATTAGTTATCTATTTCTGTGTAACAAGCCACCTTAAAGTGGCTTAAAACAACATTTATTAAACTCAGATTCAGTGGGCCAACAATTTGGGGTGAACTTCCTTGGCTCCATGGGACTCATCATCTGTTCATAGGGTGGCTCTTCCCTGGGGACTGTCTGGCTGTGGTAACAAACAGGCAACTGGGCCATATGTTCTTGAGCAGGTCTGTGCTCATGGCAGTGTGGCAGGATTCAAAAAGAAAGAACATCTAGAGGGTGGAGCCAAGGGTCATGAAGAACAATTTATAGGGAAGCTACTTGCAGGGATCAGAACTGCACCTTAATCAAGGCACATTTCCTACCTTTGGGTAGCGGGACATAGGAACATTCGCTTGGCTGGATTTCACAGTTCTATAGACCATGATTGTTACCAACCTTAGAGCCTTCTCTTTTTCGAATGGGAGTGTTTGCCATGGTTACCCTGCTGTTTTTCATTACTGTAGTTTTGGGTGTATGGGGACAGGTACCTTGGGTTTTTAGGTCAGAGGTCTCTAGGTCAAGAGGAGCTGCATCCAGAGCAGATGAAGATCTCAAGATACTGAACTGGCAGCAATGCATTGGTTAGATTAGACTTTGGGATATCTCAGAGGTAAGTGAGTATATTTTGCCTTCAAGAGAATGTGAATAATTACGGCCAGACATCAGGATGTGGTAGATTGTTTTGAACATTGGTCATCATTATTTTTCTTCCATCTTCATGCCCTTTTTCAGAATTTCCATCAGGAGTTAGAGTCAGGTTCTTTTCGTTTGTTTGTTTTGTTTTGTTTTGTTTTTATCCCTCAAGTCTGGGCTGGCCCTGTAATTTCCTTTGACCGACGAAATACAAAGGAAGTATAGTCGTGTTCCGGGCCTGGGTCTCAAGAGATCTTCCATGCTTTCAATTGCTTTTTTAGAAGATTTGCCCTGTTGCCATGTGAAAAATCCTAGGCTTTCATGCTGGAACATGTGTGACCAAAGATGAGCTGTCCCAATGGAGACCATGCTAAACTCTAATTGGTTCCCAGCCCACCTAGCAGCTGACCTCAGATTCAGTAGAGAAGCAGGCTGAGAACAGAACCACTGGCCCCTAAACCCAATCTGCATTGCTTACCCACAGAATCAGGTGCTAAGTAAATGGCTGTTGTTTTAGCTCAGTAAGCTTTGCAGCGGTTTGTTACACAGAGCAATTTAACTGATAAACTCTTCTACTGGTTCTCTTCCAATTTTTCAAAAAACATTCTAGAATATAATGTCTTCATTAAATGCAATAAAAATGAAATTACTTTTGAACCTCTTGCTCTGAATGATGAGGAATTTACATTTGCTTTTAGTATCAAGTGAATATTATCATTTTTTGTTTAGATTTCATCCCACATATTTAACTGATATCAATGTTTCCCCAAAGACTTTTTGTATCCCATTTTTACTACTATCAAATAAGTATGTTTATTGACCATTCAATTGGGTAGAGTTTATCTCTGCCTATTTTTTAAGAGAAAGGTTAATGGGTTATTTATTTTCATAGCCCTTTGCCTTTCAATGGCTTTTGCACACAAACAACCTTAAAACACAATCACTTTTTTTCAGAGTTATATAGACATTGCTTCACTCTTTTAGTGGCCAGTGTCTTAGCAGAGAGTGACTTTTACTTATTATATAGAAGGTCAATTTCATGTTTTCATCCTGAATGTTTATAGGCTTTCTCCCCTTCATCTCTGATATTATATATTTTTCCCAGGTGACTTCTAAGCATTGGTCTCTATTCATCAATATTATATTTAACATACTGAGCGCCTTTGAGCTATAGGCTAAGATCTTTTTTATAGCCCAGGAAAGTGTTATTCTCTTAATTGATTATCGCTTTGAATCCGTTTGTTATCACATGTCCTTGCAAATGCTTATTTTTTCTTTTTCTTTAAAAAAATGTTCATTTATACTTGACATACAATATTATATTAGTTTCATGTATACAACACAATGATTAGACATTTATATAACTTATGAAGTCATCAACCCCATAAGTCAAATACCCACCTGGCACCATACATATTTACCGCAATATTATTGACTCTATCCCTGTGACTGTTTTTATAACTGGTAATTTGTACATATTAATCCCTACTTTCTTTTTACCCATCCCTTCAATCACTCCCACCTCTGGCAACCATCATTTTGATTTCTTTTATGTCTGAGTTTCTGTTTATGTTGTTTCTATTTTGCTTGTTTATTTTGATTTTTAGATTTCACATGCAAATGGAATCATATGATATTTGTCTCTTTCTGACTTATTTCACTTAGCATAACACCCTCTGGGTGCATCCATGTTGTCACAGATGGTAAGATTTTATTCTTTTTTATGGCTGAGCAATATCCCATTGTATATATGTACCACCTCTTTTTTATCCCTTGTCTATTGGTGGACACTTAAAGGTTGCCTCCATATCTTGGCTATTATAAATAATGCTGCAGTGAACATAGGGATGCAAATGTCTTTTCAAATGAGTGTTTTGAACTTCTTCAGATAAATATACAAAAGTGGGATTACTGGATCATATAGTAATTACTTCTAATTTTATGAGGAACCTTCTACTGTTTTCCACAGTGGCTGTGGGTTCCCTTTTCTCCACATCCTCACCAACACTTGTTGCTTGTTGACTTGTTAATGATGGCCATTCTGAGAGGTGTGAGGTGATATCTCTCTGTGATTCTAATTTGTAGCAAATGTGTATTTTCTGAAGTTGGATTTTTTTCATCTGTTTTTTAAAAAATAATAATTATTACTACTTTTTCTACTTTTGTCCATATTCTTCTCATTCTTGGACAGGTTCTTTGGTTTTTCTTCTAACTCAGTGATTCAATTTTTAGTGTACTAATCTCCCAGTCAGTGGGTCAGGAATCCAGGCGTGGCTTAGCTAAGTCATTCATCTTAGAGTGTTTCATAAGGTTGTAATCAAAGGGCCAGCTGGAGCTGTGTCCTCATCTGAATTCTCAACTGAAGGAGGACCTGCTTCTGAGCTCACATGCACGGTTGTCAGTAGGACTCAGGTGCTCAGAAACTCGGCTCCCTCAGTTTCTTGTCATGTGCACAACCATAGCATGGCGGCTGTCATCCCTCAGGGAGTGAGAGAAAGAGAGAGCCCTCTATGGAGTCAAATCTCTTTATAACTGAATCTAGAAAGTGATATTTAATGACTTGTGTTGTATTCTATTTGTTAAAAGTGGGTCAGGGTGGGATTGCACCAGGGATTGTAAGAGCAGGAGGCAGGGGTTTTGGGGGGTCCTCTTGGAGGCTGCCCAGCACAGGAATTTTGCTCATTCGCATAGTATAACCCCACTCTGCCTTCTCTGCCTCCTATATTTAGTCAGATATAAACTTATTTCTAGGTCTGTTGGTTACTATTAGGACTTTTAATAATATTCTCAAAAAGTTATCTTGTAGTCTATTACCTTAAAATAGTTTTTCTTCCCTGCATGCTATTTAATTTGAAGACAGCTGGGTTCCTGTACTTCCATCATGTTTCTTTCCTTTCTCAACCTCTCAAACCAGAGATATTAAATTGCAATGTAAACATCGTCAAGGCTCATAGAACTGATACTCTATCCTAGAATTAAAATGATACTTTCTGTGACTTGATAATGAGTTGATTCTGTGAAATAAAAATCAATAAACAGAGATTACCATTCAGCAAGTATATAAATATCATTTACTGCAGAAACTACTCTGGGAAATTTTTCCATTTCTTTGATAATTTTCTTCTCTCTCCTCTCCTCTTCTCCTTCCCTTCCTTTCTCTTTTCTCTCTCCTTTTTTTTTCTGTCTCTGACTTCTATTATTTTGGAGGTTGGAGCTCCTGACACTCCTTTATAGCACCTGTCATTTCTCTTGTATTTCCCATCTTCTGGATTTTTGTTTGTTTGTTTTTGCTCTTTATTCTGGGAAATTATCTCAATCTTTCAGTCTTTGTCATGTATTTCAGCAATCACATTTTTATTTCTGATATCTTTCCTATTCTATGTACCTGTACTATTTGAAAACTTCAAAGTATATAAGTATATGAAATAGTTGAAAAAATAAAGGCCTACTAAATTCTTCTGATTTATTCAGTTTAATCAAATAATGAAAAAGAGGGGAAGAATCTGTATATTTTATGTTGCGTCCTTTTAGGTAGTCGAAGAATTACATCGATATTAAAAATATCAAGCTCACTTTTACTGATGTGCTTTTCTTTGCACATTCACCCAGGCTCCAAAGATCACCTCCATTCTAATGACTGCTGAGTTAATCTATTACTTTGTCTTCATCTTCTAGTCTGGCTCTAGCTGTGTATTGCATCACCTTACAGACTATTTAAACTTGACATGCCCCCAAGCCAGACCCCTCATCCTGGTGCCACCACTTTCCCCATCATATTAGTCAGAACCATGTGAAGTCAATATGATTTCCAAAGAGTGAAAATTCAGATGTGTAAAGTGTAACATTCTTTACCTCTCTAAGATGAAAATGTAGTTATATTGTATTTTCACCTCACACATCATTCTTTCTCATAGTAACAAAGCGGCCCAATCCTTCTAGGAAAACTCAGTCACGTTAATGATGTCTTAATTATATAATACAGTCAAATTCAGTGAGCTCCCAGTCATTCATGTTTAATATTTATATTTTAATATGTACATACATATATATTTATTATATTATATATTTTATACATTTATATATAAAAATGTTTTCTGCTCTTTTTCTTTTCACTGCAGGGATGTGTTGTTGGTAGGGAGGGGTCCCTAACTCGGCCTTGGTCTGCCCCACACTGCCACTGGCTGAGAGGCATAATCCTCCTGCCATCATTCTCGGTTGTCAGCATCAATTTTCACTTTTACTAAGATGCCTTTGGGCACCATATAGTGTGGGAGCTGAGGGTCCAATGTCACTTTCTGCTGCCACAATTTTAATCACCATTTCTGACACCCCTTTGGGCCACCAACTCTCAAATAACTTCAGTTGCTTGAGGATCTCTCTCCTGGGCTGTCAAAATATAGGACCATCATCAAAACGTGTGCCTGAGGCATCACAAGCCCGGATGCGGTAGTGGTGAGCGGAAAGGAGGATGCTGTTTCCCACCATCCTTGGATCCCTAAGGATAAAACTGGGCGGTAGATTTTTATGACTCTTTCTGATCCACAGCACTTAAGAATGTGGAGGAGTCAGAGGGATGGGGTGGACATTGTTTAAAGTCCTTACTCTCACTACCTAAGCTCTCTTCCCACCTAATTAATCATCTTCTTCCTATCCAGGGAGAGTTTGCATGGAGGGAGGGCTGTAAAAGCTTTCTTAACAGTTTTCCTTTAAAATTTTCTGTTATATGCACAATGAAGTTTTATGATTATTTTAATTTAAATGAAAGGAATCGGTGTGTTTTTTTAAAATTCTTCTTTGACATTCAAAATAGAGCCAAGTGTGCCTCCTGTACCCCAGACCTTCACTGAAAGTGGGTCAGGTGTTAACATACATGTGGAGAAAACACATCTGCTAATACTTATAATCGCTTATTAAATTTGGACTTATCTTTAATTCCTTCCTCTTTTTGGCTTCTATATCCAAGGTCTAAGACCTCGCTTTTCTTTAAAATACCTTTCCTTATTTGTGCCTTCCTTTCAATTCTGACAGCTACTGCCCCAGTGAAGACCCTATCAAATATCAGGATTACTGAAATGGCCTCGTGGCAGACCTCAGGAGCTCGAATCTCCTGCTATTTGAATCTGTCTTCTGTGTTGTTGCAGAATACTTTTATTCAAACACCACTTCTATCATTTCAGTGCTCTATTCAAAAATCTACAGTGGTTGCTTACTGGGTCAAGTTCAAAAATATTTGCTTGACTTCTGGGCCAACTATTATAGAGATTCACTTTATCAAAGATTTCGAACCTTATTTTTCATCAGTCTTAGCAAGAACTTTTCCTGTTCATTTCCTTATCTTTTTTATTAGTCATGCTAATTTTTGTCTTTGAACTTAAGCTACATCTTTTGCCAGTAATGTCTGCCCTTTTTATTTCTTGTTACTCCAATTTTAACCATCTTTCAAGACCCAGTTTAAACCTCACCTTTTCCTGATGTTTCATCCCCAGTGCAAACAATCAATCCACACTGGTCTCTCTTGCCTTGAATCAGTGGTTGGAAAACTTTCCTTTCCTGAAGATTCGATTCACCTGGAGGTGGGAGGGCCTGTAAAAAATTTTAATGCCTGGATTGCATTCTATACCAAATAAATGCCTAGGAGTGGGAGTCAGGCTTCAGTGTACTTTAGATCCCGAAGATTTCATTGTGCAGCAAAGTTTGCTGCAATGTGCGTCATCTGAGCCATAATCTTGCACTTGGCTGTATTTGGCTTAATATTGGCATCCTTTTTTATTTTTTATTTTTTGGTTACCCATCTAGAACATAATATGCTGATTGTAAGGAAACGAGTTTTATGCTGATGGAAGTAGAGACTGTTGGTGTTCTACCCAGATATCCTTGAATTCCTTTCATCTATTTGTTTGGCCGACAACCTGGCCTCCTGCAGCCTTAGCATGGTTTGGTTTCTGAACTTTGTACTTGACCAACATCAGGCTCCTTGTCTCCTGAACAACATGCCTGTGTGTATGAAAGCCCAGCTCCACAGCTTCTAGTTTGAGTACATTTCAGGAACTTGGTCTGAAACACATCCTTGAGTGCCTTTCCTCCCTGTTCTGCTTTCTCAATCCCTCCTGAGTTCTCTTGGGAGCACCTTCTTAATAAATCACTTGCTCAAGAATCATCATCCCAGAGTCTGCCTCTGGGGAACCCCATCTAAAATACTTACCTTTCCTTCAAAGCATAGCACTGAGTACATAGGCAATTCAATGAAGATTTATGTGAACAGGGATTCTTGATATAAGAAATAGAAACACAATTTAATAAAACCTTAAAGTACTGAAATATATACAGAGTTCTCTATAGAATTACATATACTTTCTTAAATACAATTTTAAAACTGGACATATTGAAATCTTAGGATAGGAGATACGGGTTAGGCAAAGTTTTATCAACAATATTTATAAAAATATCTGAGGAGTAGTTTGGGACCAAACAGTGAAGTATCAAGGCATTTGTGCATTATTGCTATACCACGAACAACAGAATGGGAGACCGCACGTTTAATTTCAGATGACAGGTATTGAATGGACTTTTCCTCTTGTCTTGGGCCTGAGAATTTGCAGTTTTAACAAGTCCCCAGGTTGGCTTCATGACACTGGAGTCTGAGAAGGAGGCTCAGGCCAGACACCTGCAGGTCATCCGTTTCACTAGCCTGGAGTAGGTAAAATTTTATTTTTATGAATCATAAAAACAGTTAGACATCAATGGAACCTGCCTGAGATATTCAGAGGCATGAAAGCAGCAGCTGCCAATCACACTTGAAGCAGTGATTAGAGAAATAAGATTGCTTCTTGTTAATGTTTAACTTATGTTCAGCAAATAGTGACCCTTACGCTATTAGTTCACCTAGGAAAGAGTTTTGCATTTAACATTTTGTGGCCAGTGAAACAGATTTTTAACATTTTAAATTTTTTCTTTTTCAATCCTTTCTCAGGGGCAACAGCAGTGATTTAGCATCTCTCTTTTCCTCCTTACTCTGTTTCTTCCGTGGGTCTGTAGTAGAGAATAAAGAATTCAATTTATTTAACTGCAAGGTGTGTGGTTATATCTATCATTTTATATCGATACAGAACATAAGCTCTTTTATTCATATTTTCATAATAACTTATCAATTATTATTAGGAGATTTGAGGTTTTAGCACATAAATACAACACATGGACATGTTGTTTTGATATCATTTCTCCATTTCCACTGCTTATTCTTACCAGACGTCTCTACAAAGGCTACGTGTACATATTTCTCTCGGTGTATGCAAGTTCCTCAGCTGACGGCTTTGCTCTGTTTTCATAGAAAATATCATGCATAATTGCAACAATATCTTTAACATAGTCACAATGTACTGTTTTGTTTACTTGCCCTTCTCAGTTGTATCATAATTAGCAAATGATGTGTCCCTGTTCCTGTCAAAAGTAAACCATCTCCATTTTAGGCTGTTTGATATAAAACAAAGTTCCAAGGCTGTTTGATATAAAACAAAGTTCCACAAGATGGCGCTGTTGGAACGCAAACTAATATTGAAGCATTGTAAATCTATAAAATCTTCAGTTTGAAACCTGTTGTGGTTTGTCCATTTGGTTTGTGAATCAAGTCTCCTCCCTGCTAAACTGAATGAATTGGGATGACTTGGCATTTAGGTAAGAGAGCATGCAATGTTTCCCAGGGCCCCCAGACTAGGCAAAACGAAGAGGCATGTTTTGTACGGTCCTCATCCAGACCACTTCTTTTTTTATATATTATTATTTATTTTTCAATTACAGCTTACTTTAAATATTATTTTGTATTGGTTTCAGTTGTACAGCATAGTGGTTAGACAGTCATATACTTTACAACGTGTTCCCCTGATATTTCTAGTACCCACCTGGCACCATACATAATGATCACAAATTTATTGACTATATTTCATATGCTGTACTTTGCATCCCCTTGTCTATTTTGTAACCACCAATTTGTATAATACTTTTTAATCCCTGCAGACCACTTCATTGCTGATTTTTTTTGTTTTCCTTATATAACTCCCTTATATCTAGGAACAATTGCACCGTGGCATCATCTTTTGACCCTGGTTGCTGCCCTAGTCTGTAGATATTTCGCCCAGTTTTGTCTCCTCAGCTGACTGATTTCTTAGATTATTGTTAACAATTAACTAATCTTTGTTAGAAATGCAAATTCTCAAGACTGAAGGCAGATCAGCTGAATGAGAAACCCAGGGAGTGGAGGCCCAGCGAAATGGATTTGCAAAGCCTCTCAGTTGATGGTAATGAACTTGAGAACCACTGTGTTAGATCCTTGCTGGTAGCAACAACTTACCCATTTGGGCTGACCTTTCTTCTGGAACGAGGGACAGGTGGGTGAAGGAATTTTTTTTTTTTTTTTTTTTGTAATTTAAATTTATTGATTTGAGAGAGAGAGAGAGGAGAGGAGAGGAAAGAGAAATATTAAATTTGTTGTTTCACTGATTTATGCACTCATTGGTTGATTTTTATATGTGCGCTGACAGGAGAGCAAACCCACAACCTTGGTGTATCAGGATGACGCTGTAACCAAGCTATTTGGCCAGGGCCGATTTTTGAAGGTGAGCCATGCTATTTGACCTACAGAGAGTGCTGGCTCTGCCCTCCCTTCAGGTTCTGCCTGTCACCACGGATTCCCCCTCCCCGCCCCCCCGCTCCACTGCAGGGAATATTTAAGCCTGTTTCTAGTATGTAAATGAAGTGGGAGAGTATGATGAATCATTCACATTTCTCTTTAGAAAGAGGAGTGCGATACCCAGGAAGGCCGCCAGGTGGCAGCCTCGTTCCTGCGCCGTCTGTGCGTCACTGGGAGGCAGTGTCTGGCTGGCTCCTGTGGGTAAAGAAAGGCGATCTAGCGGCAGCGCACAGAGTCGAGGTGGGGGAGGCTATGAAGATTCAACAGGAGGTGAGACCCCTGCTGAGGCCGGGGCTCAATCAAGCTCAGTCAGTTCAAACAGGTGTCTGGAATAGCTCTGTCTTCCGTCTTTTAATGAACACTGAGCACCAGCACGTGCAGAGCACTCGGGAGCTTTTAAATCTCTAGATACCCGGGCTGCACTCCAGGCTAATCCCATCACAATCGCAGGGGTAGCTCCGGGGCACCAATTTGGTTAAACCTTCCCAGGTGTTTCTAGGGCTGGGAACAGCGAGATTAACCTTGAGGGACAGTTTCAATGAAGAAACCTTGGTTGTTGCCTCATACCCTAGTGTGAATTTCAACAATGGAGTTTGTGGTCTTGGCCAGGTTTGTTCTTCACTGTCGGAGGGAGAGTTTGTTGTGGGACAGAAAAGCACCCCCCCTCCCCCTCCCCCTCCTTCTCTCTTCCCCCTTCCTCCTTTCATTCTTCTTCCCTCCCTCCTTTCCTGAAAATCCAAAATTATGGCTACAAATTGGAGTGTATTATCCCTACTTAAAAGAATACTTTTGACCAAAAATATATACTGTAATTAGTATTCTGAGTTTAAAATATTCTAAACCACAAAATCCTTTCCCTTCTTGCCATTGGTCACATGTTCTTAGGTGCCCTCAGGCTACAGTCCCTATTTTAAAGGATGTGCTAGTAAAATTTTTCCTTTAAGCTTGATGAAAGGCTGCTATTTTCTTCTCATTAGCTTGTTCTGATTAGATAGAATGAAAACATTGTATAATAACTGCTTGCAAAATTCTGTAGATTTACTCACTGAAGTTGGTAATTGTTCTGTAATCTCAGATTTCTTTTGTACTGAACAAGGTGAGTTTTATGAATATTTTTATGAGTATTTGTGAATATTTTATATTCTGGGAAGTACTGTATCTTTCATTGCAAACCTCTTAATTATAGGTAGAATGAAACCTGGAGGGAAACTAGCTGTGCATGTGAAGTAAGAAATAGGGTGCAACTTGTTATGACAGCATAGACGAGGCCAAGCTTCGTCCTTTGCACCAAAGGGAAACCTAAAAAGAATCTCCAGAAATGCCACTTCGGTGATACATTACTAATCCTTCCCTTTGTGTTACCATTGTTAATTTATCTGTTGCCGAAAGAAGTGGTTTGTTAGGTCCTTCCTCTGCAAAAACTGTTCTCTGTGAGTGGAGATTGGATGAGAAACTAGGGAGGCTGAGGAACAGGAAGCCCAATGAGAGAGAAGAGCCGGTCAGGAAGAAAGGAAAACACATTTTAACAATGGGGAATTAAGGTGGCTTTACCTTTCATTTGGACTTTAAGGGTAGGTCAGGGCCAAAACAATGAACATTGTGAAGTGGTTCATTTGTTGGATTAATGCTCTCTTTTCCCGGTAATACTGTATTGATTTGTGGGTGCCTTCCAGAACAGCAACAACAAAAACGTAGGGACTAATAGGTGTCTTGCATTGCAGACAGAGATTTCTGAATTCTAGACACCTCTCCCATTACTGTACACTTGTCCCAGGCAGTGTGACCTGTCAATACTTTAGACGATTTCTTGCATTTGAACCAACATCAGTAAGGAAGGGATAGACTTTTGAAATCATGGTTTACATTCAGTTTACATTTAAAATTAACACACGCAAACTCCCTGGCAGATGACGATGAGCGTTTAGGTATGAGGGATTGGTAAAGTGTTGGAGAAACTTATTTGGTATTGAACGGCGTTTGCCCTTTAATTGGTAAACCCTTATTCCTATGGCAGTATAAACATTTTAGGCATCAGTGCCTTTCTGTCTAAAAACATAAACATATTCGATTTGTGGGAAGCCACATCATTTGTTTCAATAGCTGCTTTTATTTTCTGTTGATACGTGAAAATAGTTAAACTCTTGCATTCCTCTCTCCCTATTAAAGAAACTCCATCAGGGAGCCATGAGGTAACGCATTTGGTGGCAGCAGGCTCAGTCGCCCTGCTGTGAGAAAGAGATGAAGAATGTTTTTTAATCTTACATCTATTGACTTTCTCCTATTTAAAATGTATACACTATTACTGAAAGAAGCTACTGCAGACTATTTTGTTAACAGTTTATCTTTTTCATATTTTCATTATTAAATCAAATGGTACATTTACTTATAAGGTCCTACATGAAATGAAATTGCGGCGTGACATTTCTTATTGTTTGTAACTCCCATTTTGAAGGATCCAGCCATGCATTCTTGAGATTCTTTAAACACTTTCAGTCTTCATACTAATAGTTTTCATTTTTCTCTCTTGGCTATTTGGCTGCCAAATCCTTTCCCATTTTAAGCATGATCTTGCTTATGTTTTGTGATTTACCTGCTATTTGTCAAAACAATTTTTAGAATGACATTTTCTATCTTCCCATTAGAACACAGCATGAAGAAGAATTGGATATAAAAGATCATATTGGTGAATATTTTCATTAGACAAAGCTATTTTGTGAAAAGTCAGAATTCTACTAAAAACAGTTTGAGAAAATCAATTATTTCACAAATTCAAGAATAGCCAAATAGTTTCCTAAGACAATATTGCTTTTTTTTTTTGGAAGCATAGTATTTGCTTCAAAAGATTATAGCTTAAATTTAATTTCTTTTATAGCTAGGCTAATTTTTCTAGATCTTGTTCTTGTGGACCATGATTAATTGTATGGTTCATGCAAGTCAGAATTATTTCATTCTAGGATAATCAGCAATTTTTCTTAACTCTGGTGCCATGTTTGATAATTTGTGATGTCATGAGAGCATTTTTATTAAATAGTAGCTTACTCAAGTAATTAATTTACTTTTATTTTTTCCTTGTTAGAAAGAGAATATTTGGACACATTGGTTATAACTCCCCTAAGTATTCATAAACGATTCACTGACTCAGATCGACATTTCTCTCACTTTAAAATCTCAGATATTGGGATGTATTTAATAATCAATGACATCTTATGATTATAATTGACATTTTATTCTTTCTTAGTGACATGGAATGATGATGCATTATACAATCAATGGCATCATAGATTTAAATGGCATGACTAATTTAAATTTGGAATTAACAATGATTTAACAGTTTTGTTTCCAAGGGGATTTAAAAACCAGTTTTTGCTTTTATGGTTAATTGTACAACTAAGATTCTTGTGCCATTTTTATATACCAAAAGCCCAAAATGTCCTGAGAATGAGGGAATAGAAAGCACTGTGTAGTGGAAACTCATCACAGAACCAATCTAGGCATACTGCTCAAGACATCAACCAGCTCTGGCTCTCACCTGATTTGTTTTGAACAAGGTTGTCAAGTTAATTGCTATTAATTGAACCTTTATTTTCTGTAAGCATGAGGGTATAATTTGATGTGCTGTTTCTGGATATCCATTTTTCAAATATCATAAAACATTAAAATGGATTATGGAAATACATGAGAAATTATTTCATATATAAATAGGCTTTTCCAAGTTTGTGTTGGGTATTAAAAACTGTTTTGTAAGTGACTTCGGGCCAGTTACTTAATACAGGGCTAGCATGGTGACTGAAACATGGTACCCCTCTAGCACTCACTTATGTACATGGGGCATCGGAGGGGGAATTTTTCTGCAAGGGTAGACTGCCTGAAGCTTTGACAAATGAAGTCTGATAAATGTCCTTGTAGTATGCATGGATATTCATCATTATTCTTAAATCCTCAAAACTACTTTGAAAATAAGGGTCATTTCTTAAATTTTTTTCTGCCCAATAGTGTTTACTGGATGCCAATGAAAATCTTTTATAATAAGTAGTAGGGAAGAAGCATTCCTAGATTGACTTCTTTGTTGGCCCGTTACTCTTCCATCCCAATAAGAAATTAAACTCTAAGTTTTCCTAATCTCTGTTAGCTCCTATGTGCAGCTTCTTTGTGTGAAGGCCACTGTGATTGACTGATCCATTCGTTCAGCATTACTGAACGCATCCTCTGTGTCAGGCACTCCTTCAGAAGTGAGGGTCCAGCAAAGAACAAGAGACAGAAATCCTTGTCTTTATGGCACTTACCTTCTAGTAGAGTGAGTTCAACCCTCAATTGAATACGTAAGTCCATCTATAACATGTTAGAGCGGTAGTTAAGTGCTGTGCAGAAAATAAGACTGAATAAGGAGGATGGGAAGTGCATGGTGAGGAAGGTTATGTGGGGTGCACCTCAGTGGGAAAGTCACCTTTGGGCAAAGACTTGAACACAGGAATGGAGTGAAAAGAGAGACTTTTAGGATGAGAGGACAGTGAGTATTGTGCAGAAGCTGAGACAGGAGAGGTCTGCCAGCGCTCAGAGAAGGCCAAAGAGGGGTCAGAGAAGGAAGGGGGTCCAATGGAATAAGGAGAAATAGGAAAGTCACAGCAGCTTTTAGCAAAGGAATGACATGATCCGCTGACCTTTGAAAAGCATCACCCTGGCTAACAATATGAGATTTTTTGGTCACTTTAGCGGCCATATGTATGACGATAAAGGTTGTATTAAGTGGAGGGGTCATAAGTTAGGCCAATACTGTTGTGTGGAACACACGAAAAGCATTGTGAGGTGGAATGTTCTAGTCCTACGGACACAAAATATTCCCACCCACTGACAGCCATCCTGCATTAGGAATGATATCCAGGGCCTTAAGGAGAGTGACTGGACATTCTGTGGTTGCAGCGCCTGTGTGTGCTCATGCACCGGCACTGTCTGCCCCTTTGCAGATGGACTCTGGCCATGGGAAGCTGACATCCAGTAGGCTCAGTGGCATACATGTCAAGGCTAAGTCTCCTTACTCGGATTTGGTTAGTAAGCAATTCAGCAAAATCCCTCCTACCCCCTCCCCTCATTGCACCCTATGCTCAGTGCTGGGAGTATAAAAATAAGAAATGAATGTCCTGGGGAAGACATAAGAGAGGTGTATATTAGGATTTTTGCTGTTCTTCCTAGGGTGGACACAGAAATATAGCCCTTATTCCATTCAATTTTCTTCTGTCAGATTATTTTCTCCTTACTTTTGTCTCTTTTTCTTTATCTCTTTTTAAAAGCAGGTACTTCATTTAAGGTAATACGTTAATAGAATTTTCTTAAAGGACTCAGGAAATATCTTCTGCTAAATGTCTTTCATAAATGTACTTAGTTTATCTAAATGGTTAAATATGTAAGTAGTAAGGCTAAATTTCTTGACATTTATGTGGCCCCTTCCATTCAAAGGCTAGACATTCATTGTACAGCATAAAACTGATGGATATCCTTCACTATGCTTTGTGAATTCAGATCTATGTTTTACCTTCAAATAATTTCTTTGGTTTTTGGAAGAAGCCATTGAGAATTTGGTTTGTTTCTGAAAAATGAAAATGGGGAAAAATTAGAATTTCTGTTTAAGATTATTTGGAAAAATATGGGAAAACTGTTTTCAAATAATTTAGCTTGCTCTGAGCTGATTTCTTAGCTGTATTCCTCTCTTCAGTTCTGCCTAGGGTAACACAATATTTTTGCCACCTGGTAACCATTTAGTGGCTTGCTGTCTGTCAAATTGGAATCATTAATCTAAGATCCACAAACACACTGACCTCATCAAGAACTATCAGCCACATTAATCACATGGTGAGCAGTAATTAATACCCTTGCTGCACATCCCAGCAGATGCCAAGTGGTAGCTGTGCCCAGAGACAGAGGCATTTGGTGGGTGGTCCAAAGGTGATATTCTTTTAGGATGAATTGAGACACATTGGTAGGAATCGATGTCCAAATGAGTGAGGATATCAAGGACTCCTTTCCTTATTTGTCTAGCGGCATTGCCTCAGACATGGACAATGGCTGTATGTATTTCTTTGATGGCCCTGAGTAAAACTAATCATCTTTACATATTCCCCTTAATGAGGTTATCATGAAGACTTCCCTTTCGATATCTCCCTTCTCCTACTTGTCTGTGAACACCCAGAAGGCTGATTTATGTATTAATATTATATAATATATTATTATATTTATATATTACTAATTAGTTTATATTAATGTATAATTTATGTATTTACATTTTAAACTGGACTAATACAGTTCTTAGAACTTATTATTATATTGTTAGGTACCTATTAAACGAATGATTGAATATGATCTGAATATGCAATATATACAAACTAACAGTGATAAGAGCACGTGTTTCTCAGGTGTAGACTGTTGGTGTCATATTCATATTCCTGTTGCCTAGCAGTGTTGTTGAGCACAAAAAAGGTGCTCATTGAATGCTCATTCAATGTGTGCACTTCTTGACAATCTTCAGTAAGATGCCTTGCCCCTGAAATACTGCTGTTAATGTGTATGTTAGCAATGGGGGTGGTTGTCATATGAATTTTAAAAGACATATTTATGTCAAAGTAGAAGTATTTTGTAGGAGGTTTGAAACTATAAACAATTACAACAAACCTAGAGAGACACTTACTGTAAGTGAAAATATGTGTGTAATTTCACCTGAAGAGAAGAATCAGCAAAAGTCCCAGATGTGTTTGCAGAGTTCTCTGAGAACTTCTGATAAAAGGGAAATACAAAAGACTCAGAATATAACTTTCCTCTCTTAAACAATTGAAGCCCCACCCCCACACAGACACACAACTAACTCTTGAAACATTATGTTACACTCATTTTTACTGTAGCCAATTATAATGTCAAAACAAAATAAAACATATCTTCTTCCATCCAGGTGAAATAATGAAAAATACAGGTTTTTTTCATGTTAAAGGACTATATAGCTTATGCTACATAGACAGTTTTTGCCAGTGGAACTAAATCAATTATACATCAAAAACTTACGCATGAATAAATGAATTTATTAAATAACCTGATGGAGTTTTCCTTTTTGTTCTCAGAATGTACCATATATAAAGACACTTTGAAATTCTCTTGTGACTTTACTAAGCTTTATTTTTAATAGAAAACGTGTATAGTGTAGCATAATCAGCATATCAGGGGCCAGGGGAGTGCTGGTCGATGAAGAAAATATCTCTAATTTACCCTGGTGGTTTAAAGTATTCTAAAAATTCTAAACAAAAATGACAGGTAACCACCATGAAAAGCAAATGAGGCAGATTTAGGCATTCAGGACTTGTCTTCCTAATTTAGTGGCTTGCACCTTTCTGACCTGCTACTTTACCCACTTGATATTCTTACCAAATTATTCATTTGTTTAGTTTCAGCCCTCAATCTGATCATCCCGTCAGGAGGTCAGCTGGTTCCGTGTCTCTGTAGGGCTCATGGTCTCCACTTCCTCTCCATGGCTAGTGGGGGTGGGGGTGGGCGGCGCTGCTGCTTAAAAAGGACTTAAGTTATGATAGAAAGGCAATCACTACCCTTCTTGTCCTTCCCACTTTGTTGGTTTCCATTTGGGGATAAAGTTACAGATGAAATAATTTAATTTAATAATTTAGTTTCAGAATTAAAACACATATGTTCAAAATGGGTTATTAAATGAACCATTTCATCAGTTTAAAAGGCTTGCATGGCTGTCCATCTCAACAGCTCTGACCTTTTTAAAGCACAGAGCTTTTGTTTCTCCGCACCCCAGGTTGCCCCCTAGTGGCTTGGAACACAGGGTACACATGATACGGGATTATTTTATTTCTTCACTAGTTTTGAAGATTTTTCTTAGAGGGTGAGAGTAACAGCACTTGAATTTATATAGTCAAAATATGGAAAGTGGTTCTTTATGCCTGTGACCATCATATGCCTCAATATTTTTATATCAGAAAGCATATAGCATCTGTATTTGCCTTGAGAAAACGCCAGAGACATTTAGCAGACCCTTTTACTATGTGGAAGTCATGTAATAATAACTCTTATCTTGAGAAGATGCTTTATCATAATCAAGAGGGACCTCAAGAGTTGGAAAATTTTAGTTTTGGGTAATAGTTAACAAGCCTAGTAATTAATGTACCGTAAAAAGCTATTGTTTCAGGAGCTGAAGGCCCACCCAGGAGACTACAAGTGATTTGACCTTTGTGCTCCAGGAGAAACCTTAAGCAATCAAGATGGTATCTGAGCCATTGTGTTCCAGGGAGACCCAGTCCCCCACCCAGGACAAAGATAAAGAAAATTGCCCAGGGTACAGGGCACAGGACACAGGTAGAAAATCTGGGCCTGGCGGAGGAAAGGATGTTAGGGCAGTTGTCCCCACTACAGCTTTTGTCTGATTAACCTCTTCCCTGAATTCCAAATCCCTTACCTACTCTTTTCCTCCTTATAAAAGAAGCTGGCCTGAAAGGAAATGGAAGGTGGGTCTGTTAGGCTACAAACCCACTTTCTTCTTAGGTCGCCAGCCATCTGAATAAAGCGCCCATAAAAATTCAATCCCTGTCTCTGCTGATTGGTTCTGGTAGTGACAGGAAGCACGCACACTGGCTTTTTTGGTTTCAATAACACACATATCTGAGATATTTTCCTTAGGTTCACTATAAAGAAAATTTAGAATGATCAAACCCACGGTTTATTTTCCAAGTATTCTGAGAAATGGTCTGGGCAAATACAGTTTCACGAGTCATGTCTCAGCCTCCCGCCATGTATTTTTCTGGATTGAAGCCTATCAGTTTGAAATGTATTAGCACTACTGCGTGAAATGAGGTTTGAAGGATATTTGAGGAGTGAAACCTAAAATTCAGTAGGAAAAATTGAGAGGATTATATTGAGTAAAGCCTAGTAAATGGTAGTATTTGAACTGAGCTAATAGACAATGGAACTAGAAAGCTGTAAGTTTGACAAATTCCTATATAAAAGGCAGTAAAAAAAAAAAAAAAAAAAAAAAAAAAACTGAGTTATCAGAATTTGGCATTGCTAATATGTGGGTTAGCTGAGTAAAAAATGAGTACATACCTGTATGGTTTTTCTAGTATTTCTGTACGAGAGGCATAAGGTTTCTTGCTGGCTGATCAGTACATTAGAGGTACATGATTAAAGAAAACTACTGCTATTAATGCAGAAATTAAAAGCACTTCATCAGATGGAAAGATAAGCTAAGCACTGCCCAGCTGCCGAGAGTTGTGAATTTGTATATAAGAGAAGCCAAATCTAAAATGGATTACCTATTTAAAACAGAAAGCAAAATAATTTATTCAGATCTCTTTTCATCAATATTGCCAGAGCTCTGGTTTCCAACTCCAAGACAGTGATGAATGAAATAAATTCAATTCATAGCACAGTGCTACAGCATGTTGTAGACAGGTAAACAAAAACTTATGCCATAACAATAAAAAACACACTACATATAGAAATAGGACTTTTTATATTCTGTGTGTGTGTATATAAAATATTTCTTAGAATAAAATTTCTGAAGGCCAAGATTATGTTTTGTAGGTCTTTAGTATTTAGAATAAAACACATAAAGGGGATTGTGAAGAGTAAAAGGAGAACAAATATTGAAAATGATTTTTCCTTAAGTACAGCAGCAGTTTGAATGCCAGCTGCAGCTTTTGCAAAATAAGCATGAGCATTTGATCTTTATCCGTGTCCTAGTAGCTGTGGAAGGGAGAAACTGTGAAAGGAGGACAGGGAGAGGTCACAGAGAGAGGGTTTGTGTCTCGGGGAGGGCTGGAAATAGGGAAGGGACATAGAGTAGAAGATATCTTCCCAGAGGCACTTCCGCTGACAGCTGTACTTTACATCTGGATTCTTAGGGCAGGCTAAATAATGTCTGACTTGCTGAAAAGGGAGAGAAAGGAAAGATCAGTAGAAACAGAAGGTCAAGAAAACCCCCCAAGGGAAAAACAGGTTTAAAAGCTTGAGCCAACCAGCACGCTGTGAAGCTAGAGTGGGCGATAATGCTATTGGTAGTCAGAAAGTTTAGGAGGAACACATGGCCAGTCATGCTGTGGAGGCCTGCGAGTGCCATCCCAGGACAGGAGAGCTCTTTCTTGAAGCATTTTAGCTGCAGACTACAGAAGTATTTGCAGATGGCCATAGCAGAAGGGTGCAGGTGACAGAGTCCTGGAGTGAGTAGAGGCAGGTGGAGCAGCCTTCTCAGCCCAGATGCATACTGTGTACCAAGTGCAAATGTAAGGTGTAAACTAAGAGTTTGGTTTTCATGACTGGTCAGCAAGTGTTTTTTTTTTTCTTTTTCTTTTTCTTTTCTTTTTTATCCTCATCCAAGGACACGTTTTCATTGTTTTTAGAGGAAGGAAGGGAGGGAGAGAAACGGATGTGAGAGAGAAATATCCATCGGTTGCTCCCGTGCACGTGCCCAGACTGGAAATTGAATCCACTACCTTTCTGCTATGGGAGGATCCTCCAATCAACTAAACCACACTGGCTGGGGCAGGGTTCCCCCCGCCGCCGCCCACACACACAGCAGTGCAGAACAATGCATGAATGTGGAAATGCAGAGGGATGGGGATGGATGGATGATAAGGAACAGCAGTAGCTAGTCTAGTCCAGAGGCCTCATATGTTAGAAACTGGATTTATGGAAGTACAAACAGAATCTAAGAAATTTTACTTGTTATTATTTAGAGCTTCTACCTCTGTCAGTAGAAGAACACCTTGATAAAAGAAAGAAAGATAAAAAAAAGAACCAGTACTGGTTCTAGGACTTTGTGTGAAGGGAAACTTGATTAAAAGAGAATCCCACCTGAGAAAGAACTGTCACTAATCATGTATGTGCTTATATCAGTCATTTTAGAAAACCACCACATTTATTACCCATTATAATATTTTTCTTCCAAAGTTTATTATTTTATTATAATTTGACTATTATGCCCCAAAGCCCAAGTTGGAAAACTCCATTAAGTTATAAGGTCAAAATACTTGAATTTGAGTGACTAGAAACTGATCATACAATCAGGTATCTTATTTCACTTATCCATCCATCACCTATTTATTCTTTCATTCATCTGTTTATCCAGCTGGCAAATATTTATTATATACATGCAATGTACCTGACTGGAATACAGGTCTTAACAAGATTTCCTGTTTACCCTGAGTTTAGTCTATAGATAGGAAACACTACCACTTATTTAATGCAAAGAAATCAGTGTCACAAGGGAAGCCTGCACAGGGTGCTATTAAAAATGATGGAAGGTTCTGGAGTTTGTATGCTGAGACCCAAAATAAAGGAAATCGTTTTTCTCATACCTGATATTTTGAGCATAAAACTTCAGGGCTGGCACCGTGGTTCCACGGTATCAGGGCTTTAGGTCCCCTCTGTCTGGTTGCTTTGCCTTCTCCAATGTGGTGCTTCATCCACAGCCTCATCATCACTCTGGCCAGCAGGAAAGGGAAAGTGGGGGAGTTGAAGCCACTGAGAATTCTCTTAAGACCATAACTCAGAACATGAACACATCTTTCAGCTCACATATCATTGGCCAGAAGATACTTTTATGGCCACATCTAACTGAAAGGCAAGTGAGAAATGGGTGACCGTGCCTTCAGCTAAAAAATGGAGGGTTTTATTGCTATGAGAAACAAATTATCGGTGATAGAAAAGGTAACTAGCAACCTCCGCCAGAGAACACATGCCAGTTTGAGTTAAGGAGGCTCTTCAAACACGCGCTGGAGTTTGCTAGGCCACAGCTTGGGAATCAGCGTGATCACTAGGTAGGTTACTAGGTGCCTAGTCCTGAGCCATGTGCCTTCCAGTGCACCACTTACTTGCATACTTGTCACCCTTGGGAGGGCTGAATGGGGACCAGCCATGATTGAGGTAAAATGCTACTCAAACAGAGACTATTTCCCTTATTGATGATGTTATTCTTATGCTAAAGGAGCAAATTATTGAAGGATCTGTCTCCTGGTCTTTGACCCTCTCTCTTTAAGGGGAATTCCCAGGTTTCTGGGCTTCTGATGTATCTACTGCCTAAAACACTGGGTAGAAATGCAGTATAAAAAATTCTGCTCACGTCAGAGACTCCCTGGAGGTCAGTAATGGAACAGAAGGTTGGGGTGCTTTTGGAAAAGATGGAAAATTTAGGGGATTAATTGCTTCAATTCATGAAGTTAAGGGAAAAACCTATTGAAAACAGACTATAAAAAAAAAAAATGTCTGTATTATGCGTTGTATTCCTTGTCCCTGTTTTGTCCCTCTTTTTGCTAACTCTTCAAGATATTGCAATAAACTCATCTATTATTTTTTGATACTTTGGGTCATCTGATTCTTATTTCCTTTGGATGTAACAACTCTGCTAAGATGAGATTTGAGGCTGGGGTAAGAAGACAGCATTTTATTTGAAGGACTGAGAATATTACTCATGCCCGAGTGGTTTTTGAACTTTTAAAAATCAATAAGATGACTGTTCATATAATGAAATATTGGGTCCTAGAAAAAAGCATTCACCAAACTCTCTTTCCTGCCCAATTTTCTGGAATCTTTCTTTTGATTTTCTACCTTTTGGATTCAGCAGTGACTGATAATTATCCAAAGATGTGCCTGTTTCTCAATGGAGTGACTTATTCAGCCTCTAACTTTTTAGTGTATATTGATTTAAATCTCAGTTATCTGATGATTAGAGAAGCTAAGGCCTCTTAACAGAAGTGAGAAAACTCCTACCTCAGGGAAGATATTTGTAAAAGTGGGGAGATGTGGTTATCAAAGACAAGTTCCATCTATTCTTTTCTTTTGCCTAAGGCTGACGCAGTCAAGAAAAATTTAAAACTACAAATAAAGAAAACCCAAACAAAACATATGTGTTCTCAAGGAATTTTTGCTGTGTAGAAGTAAAAGGCAATATTTCTGCTCAGAAAGCCTATGTTTTTATCATGTAGTGATACTTCTTAAGGGAAAGTTTTATCAAGAGTAAATGAAAGACATTTGCTGTATTTTTTCTAGTTGTATGTTCAAGCCTTTTAACTAATATGAGAAAAGCTAGGAAGGAATCTTACTTCACAAAAACCTATTTTTGTAGGATGGATTTAAAAATTCATCATGTGTGTCAAAATATCACAGTTATTTATCAGACATGATAGACTTCAGGGCTGTTTGGTGTTCTTATTTATTTTTGTTAATCAGTCCCTCTTATTCTTTTGACAAATGAATACAAACAACATTTCCAGACTGACTGATCTTTCCCAGAGCAGTCATCATTGGATTTAATGATCACCAGTGATGATTTTTTTTGTGTGTATTTTTTAGCCTTAATTCCAGACTATAATGAAACGCAAAAGCAGGTTCATGTGGCAAGCCCCATCTGAGTGTTAAGTAGAGTTCAAAGCCCCTGGGAAATGTCTTGTTTATAAAGTTCTTCCTTCCATTAACACTACCTGACCTTCAGGGTGGCTCTGTGGCATGCAGCCCTCACGTGCCACCGATAACAGGCCTCAGGATGACTAACACTGTATATGTCACAAATCCTTGATAGCAGAAAACCCAAATTATCTTGTCACCGTTTCACACAAATGAAATAGAAGCCCAAGATAAGGACACCGATTGTATTCCACCAGATGGCAGTGGTCTTTGTGCAAAGAATAGAAGCATAACATTCACTGTGTCTGGCACCAACAGTGACAAAATTTTGCCCTTGTGAATTTAATGCTTGTGAAAACCTCGTCATGGGTGTTTTCTCTGCCATGGGCTGAGTTCTCAAGAACAATTAGCCCTATGAAAATAGGAGAAGAAAGAATGCTGCATATAAAATATAATGTCTTATATAATGTCTTTCTCTAAGAAGCCAAAAGTATTTTGCAGCTGTTGTTTAATTAACCTCACATGATGCCTCTGAGGCAGGAAAAAGGAATTACTGTATATCCTATTTATCACAGTGTATTTAAATAATTCACTGATATCATTCATAGGGGGTAATGGTGGCACAGGAAATAAAACATTTTTTGAGTTCTAGTGCATAGCCCTAATCATTAAACCAAACTGATTTTCTATAGAAGGTGATGTTTATAATGTTAGAAATTTTATTTAGCCCATATTACAAAATGAATTTTTTCACAAATGCACATTCCAACACAGAGGCTTTTCCACTTTGAATTAGGCACGTACTTATGAGTTTATTGCTTAAGGCTCCTGAGTGTCATGAACTTGTTTTGTGATATAGTCTTTCCTATAAGTCAGCTGGGCAACTGCTAGGCTAGATGTCTATGGAGCAACCCGGCACCAAGGAATAGACAAGAGTCACACGAGATAACTATGCTGTTCACTCAGCTTTTACTGAATGCAGGTTCACTCAAGGTAGAGTATCAACATGCATTAATATCCTACTCACACTCTAACAATCTAAGAGAAATATAACAGACACAGAGTGATCGATGGGGATAAAGAACCCGAGTGCCAGAGTCTCAGCCAAGGGTTCCAGGAGACAGCAAGGCGGGCAAGGGAGCCATCAGCATCTTGCAAGGACGAGTCAGTCTCGTGTCCTAGAGGGTCTGGTCTTTGCAGTGAAGTAGAGCCCTCAGTGGCCGACACCAAGGGAGATCAGCGTGGCCTGGAACTGCACTCTGGTGTGTGGTGCTCAGCTGTCCCAGCAGCGATCTGGAGCCTGCCTCAGTTATGCCCTGGAGGGCAAGTGGAGAATTTCCCCAGGACCCACCTGTGGGTGGTCCTGCTGGGCAGACACAGCTGTCCCGATCATGTGTGCACACATCTTAGCTGTGCCTCCTTGCCAGATGTGGCAAAGCAGTTTCCTTCTTGAACCAAAGTGTCATGGCTGACTGGCAGTCCTCTTGGTTGACATGAGTGACTTCACTTTATTTTAGATACTTCATTCTAATGTTTATCTACTCATGCCATTTTATTGGTCCTGTTCTCCATATTGGGGAGCTTTTAAAATGCAAAACCCCTGAGTCCTGTCCCCAGACATTCTACCTTCATATATATGGGATGGGGCTTAGGAATTTGCACATTTTTAATATAACTGGAGTGATCTGAGACACATGGTTTTGCCTACACTTTGATATATGGCTCTACAAGCCTTTAGTAATATACTGATAATATAGAGAAATTGACCCCATATTCTGAAATTTAAAAAACCTCATGTCTTTGGAGAAAGATACTACGTATTCCATAAAAACTTGAAATATAACACCCTCAATCTTGAAGGGTAAATTCATAAGTGTAAATTAGTATGCTTTATTCATACATGTTACTTAAAAATCAGTCAACAAAATTTTAAGCATAATTACTTTTAAACCATACTGTCAGAAGCATAACTATAAGTGATTTTTAAAAATTCTGTGCTTTATCTTGCTCTTGAAGTTCAGTGGTCACTGTTGCATAGGCTTTAGGTAACAGATTCTAGTCTACTGAGAATCTTGTACTTTCAGAATTAGAAGGTGAAGTGTGAAAGTTAACCCACTTCTCGTAGCTTGAATCTGCTCTCCTTTTTCTCAGATGGAAATCTGCTTGTTCAGTTGGACCTATATAAGCACCTGCAATAGTTAACAAAATTGTAAACCTGATTGAATCACTGAGTCAGCAGACACTACATTCTGTAGAGGCATGAGTCCATGATGCAGGATTTTCAAGGAGACAATGGGAGACTGAAGATGGCTGTGACTCCTCTCACTCTTCATGGATATTAAGGGTAAAAAGGGGTTAAGGGTTAAATTTTAAAGAAGTTTCATAGAGGGCTATTTGTGTGCTGGGATTCTCATATCCTTTCACAAAACAATGAGGTATTTTCTGCCCTCCCTCAGCTCAAGAGAGAGGTGATTTAAAGAGAAAGGAAACACTTAAATTGGCATCCTTGTGGTTTGGTGAACACAGAAATGAATGTAGCCTATTGACATTTACCAGTGTATTAAATGTAAAGTGATACCTTATTTTTGTTTTAACTTGCATTTCTCTGATAACCAGTAAACCTAAGAATCTCATTAAATTCTTATTAATATTTTGATATTTTTCTTTAGATTGCTTATTTATAATCTTTGCCCACTTTTCACTGGGGTTGCTACACTTTTCCTATTGATTTGCATAAGTTCTGGGTATATTCTAGTGTATGGTGGTGTCTGTAGCATATCCTGTGTAATCATTTGATGCTTTCAGTATTGTGAATATTTTCTCCTAGTCTGTCCATTGCTTTAACTTTGTGGTATCTTTCATTGAATAGATCCTTAATTTGGATGCAGTGAAATTCTTCTTCTTTTTTTTTTTTTTTTTTTTTTTTTTGGTCTATGCAATTTTAAGTAATTTTGTCTTGCTCACATTTTTTTCTCCATTGGTTGCAAATTAATTACCGGCTATATGTGTTTATGTAGAGATGCACAAATTATTTTTATTCTGCTTAAGTCTAGAAAATAATTAAGATGATGTATAATACAATAATTATAAAATAAAACTACTGCTATAAAAATAGATATATATGAAGTTTTAAAAACAAGAGAAAATTTAAAATCAAGCTAATATTTCTCAATATGAGGTCCATGGTCCACTTGCATCATAGTTATTTTGTATATTCATTTAAAAGGCAGATTTGAGACCCTTTCCTATACCTGGTTAATCATACTCTCTTGGCGTAAACCCAGAAATCTTTATTTTTAATATGATTTATGAGATATTCTAAATGTATAAGCACTGACTAATACCACTAATCTAATAGTACTAAGTTTGAACTTTAAATTAAGATGTGAGCTTTAGGCAGGGCTGACTATATGAAAAACATTATAGAATTTATATTCTAATTATGTAGTAAAAGTCAATATGTAAATTCTTTAGAAGAGATAAACTTTTTCCTGGGTCTAAATTTTCAGAGTTTATATCCCTATCTGTGCTGAATCTGCATGAATTATTTTGCAGAGGAACCTGAATAACATAAAGACAATGTCTTTAATAAAAAGGTTTTAAGAGAATATTCAGTAATGTTTTTTAAGTAGTCTTTGGTTTATTTAATCTTCAATGGAAACTAAAAGCAAAACATTAAAGTGACTGCATGAATGCATTTTCATAACTGAGTTTGAATTTGTTTTTACACTGTTTCAAGGTTAAGAATGACTAGTTCAAATAATTTCCGTTGTGAGGTGTATTCATGAAGAGAGGAGGGGATGGTAAAGGCGTTCTGTTACCTCTTAGGGAGATCCTGGTTCAAAATGTTTATATCAAGATGTAGTGTTAATATAAACATTTGAGTTAGAGGTCACCTAGGTTGTTATGTAATGGAAGGAGTATGGGAAGAGCATCTCGTAATTGACTACTGGAGACTGAACTGTTTAAGGATTCCTGAAGTGCTCTTTCTTTCTACTCCAAAGCTTTCCATTGCTGATCAATAGACGCAAGCCTAAGGAGTCCATGGTATTGACATTGTTGTTAGATATCTTACTTAAGGACTCACTTGTGATAATGTGTTGCAGTTACTATACTTTGCTTCAGAAACAAAAACAGAAAACAAAAAAAGAAACCAGCCACTAATTCAATCTACCTGGAATTACAGAATTTTAGATTATGAAAGATATTTAAAAGGCATATAGCTCAAGTTCTCATTTTATATGAGAAAACTGAAGCCCAAAGAAGTAAAGTGATATGACTTAGCTTATTCATTTAGTGACTAGGATCCTTGAGCCAATATGCAAGAGAAAATCAAGGACTGTGATTTATCCTTAGAGAAAATTGGATTTGGGGCAATTCTGAGGTAGACTTTCTCAATGTCTGCCAACTTTCACAGAAGGGCAGAGGGGGATTAAGTGAGTACTTTAGATGTATAGTGTGTGTGTGTGCACATGGGTGCATGTGTGTGTGTGTTAAATCTTGAGATGTTGATTCACATACAGTTGTAATAATGCAGAGAGATTTACCTAGCTTACCCCAATGGTAGCTACCATTTTGTAATATCATATCCAGGATATTGATATTGATACAGTCAAAACAGAAAATATGTCTATCACTATAAGGATCCCTGATGTTGTCAGTAGATACATATGTTAATAAATGTTTTTCAGCTAATATCTACTTTCAGATTACTCATAAAATTAGGCCAAGTTTTCATTTCTCAAGGTTTCTGTAGTGAGTCTAGGAAAACCCCTTACCTCCCAATCTGATGAAGTGAGCTTCAAGGAGAAGAACCCTTTCCAAGAGAGAAAGCACTCGGTCCAGCCCTTCACCTTTAGCAGGGGATCTAGACAGCATGGAGTCCTATTTGGAGAAAGCAGTTAATGCTTCCTAAATGGTTGAAACTTTCTCTTAGTTTCTCTGAAAAAGTTACCGAAACTAGAAAGAAAAAAAAAAGATGATATACATTTATAAAATAATAAAAGTGAATATTAATCAACTGAATGAAATGTTAACAGTTACCTTAAATTAAGGCTATTCTGAAGTGACATCCATATTAAATTCTGAAACTGATTAAAATTTGGTTATTAAATATACATTTAAGAAAAATATATTTAAGTTGAATAATCTTAGGAATGTAATAAGAATATTTGATTAATACATTTTTAGATAAAATTCTTGCAGATCCTTGCCATCAAAATTGTTATATAGGGAGTTATTAAACAATGGGATTAAACTTTAAGTTAAGCAAGATGAATAAGTTCTAAAGATCTGCTATACAACATTGTACCTATAATGAACAGTAGTGTATTGTACACTTAAAAATTATTAGGAGTCTAGAGATCATATTAAGTATTCTTACTACCAAAAAATTATTGTATAGACCTGATGCAAGCAATCTACACACAGAAGCTAAGTGAAATTTTGAAAAACAAGGTGGGGACACCAATGCAACTGTTGCTGATAAAATAAAAGAAAATAATCTTCATTAGAAAAATCTGGAAAGTAACATTTCTGGATGATTAAAAGTCAATTAGATCTAGATTTATTAGGAAGATAATTTCAATAAAATCTTAGAGATGTTGTAATTTCTAAGTGCCCATAATAGACAACTATCAGGTATAAGGCACTTATTTGTAGAGTTCTTGTTAAGCCAAAAGCAACAGGAATACAGTATCAGCAAGGCCAATTCCATGTCTTGAATAGTTTTTAGAAATACTAATAGCTCTGGATAGCTCTTCTTAACTAATTAGGTTAAGGACAATGGCAACACACCATTATATGATTTCTAAGTTACATTTAGAGTGAAGGAGACCTTATTTTTATTTTATACATGCAAACAAGTCAATAAACAAATTTCTCTTTTAATGGATTCTGGAGGGTATTGGGTTTCACCTTGTCCATTTTAAGGCTGTCTTTTATTTTATTATTTTATTGCTTGCTCCACTACCTGACATCAAGGTTACTGGCAGTTCACTCCTAATTTCTAAAGCACTGTCAACAGCTATTTCTTTTCCTTCAAAATGGGATTGAAGTTCTGTGACATGATTTGAAGTATTATTCATCATAAAACTGAACAAGAACAAGCAATAAAGTCTTCCCATCTCTGTTTAGCAATCTTAGGATGGCAGAGGTTTAATATTAGCTAAACTACTGTAAGCATTCAGGAAATATCCAGGAACGTTATTATAACTGGAATCCAACACAACTTGAGTTTTTAACTAACTGAAAATTTTGGAAAATTTGTATTTTTCCTATGATTTAGTCTTTTCTAGTTTTCTTACAACCATAAGCAGTGATTTTTATTTTCTGATTGAATTTACTGGATATTTAAACACACACAAAACCTTTAGTATTTCATGTGTTCACTACCCTTCCTTGCTATTGGCTAGGAAAGAAGGCTGAATGGTCAAACCGTTATTAATTGCTTTAACAATTTAGCTTTAGTCACTGAATTATTAATCAGAAAATAAAAGTGACAGATATGTTGTTCAAGTTAGAGCAACTCCCCACAGGGTCAGGATGGGCATTAGGGACATTCAGCAAATCCTGGGAGAGTGAGATAGCAGCGCATCCATGGCTAGGACCGCGGAGCAGCAGGCTGGTGAAACAGGTGTGTAACTGTTATCCTCTGGCATGTAACAACCTGGACCCAGAGAAGGTAAGCTTGCCCAGAAAACATCAGGAATTTCAGGACAAAACCTTTGACCTGTTTATAATCAGGTAATCAGCAAAAAGCCCTAAGAAATTATGTTTCTGCTCAGTTAGACTGGCTTGAAAGTGTACCTTTATGCTCAGGGTAACCCCATGTTTTATAACTCTCTTTACTGATAAGTCAGAACTTAAATTTTTTAATGGAAAACAAGAGTTTCTCAGGCCCTCTCTTTTTTGACCCCCAGAGGTAATCATCTTCTGCAGTTAGACAGGGGAATCTGTTTTACCAATGGGAATCACCTCCTTCTGCCTGCAGGAGAGCCCAGGCCTTTGAGAGGTAGACTGCTTATCCAGAGTGAGATTACCAACACTGGATGATTATTTCCATTTTAACTTCTTTCTCTAGGGGACTAATAGTAATGATTGAATACTTTTGTTTTGCCTTGTGAGGAAAAGTAACATCACATTTAACTACTTTTCTTTCATTAATTTTTCATAATTGTACTTTCTGAATTTGTACTCACATAAACACATACTCCATAGATTGTATTTCTCTTACAGTCTATAGGTAGAAACCTTTTAATTTTTGTACCTATAGTTTAGAGACAAGAATTGATTATCTGAAACTTTGTCATCTTTTTTGACTATTTTAG
The DNA here is from genome assembly GCF_987537825.1 of Furipterus horrens. Lineage (NCBI taxonomy): Eukaryota > Metazoa > Chordata > Mammalia > Chiroptera > Furipteridae > Furipterus > Furipterus horrens. The sequence goes on from NW_028327171.1 coordinate 173,904,139, forward strand.
CTTATTACCATAGTAGCCATATGCTCTACACGTTTACCTAAAAACAATACAAATTAAGAAGATATATTCTCCTTTCTTTTATACTTTATCTCTATCTGGTTGATCAATATGGGAAGTATAAGACCAGGATTACAGATTCTTTATTATTTAATATTAAACACATGGATTTGAGAAATTAGGTAAAATTTTCACCTTTTATCAAGTGCCTTTGATTAACAGGAAACTATGCGAAGGTAGTTTGTGGATGCAAGGGAATTTGGAGGTAAGAGAGCACACTGTCTTTAGTTCTCAAGAATTTTTCTTCAAGTAAAATGTACTTTTATGTGAGTTGCATAATGGTCATCAATTGCACAGTATAAATGGTTCTAATTGCATTCTCTTGTTATTACAATTAGATCATGAAAGATAATCTTAAATTAATTCTGATATGCATATATAACTAATACAAAGAGAAGAGTTTAGGTAATACTGTTTTATTCAATATAGTGATTGCGAGATAAAAGCCTGCCATTCAAAAGCCGGCCATTCATAAGCCCACCACTCAGAAGCCCGCCATGGGACAGCCCACCTTCCCCCGCCCATAGCTGCCCTAGAGTCAGGCAGCTCTCAGGAGGTTGCAACTGGGCCAATTGCCAACCTTCTGGCCATAGAAGGAAGCAGCTTTGCCTATCCAGTGCTGCTCCTGCATTCCAAATCTCATAACTCCTTAAAAACTCACCAGCCAAGACCCCAGCCCACCGTGTTGCACACTCAATAAACCATCTTGTTCAGCATTTGGCTGCTGGCCTTTTCTACCTCTGTCAACCCTCGAAACCTAACAGTGATAGCCGCAATTCTCTCTTTTCAACCTGTATTATATATAAAATTTGCATGGCATTATTAAGGAACCGGTTAGAATATGATGGCTCAAACCTGGGCATTCACTATCGTCACTTCTCCATCATGCAAGAATATGATAGCTTTATTCTGAGGTGAGAGTACAAATTTGAAGGTATCTCATGGGCCAGTTGTTCTTCAAATCTTTTGCAGAGTTCTTCTTGGGCTGAGCAAGTGAGCCTGGAACTCATCTACTCTGTTTCCACTTCTGGTAGGGAAAATGTTGTAGTTTTAATACGTGAGTGTTTTTTGTTGAGGTATGAGGTTTGACTTGGCTTTAGAACCAGTAGAATGGATAATTCTGTGTTGACCTGCACCACCGGTAAACCTGAAACTCTAAAATATAGTTATTGGAAAGGTATAGCCCATAAATACTGTTAACATTATGGTGTTAACCAATAACCCTGGACAAATTTAATTGTTAAAGATAGACTACTACTAATTTATAATTGATAAGCAAGAATAGCAGTAACTGAAAACCTTGACTAAAAAATACTAATGATGCATGGAACAATTCAATGGTCTATCTAAAAAAAAAAAAATGTGGGCACTCTAGCCATGTATTTGTATGCAAGCGCACCAGGAACCTGAAAGTTTGGCCAGTGCGTGGCAGCTAGGATGTTTCAGGTGGGAAGGTCTTTTTCTCTCCCAGTCACCTCTTTGTGGGATTTCATGTTGAATTCTTGATCCCGCTTGTTACAGTATTATCCCTCTTGAAGCTACTGTTTGACTTCTGCCTGACTTTGCCAGTGAGTGATCATGTGCCTCCCCTACTCCCCAGTGTTCACTTAAGCCCGAAGTGCACTTCAATGAACATTTGAAATCATGGTAGCAGTTGACAGCATAGCAGATAACAGAAAGTAACCTAAAGCCACAATTCTACCTTAGGGATAGCTTATGAATGAGTATATCTTTTCCTTGACCTTTGTATGTTAATGGGATCTCCCTTATTATCCAGAAAATCCCTCCTAATCACACTTGAAATTTCTCAAAGATCTCGAAATGAGACTTAAAATTATATTTTGTTAACACATTCTAGTTCAGATTCTTAGGCAGTCCTATTTGCAGACTAAGCAAAGAAAAGTATAAGCATTTTTTTCTATTTCTATTATACATATGTAAAAATAAAAGTTATGAAATTACATAGCATTTACTCATGACATCAGAAGAAAGAGCTTGCATTTTTGGTGCATTCCTGATCATTCCTTATTAATAATTGTTCTTGTATCTGTTAATCATACATTATTTAAGAGTACTCATACTACCTATGCAAATTCAAACAATTTTATCTGTATATAAATATGACTTCAGTGTCATTGAATTGACATATTTAAAAGTATTCTAAATTATTATACATTTGAATGTAGAATCCCATGGTCAATGAGTAACATTCTCTTAATGATTTTAGATGCTAGAAAATAAAAATTTTTAGTAGTCTTAATGGAGCAGTAAAAATAGGATCCTTTTTGCCCTGGTGGTCGTAAAGACCTGTTTTGTTTTGTTTTCTTGAAGATTCAACTTTTTTTTTTTTGCTACAGTCTGATACAGTTTTCTAGGGAGAGCAACCTTTATAATGTAATTTTTTAATGTATAAATTTTCAAAGTCATATAAGACTTAATGAGGTAAAAGCAAATTATAGTTAAAGTTTAAGAGTATTAAAAATGACTAAGAATATTAATTTAGGTTTTTTCTATTTCCTTAACTAGTCACTAAGAGACTTTGTTTTAAAGACTTCATGGTTTCATGGAGCTGGAAAAGATCACAGTGGTCATCTGGTCTGTTCGCTCACAATGTAGAAAACTTATTATCTATTTTTACTTTGTATATCTTAATAACCCTTTCTCATATACTTAAAAAAATTGGTCTCTTCATAACATTGATTTGCCTTTGAAGGCAAGGTTTCTTTCTCCCACACATTATTGCCTTTTGACCCTCACTGATTTTTACTCTGAAGAAGTATATACTTATAAGGATATGTTCAAGGAGACCCAATTAATTCTTATATTTATTTGACCCCATGTTAAGATACTTTGATATTATTCCTATACACAAGTTATGCCTAACTTTTGTTTGTTTGTTTGTTTTAAAATAGGGAGCCCCAAGAGCCTAAAGTTTGGCTTGCTTATTTGTTTATCTAGGCATTCTATTTAATGACTACCTTGTATCACAAAAAATTTTTAGTAGTCTATAATTTACCAAATCTCAGCTGTTATGTTTAATGGGTCCTAGTGTTGCCCCCTTGGCTATACTCTGTTGTGTATATGTTTTTTATTATCAGCCTTTTAGCAAAGCATTATGGATGATCTAAAGACTCTGCCTAAACCTAAAATTACACTGAGCAGTGATATCTCAATGCCAATAACAGGTAGTGCTGGTGATCTTGAGATGTTTGCCAACCAAATGAATGATGATTACTCCCTCTGCATTTGGTTTCGGTTAAAAAATACACTTTTTAAAAAATACAGGAACATAATTTTTTTTTTTTTCTGGTAAAGCTGGATCATAGACCTGCCACCACTATCAGACTTCCTGGGACTCGTCCTCATAGGTAGTATTTGGGGTGGCCATTTAAGAAGAGACAATGCAGACATTTGGCTTGATGCATGGGGAATCAAAATGCCTTATATCTAAAGGAAGAAGTACTCTTCTAGCTCAACTTCTAGAAGGCAAACCATGAGTTGTGATCTAGCTGTACTTCCTGTGTAGCTGCAGAGGCCAGATAGATTTCTTCTCCCTAGGACAAGCTATTGCAAAAGGGGAGTCCTAGTAGAGGAGAGTCACTCTTGTCTAGTGTTTTTCCAAACTTGACCAATTAGATAAGTCACTCTTCCTGTCTAATGGGAAACAGAAAGTAAAAAAAAGGGACACAGGGGGAGGATAGAGGGCTAGAGGGTTAGAAGGAGAAGGAGAGGTAGGAGACTAGGAGAGGGAACTGCCCTCTCAATATCTCTGAACTGAAAAGGCAGTCATACTTACTTCACAGTCAGAAGTCAAAACATCTGAAGAGGAAGAGATGGTTCCCACTTTAAAAACTAACATTTGCCCTGGCTTAATGGGATGGGCACTGTCCTGCAAACCAAAAGGTCACCTGTTTGATATCATGTTAGGGTACATGCCTGGGTTAAGGGTCTGGTTCCTGGTTAGGGGCATGAGAGATGCAACGGATAATTGATGTCTCTCTCTCACATGCACGTTCCTCTCCTTCTCTTTCTCCACCCTTCCCCTCTCTCTAAAAAATAAATAAATAAAATCTTTAAAAAATAAGTATGTATTATATACCAGGCACTGTGCCAAGTACTTTACATTTGTAGTCTTACTTAAAGCTTACACTAATCCAATAAGATACCTACTTAAAAAAAATTATCTAGCATTCATTTTCCCTGTCTTCTGCTAACAATCCTTTCCTTCCTTGGGAGAACTAATCTTACTTAATTTATAACATTCTAGTAGAGCTTCCAAATAGGTACTCACTGGGGTTAGACATTGTTAGTTCTTCCTTCCCCTCCAAGGCTTAGTGATTTGTCCAAAGGGTGAACATGTGCCCCAAGTAGTTGGAATTTCAGGTCATGTCATCTACAAATAAAAATAAATGTGCTTCCTTCTTTTTAATATTTCTATCATATTTTAGAAGTTAAATAATTTGTAGTTAAGCTCAAAATAGGTATTGATTTTATAGAATCTTCTGAGAGATCACAGAGTTTTCCTTTGGAAATTTCAAATGATAAATTATGTTAAGAGATTTCATATCATTCCTAATCAGAGTTTAAATTAAGAGCCAGACATGTAGTAGGTGCTGTTAGCTAAAAACATAGATAACTTCATGAAGGGCTGATAGGTAATTTGGTGGATGATTTACTTACTACATATGGAAGTTAGCAATGGCTATAAAAGCAGTCTATAAACCCATTCATGAGAACAGAAATTGTCTTGAAAATCTTGGTCATAGATATTTGCAATTGCAAAGATGTTATGCCTTTACCTGAAGATTTAATGTTTCTTTATATTATAAGTACTTGATTTGATTTCATTTTAATCATTACTGCCATTGTTACCACAATTTAATGTGTTATGCCCCTGGAAAGCTTTAATTCTTCTTTCTGATAATTTGCCCTTATTCTATTCTTTTACATAATCCCCATCACATTTTTCATGCAAACCATTAGATTAGATAAACAGTAGTCCTGGAGTTTCATTTGCCTTTAGCTCTTACTTCTGCATTTTTTTCTTTTATCCCTCAGCTTTGTTGAGATATAATTGACAAATAAATTGTGTAAATTTATTTGTCCATCCGCACTTTTTTTTTTCTTTAAATTTTTATTGAATTTATTGGGGTGACATTGGTTCACAAAACCATACAGTTTTCAATGTACAACACAATAAAATACCATCTGCATACTGCATTATAGATGAGTGGATAAAAATGCCATGGTACATCCACACTCTTAAGACCACGTCTCCACTGTAGTCTAGTTTTCAGGTAAGTTTACAGAGACTGCATTTCAGCCAATTTAGTAGAGACCTCTTTTCCCCACAGATTAACTATACAAAAAGGCCACATAAATTTGACATCAAAAGTAATTTTAATGCCACTTACATGGAGCATTTTCTTTGAGATTTAGGATGTAGATGAACAAAATAATCTTTTCATATCCTAGCATTCCTGTAATACTTGACAGGTGTCATCATTTTTATTTTATGGAGGTGGGAAAGGGGATGAGAACTAGACATCCATTAATTTGCCTTAGGTTACCTGAACTTTATCGTCATTTGAGTGAGACAGACACAAATATCTGGCTCCCCTGCTCCCTGGATCATCGTTCTTTTTGATTTATGTCTACTTGAGATATAATATTGCACACAGTGTTTTCAGAGGTTATTCATAGGTAAATGCCCACTAGGCAATTATGTATTTGATCTATGTAGATTATTCTTATAGAATCTTATGATATTTTATTAATCACAGTCTGCTGGCATGTGATCCTAAATGTCAAATGTAATGCCTTATAGGTTGAGCCTATATTGCACAAAGTAATTGTGAAGAATTTCATTGGTTGATTTGGTTTGCATTTTAAAAAAGCAATTGCTATGCCTGAATGGCCTTGAGAGCAAGGTTAAAAGCTATGGTAATTAGTTGGTGGGCCCTGTATCACATGGGGAGACTCTGTTTTGTGAGAAAATAAATAGAATGTCAGTGTCTGTGCTTACAAACCCAAGTCTCTCTTCACTTAATTACATTGTTGGACTGTCAAAACATTTTCAAAAAAGAAAAACATATTTTGTGAACACAGCTGTCTTCCTATTCTTGTCAGTCAATATTTTTATTTCAAAGGAGTAAATGCTTTCTGTAATCATTGTGATCTTTGCTCATATTAGATAATTTTCATCTTTCTTTTGAATAAGAAAACTATTGGCTTACTGAGTTTTGTATATACTAAATGTTACAATATCTTGGAAAACACATCATTGATTTTTGTTGAGTGAGCTAACTTTGGAATATAAGATTATTGTTTCAGTTTAAGTGTTGAAATAGTCACTGAGAAAAGTTAAGGACAATAATAATTTTTTAAATGAAATTTATGATGAATTGATGTTTGCATAAGATATCAGTAATTCAGGTATAAATATAACAAACCATTTCTGTCCTGATTATTTTTCTCAGCCATATTGAAAACAATTGTTGCAATAAAGATAACATTGGTTTTTGTCCCAAAACAAATAGCTCTTCCCCAAATCATAGCCGCTCAAATATACAAACTAAAATCTTAAAATAATTCTTATAGAGAGAGTAATTTTTCTCCTTTAATTATCAAACTCCAACAGAATTAAATTTCATGTAAAGATTCCAAAGAATTTTCCAGGTATAAAATATTTTAGATAACTATAAAGCAATAAAATAGTAAATGAAAAATAAGACCAAATGAATTTATATATGAAAGAGTTTATCATCAGTTATGATAGCAGGTATCTTGAAAATAGTGTTTGAAGTAATATTGTATGTTTTAGCTTCCAGTTTGTGTGGCAATAAATTCAAGTCTAGAGTTATCCTTCAGTCATATAAAATATTGAACACAGCATATCATTTTAAAATGATGTGTAGTGTACCATGTAGAGAGCAAAATGACAATCTACAATAATGCTTTCTGACCTCAGCTCTCTGACAAAGCCACAGTTTAACTGGGTTATTGACAGGGTGGATTATTATAGATCAGAGTGGTCCACGGAGGGTGGCGGCTCCTGTTCTTTTGTAATAGTCTGACTGAGCTGTTCTTGACAACCTTTCATACCAGGAGCTTAAAACATTACTAATAGGTACTCTTATTTCTAAATATTTGTCTAGTAACTTCTTATTTTCAAGGAGTTTGGAATCTTCATGACTATTCATCAATTATTTCCAAGACATTCTAGCATATTCAAGTCATTTAAAAGTGAGTTACTAAGGCCTGGAATGTCTGATTAACCTCCAGAAAATTGCCATTAGCCCATTTGCCCTTCAAAACTCAACTCTGTCCTTGCACAATTGATTCATATTTATGTCTTAAGTAAGGGGGAACACATCAATTAGCTTTTTCAGAATTATTTGATTTGGGCAAGTTGCTTTACCTTCATTTGTTTCTGTGCTTACATGATTGTAATTAGGATTATCACTGATTTTCATTACCCTAACTTTATAGAAGGTTTAATCTAATTTTTTGTTATTTTGCTTTTCCAGAAAAGATTGGAGTATATCAAATATAATTAAACACTTGTTTTTTTATTGCAAACACTTTAAAGAATAAGTTTATTTCATGCTTAGGGTTTATTGTGTTTTCTTAGAAATCCAAACTCTTTGAATTCTCTTCATATGTTTCTGTAGAATATTTAACAGCTGAAATCTCCTTCATTTAAAGTGTCATGAACAACAGATGGTGCCCCTAAAAGACTAGTTTTATATTTGAGTCATTTTACAATAAAGCAATATCTTTGAATTGTATTCAAAATAAATTTAGTGCTCTGGAGTACAGATCAGAAAGCCAGATGAATCAGAAGTTAGAAACGGAAAATAATAAATAATTCTTACATTTGAATCATTTTGTTGTTATTTGAAATACTAAATCCTGGTCAGAATTACAGCAGTGAAATTTTGGTATCCTTTTTTTTTTTTTTTAAGATTTTGTTTATTTATTTTCAAAGAGAGAGAGGAAGGTAGAGAGAAGCAGAAGGAGAGAAACATCAATGTGTGGTTGCCTCTTGCATGCCCCCAGCCGGGGACCTGGTCTGCAACCCAGGCATGTGCCCTGACTGGGAATCAAACCGGTGATACTTTGGTTCGCTGGCTGGCACTCAATCCACTGAGCCACACTAGCCAGGGCAAATTTTGGTATCTTTAAGTTTCCCCTCTATCCACACACTATAAGACTTGAACAATGGTATCCTGCATGACCTCTTGCGCATGAATTACCCTTGACTCTGGACTTTATTGGCTTCCCTAAGTATCCAGGCTACTAGCCCACCCTGCATGCAGTATGTGTACATGCCAACCTCCATAATCATGTGAGCCAATTCCTTATACTAACTAGCTTTCTGTCTATCTATATATCCTATTGATTCCTTTTCTCTGGAGAAACCTGACTATACAAATTGAGTCTCATTTTGATATAGTATATATAGATTAAGAAATGTAGGCCAAGTGGGGAGTGGTGAAATTGTGGTGAGAAGACTGTGGCTTCACACTAGATCTGCAGCTAACCACTGTGTGATTCTGGGGGTGTCTCAATGGACTAGAAGCTTCTCCTGTATTAAGTGAAGAAATTCAACCTGATAAGCTCATATTCTTTCCAGTTTGAACCTAGACGTTACATCCCTAGATACTCTTGGCCTGGAACAGGCCTATAGTTTCCCTGGTACTTCTTTCATCACTACTGTGGTATTAAGAATCATTGGGAAAATGTACAAAATGGCAGTATTTGTTGAATATAAAGGGGGGAATGTCTATGATTAATGAATTTATATAAAATGGCCCATTCATCTTCTCCATAGTCAATCAAAACCAAAACAATAAAGTAATCCATTCACAAAACAATCAAATTCTTACTATAAGCAATTTCTTGTCCATGTTAGACATTTTATTCTAATATCATTGATGGAGAGTATAATAATTTTACAAGAAAAAAGGACAAGACAATAAGTAAACCAGCCTTCATGAAGAAGGCCTCCCAGGAATGTGAGGTGGAAGTCCCTGAGGCATCAAATAGAGAGATGTGGATACAGTTGCTTCAGTGTCTGTCTTAAGCATTTCCTGTTTCCTATTACACGTTTTCTTTTTTAGTATATTTTATTGATTATGCTATTACAGTTGTCCCAATTTCTTTTACCTTTGCTCCTCTCCTCCCATTTACCCCCTTACCCTCCAGAAATTCCACCCCTTTTAGTTCATGTCCATGGGTCACGCATATAAGTTCTTCGGCTTCACACTTTTCTGTACTATTCTTAACATACCACTGTCTATTTTGAGCCTACCAATTATGCTTCTTAATCCCTGCACCATTTTCCCATTTCTCCCCCTTCCCCTTCCCAGCTGACAACCCTCCAAATAATCTCCACATCTATGATTCTGTTCCTTTTCAGGTTGTTTGCTTAGTTGGATTTTGTTTTCATTTTTTAGATTCTGTTGTTGATAGTTTTGAGTTTGTTGTCATTTTAATGTTCATAGTTTTGATCTTCTTTTTCATAAATAACATTTCATGTAATAAGGGCTTGGTGATGATGAAGTCCTTTAGCTTTACCTTATGTGGGAAGCACTTTATCTGCCCTTCCATTCCAAATGATAGCTTTGCTGGATAGAGTAATCTTGGTTATAGGTCCTTGCTTTTCATCACATTGAATACTTCTTGCCAGTCTCTTCTTGCCTGCAAAGTTTCTTTTGAGAAATCTGTTGATAATATTATAGGCATCCCTTTGGGTGTTACATGTTTTCTGAATGGTTTTGCTAAGTGATCTCTTTCTTTGCTTCATTTTCCACCTTTCTTTTGAATCTTGCTTTTAAAAATTTCTATAATTAATTCTCTTTGTTAACTTTTCTTCTTTCGTTCTCATTGTTCCTTTATATTCTTTTATAATGAAATGGAAATTAAATTTTTAATTAGCTATGTATACTTTTGATCTATATATCAGTCATTTTCACAAACATTATTATGCTTATTATCTTTACAGATTCTTGTGGATTTGCTGTGTTCTACTTCTGTATACACCAAGTAGTTTATAGAGAAGCAGCAGTTCATGAGGACTTGAAGATGAATAGAGAGAGCAAATAAATGAAGGATTATGTAAACAATTAAGCAGATGTTTCATTTAATAAAATAGTATATTTCTTTATCATAGTGATGTTAAGAATTCATTTCAAACAAATTTCAGACACTGTCAATACAGATTTAGAAGCCATTTCTACATTTTAAGAATTATCATTAAATTGTCCTCTTACTGGTGGCTGCAAACCATTTTCCTTGATCTAAAGAAATACAATTTGGTGCTCTAAATTGGTATAGTAAGTTCTGTCCCAGTCTTTTTATAATGTTTTGAGTATTTGTATATACTACCAGGTGTGCAAATCTCTATGCAGAATAACTGTCTATTCTTGTCAGGTGCCATTTATAGCCAGCCTCTAAGGGTGACCCATAGTGGCCGGGGGTGGTCTGCTTCTCAGCTATGTTCAGGGCCATCCCCCCACCCCCAGGGAAACGACAGATATGTGTGATTACTCAGCAGTGAGCTATGGGTGTTGCATCACCCCAGACATGCTCCTCCAGTCTGCAACATACAAAACCAAAAAAAAAAAAAAAAAAAATTAAAAAAGTTCCCCTAAGTGAGTTGCTTTCATAGTCCATTTAGTAAAGGTTCTTCGGGAAGCCAGAGATATTGATTCACAAAATGAGACAACTCCTTCCCATTATACTCCCTGTACTCCCTGGTTCCAGCATTTGTTTGTTTTGTTTTGTTTTTGTTTTCTGTCCCCCACAACCTTGACTACCTTTCTGGTGACCAGAGATTATCGAAGTGCCATTTGTTTTTCTAGCATAACTCTTCTCTTAGGTAGTGACTCTTAAGCTGGGGGCTATACCTCAGATGGGACAAAATCTGAGCTTAATGTGAGCAGGACCAGAACCCATTCCAACTCTTCTTTGATTTTAGCTATTTCAGATGAAAATAACCACGGGATTGTATATTTAACTTGTTTGTCATGATCTTGCATTTCTTCATGTAGCCTTAGGTCTGATATTTCTAATTAAGCAACTGCTGTGTCATATCACAGGTGATTTGGTAGCTGTGTCCTCTCCTCCTTTTCCCAAATAATGCTTTCACCATGCTTTAGTGAGCCAGGGTCCTTCTAGAGAATTCCACCTCTGTTGCCAACTCTATTATCTAAATTGATGCAGAAAAACCTGTGACACAATTTAACCTTTACTCATAATAAAATAAACTCCCAGCAAATCAGAAAGGGGATTTCTTCAATGTGAGGACATCTATTAAAGAACAAACCTGCTCCTCTGTCCCTCAATCCTTAAAATTAACCACATATTTAATGGTCCTAGACAGAATGCTTTTCCCCTAAGATGAACAATAAAGTGAGAATGTTTGCTTTGATACTTCCAATAAAATTTTCTGATAGCCTATTTTCCACTTCTAGCAAGCCTTTGGTTTTTTGTTTTTTTTTCCCAGCTTCTAACTGCTGAATTTTTAAAATCTCTTTATGTATGTTTTCCACATTTTCACTGGATCTGTTAGCATTTTTATTAGATACTCAAAGTCCCTATCTAATAATTCCAACCATTGATACTTTTGCATCTTGACCACAGACCACATTTTCTTCCTTCGTTGTGTGTCTCATTGCATAGAGGACACATTGCATAAAAGGATGATGCACACTGAAGTTAGTATGTACCTCATTAAAAGGACATGGCACTTTTCTTGGTCACATGCCGACAGTGGTCCCTAAGTTAATGTGGTCCTCTGTTGTTGTTGACCTCGTCTGTTATTTTATTTCTTTATTTAGTTTTCATCTGATTCAGTTTACCACTGGCTTCAATGGCTTAAGTGGGATTGGGACTTTCCTTCAATGGTGTTTGGAGACTAAGCCAGTAGCAAGATTCCAGAAATTTCTTAGTGCTTTTCGGGTGAGCCACCAGCTTTTCTAACTGTTATGGGTGATCTTTCTCTTTTTTATTTTCTGCCAGCTTTTTGAGTTGTGGGGGAATCGCCAGGTGAAGAACTATGAGAAAGGGTTCTCATGTGGATGCAGATACACTCTGTGGCTGTGGCCCCTTTGAATTCTAGTGTGTAATTCCATATGGTGGGTAAAAGAATGTTGAAAGTTCTATTCATTCCTCCTTAACCCCATCTGTGGTACATTTGTCCTCATTCTTGTCACTACGCCTGGAATATAAGCAGCTGTGGTTATTTCTCTCCTATGAAAGGCTTTTCATTTCTTGAATTAATTCATTGTAAGCTAAGATTTCTTATTGGCTTAAAAATACGGTTTTGCAGCCTATTTGGTTTGTTTTGGTTGTTAGGGTAAGAAGATAGACTCTTTCAACTTCCTACATTCTAGCCAGACTTATCGTACTTATGCTTAGTTTTAATTTTTGACCTGATGTTGAACACTTTGGTTCTTGAGTTCTATTTCCTATCAAATAATGAAATCATTTAAAACCATGGAGTGGCATCTGAGTTAAATTTTGCCTCTATTGGCTAAGTTTTTATATGTAATGTTTTATTGTTATTAATTTCTAAATATTGTTAATTGAAGTTTTGATATCAGTTCTCACTAAGAGTACTTAGAAGGTGCTGTGTGTGTATGTATGTGTGTGTATTTAATTGCAGTTTTGTTATAATGTGATCAGAAAGTATAGTCAAAACAATTGCTGTGTTGGGGGAGTTCTGGAGTTCTCTTTATGACCTAACAGGGACCCTATATTTTTATAATTGTTTACATAAAAAAATAAAGCACCATTTCTTGAATAGTGAACTATAAAAGATGACTATTCAAAGTATGTATGTGACTTGGCCACAAATTTAACAGCTATTTGATTTCCATGGTTCTTGTTATTAGTGTCAGTTTTCCCCAAATCCCACACTCGATTGGCTTATAGTCTTAATTTGCAGCATTCTTGAGAGTGTTCATCTTTTCCTGAACTTTCTTAGTTATTTTCTTTGAGAGCTGAACAAGGCTGATTCATACATTACCAGTCAGGTACCATCTTTCTGAAATTGCCTCTGTTAAAATTTCTAATGGTGTTTGGCAAAATATGGAAAAGCTATTGCCTTTTTATTTATCTTTTATTTAGCTAATTTACTGAACTGTCTTATTAATACAAATGAATTTTCAATTGATTCTCTGTCATCTGGTTATACAATTATATCATCTGGAAATAATGAAAAACTTGTGTTCAATTTTCCAGATTTATTGTTTCTAAATTATCTGTTCTGTCTTGTTTCACCATTAAGTATAATTTGGCTCTTGGTTCAAAATATACAAATGCTTTAGCAATCACTGCATTGTTTCATAAATGTTCACAAACTAACCGTGTAATGATCAGTTATTGAATATTTAGATTTTGCTACGTGTCCACTTCTGTAGTTTCCATATTCTTTCCCTTGTTTCTAAGCATTACCATTTCTAGCCATTTGGATCCTTTCTTTTATAGGCTTCCCCCAAATCACTAACGTGGCTCTGAGATCGTGTTTCTAAATTTCTTAATATCGCAAGTTAGAGTTAATCTGAACCTAGTGTTTTAAACTCATTTAGAGTAGCTACCTGCTCTCTTCTACTATAGCCTCACCTATGGCATGTTTTAGTACTCTTCCTAAAATGCTTGTCCCACCTTTCTGTTCTTCAGGTTGAGGCATATGAAATTATCCTTAGTTGAAATAGGACCTCTATGGAGAACCCCCCCTTAAGTTATACATATAAATTAATCTAAGCAGTCCTTGACACACAAGTTTTAAAAATAGATTACTTTATATTGTTGGTACAATTAACAAATAAGTAAACAGCAGTACTAGTACTGGTACCAGTCAGGATATTCTTTTGTGTTGATCATCCTCCCTTGAATGGACTTGGCTGGCATTTAATCTGGTAGTAGTGATTCTATTTGGACAATGGTTTGATTCTACTGAGATGCAATCTTAGAAAAAAAGCCAAATGGACACCTTAGGTTTGGGTTTTACCAAATAACAGTCACATCTGTGATTAGGGCTTAGTTCTCTTTTAGTTTTGCCTGCCCCCTTTTCTAGTTCTTGCCATTGGCTTATTTCTACCCAGGTTGCTTCCCTAGAGGCTGGGGTTTAATTTACCATTCTTCAACCTAATTCCATAGGGGAGATGGTTGATTATGTCTAGCCTTGTCTTTCCTCACTAACAGGGGCTAATAGCCTCTTTCTAAGCAAAGTCTGTCCCTGCCGCCCCCCACCACACACACAATCACCACCTGTTTTTCCTTGTTATTTAGAAGGCAAAGTAGTGTGATATCGTGCAGTCAGCTCTCACAGGAAGTCAGACTACTGTTCTCTAATTCTGACTCTAGTCCTCATTTTTTGGAAAATCTTTGGCAAAGGTGGGCAGGATATAAGATGGAGTAATCAAATATGTTATAAAGTAACACTGAGGAAATCGAGGGTCAGAGTAGAACATTTAAGTGAGGACAAAAGTATAGATGCAAGTGTCTTGTGGTGGGAATGGAAGTTTTACTCTTTGTACAGATCACAGAGGCCAAATGAGACTTAGGGAATTTGTGTGTTCATGTATCTGCTGAATCGACTGAGTTAAGGAGCAGCCAAAGCTAAATTCTTTATTTCTTTTGTATGTTAATTAATTTTTCAGAAATAAGATTTAGAAACTTGGAAGCTACTACTCTGAACCTAATTCTGGAACTTAAAGAAGAAATGGTCAATGAATTGAGGGTCCTAGAACTTGGGGTAAAAGGACTTCCCTTCAAGTCCTCCTGCAGCCCTGGAAGAGTAACAATGGGTGGAGGCAGAGTCTTGGTTTTAGGATGGCAGATTCCAAATAGAAGGTG